>NC_080632.1:11249542-11882042 GCF_027887145.1 Ammospiza caudacuta
ATGTTTGGATTTACTGACCGCTCACGGCAGAGCTGCTCTTGCTTTTGGCTGAGACACAGAACTTTGTTATTCATTCTTTTCTATTCTTAGCTTAGCTAGCCTTCTGAGAACTTTCTATTTCTTTTAGTATTGTTATAATGTAGTATATATATCATAAAATAATAAATCAAGCCTTCTGAACATGGAATCAACATTCTCGTCTCTCTCTTCACCCTGCAACCCTTGCAAGCCCTGTGACACTTCTGGATGAAACATGCAGTTCACAGCTGGATTAACACATCATGGGGTGGGTGAGCAGCTGGCTCAGGGGTCAGACACAAAGGGTGACATTGGTGAATGGGGTGACACCAGACTGGGGACACTTGCCCAGTGGGCTTCTGCAGGGCTCCATCCTCAGCCCTGTGCCCTTCAACACCTCCAGCAACGGCCTGGGCACAGCTCTGGAAAGGATACTGTGCTGGGGTGACCTTATGGTGCTGAATTGTAGCCTAATTTGTCTGTTTATAAATTTTGTGCCTTTAAAACTAGTTCCAAGAGTGAAGGGGCAGAGAGGGAAAAGCAGTGAAATATTTTTTGTATTTGAAAACATAGAGATAAGAGCTGCAGCTCTCTCTCTGGGTGCATGTGGTCTGCAGCATAGGCAGGGAGCTGGAGAGAGCTCACCTTTGCTTTTAAATAGTACATTTTAGCTAGCTGAAATGTCAGCTAAAAAAGCTGACATTTTTGGAACTGTTCAGCCATGGTTCAGTCTGGGAACACCATGACTATTGTCCAGGGGCCCCCAAGCTGCACTGCAGCCGGGACATCAGACCTGAGCCCCCAAGAGACTGAGAGACAGCCAAGGACACATCCAGTAAAAGGACTCTGAACTACAATAGGGCTTTCTGAATTGGCCATCTCTTCAGCACAACAAGAGGTTCCATTGTTTAATATTATTCACTTTCTCAGGTTTGTGAATACTTTGCCTGTCAAATAAAGAGGTTTTTTCCAGTTTTCTCAAAGGAGAATTGTGTCTTTCAAACCAGCTGGGGGAGGGTCAGCTTAAATTTGCTTTACAGACGAGACCACTTCAAAAGTTTCCTCCCAAATTTGCCCCAAACCAGGACAGCCACTAAGCAAGTTCACAGCTGATACAAAGCTGGGAGGAGCTGTTGATCCCTCAGAGGCAGAGAGGCCCTGCAGAGAGACCTCAGCATTTTAGAGGGTTGGGCAGTCACCAACTGTATGAAATTCAACAAGGGAATATGCTGGATTCTGCACCTGGGGTGGAGAAACCCTGGATATATGGACAGACTGGGGAGTGAGAGGCTGGAGAGCAGAGCCATGGGAAGGGACCTGGGGTTCCTGGCTAATGGCAAGTTGAACATGAGCCAGCAGTGCCCTGGCAGCCAGGAGGGCCCCGTGTCCTGGGGGAGAATTGGGCACAGCATCACAGCCAGGCAAGGGAGGGGATTGTCCTGCTCTGCTCTGCTCTGCTCTGCTCTGGGGCAGCCTCACCTCCAGTGCTGGGGGCACTTTTGGGGCCACAATGTAAGAAGAAGGGTCTAAAGTCATTAGAAAGTGTCTAAAGGAAGGCACTGAGGAAGTGAAGATGATGAAGAGCCTTGAGAGGAGGCTCTTCATCATCTTCACTGGGGTCCCTCGGTCTGTTCAGGCTGGAGAAGGGGAGACTGAGGGGAGACCTCACTGCATCTTCCTTGTGAGGGGGAGAGGAGAGGCAGACACTGATCCCTTCTCTGTGGTGACAGGGACAGGACACAAGGGAATGGCCTGAAGATGTGTCAGGGGAGGTTTACGTTGGAGATCAGTATAAGGTTTTTCACCCAGAGGGTTGCTGGTTCCCTGGAACAGAGAAGTGGTCACAGCCCAGCCTGACAAAAGAGCTCAAAGAGCATTTGAACAATGTTCTCAGGCACATGACATGGTGTGACTCTTGGGGTGGCCTGTGCAGGGACAGGACTTGGACTCAATGATCCTTGTGAGTCCCTTCCAACACAGCATATTCTGTGATTCTGTGAAAATTCTGTAAAAATTTATTTTATAATAATGATGCTAGACAGAAAATAAAATGCAGTTACATTTCTTCTGGGAATTCCTAACAACAAGTTTAGTCTGAAGTGTGCCCAGACTTGATTTTTTCTGATTTAGTGATGAAACCGTAGCATTTGAAATAAAGCCAAAAGAGAAAGGCCATTTTTACCCATTATCTTGTAGATTTCAATGATTTCTATTCCTCTAGATGAAATACCCCAGTATCTCTAATGTTTCTCACAAAAGTACAACATTAAATTTATAATTTAATCTTCTTTACTTTGTGTCAGTTTATGGCAGTAAAAATCAAAATAAAAGAAAGAGTGTATGAGATAAATTAGGGTAGTTTTGGAAAATGGAAAAGCAGAAGTGCTCATTTTGGGAAAGGGAGAAAAGTAATTTCTCCACCTGAGTAATATTATAACAATGGGAATAAGGTCCAATAACCAGTCTGAGGGTGTGACTCTCCTTGTGAGGGACTCAACAGATTCAAGATAATCCATGGCTCAGTAACAATGTAGAAAAATTGTAGAAAAAAAACTTTTTTTTTTCAGTATCATCAATATGGGGGTTGCTCTTCTGGGAAAACTAAGAAATCTATGAACTAGATAAATGTACATGAGCTAGTACAGAGCTTTTTGCCTTTAACTTGTTAAAGTAATAAAGAGTAACGCTTCTAATTTTATTATACATGGCAACACTGTAAAGGTAAAATGAATTCCTCATTGCAGCTTCCAAATTACACTGTATTTATCTGTCAGAATGGGAAGGCTGCATCTCCTAATCTCTTTTCCTTCCCTGAGTACCTCTATTGAATAAATATTTAGTAGCTGTTGAATAAAGATGTATCTTTTCCCCTCTTGTGCAAGACTGAAAGGGGTTGCACAGGTCTTATGTCAACATTCAGTGCTAGCTATTTTTCTTCCTTATTTCTACTGAGAGCTTTCACTTAAAGTATTCCACCCTTATGAAAACTTCACAGAAATATTTTATATTAATTGAGTATTTACTCTTTAGAAAGATAACAACACGTTGACTTTCTCAATGTCACTGAACTCATTGCTGTTGATTTCAACATTCCTGCTACTTTGTATTTGTTCTTCTAATACAGTAGCTACTAAGGTGATACTACATAGATAAGAATAATTAAGAACATCTCAATGCATATTTTTCAGAAAAAATATCACCATTATTGTACCAGATTTTTCCATTAGCAATGATTTTAAAAAAGATATTCCATATGATACTTTAATATAGGCACAGATCCAGAGGAGGACTTAAATACTTCCAAGAAAGTGTGCTTGGCTTTCGGCGTCAATCAGAAACTGGCATATGATTTTAAGCTCCTTCTCTCATATTAAAATGGAGGAAAGATACTGAGTAGAGAGGAATGATCACCACTCCTGACCTGCTGGTTGTGCTCTCCCAGTGCTGAAATCTCCTTTTCACTGCAAGGGCATGCTGCTGATCCATCTTCAGTCTGAGCGAGATAACACTGCCTTTCTTTTTCATTTCAGCTATGCCTGATCTATTTATAGATTTCTGTAACCTGAGAACTTAGTGTAATAGAAGAGATTATTCACAAGTTTCACAGCTTTCAAAATGTAAACAAAGGACAAAGAATAGAGACAGGAAAGGGAGAAAAAAGTGAAGACAAGATGAAAAAGACTTAAATTCACCAAAACATCACATCTGAATAGTGGAAGGATTAAAAGCATAATCAGATTTTCAGTGTATGCTGTGACCAGTGTTGTCTTGCATATGCTTGCATAAAAAGACAAAGAGTTCAAAAAGAACATATTTATAAAGAGGTATATTTTCTCATGAGCGACAAATCATGTATAAGGCACTCCTTCAGGTGTCATTTGATATTTTTAGCAGGTTGATATGATTTGATAACTGGAACTGCTAAGTGATAGTTCATAGTGGCACTTCTCAGCACTTTCAGTCCATCAGCTAATGCATTTATGCACTTCTGCAAAAACTGGAACTCCACTATGTATACATCCATAGAGCACAAGAGCTCAGAAAATTCTATTAACTAACTGTGAGCATGAGTTTCATGAGGTATATTTGATAACTATAGTAAGAAAATACCCTATGACCATAATTATCCATCAGAAATAGAAACCTCTCCCCATGTCTTCTTTACTACTTTCAGAAATAAGAAAAGCATGCAACTTATTTCTTTAAATTCACAGCAAACTTTTTGGTGGTTTCAGTTTGGTCTCTTCAGTAAGAAAGGTTCACACTTGTACTTTTAATTGTTGGTTATGAAAATCAGATGACTCCCTTTTTCCTCTAAAATTTTCTTTTAAGAAAATCTGTGGGTAATTTGGGGGCTTTCTTTAGCTTTTGAATAGTGAAGTAATTCTACCCACCCCCCAAAAGATAATATCAGAACAACTACATTTTAACTTTTCAAGACACCAATCAACAAAATTCCCTCCATTCTGGAAAATGAGGGACTATGAATAGCAGTGCAATTCTGCCTTCAAAATCAAATGTATTAGGGGGCTAGGTGCTGTTCCCAAGGTGTTGATTTGCATGGATCTGGAGATTTTAACAAAAATGGATGAAGAAGTTATGGATCCTGAATGACTTCACCTTATGCCTATCCTGGTCATAGCAGTATAATTTTCAGATGCAGTGAAATAAGGAAAACAGCTTAATTAAAGCAAGTCAAACAATCCACTGCATTCTTGGATTATCTTCTCCTACTTGTTTGATGATGCAGCCCCACACAGAAATGGTTGTGTTGGCAAGCATGTGGTGTTACTGCATAGGAAGGGTTCCAGGAGTTCCAGAAAGCATTAAAACCTCTTCCCCACTGAAGCCAGCATCTCATGATGCAGCATCCCTCCAGTCTACAAGCCCTTTTTTCCCAATTGCCCCATTAATTCAAATGAGCTTTCTCAGCAAGACCATGACTTGTCAAAGTTGGATTTGAAATATATTCTTAGCAAAAGACCACATGCTCCAGCAATATAATTTTTAGTAAGAGCAGCAGTCAAAATACTTTTCCTTTATTTTTATTTTCATAAACTAAATAACACTGTAAACCAGTAATCATTTCTCTTTGTTTAGGTATAGCCATGTCTCTGTGAACAGCAGTTTATGCATTCACAGGTTTATGTGGACATAGAGTATAAATATACACATGCATCCTTATTTAAGGATAATGTACAAATAAGAATAACTCTTGTGATACCCAACAGTCCTGCAACTAATAATAATGATTTTCAGGGATAACTTCTAGAAAAGCAGAACCTTGAAATATCATAACAAAGTCATAATTTCTAGTCTGTTGCACTTATAGTCCAGGAAAGCATACTCAACATACATAATTTCTGTATAAATTGTGTTATATGTGTATTGGCTGCACTGCAGAAGTGGCAAGGGCCCAGGTTACTGATTCTTTGCTTCACTGCTTTTAATACAAGTCATCTAACAAGGTAATGAGGTAGACAACACAAAATTTAATATTAATTTTTCCATGGCCTATTCAAACCTTTTTCTTATAAGAGTTTTTTTGATTTACCTTAACTAATATCACCTAGTCAGAGACATCATTATTTGGATCTATTTAAGTAGAAGAGTATAACTGACTGCAACATAGAATGTACCATTGCTAACATTATACCTTGCCTACAGCAAGACAATAAAAGCTTGGCTTTCCAAAGCAAAAGCATTTATATGCAATGCTGCAGTTGATTTCCTTTCTACAACTGATTTTTATGACATTCCACAGCAAGAACTTTCAGCAAATTTAAAGATTATCTGCAATATGCATTCTTGGAATAAGCCTGCTGTGGTTATACAAGGAGTTCTATAAACTATTCCTATAGAATCATCTTACAGTTTAATATCCTTGGATTAAAGAGATCATCACGGCATTTTATATGCTGAGATATGCAAAAAATGTACAGTGGGGAAAATGTGGTAAATATTACTTCAAGACTTGAGGATCTATTCCACATACATAACAGGATATAGTATTGAATCAAATAAACCTTTTTTTTTATTTTTAGTGATATCTTCATTTGGACTTAGTCTCTACCACAAACATTATCTTTCCAGTGACCTATTTTTCTACAAACATTAATTAGGCAACATGTGTCTATAAATATACAGACAGTATTCTTAGTACATAGTTTCTCATCTCACAGCACTACAACAGAAAGGAAAACACTCATCAAAATCTCTTCTTGAGCAATGGAATATTGGCTGAAGCTTTTTTCAGGTTTCCATTCAGACAGTCTTAGAACCAATGACATTTCCAAATAATTGTCCTCTGATCTAGAACACCTGCTATTTGTCACATATGAGTTGCATCATTGATTGAAAATCTACAAAAGTTGAAAGGACTTGGATAATGATACAAAGAGCTTCCTCGCTGTAACGTAACTAGCTTTCAGCATACTGTCTTCTGATGTTGGAGTTAGAAATGTCAAGGGTGGCCCCTTGGCCACAGACAAATCCTGCATCCTCAGGTTGCCTGCTTGGCACAGAAGGAGCAAGGATTTGCTCCTGGGCAGGCTGTGAGAGGATTGTGCCCAGAGGCCATCAGAGTCCCAAACACACCCTTAGCAGAAGAAAGTGGGCATCTTCAGCTGACAAAGTTCCTGCCTTTGTGCAGGGATAAGACACTGGCAACAAGCTGCCTCACCATCCTTCACTAGCACATCACAGCTTGTGGTGCCTTTTGATATCTTGCCATCAGGCGAGGTTTGCTGTGGGTGGTTATCAGTTAGGACTGGTTATTTCTCTTTTTCTGAACCAAAGGACGACATACATGTACTTACAATGCTTGCTTCAAACATATCTACTAAGAAAGCAAATAATATATTTTTTATATATACATAATTCTTGGCAGTGATGACAGCTTCTTTGCTGGCCTTAAGAAATAGAACCTTTAGGACTAATAGTTTTTAAAAATTCTCTCTTTGTTCTCCATTTTACCAGGTAGCTGTGCTTTTGCGTTTCTTTAATTGCACAGGTACTGTTTTCTCAGTTACTCAGATCATTAGCAGTGTGAAAGACCCAAGGCTCTGGTGGTATAATTTTTAAAGACAGATTCACCTTTCTAAAGGCTCAATGGAAAAAGCAAAGTCACAAAATAATTCCTCATTTTATAACAGGGAATTTATTCAAACATGGTTACCATTTATTACTGAGGATGCCTTACAATTAAATGCCTTCATTTGCACATAAGTATTCCTGAAACCTTTTAAATTCCTGTTAAACTTGCTCTGGATTTTCCTTCTTTTTTTCTTCATTTTCACTCAGTCTCTCAGCTCTGTCTTGCAACAAGATAGAGTCATGCTGACATAATTAACAGGTTTTTTGCTTGCATATTTGAAGAATCAGTATTTAATTAATAACAGGAGGTTTGTGAAAATTAAAAAAGGTTCATTTCGAAAGTGCATCTGAGAACATAGGGACAAAGTTTTCAGGATGGAAACTATCCTTTTTCTTTTTCTCTTGAATTATCACTGTATGAAATAATTGAAACCATTGCCATCTTTTGCATAGCAGCCAGAAAATCAGACACTGCTTAGAGTCATGGAGAAGATTTATTATTGGGTGATACAGAACATTTTCAGATGAACATGACAAGTCAGTTCCCAGGAATCCAAACAAAATGTATAGCCCAAATTCCCATATTTATACAAACTCACTTTCCCACTACTGGCTGCCTTTTAAAGTCATTCTCATAAGAGTGTTTCATTGCACTATCATTAAAATTGTCACATGAAACTATTTTTCATACTTTTAGCTATTATTTCTCTGCTTATAGATTGGGGTTTTTTTTTAATAAGTATGATAATTTAAAAAAATATAGAGAGAAACTTAAATCTATCCCTCTAGTGATTATTTCCTTCTGACAGTGATTTGGCTGTGCAGGGGTATCCATGCTGAGAACTGAACTGCTGGCACATTAATTACAGTGTGAAGAGCACAGATGCATTTTCTTTGAGTTACCAGAGAAGTAGGTAAGGAGTCAGCTATATAGGAGCATCTCAGCTGGGACCACAGTAGAAAAAGTAACCTTACTAGTGTCAACATTATTGCAGTTCCTGGCAGCCAGTTTAGACGAGAGTCAATTTGAAATGCAATTCAAAAAAGGAAGTGTGGGGATCTAACAGCTAAAAACAGATTTCTCCCTTCCCCACCACCACCCTCACTGCGCACATAAATCTTTCTCTTTTTCTCTTGAATTACTTTTCCCCACACTAGCCTTTCTGTTAATATTGCAGGCCACATTTTTGCAACTATTTCTACCACCTCCCATCTCCCTTCACACTGAAACTTGCACTCCATGTTGTTCATATATGTAATCCCCTAGTTTTACCCCAGGAACTGAGGAAGTGGCGTTGCTCTGTGCTCTCTAGAAATCCCAAAATGACCCAGGACAGCACTGGAGAGAGAATATTTGCAGGCACTGACAGCATTGCGCAGGCCAGAGCACTGCTGAGAGATCTCAGGGTCATTGGCTCAAGAAAATGAGATGGCTGACAATATAGAAAGATGTATTTATTAATTTTGGGTAATCTACCTCAATCGTCAATATATAGTATATTTCAGTTTGTTCGGATTTGTGTGCTATTTCGCAAAAGCACATCACAGGCTTTTGCAAATGCTGTGGTATAAATCATAATAATATTTATTCTCCACTGTCAGTAAGGTAAAACACCTAATGAATAAAAATAGAGATAGAAGTGTGATGAGCAAGACAGTTTTCCATGAGGAAACCAAGCCAGGTAGATGGTCAGGGGCAGAGAAGCAGCCTGTCTTTGCACCCTGAGGAGTAGCAAAGGCATTGGAAGTTCCCTCCACAAAGCAGGAACATTTTTTCTGGGAAAGCAGAGGGATTTGATAGGCAAATTTCCTGGCCATCTGTGTATTATTTCACATACCTGCGCCCCTCCTGCTGCCCAGCCACTGCCCTAGAGCAGTAGGATGCTGCACACCCTGCTTGGCCTGCAGCTGCAAGCACACAAAGCCGCCATCACCCAGCAAAACCAGACTTATGTGGGGGAGCCTGGTCCAGATGCTTCTCCCAGGGAAACCTATGGGAAAAAAAAATTAAAAAGTCACCTCTGCTTGCCCTCCTGTTTCCCACAGACCCATTTCCTATTTCATGCTGTTCCCCTACCAGAAAGAGCATTTCCCCTCGCCACCTATTTCTTATTAAGCCTGTCTTCAATATGGTTTCAGGGCCCTTACGGAAGTAAGACACTTCCATAAACAAAATTCAGCATTTTAACAAATTACAACAGCCTGGCATTTGTATCATATGTATATGATGCAACTTATAGGAGATTTTATCACCTTTACTTTTCTAACACATGAAGATGTGTTTCTTTGATTTCATCCCCGCTTCCGCTAATTGCAGAGTACTTTCAGAATGGGGTTGCCTTTTACATTCATGTGTTAAAATTGGTTGCAAAGAAACAATATTATCTTTTTATCTCTAGTAAGGTCCAAATTGAACCATCAGTTATTAGAAAACAATTATTTTCTCATTTCAGCTGACATAATGCAGTTAATGTTCTTTTTAGGTGGAACACTAATTTTGAATTTACAATTCCAAACATTCATTTTTGATCTATTTTGTTGTTATCAACAAGAATCTTTACCCTTTCTCTGTTCTTGCGGTTTGCAGTTCTTTTGGTCTTAAAACAAATAACAGCACTAACTTGACTGAATAGTTAACTGACCCTCACTATTTGCTTCTAGGGACACAGAATAAGGCAAACATTCTTGTTTATTTTTCTTGTGTACCTTAAATTATGGAGGAATCTTGCCAGTCTTTGTGAAGTTTATTACTTTGTTTGTCTGAGCAATACTTCAGGTTATCTTGATAAATAAATAAAGTGAGATTTTTAAATATAGTTTTCCTCTATCTTTACTTTTCCATAAATATACCTTTTTTTCTTTAACACTGTGAAAGGAAAATCAGAAAGTAAAAGAAAAACATCAGTAAGAAAAATAAATTTTGACAAGGAGCACAGTTTTCAGCTGCAGACTGTAATGTAATATTTTAGATCAAACAAAAGCAAAGGAATTTCTATGTAGGTGTAGATAAACAGTAGCAATGCTGTGACCTGTCATTTTTTGTTTCACATGGGAAAGGAATATCAGTAGAGCATATACAGACATCTGAATCTACTTACTAACATCAATAAACACAAGCTATAGAGAAAAAATCTCTTCACTAGATTACTTTTCACTGAGAACAGTAACTACTCTGTTAAAGTTATCTTTGAAAATTCTGCTTCATACTTGATTCTCTAAGAACAAGTAAAGTATTTTCTCACATAGTTCATTAACAACACTAGAAAGGGATCAGTTCTGAATTAACATTTACCTGAATACAAAGATCCAAACAGGAGAATCTTTTAAATACAAGTCTTTTTAATGCCTTTCTCTCAGAAAGACAACTGGCTGTAAATGTGCTCATTACATCAAATTTGGGCCAAAACTGAAGTTGGCCTAATGAAGGAAACAACCTTTATCTTGTGAGAGATTTAAAAAAAATTTTAAAAAGAAAAAAATACCCTCAGAAATGTTTCATGCAAAAATCTATTAGATCTAGATTGGAGCATAAAAAAAAGACAAAAAACAGTATGAATAGTTTGGGTCTTATTTCAGGTTCTCATGTGCAAAGTCTTTCTTTAGAAAAACATTTTATATATCTTCATTTGATAAAAAACAACAAGCAAATAAACTAGTGTCAGTTCAATACTGATGATGTGCTTGGTATTGTTATTTTGTTGTGGAAATTATATATGCCTCTTTTTGATTTTGTTCCACCTCTATCATATAGCAACTATGTCTAAGGAAAGTTTTCTTACTAAAACAAAAAAAGGAAGATAAAAATAAGTCTATAATTTAAATACTTTGGTTTTAATACTTTGATCCTGTTCTTATCTTCCTTAAGAAAAGCATTAAAATCATGAAAATTTTTTAATTGCATTATTTTATTCACACCATTTTTCTACTGAGAAGGAAGGATATGACAAAAGAGAGAAATTTAATGTTCAAATTAGATTTTTTTTAGCAATTTAAAGAACTGTTTTTAAAATAAAATATTCGATAAATTGATTGAAAAAGTATAATGAAGTAGGAAAAAACACAGATCTTTCTAATACTTTTACTTGCATCATGATGTCAGAAAACAGACACACTGGAGTAACACATATAAAAGTACACTGAAAGCAAATTCCTGTTAAATACCCACTTTTTCTGTCCTCTAATGAGGAAATTACAGTTTTACCTACAAAGTTACTGCTTAATTCAGCATCGTGAGAGAGTCTGGTAATGCATCTGTTATAGTAAAACACCATAACAGAGGTATTTCCTTTTCTTCTCCATGGTAAGAAGATTTTCCACAGGATGACAAAACATTTATTCTGTTGCTTTTGAGCAGGTAATTACCCTCTTCAATGACAGCAGAAAAATTTTCAGTTTCTTTGCATTTGATACTAATTCTCTGCATTGAAAATCTGTGGATTCATTGTCCCTCAGAGCTTAATGCAGCCTGTCAATCCTCACATCAAAATCATGAGAGCACCTGGACTTTCCTCTTCTTCAGAGACAGCCAACCTTTGTTTTTGGAGGATGACCTATTTTATCTCACCCAAGACCAAGTAATAACAATATCATCTGATAACCATGCAAGTAGTAACTGCTTATGCAAAACAATCCACACACAAATGTTCATTTTTGTCTTTGTCTCAGTTTCTTTTGTCTTTGTCCCAGTTTTAAACAGACTTCTTCATTCAGACACACGCCTACCTTAACCAATTTAGCATTCAACAAAATGTCACAGTACATAAGCAATTCTCTGAGACCACAGCTGAAGCTTCGCCATCCTCTTCAGTGACAGAGCCACAGTCAAGGTCACCTGTAGCACGGTCTAAAACTGACATTTCTGAAATGGCACTGCATGAGTAAGTACAATGGAAAAATAAACAGAAAAGGCAGAAGAGACAGAAAGAGAGGGGCTAGTAAAGGAATGAGAACAGTGAAGGAAATGAAAAGCAGGGATGCACACCTTATCAATACCTCTCCACACAGTGGAGGAGGTCGCTCGCTCATTTGGTTCTCAGGTTCTCATGCACAGATTTCTTTCATATCCTACCTGTCAATTCCCATTCTGACAAACTGAGAATATACATGGATTATTTTTATTATTGTTTTTACTCCTTATTTTATGATAACTCAGTCACTTCTCATCATTCTTTGACTAGCATTTTAAATGTTGTGGCTACTTCAGTTCATGGCACAGAATTTACTCATCAAGGGATAATGAAAGCATTAAAGATCTTTCTATGCCTAACAGAGCTTTAGGCATCAACCAGTAATAGCTGATAATGCAACATTTTAAGTATATGTTTACTTTACTAGAAAAAAGAGTTATTCAACCTTCACATTCAAGGTAGGGATTGTAACTTATTAAAGACTTAATTTTAAAACTAGGACAAAGGAATATTATTGCCATGAGTGACGTTATATTTCTGCTACAGCCAAAGTGTGTAACTTTCATCCTCAAGAAGCATGCAGAATTGCATATTTGCATCTGAAGCATTTGTCAGGTTGTACTTGCAGCAATATGAAAAAATTTACGACTCTTCGAAAGAGTGTAAAGCTGAAATCATGAAAGGTGGATTTAGAACTGGTGTCTAGCGCCCAAGTGTAACTTGAAGAATTACATGATTACTTTCTTGTGCTACAATTTCTACTCCTGATTTACTCCTAGAATGGTTGATTTTTTTTCCCCTAGAAGAAACTTCTGCAGCACAGATGATGCAGAAGCGCCATATCTGCAAATGACAGGATTTCCTCCTTGAATATAGCAATTTGTACTGGTATTGACATTTTCTTTAGATTCCACAACACCTTTTTGAGTTTAGTGAGTCAGGGCACACTACCCTGAGTTTATGACTGAATGTTTTGCATAAAGATGGGTACATATGCATATACACAGTTACCTGAATGTGCTAATACACTTACTGGGCCTTCTCTGAACAGAAAATATGTGCATAGTCCCTCATGGCTCAAAAGCAACAGTCCAGATTCTTGACTTTTTTTTTCACTATTTCATTAAATTTACAGGAACTTTCCATCTTCTCTTTTTCAGCTTAGTTTGAACTGACCTATGATTAGAAGGTTTTGGAGAACAAACAAGAAAAAACTTTTGAATAATCTTGTTTTACTAAGGAAACTGAGACCCTTGGTGTCCCCATTTTGTGTTACCCCTAGCAGATGGGAGCTCCTTTATGGAAATTCAGTGCAAGAAGCAATAATAATTGTAAATATGCCTATTATTTTCTACTACACTAAAAAAGTAAAAGAGTACTTCTGCTGTGTATTTAATATACTGCTTGAAAAGAGATATAAATTAAGTTTTAAACAACCATTATTACCATATGCTTCTTAGAGACAGCTTTCAGTTCTCTTGTAATTTCTAATTTTCATTTAATTTTCTGTAGAAGATAAGAGAAAATTTCTTATATACAAAAATATGCTAGTTCAGAGATTCTATAATTTTTCCTGTGCAAAGCTTAAACTTTGTTTTGTAAAACATTATTTATGTTAGAGATCACAAAGAAACAAATGAGATAGATATAAATAGAGAAAAAAGCTAGAGGACAAAAGTTGTTTTCATAATATTTTTAACACTATTTACAGAGTGATATGCAATACTGAACATCCCCCTGAGAAAGCAGAAGATTATTGCTAAGTAACAGTACATCTATACAGCAGTCATGCATGTTTTGGAACAGATGTTTTGTAAAGTCTATGTATGAAGAGGAAGGGAAAATGAGAATGGAAAAATAAGTACTTTCCATTCCTCTGTGCCCTAAGTTTTTTCTTGGCAGACAGAGACATGTAGCATGGCATCAGCCCATTAGCCCACAGCTTTTCTGAGCTATGCTAGCAGTAGTAGAGAGGCGGCAGCTTCATCATGTTATTCCATTTACACTGAATGATGAACCATCATATCGAGCTTTCAGTGTAGAGGTACAGTGGCCCTGAAATGGCAGAAGTCCTCTGAAACAAAATTTTCCCCTTCCACTCTGTGAACTCCAAAAAGGATATATTGTTGTACAATACGTGCATGCAGTGTGGAGGCCTGGCCAGGTTTTCCATTCCAGCAGAACTCTGGCCAATCCTGCAGCACACCCTTAGCTGTGTACACAGCATTGTCCTACTGCACTCAGGACGTGTGGGCAAAGGCCATGACATCAAGTAATTGCCATACAAGATTGAGAGCTCATGCTGTGGGACTGTCTAGGTCCACTAAGACACAGGTCAGTAAAAGATCTCTCTCAAATTCCCAGAATGAGAAACCTCTTTTGAAGGAACACATGATTGTTTTGGCACCATCTGAAATACATAAATGAATGCTACTCATTGACTTCTGTGTAAAAACTCTTTTTTATTCTGGGTACCAAATAAGTCACTCTAATCCACTCTCCTACATGTTCAGTGTGTGTTAAAATAACACCTAAAGTGATAAGATAGCTGACAAGAGCACATCTTCATCAAGAATAGAGGAATGGATCCTCAGGACTGAAAATAATATAATTGAACTCTTTGTAAAGGGAGTAGTCTAAGCTCATATTACTCATCTTAACGAATTTAAAAGAATATGCAGATAAAGTCAGCTCTTTAAGGTAATTTGAATGCTTAAAGATTTATACCATTACTTAATTGGTATTTCAGCAGGACTTGATGTCTGAATCTTATTTAAACTTCTGAAAAATTCTCTGCGGGTGTCCATCATCATTTTGTTTAAAAGTCTGGTCCCAGTTCTACATTTCAAAGATTTAACAGAGAATTAAGATAAATTTTACATCCTTTCTTTGTGATCTTGAGCCCACTCTCTGAGTAGGCTTCTAAAGGCATTGCTTACATGTATTTTTCTTTCTCAAGTAATCTACTGTGTCTGAAGCCTGAGAAAAGCTGTGATAGTAATTTTCCTTAACTACACAATTGCTTTCCCATTTAAAACAACGGAGAGTGAAATGTCACTATTTCAAACTGAAACCTAATTACAAGAACAGCCATAACTGAAGATTAAAGATAAAAGCCTCACAACCTCCACCACCAAGGCCATCATCTGCTAACATTAATTTTGTCACCAATTCTGGATGCAGGTATACCCAATGGCCTGGCCTTCTTTTCCCCTTTCTTCCCTTCTGACTCCCAGCAGATATCAATACTGTATGGATGTTCTCTTCCAAGCTTGTTGCAGACAGAGGTGCCCTAAAGGAAGGCGTGGAGTGACTGATGCTGTCTAAATTCAGTGCTGTCCCAATGACAGCCACAAGTCTGCATGGAGCTTCACAGGCATGCCTCTGCCCCTTATGTTTGATTTTGCACTGAGGTAATTCAGTGCAAAAAAATTCTGTTTGTTATGATTTCTACATTGACCAAACTTTTCTGTCTCTTGACAGAAAAACCTATAGAATACTTTTCTAGTAATTTTTGTGACATAAATATGACAGAAATTACTTTCTATGCCAAGATACATTCAGAGTTTCAGTTCTATTTCTATGTGTGCTGAAGTGTTGAAATTATTAAAACATTACAAAAAAATGAGAGGACACAGAATAAGGTACTGTCTTTGTGCAGTGTCTTGGGGATGTGATACCCTTCACTGGATCCTCAGGCAAATGAACTTTAGACCCACTGAATTAATTATTTGATTTCAAGGCAAATTAATTGAACACCAATACTACTGAATACTCCTGCAATGTTCCAGTAGGTTTAACATGTGGTTATGTCATCACTCTCTTTTAAGAGCCAGCTTTGTAGTCTAGACTACAAATCCCATGAGGCCTTACAGAAACTCAGAGAAATGTAAATTTATGTCCAAAAGATAGACATAAACACTTCATGTTTCACCAGAAAACTTCACTGAAACCTCTGGATTTGCAAACGTCAAATCCTATGCTGATTTGTTTGTTTCTATAAAAAGTTGATTTCGGGTTCCATAATAATTTATTCTGTGAACATGTTATTTCAAATCACCAAAAAACAAATAATAAACCCATGTCAAACAATCAGAAAGAAATTTCAACCTCAGTGCAATCCTTTCTAAATAAGTTGCATTTCATCTTCTCAATTTAACAAGAATATCTTCAAACACAGGCTGCAGTTTTTAAGAATGTGACACACTTCACTCATCTCACACAGAACATAACATGGAGAATTTTTGCTTGTTCAGCTCAATTCTCATGCAACACTTCAACACTGCAAAACTCCTTTTCATCTTCTTATTTCTGTATGAAAGGGAAAAAAAGTGTTGCAGAAATGTGTCTCCAATATCAGTAATCACCTATTTAGTGGTATGGCCATATTCTAGAATGACAGATTGTTCCCTCCAACATAGGAGCATTTTGCAGCATATCAATGAATCTACCTCGTTTGTTAATGCTGATAATGTTTTCTTCTGGTGCTATCATAAGCCTCATATCTTTCAGATAATGTCAAAATACCTTTCAAACACGATGAAGGATGTTGGGAATTAGGTATTTATTGTTAGTATCTCCAAAAGACTTAATTTGAAGATCAGTTATATTTCTTCTTGTCTAGTTGTTTTGAAAATCGGTCGCTGATGCTGGTTTTGGCTGGGGTAAAAGCTCACAGTGGTTAATATGAGCCCTCAAAACATAATGTTTTGGATTTGTGCTGGACACAGAGATGTTTTGTTATTACTGAGCAGGGCTCACACAGAGCCAGGGCCTGCTCTGCTGTTCATGCTGCCACGCTGGTGAAAGGCCTGGTTGTGCATGGGAGGCTGGGAGGAGACACAGCCAGGACAGGCGACACAAAGTGACCAAGGAGATATTCCACACCATCTGACATCATGGTCAGTGCATAAACTGGGGGGAAGAAGGAGGAAGGGGGAGATGTTTGGCGTGGTGATGTTCGCCTCCCCGAGTCACTGTCATCTCTGATGGGCCCTGCTCTCCTGGAGATGGGGGAACACCTGCCTGTCATGGGGAGCAGTGAACTGATTCCTCGTTTTACCTTCTTTGTGTGTGTGTGTGGCCTTTGTTGTAACTGCCTTCATCTCTATCCATGAGTTTTCTGGCTTTTGCTCTTCTGATCCTCTTCCCAGTCCTACTGGTGAGGGACTGAAGGAGCAACTGCTTAGGACTTGGATCAGCTGGGGTTAAACCACACCTGCAGTGCAACTGAGATTAAGGTTAAGTACATGGAGAAATTCAATTATGGAATCCAGAATACACCACACACTCACAGAAAGAACTTGCCTACCAAACAGGTTTTTTCCATTCCATGCAGGCCCTCACAAAAGAGGAAGCATCAATTGTGAATTTGGGATGTGCATATTCGTTTGTTGGAACAATTTCCACAGTCTCCCATTCCCATCATTTTGGGAATGGGAGACTGTGGAAATTCAGAGACACGGGAAATTCTTTTATCCTGGTCTGAATGTTCCTTTCTCCCACTTGAGCTCACTTAGCTATGACTGGAGAAAGTTAAAGAAAGGAGTGAGGATTTGGTAGTCAGGTAGGTAAAATAACTACCCTTTTTGCAAACATATTTATATTTTCCCCTTTCTTTTGCAGGTACTATTTGCTTATTAGTAGCTCTTTTTTGCCAGAAACACTGTAACTGTGTTATGAGTTCATGAAAAAGTAAAAGTACCTTTCTGACACAGCAAAGGGAGAATGAAATTCTGCATTCACTGGGAGAATGAAATTCTGTAATTTTTTAAAGTCTGTTTTCATTTTGACAGTATCAAAATACAAAAATATATGCCTGGTTTATTATATGATAGGCAGTAATTTATTTTCACCAGACTCCTAGAAAGAGCTGCAGTGGATCCTCCAAGCTTCTCTGTGTTTAAGAGTCATTTGAATAGTGTTCTTATCAGTGTGTTTGGTCCTGAAGTTGGGGTTCTTGCCTTTCTCCTATCTTTTGTTTTGCTCCTTCTCTCAAGCAGAATAACGCTCTGTGGCCCCCAAGGGCTGTAGGCAATGGTAATGCAGCTGCTGCAGGGGACAGGGACAAGGACAGGGTGGACAGTGCTCAGAGGTGGGTCCGTGTCTGAGACACTGCACAATATTCCTGATTTTTTTAAGCATTACCTGTAGCAGGACAAGTTAAAAGGCAGCAAACATCTTTAATACAGTTTACTTAGAAAGAGAATGTATTTTAAACCGTGCCAAGGTAATAACATGTGCTGTAGAAGTAATGACATTCACAGCTTCAGACTTTACAGAAAAAATGTACTCTGTAGGTATTAAAAGCAGCATTTAATTTAATTCTTTATTTTATTGCCATAATATTAAACCAGTCAAATCATAACTTTCTTTTTGAAGCATCGGTTCCTCTTCAGAAAACGAACAAAAGTTTATAGTTATGTATACTCCTATAGTTATGTGTACTCCTAAATATATAGCACAGAAGTTCTTACAAGCTTATTTTTAAAGAAAAGCTATCAGATATGGAGCTGCACAACACCAAAGTGGAGTCATTTAAACTGGTTTGTCTGGAAAACAAACCAAATTAGTATCTGAACTTTGAAACTACACTACATGTGTCTAATTGTGATTGTTTACATGTGTGATTGTTTAATCACCCCCTTTCATTTCAGAATTTTATTCCATTAATAAACAATTAAAGAAAGTACTTCCAAAGTTGAACTTAAGTATTTCATATCTCAAAATGTTAATTCGTTTATATAAAATTTCAAATCAACATTAAAAAACTAAAGTAAAAGACCTCTTGTGTACAGCGGACAAAGAAAGAAAAAGTTTTCAATATGATAGCAATATATCAAGCTTCCTGATGTAGCCTGCTTGCTTTAGCCCACAGCTCTATGAAAAAAACATTGTAAAGCATTTCTTGAATCTGAATACCTCAAACCTACCTTAATTAGTCTAATCCAGTGTCCCTGCCATGGAAGTGTTCAAAGCTACCAAGGATGGGGCTCTGAGCAACTTGTTGGAAAGTGTCCATGGCAGAAGGTTTGGAACCAGGTAATCTTTAAGATCCCTTACTACTGAGGCCATGATATGGAGGAAAAAAATAGTAAACTAGCAAGTAGTGTTTAATGCAGTTCAAAAATATCTTGCAGGTAAAATGCAAGTTCCATTTCTCTTTTGAACATATTTGTGAATTAACTATTGGCTAGACAACTATAAATATACAAATATAAAAGTAGAATATACTGAGACTACTACCAAAGCAATTACTTAAAGTCTTTGGCTCAAAGACCTTACTGAACTGTCATTCTAATTCTGCATACAGCTTAGACAAAAAGGGGTAAATAGACTGCGACACACCCTAGTCTAATCACTTACACTGAAGCACATAGCTGAATCTCAATATTAAAATTCTTTACCACAACAGGAAAATAAATCTTAGTTATTTATTTTACAATGTTATGCAATTGATTTAAAAACAGAATGAACGGAATACTTCATCCAGGTTGAATGACTACCTATAGTTAGGAAATTGTTGTTATGTGCTGAATGGAAAAAATAATGTAAACGAAAATTATCTATGACTCGAACTGGACACATATGACCAAAAGTGGAATTAGATTCTTGAAATCTAATCAAGAATTGAGAAAAACTGCTCACAAAATTTCGTATGCTTTTGATTCATAATATATGGTCTAAAGGTCCATATATGTTGGAAAAGGTATCTGGAACAAAGAGAAGAAATCAGAAGCTCATGAGTAAAATGACAAATTAATTGGCATTAAAAAAAAGACTAAATTCAGGCCATTATTAAGTGATTACGCTGCAGATAAAGAAGGATACAATATCATATAGAAGATTTTTAAAAGTGAAAAATATCAAAGAAATATAAATCTTATTCACTATTCAGAGTGCTAATGGTCTCTGAATATAGAAAAGAAGACAGCAAAGAAGATATTTTTGTGGTAGGGATGTGTTAAAGGAATCTAGATTCAGAAAGACAATCATTAGACTAAGGCTTTCTTTGTACAAAAAACAGAGTTTCAAGGTCATCCAGAATTACAGTTCACTAACTGCTTCATTAGGAAAGGAATATTGTAAAATATGGGTTGTCCAGTGAAATCTTAGAATGAGTATTCCACTCAAGGCAGAATGTTTTTAAAAGACTGTTACTACAAAGGAATGAAAAACAGCAGCCTCTTTAGGACACAGAGAGGAAAAATTTCTTGGTTTCCCCTATCTTCTCATTTAAAGACAAACAAGGAAACAAAAAGCATGGAAAAAAAAACCTCTTTGGGTCATTTGAAGAATATGCTTGAGAAGAAAAGAAAAATAGCAGAATTGCAGTTGTAAATTTTTATTATGCTTCATCACTCAATATATATAATGCATGCATTAAAAATCTAATGCAAAAATGAATTTACCTCACTACAGGCACTGTTAATTGTAGATGTATTATTTTCACATCCGACATGGTTGAAATGGAACACACTGTATTTTCATTTTCTAATTGGCAATTGGCTGCATTGAGTCCTGTACTTCCAAAAAAGTTAGACACAATGTGTTCAATGTGCTTAGAAAGAATTTGGAAAAGGCACACCATACATTACTTACTCCAAGCCATTCACTGAACAGACTAGTAATGCACAGAGCAAGAATGCAATTATATAAGTTAGAGTTGCCACACTAATTATTTAGATAAATAACCTGAGTTCTATCTCTTTCATAATTTCTATTGTAAGAATTACTCATGAATTCTGTCACTGTACTGGAAGCTGATGTGTTAGGTTCCTATGCAGACATTGACTAAACTTAAAAGTGAAAACCTGTGAGCACTTTCTAGTCTGCAAATACAGACACAAAGATATAACACTAATTTGTGATACTGACACATAATCTCTTCAGTGAAAAGTTGAATGAAATTTTACTTTTAAGTAATTTAAACACAATTTCTGTGACCAGTAGAATTACTTGAGAGTTTTTCCTTTATAAACCACATAAATACTGTGATTGTCATCATTGTCTTACTTTTGTATGCTATTTACAAACTCTTTTGGATCAAGATGTTTTTCTGCTATTCACACCAAAGAGTCCTTCATTACTGGAGAAAATCCCACACAAAATACACTTCAAGACATCTATTCCTTGTATTTGCTGGCATGGTATTGCTGTTCTGCTTTTAGGAGACTACTCATTGCTGGCCATAGGTGTGATTTAAGTGTACAGCTGTTGTAAGCATCATTCCATCAAGTTAAGTAGGCAGAATATTCAAATTTACCTTAGTGTGGTGAAAAGTGAAGGCTATTCCCATGGGGATGGAGTACCTGGTACAGCTAATGGGTATCTAAGCCATATGAGGAAAAGTGTTTCCCTGGTAACACTCTCTTAACAGCATGGGTGTTGTGGAATGGATGTGTGCATGCCTCTAAGAGTCACAGGAGAAAGGGAAACAAACAGAAGTCCCAGGGAGAAGTCATGAAACAAAGCAACCTTAGAGCAGAGTTCTTACAGGCAAAAAAGATTCTGATTTCTAAGTAGGACACTCTGCTTTAGACATAGTTTTTCCTGAATGCAGCAAAACAGAACTTTGTTTTGTCTCAGTAAACTGGTATATATTCACTGTCAGCTCTTCTTCCTAAGAGAAACCTATCAGCAAAAGGAAAAATTAACCCCGTTATTTATTTAGCTAACTAAAAGCACTTGATATGCCGGAGATGTTACTGAAAAGGATACCAAGGCTGTTTTGCTTGAAGGCAATGTGGGTTTTGCCAATGGCAGTTGTTACATAAATAAGTCAAATGGAAAACAGATGGTTATTCTAATTCTTTCCAGCATGTTGTTCTTATTATTAATAAATCATAGAGAATTCATGAAGACAGTGTTACAGATATTAACAGAACCTACTTGAATTAATATAGTTAGTAAATTTGATTTATCCAGATAGTTTACTGTGGTAAAGCATGTATTGACTAAAGGGTTAACAGAAATAATAATTTGTTTTTACAATTCATTTTAGTGTGGCAATTCAATGAGATAACCAATAAAAAACATTCACCCTTAGAAACAGCACTTTGGGGTTCTTCATAATACAGCTCTGAAACTTGTGAAAAGGGTAATTTCAAATACTCAGCTTCTAAGGTTTTACTGAAGGCTTTCTGTAATACGCTCAAAATAAAGGAAAAGAATAAAGATCATGCTGAAGGAGCCCTAACCCAGGGAAAGAGATGACACTTCAGAGACACAGCCTAAGAATGCCCAATAGCAGACTATCTAAAGTACTTCTTCAGCAACCCCAAGGCATTTTGTCATCTGAGCAAAATTCATCACTGGCACAGTTACAGCAGGAGCAGTTGGATAGAAGATTTAGATAAAAGAGTACAGAATAAGGAACCTTAGTACTCCTGGGCTTTTGACCTATGGAATGTAAGTCAATAGAATCTTCAAACAGTTAAGGAGTCCTACAAGCCACTGGACATAAGAACTAAAGAGGTCAAAAACATGTGAGGTGATTTAATCTATTTTCCTTCTCCAGTTTTTCAGAAAGTGCATTGTATTTTCCAGTCTATAAAGGTTTAAAACTATAGAATAATAGGGTTCCTTGTAGGACAGGATGAAGGAAGACGTGGTAAACTTTATGATAGTATATTTTAAATTCTGTTTTCTCTATTTTTCCTAATACTGAAGTACTTGGTTGTGTAGCTTAAGCATCACTAGAACTAGTATTTTCAGCATTTGTATTTGCACTTTATTACAAGATCCCCGACTGCATATTAAACACAGGACTACTTGCTAAAAAGCATCCGAAAACCTCAAGAAAAGTACAAATGTAAACGTAAATATTAGCCAAAAAACCTGATTTAACAAATCTTATCTCAAACAATCCCTAATAAACACCTATAGTCAAAAGATGGAAAGATATAGAGGTTTTGATTTTTTTTATTCAGTAATATAGTAGAGTCAATAATGTTAATTTCTTCAAGTTGTTCCTATAGGTATGAAATATTTTATTCAGAACTGGTTAAACATGCAGGCAGATACTAATACCATCTCTATAGGGAACCCAACCCATTATTTTGAGTGACAAAAAGCAGAGCATTGTAAAGTTGGGACAATGTGCTGCCATCCACCTCTGCCCACATTAGTGACTGACAGTAAATCTTCCCTTGGGAGGAAGGGCTTATGAAAATCCTGGCAGACATCCTCAGTGAGAAATAAATATCAGGGGAAAGCACACACACACACACACTCGGCATGCATAGAATTATCCTTTTTTAAAAAATAAGTATTGGACTAATTATTTCTGACTAAGAAAATTGACTTGTTGCCAGGTATCAGTAGTTGCCTGTGGACATAGACTTTAACAAAAACTAAATGTACATATATGTGACAGAAAAGCACAACTGAAAATTTAGACATTTGTGATAGATCTTTTATTTATAGCAGAATATAAACTGTCCTGATAATCAGAGATAAAAGTCAAGTTATATGGAAAATCTTGAAATTAAGTGCCAGATGTTATTTTAGAAATGTTAGGTATTTCTTTTTAAATGTGTCTGTTGTTTCACCTGGTCACATCATATACCTTGGACCTCCTTATATTGTTTTTATTGACACTATTTTTTTTAAATTAACACTGTAGTTAATTATAAGAGATGTCAGGCTATAGCCTTTGAAGATACCTCTTTCTGTGTTATAACTCTAAGCTTTTCAATTCACAGCGTAGGTCTCTGCCTATCACTTAAAGCTAGTTAGCATGAAGGCAAAGAGCTGTATTCAGGATTAGGTCTTGCCAATTATAAATGAGACCTGTGACAAAATCCCATTAAATTTCAACAATTTTCAGTGGCTTTCATTTGCCTAGCACCTTATCACCTGTCAGATTACATGCTTTTTCCTCCTTATTGATTTCTGTCTCATTATTTGTTGAACTAATTTCTAATATCTGCCATATTGACTGCTGCATTTTGTTTGCCCATAAATTTGTCTTTTAAGTACCACATTTATGACTGCCTTATTACTTGTCTTAATATTATCTGCAATATTATCTAATATTGTCTTTATATAGATTTACTGGTGTTTTCCCATTCCTCTTAAGGCAGCTATCCATCTGACTCTATAACCCTCCCTTTTTGCCTTTCCATTTATCTCTCATATTTTTCTCTTTCATCTTCAAATTCCTCAAGCTTTCTTTAGTTTGTGGCAATGGATACTGAGCTATTGATTTTTCAAGCTTATAACAGAATCATAGAATGATGCCTTTTTCCACTGTCCAGCCAGGTGTCTGATGTATTTTCTCATTTGACTTGTACAGTCTACCCTTAAATCTACCCTCTTTCTTCCAGGAAAGGAGGGAATGATATCTTCCCCACCTTAAACAGCAGTGTGAGGAGTAAAAAAAAAAAAAAAAAAAAAAAAAAAAAGAAAAAGCTTTTCAATATATGTTGCAGTTATGACTCAGGTGGCCATTTATTTATATATGAATAGCTTCATACTTCACTCATTCACTAAAACATATTTGAACCAGCGCCTCAAAGAAATTCAAATTAAAAATGCATTCTTTCAAAACGGCATCCAGGAAAAAAAATTACAAAACTGAAAAGGAATAGGTTACATTCATCAGTTAAAAAGTGTCAGATAAAAGCTTTACTGATCACTGTCATTGTCCATGCCTCTCATGTTTCACAGCTAATTTCTTGATAGTGGAACATATAAAACCACAGCATCTGATGGACACTGATATATCTTGCGTTTTGTTGGTATTTTTTTATTTTTGTTTTATTTTTCTTTTAGCTCTTGAAAAGCATGTTTTGGAACTAAGCTGGTTGCTGTTTTTTGAAAAATGATGTGTTTGCACTTACGAAAAGCTCAGTCTGTCTGTCATGACAAATATTCATAAATTAAACAAATTACCCAGTGTACTTTCACAGTTTGCTTTAGAAGATTCTTATGTTTGTGAGATCAGTTAATTTTTTTTTCTCTTTTAATTTTTTCAATTACTTTCTATTATTAAATATATCTTTCAATTGTTGGCCTGGAAGTATTTATTTTGATTTCAGCTGAGAATTTCGAAACTGTCACTTAGAAGCTTGAACATTTTGGGGTCACCTCATGCACAATGTAGAAGGGAGCAGGAACACATCTCTAGCTTGCTGCACATGGCTCTCAGCCATTGTTTTTCATCTCTTTGGATGCTGTCTCACAAATTTGACAAATACTTGGTTGTACAGTGAGATTTTAGTGCTGCACTTTTATACACTAGTAACAGTTCTGGAAACCCTGGCAGTACCTACATCATATGTTCTGATTCAGAACACAAAAACAGTGAGTGGATATTAAATTAAATATTTAATTTAAAATGTATTTTGTCTTTCTTATTTCATACCTTATGCCCTCTAACTAGAGAAAATTTTATTTTAAGGTTGTTTCTTCTCTTTGGATCTGTGAGAATTTTTCCTGCGTCTCTGAATGCCCCCATTCTTTTTTGTTCTCACATTCACTATCAAGTTCAAAGATCTATTCTTGCTATAGAAAGTACCACTCACTTCCTTTTATTCTTGAAATAGTTTCTGGCATTTTATTGTTCCAAGTTATCTCAAACTACTATTGCTGCATTCTCCCTTTCTAATAATTTTTATAGTATGGGTTTTTGTGTGCGTGTGACAGCCAAATGTTCTTTATCTGGGTTTATCTTTTTATCATCAGTAATCAGATGTATTAGTCCTCTATCTGGTACACGTAATATATTGTTTTTGATAACATAAGAAGATGTGTTGTAAAATACACAAATACTAAACTGAAATGGTAATATTGGAAACAGAGTTAATAATTATACATCTGTATCTTCTTTGTATGGGACTCAATTTCCTCTTTCTTTAGGAAAATAATTTTTCAGTAATTTTATGGAGGATGCTTCATACAGTTATGAAACAACTGATGCTTCATAACTTTCTGCCATGTGTGCAGACTGTTAAAATGTACTCTAAAAAAATAGTCTGTCATTTCCAAGGTAATGAAAAATATAGGGTGCATGTTGTGAGCAAAATTACTCAATTCACCTATGAAGATGCCCTGAGCATAAAATTGTTTCTTTGGTTTTATAAGCTCTGTATCTTCTATAATAAATGTGGTTTCTTCTCTATGTTAATCTGGGCCCTAAGCTCACACACACTGGAACATTTTATTTTGGTCAATCACAAACATATGCATCAAACATCAAGTGATTTTGAATGATGCTTTTTGCACAATTTTAAACAACTCTATGTCTTCCAAGCAATTTTTAGTGAAGATTTTTAATTTAATTTTAATTAACAACTAAATTGTTAATTAAATTATAACTTAATTTAACAATTTAATATAAAAATGCTAATTTAATTTAACAATTTTTAATCTAAACAGTTTGATTGCACATGTTTTTTAAAATAACTGTTACACAGTGTCATACCTATAGTATGCTTAACCTTTATCAGATATTTTTCCTTTTCCTGTACTCCCTACTATATATCTTATTCTTGCTTTCTGGAAAAAATAATTTAATCTGTTGTAATTTTAAAATTTCTAGGCATTTTTATCTGATAGAAACCAATGCAACCTATGCAAAATACACCATAGCTCACTAGGCTGGTAGATGAAAGTCAAGTTAAAGATGAGGAGCTCTGGTTCAGAGCTAGCTTGCAATTCTTTTACTGACTTATTTCATAAAGCATGGGACCCCTGATTGACCACAAAAAATTTAAAATTCTTCATGCTCACCTTTCATGACTAGTTGAAATACTTCATCCTAAAACACGTGTTGCAAAGATTAATTTCTGTAAATGGTCCTGAACAGGAAGACTCTTTACTATGATAATGTAGCTCTTAAATTGTAATGGGCATAAGAAATGAACATCCCATTTTAACATATTTTTTTACTCCACTGCCTTGTGGTGTGATAACTTTATTCTTTCTGCCTTATTATTTTTTGTTTCAACTAAAGTAATTCTCACAGCAAAGGATTTTCAGTATGTGTGGCAGTTAAATCATTACATTCAATTAGTCACTTGTGTCATCTCAGTCAGGGTAAAACATGTTCAGTAGCAAACAAAAACCAGAAAACTGACAGATCATTTGCCTTTAAGAAGTTATATAGTAAAGCCGCAGCAGTGGCTCATACTATAAAAGCTCATACTATAAAAGCTCATACTATAAAATAAATTACTTTCATGATAGGATACCAAAGGTTTTCTACCAGTTTCACTCCAGGTAATGACAAACAAACCGTGGCAGGATAATTGGCATTGCAAGCTGACGAAGATCAATTATTTTCTTTTATTATGGCAGGTATACAGCCAGACTCTTGCCTTCAGAGATTCTACCAGAGAAAAGTCTTATTGCTCAAATAATTTTCACAAAAAATATCACTGAAGACTTTTAGTGATCAAAACAATTTTGCTTTGGGAAAAAAATGACATGTAAATTTACACAAAGAAAGTACATTTCCTTAGTTTATTCTCAGGCTGGCAGTCAGAGGCTTAACTTGAGCCTTAATCCCTTTTAGCTGAAAGCTCCTTTAGCTGGAAGTTCATCTGCCAGCAGTCTGTCAGTCCAGCTATTGCTCATGTCAGCTACTGATGAACAATTACTGGCACATTAATCCTGTATCACTTCCTCGCAGACTGGGCTTTGTCTGGGTGTGAACAGAATGAGATGAGATAGAGCAACTATTTTGGACTACCTAGGGGTAGTGAGGAGGAAAGGAAAAATAAAGTTTAAGGAATATACATCATTCAAAAAGGACTCTGACCTCCTTGAGAATGAATTATTAAGATGATAAGAAACTATCATCAAAATATTTTCAAGTTTATAGTGGAAGTATGGGAATGAGTTCTGAAAAATTAAAAAGCTCTAATTTTTAAATAGGTTGCTGCGACCAAGTAGAAAGAGTCATTCACAGAGGCAAAAAATTCAAAATTTCTTTCTGTAATGTTACTCTAATTCAGTTCCTATTTTGCTTTGTTTTTTCTTAACTATATAAATATATAGCAAATTAAGAATTATTTGTGAACCTCAGATGAAAAACAGCTCTAAATGCGGCAAACTGGATATTCCACTGAATTTTCCCTCATTCTTAATCTTAGCTTTTCAGAATGGATTAATTTATGGTGTAGAAAATAAAGCCATCACTTTAAACTGTTATAAGTGCATCAACTTTATTTTGATATTGAGTGATTAGCTAATGAGATTAACATTTTGCTGGTTATTAAAATAAAATTTCAAAAATTATAGTGCACACAGGTTTTATAAAGTAAAAGTGCAGTATACTGTGCTGACCTTTCCAATATTCTGAATCATGATTGTTGTTCTATTTCTCTTCTTCTATTAAGGAGCTCTAAACATATAAAAGCAATTATATAAGAGCAGTCAACATAATAACTCTAGCAGAGCTCTAGTTAAACTTGTAGCCTGACAAAAAGACAAAAATGAGGATGAGGGGGGAAAAGAAGTAAACTTTTCTTTCCCAGAGGAAAATGCTTATAACCATGTGTTTCTAGAGTATTTTGACATATGCGTAAAAATTAGTTATTTAGCAATATTTCTTTCACACTCTATTGTTATCACTCAGTTCTAGCCACCACTGATTTGTAGCAGGTTTAAATTGTAGCATTGCATGATCTTCAGAACTGATTGTTCATTCTGAAGAGCCAAGTTATAAACTTAAAATTTTAAGATTTGTGTTTTGGTGGCTGTAGACCCAAAAGTATCAAAACAGTCACAGTCAGATGTGACTTATACTGTCACATTTGACCCAGTCAATGTTTCAACTACAAATGCCCATGGAGAGATCCATCATTTTATAGATTTTGATTTTTATCCCTGTTTTTTTCCTCACTAATTTTTTGATACCTGAGGGAAATACCACATGAAAATTATTTAGTTAACTATTACAAACACATTATTAGTAAATGGCACTGTCATAGGATCTTTTTTGCAAGGCAGAAAAAATCATGTCTTTGGCTTTAAAAAACCACATATTTCTGGTTTTCTTGGAAAAATATGGTTGCATCTGGTTTATAATACAGAACAAGTTACAATATTATAAGAATCTTACAGCATTATAATTATTTTATAGAGTTATAATATTCCAAAGAGTGGATTTTAAATAATTTCCAACAAGCTGGATGAGTTTTCAACACTTTGGGTTTAATCGTTTTCAAACACAAACTGTTTGCCATTGTTTTGTGATACTTTCAGTCACACCTCGTGTTAATGAATAAAAGTGGGTGTCTGGTTTCTTGACCATTCTTCTTTCTCCCTCTCCATTGCAACCTGTACATAATTCTTAGTCAAACAAGGAGAGAATTGAGTGGTAAGTCTTAAAAAAGCTGTAAAAGATTAAACTTGGAACTTAGAAAACTAAACAGTCAATGACAAACATAAATATAAGAGTCAAATTTAACATTTTTATGGCAACATAAAATTCTTCATCATAGCTAAGAATGAGAACCTTAGGAATGTGTTGTGCATTTGATCAGTATCGGGTACAAAGAGGGATAGTGGGAGCAGAAAAAATAGTTTGTGATCTACACCTCAAAGAGGATGATTTATTCCTCTTGGAATTAATTTTTCTTCATGCAACCTCCACAAGGAGGATGCAACTATATATAGCCCGTAACTTTTACTTTTCTGGGAATACATGGGCTTTTGATTTGACACTTGGGAGTTCTAGAATCAACAATGAAACTACTTTGCTAAAATATCTCATTAATTTAGTCCTTTCAGTGCATATTTTAAAATTTAAATCAATTATTAATTTCTGCAAAATAAGGAGAATTATAAGCATCAGTTGCTTTTCTGTTCTGTCTCAAAGTTGTCTCTTTTTAATATAAAAGAACACACATGTTGGAACATTCTAGCATACTTATTTTAAAACCTATTATGGAGCAGTTTATCATATGGACTACTGTAATAGTTTAATGATGAAAAAGCTGCCAGATGTGAAATTGTAAAATAATCAGTATAACTGAATATGTGTAAGTGTGGAAACCAATTATTTTTCTCTCACATATGATTAAGAACAACAATCTAACCAGGCTCTATTTTCAATTTTACATCATTTATTAGGTCAGGAATTTACCAATTATAAGCATCTCAAAAACATTCAGATCCTTACATAAAACCACTGTCTGTTTCCTTGAGTGAAAATGACCTGACACAGCGCCATAAGAGCCCATGACCAGAATTTGAACCCATCTTATGCATACCCAAGTATGCATAAGATATTCACCCTAATAGTGACTCACCCTATTAGTGACTTTGCCTTCAAGAGGATCTATCTCCTAAGTAGCTGACAAAGGTAATCAATATCATCTTTAATCAAATTTGCTTTTTCAGTGGAGGGTAATAGAGGTTTTTGAATTAAAAAAAAAATAGAAAAAAAGAGAAAAAATATGATATAAAAAAAGTACTTGGAGGACTTCTACCCACAGCAGAAATTCCATCATTTTTTGGCAGTCATCTTTAAACAGACTTAGACATGATATGGTGGCTATGAGAAGTATTATACTGCCTGAAATATTTCTGTGACAGTCATGCTGTCTTGGGTGCAAAATGAAATGTGCTGTTTGAAGACTTAATTCTGCATAATCCATTTCCCTGTAAGTAGAGCCCTCAGTTCTTAACCTGAATGTATGACTTTCTGTATGGCTCCCTGAACACAATGGTATTTTAACTCAGACTGTGTAATAACCAGTGTCTCATAGTTTGTTGACTAACTTTTGATTTCTTGTGTAATTAAACTTCAGTGAAACACCAGTAAATTTTCACATATCTATAAATGGAATTCTCAGGGAAATGAGACCCTTGCAAAAAGATATTGCTGTACCTTGAGAGTCAGCACAGACTGTGAAAAGTCAGCCAAGTTTATTAAATATGCCATTGACATACATAAGAATCTCTTATAGGAGAATGGGTGCCAGCGAGGGAGAGAGATGGGGAGACCAACTTGGTGATCAGAATCCAATTTTATTGTGGGATACAAACGCTTATATACTATTTCAGGGAGATTAGTAATGTGTACTACAATAATTAGGTTGAAGTCACATACACAAACATGCATATAGCAACATCTCTTGCTTGCAGAGTTTAGTGGGATTTTCTTTTTCCAATAAACCCATTTGATTTAATCTTCTTGCAATCTAGGTCTAATTTTCAAAGTTCTGTTTGCTTTTGCCAAGGCATCCTGTTCTCAGATCTCTTATGTTAACCCGGTCCAAAGTCCATCGTCTGTCTTGTGTCCTACAACATTCCAAGAAATAGGTTCTTTAGAAAGTTCACAAGATACTCTTAATGGAGTTCATGAACTGTAAGTCTCCTAGCTCTGCTCAGACCTTGCTACTGCACAAGCACTGCTCAGCAACATCTAAAAGTGGTGATGACATTATTAGGAGTGTTTCGGTCGCAAATCTGAAGCACAGTATTATAGAGGATGCTATGAGGAAAGCTCACTCCATCCCATTCAGACTCTGAAGTGCTGGAAATTTTGCTCATATCAAAGCCAGAGACATGGGTTTGACAGGTGTAGCACTCAATGGATAAGGAATTGGATAGATGGTTTCACTCAAAAAGCTGCAGTCAAGGTCTCCAACTCCAAGTGGAGGTTACTGATGGGAAACATTCCTCAGGGGTTGGTGCTGGGACCGACAATGCAATGACACCTTTGTCAACCTCAGAGACAGCGGGATCAGAGCACCCTCAGCAACTTCACCAGCACCAAGCTGTGAGGTGCAGCCAACATGCTGGAGGGAAGAAATGCAATCCAGAGGGACTTTGATAAGCTTGAGAAGTGGGTTCATGGGAATCTTACTCATTTCAGAAGGCCAGTTGTAAGATCTTGCAGCTGTGTTGGAGCCATCCCAAGCACGAGTATAGTCTGAGTGTAGAATGGATAGAGAGCAGCACTAGAGCGAAGGACTTGTGGTTGTTGGTGGATGAAACATTTGACAGGACCTAGCAATGTGAGCTGGCAGCTCATAAAGCCAACCTGGGCTGCGTCCAAAGCAGCCTGTCCAGCTGGGAGGGCAAGGGAGGGGATTCTGCCCCTCTGCTCTGCTCTGCTCTGGTGGGACCTCACCACCCAGCTCGGGGGCACCCAGCACAGCAGGGACATGGATCTGCTACAGCAAGTCCAGAGCAGGAACAGGAAGGTGATCTGAGATCTACAGCACTTCTGTGAAGGCAGACAGAGAGAGAGCTGAGCCTGGAGAAGGCTCTAGGGAGGTCTTGCAGCACCTGTCAGTACCTGAAATAAACAGCTGGTGAGTGACTTTTACAAGGGCATGTAGTAATAGGAAATGGGGAATGGGATTAAATGGGAAAAGTCTGGGTTTAGATTAGCTTTTTGGAAGACATTCCTTACTGTGAGGGTGGTGAGGCACTAGGACAAGTTGCCCAGGGAAGTTATGGGTGCCTTATCCCTGGAATTGCTCAAGACCAGGCTGAACAGGGCTTTGAGCCACCCTGTCTACTGGGATTAATCCCTACTTATGAGGCTGATTTGAAACTAAATTATCTTTAGGGTCCCCTTCCAACCCAAATTATTCTGTGATTCTGTGATAAAAATTAGCAAAACAAGAATTGATAGCTTTTCAGCAGCTCATTTATCAACCGTATTCAAGGTGCATAGTAAAGTCTGACTGCATATAGTGTCCCAATTTTCACACTGAGTTTGTCTTAGAAAATAGTTTCTGTGTCTCATCAAATCACTGGAGAAAAACAAAAACTTAGAAACCTGGGAGCCAGGAAGTTAAAAAAATCCTGCTTCTGAACTGTTAAAAGGTGAGTTGTTTTCAGTTTTCCAGACTATGTTGAAAGCAATGGCTGCAGATACAACATGCAGGATCAATCTGGAAAATGCAAAGGCTAGCTAGCTGTTAGTGCACAGATGACAACAAAAGTAAATGGGTTAAGGCCTACAAAGCATTTTATTCCTCTCTCTATTTTTTTTTTTTTTTGTTACTGTCAGCTCTCTATATGAACTGTGAATGCTGCACTACAGGGATGTCCTGTTACTTCTGACCCCATTTCAAGGACTATAATTATTTAATAACATCACAGATAACATAATTAACTCCTCAAATCTGGGTTAGTTGCATGACATATTTAACAGACAGACCCAGAATAACTCTCCCCTGTGAGACACTATGCTGTAGGAAAAGGAGAAAATATCAGAATAAGTGCATGAATAATATTCTGCAATATTAAGACATCTGCTTCACTACAAGCAAGTGACATGTTCTGGAATTTTAAAGTCTATATATACTGAGTATTTTGTTAAATGAAGATAATTCATCAAACCAGAAATATCTATCCAGTGGAATTAATTAATGGTATAGTTAATGTCCTTGTTAAATTCATTATGTATTAATTTCCCTCTGCCTTTTTTTTTCATGATTTATCATTATTATTGGGTTTATTGATGTTTACTAAGTCCTTGACATTACTGACTTTTTCTCCCCTCATTAACAAAGGTGCAGGACAAAATTTGGCTGGCTGAAGTCCATCGTTGGTGCAGCAGTGCCATGGAGGCCTTACTGCAGGCAGATCTGTCACTGCTGGGATCCTGCAAGGGCTATGGATGCTCCACCAAGTGTCAGGCAGGAACAGGAGAGGCAACAGAGCAGTCAGGAGACACGAGGATTTATGTCTGCACATCTGCTGTTGGGAAGTTGGGAAACATCCCATCAAGAGATAAAGGATCAAGAGCATGTGTTTGTGTGTATTGCATTTGCAGTTTTTACACTTTTTACAGGGGAAGTCAATGTCTCAGCATAGCTCGTTGCAGCATTCATAAGGTGCAAGACAGTTGCAAAGAAGGGACATCATCAATGCAAATGCTACACAGAAGATAAATAAAACTGCAACATGTCCATATTGACATCTGAACAAAAATTACTTCAATTTTAATTTTAATTTTAATAGGCCACAGTGAGCTGATGCAGCAAATAAAAGCAGTCACATTTTCCATAAACCACCTTTGACAGTTATATTTCCTCAGGAGAATACATAAATGAGTTAAAAAACCCTTTTTCTTTAATGTGTTATATGAAGAAACAAACCTAAATGTACCAAACAAAGTGCAAAATGTGTTTGATCTCCATTATCTGTGTGCAAACACAAAGTGCTCTCTGGTGGGGGCTGTTCAGAAAACAAAGCAATCCAAAAAAAGAAAGAGTCAGCAAGAGCAATTTGGAAATCACTTTGTTATTTGAATTTGCTTTTTAGATCAAAAAGCTCAAATTATTTTTGCAGGGATACATACTGCTCATGGCTACAAGGAAGCAACTGCACAGTGTATAATATTCATCCAGAGCATTTAACCAAAGCCAAAAAGCCGAAAAGCTCTTTGGACTGCTCACATTTGAGCCTGACTAGCAACAAAAGTATTATTTCACTTCTGGCTCCTCTTCATATAAATACATATAAATACACACTAAATACTTTCAGAGAGCATATTAACTTCACATTCTGAATAAATGCAAATATATGAATCCAAACTACTTTTTGCCTCCACCAAACAAATCAATTTTAAAAAATCTAAATAAATCATTGTATCATAACAAAAACACTCATTAAATTGATTTCTACTACCCAGGTGACTATTCTGAACATGGAGAGGAAATAAGGAAAGTTGTAGAAATGTGTAGTAGAAATATGTGATAAGATAAAAAAATCATAACTGTTCTGGTCAATTTTTTATTTTAAGAAAAAAGTGTCAAATTGCATAAACTTCTTCAGAGACTGGCTATTACTATTGATTTTACACAGAAAACATTCAGATATTGTAGCAATAACTCAAATTTTAAAAAGCCTTTAGAGATAAAATGTGTTTGTTTCTAATCAACCAAGTACTTAACCACATAGAGAGCATGAAACCTTGAAACCTTAAGCACAAGTGTGGGTGTGGTTCTTCTGTTTCAAAATTACCTGAGTGAGGAGGTACTTGTGTCCAGAGGCATCCTGTCAATGTGACATCTTTTATTGCTGAAAGAGTAATATCTCTTACTTATATTTAAGAAAAATTCAATTTTTTCGCAAAACAAACCAGACTTACAGGACTTAGTAAGATAATAAGATCTCTTAATAAGATCTTTTAATAGGATCTCTTCCACTTGTGTACAAAAAGGCCAGGCAAAGAGCACTTACAAACCATAATTTCAACAGTTTCATTATGTATATCAACAGATAACATCTGATTTGTGCTTTTCTATAGTATCCATATTGCTCAGTTTTAGGTAAACACAAAATAACAAACAATGACGTTTTCTTCACAAAAATTGTAATGGAGTTGTTATGCAGAACAGATTTTGAAGGAAGTGACAGCTGGTTTCCAAGAGAAAAGAATTTATTCTTGGATGTCTTTTTTCCCAGAGAAGCTTATAGGTTAGAAAGATAATTCAGTAATTTTTCTAACATATTGCACTCCTCCTAGACTAACATGATTTAAAATTACAGTCAGTCTGAGAAGCTGGTAACAAACTAGACAGGATGTGAGACATTTTAGAAAATTATGATTTTTTAAAATTTTCCATTCATTTTAGAGAAGAATTGTCCTCCAGACACAATGTTTCAATCATAACTAGCTCAGCATATTAATTTTGGATCTCATATCATGTTTTTCAAATCATATCTGAGACTAAGAATAGAACGGGACCTGCATCTGTAGATGGGTAGAAAATGTCACAATTTGTTATGCTTCCTGATAATAAGTAACTAAAACTAAATAAAAAACTAACATGTAAGCCCTTATTGTAAACTCAATCTGAGGGGGCATGAATTAGCAAAGTTATGAATCCTGAAGAAAAGATGATCTGCAGACTTCAGGTCATTCAGGGTTTCGGGAAACAAGCGGCAGGTTCATCCCTGAAGGACTGGATTACAAACAAGACAGACGCTTCAGAAGTAGAACTAGAACTGGAAATTTTTCCCCTAAATGTTTTTAAAACATGTGAATACAAATATTTTAGCAAATTTTTAGCTCCCCTCTACACCTAACCAAAAGATAATTCTGACCAATTGTCCATTTAATGCATTTACTATAATTCATTTTGTCTTTGACAATGGCTTTAGGTGCCAAAAGGTGCAGACAAGCATAAGTGAGAATAAGGACAGGATGCAGAAGTTGACATTTTGAAAAATATAAAAAAGAGTGGAGCAGGGTTAACTATACTCCTGCCTTTTGCTCTTTTTGCCAATGGCTGGTGATTAAGTCACTCTTAGTGCTGTACATTTAACACTTGATGCCAAGTAGATGAAGCAAACCCCACAGGGACATTTCCATTCATGTTACACTCTATATTTTGTGATTTTTTTTTTTTTTCCACATCCATTTCTTAATTTAGGTTATCCCATGCAGGGCCACTGTCATTTGAGAACTCACCCTCAGCTGCATTCACTGGAAGGCATGAAGTGACTGCCTTCCTTAACACGGGATCTATGGGAGAAGGAGGCTTGGGACTTCACAGCTTTTTCTCAGGGTTACACACCCAGATGACTAAGAAGATCTTTCAGGAACTGCCTTCTATCTGAAAGAGGACTGGCTAATCTCTAATGGTTTGGGGTTTCTTTATATTAAAGCTGCTAAAATTAAATTTCATTACATTTGTTGTAAAATTATTTATGCTAAGTAATCTGGTTAAGATCATCTGGTTTTCAAAGCTTAATGGACACCCAAGGTGTGCATTTTCCTTTACTGCAAGACTTCACTACAGTTTGTATAGCATACTTTAAATTCTTAATATCATAATAAGAAAATACCACACTGAAAAAAGTCTGTGGAAACTAGAAAAATATTTGGATGTGATATGCCTATTTGTATAGCACCCTCCCATGCCTCATTTTTTGAGCTAAAGAGCCTCACTACTGAGCTAACTGCATATATTTACTAAAAATGCACGGTGTTAGATATTGCACATATCCACAAAGATAATTTCTTATCAGAAAGCAGATATTTCAAGAGAAACATAAAACTCTATTCTTCCAGTTCTTAGATCATAGGTTTGGAAGTACTATTTCTTGTTTACTGCATCATCTTTTACAGCCCAGCAGATGTAACACACCATGTTTTATTATTGTTCATTCTTCTTGGAACTCTGCATTTCCTTCCTTTGGTTATAGTAGAGATTGCTACGCAAGAGAAAGTTAATGAATCTCCAGAAACTATTTAGAGCAGTCAAAATAATTTGATCAGCTTTAGAAAAATCAAAACAACTTCTTGGAAAAATTAATTTGATGAATTTTTACAAGAGACTTTCAAAATTCCATCTTAGAAATTATTCCAAGAAACAGAATAATTATAGTTTGCCATTAGCAGTAATAATTATATACACTAAATAGCAGAATATTATTATAATCAGATATTATAAACCACACTCACTCTAATTAAGCCTAATTATATAATAATTATAGGGCAACGCAATACATGAAAATTACATCATGTAACACCCCGAGAATTTAAATATTTTGATGTTCTTTCAAATAAGCAGAAAGAGATGTATACTGATATTGACTTCCAGTAAATTCTGGTGAGCATGTCTGTGAAGATTCAAAATATTTTCAGGATGGGCCAAGGGAAGGCACTGATCTGGCGCGTTGGTGGCATGTTCCACAGGCAAACATACACAATGTTAAATTTCCAGCAGAACCTGCTCTATGCTTACGTTACCTGGTAGATCATCAGCCACATCAAAATGGCTGGGGTGGGATTTTGTGCTATTTTCTGATTTAGAAATGACTGTCTATTTGAACACTGCTATTTGAGTTTTCTTTGGATACAGAACTTCTGTTTGTAGAGTTGGCTATGCTGCAACCTGCCTACCAATCTTGTAGCTGCTTTTGTGTTTCCTTCACAGAAGGGCGAGCACATGGTGCAGTCATCTGGGATCAGTCCGACGAACCGAGTATTGCGGAGAAGCATTAACACTGCAGTGTTATTTGCAGCCTACAGAGATTTATAACCTCTGTGGAACACAGAGCAAGCTAGTACTTTTCCAAAATAACAACTAAAATATTCGATACCACTCTTTTATTTGCAAAGGCAAATATACCGGTCTTAATCTCTCAGCTAGTGTCAGTCATGTGAGCAACATCAGCTCAAAAATATACACATTTTGCATATACAACATAATATATTTAGCAATCTTGGCCTCAACAGAAACAGTCTAGACAATTGCAGTTTCTAGACTATCTTTCTGGTTTCAAAAAGCATAGCATGGTTTGCTTTTTAATCTTTTAAGGGGCAGTATCCTAAAAGACATTTAAGCATGGACTTGTCTTACAAATATAAAAACCTTAAAAATTCATAAACCAGAGAGAATAAAAAAATGGGTCAGTGTCAGGAATAGATTAATTTTTCAACACAAGAATTCAATTCTCCAGCACACTCTTTCCAGGACCCTTTGAAGTAAACAGCAGTAAAATTGGAACGTGTTTGAGTTCAGAATTTGCGTATTACATTTTTTAATGGAGCTGCTTTTGAGTACAAAGGAAATTAATTAGTCCTTTAAAACTACATCATTTTATGTTTTGCTTTGAACATAACAGTTACACTGAATGGCAAGGTTTGTGAAGACTGGAATAAACACGAAAGAGTAAATGTCTATGTCTCAGCAGTTCAAAGGAATACCATGGGGAGCCTGCATCAAACCACGACGTCCCTTCATTACCATCATCTTCAAGCAGATATTTGGGGTGTGTAATTGCAATGGGGGGTGGGGGGATTAGCTTTTAAATTTTTTAATTATTTTGCTCTTTTTGAAACACCAAGAAGATTATGCAAATGTATAAAACCATATGTAACATTAACCATGAATCAATTATAGGAAGCCTGTCCTTCAAAAAGTCATACAAACTTCAACTCAAACTATATGGAGATTCATGAAGTAAAGACCACTACATTTAGCACTGTCATGCTTTTAAGTCAATTTTGCAGGAAGGCTACTTGTACTACATTCATTTTAACTGTACAAATCCCAGTCTTGTTTTCAAAAACAATTTAAACAATATTGTACTAATTGTGCACTCAAGTTGCTTCTACAGTGCTCACCACAAAATATCCAAGTGATCCAGGTGGATTTGGATAAGCCAACTTACAATTTGTTGCACTGTTTTCTGACCTGTCCTCAGAATATTTGTTAAAAACTTAATTCAATATTCCTAATTTATTGGAATTTGATCAATTAAAAAAATCAAAGCAAAAATAAATTCTAAAAAAAGGTATTTTAGGAAAGTCTGTTATACTTGTTCATTAAGCACAAAACAACTAGGGACAGTAGCACATTTCAGACAAAATAAAAATATCTTACCTCAAGCTTCGTAACTGTAATTAAAAAATGTTTAATCACACATCCTATTATGAAGGTCATAGCCGTAAGTAGATGAACATCTATACTTATATTTATAATTATTTACTGACAATATTTACATACATTAACAATAAATTATGGTGAGGTGAATTTTTTTTTCTAGCAGTGAAAAAAATAGCTCCATTAAATGCTGGACTTCTCTTTTCTCATTGATGCTTTCTATATTATGTGAGTACTTTTTCAGAAAGAACTACTCTAAAATCCTTGTTGGTGAACTCAAAAGTAGTATGAACAGGACTAATAGTTTTTCCTGTATTTTTTTTTATACTATTTGAATATGCACACAGAGTAAACAATGCTTTGGAATGGGCACATTGCAATGATCTGCTTTTTCATTGTCACAGTGGGTAAAAGGATTATGGGTAGGTTTTACATCTCAGCCAGAACACTGTCAAGACAATTTTCCATACATACATGCATACATACAAAGTAGAAATATTCTTATGCTTCACTAAAGAGTATGCTAAAAGCAATTAATCTCTCCTACGTACTTGGTTTGAACAGCTTAAAGATTATTTATTATTATTTTTCATCTTCTAGCATTTTCCACTAAAAAAATGAAGAAGTTATTTCATCATATTTTTGTATGTAAAGCTTTGAGTACAATTGAATCACAAAGTCAATTTGCATGCTCTTTTTCCCACCCAAGGCAACTGGTCCTGGGGTAGTTTAGCACTAGGTTTTGCTCCGGCCATGATTTTGATGAAAACATTGCCAACTTGTAACTAAAGAATGGCCTGAGAAGTTTCATACCCATCAGCCATCACTTCTATTGATTTGTGTTCACTGTGAACATAAATCTGACTCAAAAGTTCATCTGTGGACAATGAACACCATATATCAGTGCCAATCTCCAAACTTTTCTCTTTCTTTCACTAGTAAGTGAATTACTAGAAGTAATTTCTCAGGGCATGTCTCTTTAGACCAAAGCTTGGAATGAACCTTTATTATTTACAACTGCACTTCTTCATTGCCTAATAGTACTTACATCGTTTAGTTGTATTATCAGCAGATTAACTACATAATACTGAAATATTGTTGCACTTTATGCAAATCTTCCTATAGAAGAAATCTTGGATCACATTTTTTGTTTAATTGAATTGTCAATAACTTCAATGGAATCAATTAAATACCTTATTTTTAATAATGTTGTAAATTATTTTTTCATAGTGAAAGATGGAATATATCAAAATATATTAATAATATATTACTCATAAATAATACATCTAGCGCACAAGGATAGGGTATAAATAAAAATATATAAAGCTACATTGTATCCAGCAGAAGAAAACAAAACAATATCAATTTTTGTTTTCCTTCCCTGCCATTAAAGAAAAACTTCAAAACAATATCAATTTTTGTTTTCTTGGTTTTCCTTCCCTGCCTATAAAGAAAAATTTCTCGCCCTTAGTTTTAAATATATTTGAAGCTTGCTTATCCATTGTAATGTCCCTGTGGGCTGTACATATTCTGTTCTACAAAATAATTAAATATATGCTGATCTATATGATGCTAATGAAACTGGAAGTAAATGGCTTTGTACAGAAAAAGGAAATATAATTCATTCCTAAGGCACACCTACTTTCAGAATGGCCCAAATAGCCTCCTGAATGGAAATGTAGAGCATACTCAGAGCTAAAGTGTGGCTCCGCATGGCCAGGCAGGGAAACCCTGAGCCTGTGTGACAGCTCTTTAAGTCTCTTTCACAGTTGGAGTTAATGTTGAGCCGCACGTAGCAAACCCTGCTCAAGCTGGAGGATGAGTTCCCCCATGTTGCTGCTGGCCTTTGGATGAAGTTTTGCCAGACTGCTACTCCAATCAGTGTAAAAAGAAACAAAAATCTTATGAGCTATTATATTTCATAGGCATGTTATGCTTAGACAACAACATATAAATCAGTATAAAATCCAGACTGGTTGTTATTTACACTTATTACACCTAATTACCATGCTTCTATTATTCTTTTCCTTGTGGATGAATCATCTTTTCTTTAACTCTGTTTCAAATCCTTTATGACCAAAGCTATTTAGTGGTTCAAGGTCACAAATATATCACACACACACATATATATATATATATATATATATACACACACACACACATATATACACACACACACACACACACACATATATATATATATATATATATATATATAATATATATATATATATATATATATATGTCCATGGTACAAAACGCTGTATTGTTTGTCAGATTTATCCTCTCGTGCAGAGCCAATATCTGTCACAAGAGCTAAGGATCTGACAGATACTTGTAGTTGCCTTAAGTTTGGTTTCCTCTTACACCAAGAAGTAAATATCTACTTAGTTACCCACAGCTCTACAGTTTCAGCAATAATGACTGGCAACTCAGGGAGTCAGCTTCAGATATTGTAGTATTTTACAGCCTAGAAACTTCTTCTTAATACACAATGAGGTGTCTTTTTAAAAATCCCTCTTATTCTCTCAAAATTAAAATCCATGTCAACCCAAAACAAGGGTGTGGACCTGGTAAAGATGGTCCAGGGGATGGCCATGAATGTGACCTGAAGCACGGAGCATCTCTTCTGTGAAAACAGGCTCAGAGACCAGGAGCTCTTGGGCCTGGAGAAAAGAAGACTCAAGGGAGACTTGACTGCAGTTTTCCAGTGCCTGAAGGGGGCATGTAAAAGGGAAGGAGATGGACATTTCATACAGGCAGATGGACTTTTTGTACTTTTTATACGTAAACTGAGAGAAGACAGGTTTAGATTAAGTGTTAGTGGGAAGTTCCTACTCGCAGAGTGGTGAGGTGCAGACACAGCTTGTCCAGAGAAGCTGCGGATGCCCCTGCTCCAGAAGGGCTCAAGGCCATGAGCAACCTCTTCTAGTGAAGAGCTGGATGGCTGGAATCAGATGATCTTTAAGGTCCCTTCCAAACCAAGCCATTCGATTCTTTGAGTCTATGTATTTTCAAGGCATTTTGACTTATTTTCACAGATCTATAACTTAGCATAAAATCTCAGTTCTTGCCTGAAATCTAGAACCGGGCAAATTCTCTTTGCAATTGATTTGCTGTAGAAAATGAAATAAGATAAAAATGCTTTTAGTCATTCCTTTATGATGCAAAAACACCTATTCTTATTAAATTATACTTACATATAATAAAAAGTTATATGAGCAACATACATCAGAAGGAGGTTGTGATATTTTAGAGACCGTCTTTTCCTTCAACAGCCAGGTGAAATTTCATACTAATCCATAGATCTAAGAGTTTTACTCCATAGGATTACTGCTTCCACCTCTCAAGAAATCCACACATCTACTTTTTAGATCTTGATGGATCTAAAGAGGCCAAAAATTCCTTTAACAATAGACACATTTAAACAATAATAAAAGAAGAACCTGTGTGTGAGTCAGGAAAGGAACCAGACATCAAATGTTTAATGAAGTGCATGCAGCCAAATGCAGGAATACCTGAAAGTTTCAGCTACAAAACCAACTTTTAGGAAATAAAATCCTTCAAGTAAACGTGATGTGACCACTCAGAATGCTGTTTACCCAAGTCAGCTTCTGGTCATGTCCACCAATATGAACTACAATATAATTGCTCACTTGCCCTTTTTTCTCCCACTTTCATATTTGAAAAATCTCATGTCTAATGCCCTCATGCATATATATATGTGTGTGTAGTATTCACATTCTGTGAAAAGAGAGAGACATAACTTTCCCTCCCAGGATTTTTCCTGGGGAAGGCAGTAAGAAAGCTCAGAAGCAAAGAGAGTGAAGAGAAAAATATTCTTACCTCTACTTGTTGTGCCTGTTATTTGGCACATATGGAATGTGCTATGGAGATTGTTTACAAAAAGGGATTTGTTAATTGGCCTCTGCTGATGGTTGTTTGGAGTGATTGACCAATTAGGTCAAAGTGTGTTGTAACTGTCTGATAAGGGTCATGGGTTTTCCTTTAGTAGTATTGTATAGTTTTAGGATAATATAGAATAATACAGTGTAGCATACTGAAGCATTTGTTCAGGCTTCTGAATCATGGAGTCAGAGCATGTCATTCCCTGGCTGGGGGCTGCCCTGCACAGATATATACATGTATATATATATATATATATATATATATATATGTACTTTTAGGGCATAGTTCAGTATAATTTCACTTCACTAATACAAAATTACTGTCTTCAGTCGCAAATGCAAGACGTAGCTGGGGGTGCACATTCTATTATCATCTGTCAGAGGTGGGGCAGTAATTTTCTGTTAATTGGGCCACCTGTTAAAACCAGGTGGGACAGTTTTCTATATCTCTTCCATGAGCCATCCTCCCTGGGGGAGATATCTTCTGTTAATGGGCCATTGACTCTCGCTGCATGACTGATAAAATTACATCATCTCACTGGGAGATGCTCTGCCCAGGGGGAGGAGCCAAGCATTCCTACCTGGATATAATCTGAGATTTGGAACACCACAGGCAACCCTTCTCCCTGGATTCCCAGAGCAGCAGCTGTCTTCTCCACTGGATTCCCAGAGGAAGATTAGGCCCATGTTCACCACCACTGGACCTTCAGAGGAAAACACCCTTCTACAGGATCACTGCTCCAACAGAACCACACCTGACACTGCCGGAGGGCTGCAGCCACAATTTCAACTGGACTGCTACCAAACCCCTGTCACAGACATCTTTTGTGAAAAATCCTTTCTTTAGGATTTTTCTCCCTTCTGAGAAGCTGTGGCCTCAGCAGCAAAATGTAAACAATGGTTATCTGCTGCTGTGGAATGCAGCAGGTGGATCCGTGATTGGTCTCCTGTGGATGTTTGGATTTACTGACCGCTCACGGCAGAGCTGGGTCTCCATCTCTGCTGAGACACAGACCTTTGTTATTCATTCTTTTCTATTCTTAGCTTAGCTAGCCTTCCGATAACCTTTCCTACTATTCTTTTTAGTATAGTCATAATGTAATATATATAATAAAATAACAAATCAAGCCTTCTGAACATGAAGTCAACATTCTCGCCTCTCTCTTCATCCTGCAACCCTTGTGACCACTGTGACAACCCCGGGACCAACAGGGTGTCAGGTTGTATTCTGACTCTGTTGGTGTTGTGTTACTGCATTTTTATTTTTCCTAATAAAGAACTGTTATTCCTACTCCCATATCTTTGTCTGGGAGCCGCCTTAATTTCAAAATTAAGGTGGAACTTCCCATTGCCTTCACTGGGTCAAGATTAGTGCTTTGTCATGTTTAGCTGAATGAAGTGTAGTGGTACATTAACACACCAACTTCTTATGAGAGCAAAAATTGAACAAGCAATGTAGCAGAGGGCCAGATGAAGATCCTGCCTGACTCTACAGATAGAAAGTACATTTAGACTATTTTGGCAGAATTTACAACTATTTTGGCAGAATAAAAGAAGTGGGATATACTCTGAAAATAATGCACTTAGTTTTTGAAAAAGCAGCATCTCCAGTCCATTAAATGGAAATCTTAATCACTTTCTTTTTTGTACTTCAGGCCCTGATGAATATCATTCAAAAAAAGTAAAAAACACATGCCTAATAATTTTTTTCTGTATGCAAAATTTTGCTTAAAATAGACATGGATCAAAGAACAAGAACATGAAAACAGATTTGTTTCTTGTCAGGAGTTTGTATATCTTTTTCCTCAGAAACACCCGTTTCAAAAAATGATGTTTTCAGTTTTTCTGCTTGTTATTAACCTAGTTGAGATTCATCCCACAGAAATTCATCCCATCATTAATTTTCAAGTAATTTTCTTTCTTTTTATGTAAGACAAAAGGCTGAGTTCTATGCTGGACACATACAAGAAGTGAATTTTAATTTATGTAATGAGTGAAAAGTACATTTTATGATCTCTGCAGAATAGGAAAATTCTTGAATTGTGATTTTTTTTTATATTGAAGACTGCCAGATATTATTTTATTGTCTCAAAAGGTTGTTCATATTCTATAATTTTTCTACACTTAGGGAATTAATTAACAAAAAATTTACCATTTAATGATAAACAATTCATGGTCTTTATCTGTGTCTTCCAATACACTAAATAATTCTTCTGGGTTTTCTTGAGGTGTTTTGCAACCAAATCTTTCTTACATGTCACAGAGAATAAAAGAAATGTTGTTATAGAATATAGTAAAATAAGAGAGACTGGAACATCAGAAAGTCCAATGGAGGATTAATGAGGTCTGTTGCAACTCTGGGTAAGTAGTTTCCAAAAGCTTTGGTGGACCATATTCAAATACTTGCTCCAACCAGGTATTTTAGTGTAAAACCCTTTATGACTTGAATGGTGACTACCCCATCAAAATCTTTCTTTCTGTAATTTTCCTTTGTTTTTTTTCTTGTCTTAACCTCAGTGATCTTGAAGCACGTTATACACCATCCATCTCCGAAGCTTCTTTTTAGTCCTTGAAGACAAATCAGACTTCAACTTTTCTTCAGCTAGTCTGTTATTCCATGAGTGTTCTCTGGAGCCAGTTGGTTAATACCTTTCTTGAACTGCAGTTATCAGGAAAAAGCAGAAATACCAAGACAAAATCTTTAGGTCTTGCAGTTTTTTTAACAGCATGACAGGTCTGAGTCATGTTCTGCTTGTTATTCATGATAAACTGCTAGTTTCCTGCACTGCATTCCTATTTGTGTTGCAGATTATATGAGCTAACTTTAGAAATTTCCTCCTGTTCTTATTTCTCTTCTGCATAAATTAGATTGATTTTTCAAATTATTTTGAATAATAAACCTTCTCTATGGTCTTGATTTTGAACCTTAATGGTTTGATAGAATCTGCAAAACCAGTAAATGGACTATATATTCTGTGGGTTATTGGTAAGGAGAGTAAAGATATGCTTTATATTTGCATTGAGATATGTACTTTATTGGAGCATATATTTGTATGTCTGTCTGCAGTTCATGGCAGACTCCCATGGAACCCTATTTGCTACATCTCCCTTTTGACAATGAACCAAAATCAATCTTAGATAATGTCACTTTATACAAGTTTCATCTAAACAGTGGTTTCCTTCAGACTTCCAGGTGGGAAGACAATTTCTCTGCTGGAATGGAGCGGAAGTGTAATTTTCCTCAAATAAGCACAGGGCTGTTGAATGTGAATAAACTAAGTTGATTCTGTGAATACATTCCATGACCAGAGTAAATCTCTCCTAATGTAAACAGCTGCCAAAAGGGATGGAGGACAAATAGCTAGTGAGGGAAGTGGAAATGGCTCAAGCTCCCTCACCGTTAAATTCACACTTACATTTTTTATGTGACATGTATTCATCTGACAGATTCATCAAATATATATTTCATAAGAAAATCTTTATACACTTTATAGTCTTTAAAAAGAATATTTAGGAATTAGATATGAGTGTGGAGAGTTCATACACAGAGATCCAGCAGAGCCCAAAGTGCCTCCTTTTTATATATCTTTTTGTTTACAGCCTCTTTCAAAGTGTCTGGCTGTGATATCCATTCCACAGGGCTATTTGAATTGCTTGTATAATATTGTACATCCATGTACAACATTCACTAAATAGTGGCTCAGACTTATTTACTTTTTCTTGCTAATGACATTCAGAAAAGGACACCAACATGGCTGATGTCCTGAAACCTCCCTGACAGTCAAGGAAAGCATGATATACTCTGCACAGAAGAGCAGAGAGCAGAAAAGAGGTCACAGTTTTCTATCAGACTTCAAATATTTTCTGAATTGCTGAAGAGCACCATATAGCATCAAGGGACACGAGTGAGCATCAGCTGCATGATGTTTACAATAGGACTAGGTTTGTATTTCATCAGATAGACATTTTCATTGCATTCTCAAAAAGGTGGCATCTCTTTCTTGAAGGAAAAAAAGAAAACTCCAAAGAAACAACCAACCAAATCAGAATCAGGCAACAAAACGGCAAAGAGTTTTATAAAAAACATTTATCAATAATACACATAAAGAGGAGGGATATTAAGGGCAGAATTTTTTCCTTTTTCACCTGCAAGGTGAAATGTGTTCAGCCTTCAACAGAATGACATTTTCGTCTGAGCTACAGTGGCCATTAAGTCAAGCACACTCAAGTGGGGGTATGTACTAAAAGCTAAAAGGCAAAGACATGGTGTGGGCTCTGAAAACACCTGAATCTAGTGGTTAGGGGATATCATAACATATGTCCTAAAGCACAAGCTGCTGCTGTGTCCTGTATATGTTGATTTTCTGATTTTGCTACCATAGTGTCTCTTTGCATTTCAGAAGGGTAAATTTTCACATAGCCTCCTTCTTAAGACCAGAGAGAAGCAGCACTACTGCTTCAAGAGATTGGTTGTTGAAGCTGGCATTTAACTGACTCTCAATTCAAAAGTTTTAGTTCAGTAACCTTTTGTTTCTTGTCCTCTTCCTTACCACTCTGAGAGAATACTCAGCCTAAGAAATTAGTGGAGCTATACCATCTATACCTCCTGAATATCTGACAGCACATTTCAAATACATTTAATTCTTCTCTTTCAGAGTCTTTTCCTGTGAAAGAATTGAATTTAAATGTTCATATTTTCATGAGAAATATGCTGCAGCATTTATAAAAATAGCAGGTATTCTATCCAGAGGAAGTAAAGCAGATTTTATCCGTCAAATATATATGGCTTGAATTTTTTTTTTCTCTAACTGTTTCTGCATTTTCAGTCATAGTTGTTTGGTTGTATTCTAGAGCATGAGGATAATCACAACATTTCATCAACATTATAGCTGATATGCTGCCTAGTGGAACAGTAGGAGAGAATACCAGCTGAATGCAAATTGAGATAAAGTTCAGGAAATAATTAAATTTTTAATTGTAAAGGTCTTCAGAATGTTTCTGTAGCTCCTACACAACTGACTTCTCCTTAAGAAGCAACAAGGCGAAAAACAGGCCATGATATTCAGGGTGGAAGGAGAAAAAACTGGGAAAAAACAGCACAAACATTGTGGATACTTAAAGAAACAGGAGCTAGTGAATTTCTTAAATACATGGCATCATTCAGACCTGCTTGGTCATGACATTTCTCATTAATATCATGGACCTGAGAATATTTACCTGAGAGACAATTTTACAGCTGATAAAGTACTGACATATTGAGCGAAGTACTGAAAAGAAATCTGTACTGTATCTTTAAAAAAAATGACTACTTTAAGATTGTGATAACATCTTGTCACTTTTATTAAGGCTAAATCTATTCACTTCATAAAATTAATCTTTTGCTCATATGAAATGTGAAAACATGCCTCTTTGGTATGTGAAAACATGGTATATGCTGAAACACAACTTTCTGATAACACATGTGGTTCAAAACAGCGTAGGTAACCTGGCTTAACACAGCAAGAGCAGGTTATCCATAATTGACTTAATATCACTCGTACTGTACTATTCCAAGTTATCAAAACTAGACTCATCTTATTTTTTTATACTGTAAGTATGTTTAGTTCAGGAATTCTTTGTCCTTATTACTTAATTGTATGTGTCAAACCACACTTCGCAAAAAAAAAATAAATCACTATATCCATGCTAATCTTCTTTCCATTCTGCTTATACTGATTATATAACATACTGTCTTGGTTTGAAACATTGACACATATAATTCTTAAAGAGTGGGTTGGCCATGATTTCTTTGGTTGCCCTTAAAATTTCCATAGAATTAGGAGAAATTACATGTATTGAGGGGATTTTTCAGCATAGAATTTGGCTTTTATATGAATAAAATAGAAAATGTACTGGCTTTTCCACATTAAAAGTTGATGGAATTGGTGTTTCAAAGTAGTAATTTTGTTACAAAGCACATGCTTTTCCCTATGACTTGGTGTCTCATGGTTCTTTGGAGCGGAGAAGAATGTGTGGTTTTGAATGAGGAATCTGCTTCAAATGATGAGTTTATAAACAAAGCCAGTGCCAATAGCTAGAGAAGGAATAACTAGGGACGGGGAAGGTAGAGGTAAGGAGTCTATCTGTCAAGTCACAATTTTAAATTTTTAATCTGAGCTCTTACCAGACTTTGATCAGAATATGACAGAATTCTCTGATGCATAATGGCTTGCACCCATGTAGCACACACTCAGGAGAAAATTGAGAAAAGTCAATTTGTCTCATCAAAAAGGGACACAAAAACATCAACCTACTAGCATTATTTTTAATCTCAATTATTATCTCTAATTGAGGTCTAGGTTATTGAGAAGACAGAATTCATAAATGTATTAAGCAGCAACAATATATATAGATATATGAGCACAGACTAACTTTTCTATTCATGTTACGTGAAAGTATATTTCAGCATTAAGAATGCTTTTTTGTTGTTCCATACTCTTGATCTATTGAAGGGGGATGATTTCTGGTTATAGCTTGTGTAATTTTGAAGGTAATCAGCTTACCAATTTACCATCAAATTGAAACACCTGCTCTTCATCCATTTAAAATCCCTTAGGAGGGATATTTCTGTTGCATAAAAAAGAAAAATCAGCCCAACACTATCTTACAGTAGGTTTTTCTGTTAAAAACTTAGCCCAGAAATATAGTTACTACAGAACTCAGGTTAAGTCATTAAATTTTTCACAAATTATTTTAGCACTGCCTAAAGTAATTTATATTTAGAAGAGAGGTCAGCGTTTGCTTTGAAATGGATGTACCTTATTCTCAAAAAGAAATACTATGCAATATTTGGGAGTGATCAAAATAAGGCTTTCAGAACAGAAACACAGTTATTTTTGTTATTTATCTTTGCTATTGAGTAGCTTACACATATAAATGCACACATACTCACATACGTCTCTCACCCCCGGACACATCTGGAGAATTTTAATACTGGAATAAAAATTCATTTCTGATTGAGTGCAACATTTTTCTTTTTGCCACTTTTCCCTTTTTAGCATGACAGGGAACAGAGAAATTAAAAGCTTTCTGCACATCTTGGAATCTAATAGAGACTGATAGCTTCTGCAGGGAGACATAAGATAAGGAAAGCAGACTTAGAAAACCAACAGATGAGGAGAGCTGCCTAGCATCTCTAAAATCAAAACTGCTCCAACAAGCTAATGCTAGGACAAGGAGATGAATTCTAACAAAAGCAGTGGAAGTGTAATAATGTTTCACTATACAATATAAGCATTACATGGGAACCCTCAATGCCTGTAATATTCTAGGACATGAAAGAATTTGGCTGCAATGAGGAGAATACAATTAGAGCTTTCACACTTAGCCAGATGCAAAATCACCCTATTGTTTTCCGAGTTATTATTAATGAGACATCTTTTCCAAAACTAGTAGACCTCTTATAATATTTCTGCTAATTTCAAAAGCTTCTGCCCCACATCACCTATCTGAATTCTTTTTTTTGGAATTTGTTTAAACCTTTGAAATAAATAGTTGCAAATATTTCCAAGTCCTATTCCGTGTGTTCTCCTTAGTAAAGACATTGAAGCTCTAATTAAGCCAAAAATCTTTGCTCCTTCATATTAGAAAGAAGGGGGAATGACAGAACTGGTTGCAAAATCCATTATTTTTTTCACTAAACATGTGACTGAGGAATGTTTGAATACAATAGATGGAGTTGAAATTTTAGGAAAACTTTCTTTTATTTAGAAATTCATTATTGTTTAGTTGCACTGTGTTAAAACTGTTTACTGTTTGTCTCATTTTCAGATCTTTAAAACTAGGCTATAAGATTTTTTTTGTTTTGTTTTACCTTGAGAAGGAAGCCATTACAGATGGTAAGCTGTGAAAGAACAAGGTGAGAAGTGAGAACCTAACCTGAGTGGGGATTCCTCTTATACTTATGGTATTAAGACAGAGATGCTTTTAGACAAAATTGGTTCAATTGGTAAAGTGTGGAAAGTTTCAAAAGAGCAACTGAAGGGGTATTTGGGATTTAGCAGCAGGAAAGCATATGGAAGAGCTACTACTTTATAATATATAAAAATGTAAAAAAGCTGTTAAAGAAAAACAAAATTACAGTTTCCATGTTCTTATTCCTTCTGCTGGGAGATCCCTGTCTCATATTTACTATCTACCTGATCTTTCTTACTGATGAGCTGACACTCCCTTGTCTTCCTTTGAAACTCTTCTTTCCAATATCTTTGGCCTCCATCTGCTCTCATTTGCTTTTGACTTGACATCTGAAGGGCTTTGCACTCTCAGAAGGCCAACGCTATTGATGCCTGAGCCTCTGTACCTTCACGGAGCTTCTCTTTCTCCAGTATCAGAATCCAATTTTCAGTCTCCCTGCAAGTGACCTTTATTTACTCTCACATATCAGCTTTGATGATATTCCAGTCTTTAATGAAAACAAATTTGCAGTTTAACCTCTCTCAAAATGCTTTCTATAAATTATTGCTTATTTTTACATAGAAATTAATCAACACTGCATATTTTTCCTCCTAAATTGTCATGATATTTAAGAGTTGAGCTCAATACATTTGTTATGAAGTGGGCAGTTAACTTATGTATAAAACACACATCCCTAAAAGGGATCAATAATCTCTTTTTAGTTAATGTTTTCCTATAGATTCAGATTCCTATAGATTTGGAATATAAAATAAGTCTTTGGAAGATAATGAGGTGTTTTTAGGCAGGAACTCTTCAGCTGACTTCTGTGTCTGAGTTTCATTTTCAGAGAACTACCTTAAAACACCTTGAATCCCACTGCTTTGAAGTGGGTCAACAAAGTAATTTCCTAAAAGGGGAAAAAATTCCTAAATGTAGGTGGAAATATGGACACCTCAAGGGCAGACTATGCAAATCATGTATGTAATTTTAGTTTTATATACTGGAAGAAAAATATGGGCTTCAAGGTCTCCTGTAAACCTCAGGGTTCCTGTGATTTTTGGAGTAGACTGCAGATGAGGATGGGAAAGGAGCTATTTCGTTAATAGGTAGAAGGGCAGCATTTCAGGTCGCTGCATTCAGCTGCGGTGGAGCAGAGCACGGCCAGGGGGGCCAGCACAGTGTGGTGCACAAACACAGATGGAGCAGTGACGCTCCACAAAGTCCACTCAAATCAGCATATTGTCAGATACTCACCCTTTTCAGCCTGATCTACCTCTTCTTCTGCAAACTCTGAGGAAGTCTGCTCTGAAACCTGGTCTGGTTTTTTGGCTACATTAGTAAATAACAAGCAGTGGCAGATTTTCTGCTTATTTCTTTCCAATGATGGGATGGTTGCAACTGGCAGAATTTGAAACTTGCTGGAAGGCCTGTAAGAAACCAGGCCAAAGAAATGCACCAAGATGAGAAACCTCATTTTTGAAAGAAGGCTTTTTTCAAATGTGTCACTGGTTCTTTCCTCATAATACAAATTTTCTTGGTGCCCACAAAGTCATTAGAATGCTTTTAAAAAGCTCAAGACAAATAGTGTTGACAGGTACAAGACAGGGCTGAGATGGGATTGGAATTAATATCCATTAAAAATGGATATTTGGCAGGTCTGGCACAAACTGTCACGTGAACCAAATATCGAATTAACTTCCTAAGGCATACACAGTTCTCAGTAACCTCCAAGAACAGGTAAGAGAGGAGTATGATGAAAGGGGAAAGAATCTGAGCAGAAAAAGCAGAAAAAAGGGTCATTGGGAAGGCTATGCCTGTTAGCATATATGATGGAAATATGATATCAGTAAAAGATCCAATGGTCTGTCTGAGGGATTGGAAAGAAATGGAAAACATAATTCTAATTTCTTTGAGAATATCTAATCAGCTGGGGTCCCTTAGGTATGGATATTGTTGTATTTGATACTTTGTAAAAAATTATCAGTATCTCCTCGCAGGGCTTGCACAGCAGACAGCAGATACAGCCTGCCAATAGAGTCTGAGCATCACTGAAACCCAATCTTTATTTTTCAACAACATCCAGCTATCTCTGTGGAAAATGCTGGTAGCTTGCTGTAATACCCCAGGGAGCTATATCCAAGAACTTTTGATGATCATTCTGCTACAAACCTTTTATTTTTCACCGAGAACTCTCAGGGCTGCAAATTGAATTCTCAGCTGAAGTCCACAAATATTAACTGTAGACTTGGTTTGCCAACATAAACCAAACCAGATTGTTACAGCAGATTTAAGATGATCTCTTTTATAGTATTCATTGCAAGTATCTGACTTAAAATATCAAACCACTCAACAGTTTGGAGACATGCATGTACAGAAATAGTGTGATATATGTGCTTTTTACAGTTGCTTAATAAATCCTTATAATATTACATTTGAATAGTACTCTTCTGTATTTTAATTTTCGATTGGTGAATTTTCTTTACAAGATACTTCTTTTTGCTATAGTCAAAACCACAAGATTTCAGATTTAAAACTGAACTTAGAAAAGTCTATTTTATGAATCCTATCGTAACACAGTTGCAGCTAACCTCAGGTCAGAATTTCTCCTGGAGAGCAGTTGGAAAATAAGTATAAACTTTTCACAGTTCACTTAAAACTTTATAAAATGTTCTACACAACACAGCATGGGATATTAGGCCTTTTAAACTAGTTTTCTGTTCTGTTTTATTATTTGGCCATATGTTTTGGGTCAACACTACAACATCATGCAGTTGATTTTACTTTTTAATAAAGTTGAGAATGTAGATTTTTATTGCTCACTTGTAAAATGTGTTGTATAAACAACATGTTATAAGCACAACTGACCTACAATTATTCTTTAGGAGCTCAGTGTGGAACACAGTAACAGCACCATTATCATTATGCACTTTGTGTTGGTCCAAAGCCATTCAGAAGGTCATTTCAAATATTGTCTCCCACTGTGCCTAACATACCTTGCTGAAAAATAATCTTTGGTTCCCACCAGTGCTATGAAGTTGTCTGCTTTAGACTTCGCAGAAATGTTAAAGTGCGACCTAGGGAATGACTATTTCCCTGCCTAGGGTATTTTGATATACTATCTTCTCTGTAATAGGAGTTTGGAACCCAGATCAATACTAAAGGAAAGTTCAAACTTCCTAGACATGAACCAAGCTAGCAAAATTCTACTGCTCAACCTCATTTCAGCTTCATTCAAAAGTTGCTGTCGTAGACACAGACCTTGGCTGCAGGGCCCAGTCCAATCCATTGGATGACCATAACAATGCCAAGGCTCGTGTTGATACCCTGGATTCTGTACCAGATGGCAAAGTTCCAAGTCAAGGTAAGTTGGTGAAATCTGCATTGTGCCATGGGTGAGATCTCAGTTAGATTCTATTCGTTCTGGACGAGGTCAAGGACTCTGATAGCATTCCAGAGACAGTTAATCATGCTCTCTTGACTCAGAACTCCATACTATGCAAACCTGCCTACTTCATTCTCAATGTGTTCTCCCAAGCTCCATAACTTCTTGGTTCCTATTCCAAAGAGGAATTTGTAGCAACTTCACACAAGATGATCCAACAACATAATTTCTACTTTTCGGAATTTATGGATGATTAAGAGATATAATGTTTCAAAAATACAAGAGAAGTAGGGAAAATATTACATAATTATTCAAGAGTTATAGAGCAACCTTGATGGAAACCCTGTGTCTAGCCAAGGTCCACTTACCACAGTACTTTTCAATATCCAGCATGAGGCTCAAATAATATGAGATAACTCAGAGACATAAAAGGCAGACCATGGATGGAATGCTGTTAGAGAGCAAAATGAAGGTGGGGAATTTTGGTTGTCTCAATTTTGAAGGGATGAGGAATGGATTTTGTGTAAATTGTCCACTTTTATTCAGGGTTATAACAATGTTATTTTGATTTTGATGTGGCAAATTCTTTTTGTTGATTGTGAAGATTGTGCAATAGATATGACTTTAATGATAAAGTTTGAAAGTGTTGTTCAGAGAGGCTAGACATGGAATATAATGAGATAGCATGGCGAGGTTTTGGTGGCAGAAGGGTTGCAGGGGTGTCTTATATGAGAAGCTGCAAGAAGCTTCCCTTGTGTCCCCTAAAAGCAGTACCAGATGACTCCAAGATGTGCCAATGGCCAAGCAGCAACAGTGATAGTGCCTCTCAGATAACATAGTTAACATGTAGGGATGAGCATAGGCCCCTACAGCGCAAGGGAAATGGCACAGCACTCAGCAAAAGTGCACCAAAATGGCTTCCTCTAAAAAAATTTGATGCCTGGAAGTTGTTTCACATTTACTTCTTGTATATTTTATCTCACAATAAACATCAAAACTAGATTAGTCTGATCCGGTCCAGTACAGCAGTCCATAAACTCTCCTGTTCTGTGCCTTCCTTGTGGACAAAAGCTTTCAAGCAGCATGACACTCAGGAAATGCCATCTATGAAAAAAATAATAGATCACTCCGATTTTTTTATTTTAATCCAACTATAATAGAAGAGCTAAAGGTCATCTAGTCCAAACAATTTGCAATGAGCAGGGACATCTTTAACTAGCCCAGGTTTTTCAGAGTGCCATTTGACCTGATCTTGAAAACACAGGGCACCTACCACCTCTCTGAAAAACCCACTACAGTGTTTCACCACTCTCATTGTAAAAAGTTGTTCTTTTCATTCAATCCAAATCTGCTATCTTTTAATTTAAAAATGCTGCCCCTTGTCCTGTTGTTTCAGGACCTGTTAAAAAGTCTGATCCCCTCTTTCTAGCCCAGTTTAATTCTTGTGAGGCCACAAAAATGTGTGTCTGGAGCCTTCTGTTGTCTGAAAAGCCACAACTCTTGATCTTTTCCTCACAGGAGACGTGTTTCTGATCATTTTCATTGCCCTTCTCTGGACTCCATTCAATAGGTCCAGCTGTGAGGAGGACTCCAGAGCAGGGACATCTCATCAAAGTGGAGCAGAGGGGGAATATCACATCCCTCCACTGTGGAGGCAGTAATTTCATGTCATGCCAAAAGCTGATCGTGTGACAAACCTGGGAAAAAAACAGGAGAAAAAGGACGTTCTACTTCTCGTCTCTTCTCATATTTGACATGTTCTTTTCAGTCTGATACAATAAGCACTTGAATAAATAGCAGGATGGTGATTCAGATGGGGTTTTAAAACAGATGTTTTATTTTACAAATACATCTCAAAACATAACACTGAGTTGCATTTTTGTCTGGCAGAGAAAAGAATATTAATAGATAACTGTGGGTTTGAATCTAGTTGTACTGACCTTGGAGGTTTTTCTGGTGTTGTAAAATTTTTAAACTGCAGGTATGTACCTTAGGAAATAAAATACAGGCTCTTAAGAAATGCTGACTTTTGTGTTCAAAACTAAGTAATAATGCATATTGTTAACATTGTCTCTAATAATCAAAGTTTGGAGAACCATACAGAAGAATGCTTAACGCTGGGTTAGATTTTTAGAGGGTGAGTTGCACATTTCCAGCACTTCTTTTGGCATGGTTACTGCGTCCCCATTTTCATGATCACAGTTGGGAGTTATTTGAAAGCTCCTTCAGAATTGCTCATATTATTCATGCAGTTCGTTGGAAGGTTTTGACACCATTGCATAAGGAAATTGAACTCATATGTTTAAGTAGGCAAGTTTATAAAGGCTTAAATCTTCTCGGGATACAAAAAAAAAAAAAAAAACCAAACAAAAAACAAAAGAAACCCAAAAAACACCCCAAACAACTTATAGTGGCCAATACCTACTTGCTGATACCAAGGGTCATTGACCCCTATTTCCTTCAGAAACCTTAAGACAACCAATAGTATTAAACATGCAGCAGCAAAGTGCTGTTCTCTTACTTGTGTTTTACTCCTAAGCAGGGCTGAGACGTGTAAGACCATAAGACCCTGTAAGTTACACAAGCATTCATAATCCCTCACATCCCTGAGGGGAACTACCTGATGCTCCCTGGTCATCTGTCACTACAAATAAATTCACTGTAACAATAAAAAAATAAAACTAAATAAAATTAATTTTTTATTATGAGAAGACTGCATAATTCTACAGTATAGCAAATAAATACTTATACCTTCTCTCTCCTGAAGGAATAACAAATGCATTACCTTACAAAATGTACATTCATTTATATTACAATAATGTAAATGAAACACTGGATAAAATATTTCAATTGTGGATAAAAAAACAACAAGCCTAATGCTGTAAGCACTGCACTTCTGAAGTTCCTCTGCAAAATTCAGAACATGATGAATATTATTTGTACACAGTACCATGAAAAAATACTTATTAAATCAAAGCAAAGAGATTTGGATCCTAATGTAAAAGAGTACATTCAGAGAAAGTTGACTTCCTCAGCTGTTTTCTAAATAATTAAATTAGCAAAACAAAGTTGTGATGAAAGGAAAAATCTTTACACAAAAGGAAATCTATGGCATAAAAGGAAGAATTTATTTAAAGAGAAGAAAAATTAAATTATATTTATTTTCTGATTCCGGTGTTTTAGAACACATAGTAAAAGAACTTATTTAATTTATTAGGTTTGAGGGAATTATCTTACTGTTTCAATCATAGTTCAATAAATGTGGATTTAAATCCAGTCTAAATCTGAACTGCAGACACTATGAAACTAAATGATACCTGAGATTTAGAATTCATTTATATTTCCAACTGTTTCTATCTAATTAAAGTGAAATTTCAATCCTGAGAGATCACTAGGATCAGAAACCATTGTCAAGAACAGTCATGAACCCAATGAATTAGACAGGTACTCTACAATTTTGCAGTGCCTGAAAAGAACATCAAATGCCTATATTTATTGCTGTAAGAAAAGCCAAACAGTATCAGACCATCCAAGGTCTGTCTTACTCAGTAACCTCTTTCTAAGAGTGTCCCAAGTCAGAAGTGCAAGTGATGGATGAACACTAAAACAGGGCAAACAGGATGTGATTCTTCACAAAAAAAAAAAACAAAAAAAAAAACAAAAAAAAAAACAAAAAAAAAAAAAAAAAAAACAAAAAAAACAACCCAAAAACCAAAAAAAAAAAAAAAAAAAAAAAAAAAAAAAAAAAAAAAAACCCAGCAGCTTCACCCTTTTCCAGCAAGTTAAGAAATTTGCTGGGCTATAGTTAATTTTTCTATCTAAGCATTTTTTTCCATAAATTAAACTTCTTTCTTCCTGAGTCCATATGGAATCCTAGAGTCTATATCAGACCCTGTTGCAGTAAGAAGAGTCCTTTTCTCTTGAGAGTTTTGCACTACTCCCCTGCTGAGTTTATCAAGTACTTCACAGAGGTTATTTTCAGCAGAAGTACTAGTGGACAATAAGTTACTTTTTTCATTGTCTGTGCTGTCCAAGAGTTTAATCGTCTTTCAGGCTCCCTTCTGGACTGACAGCTGCTTGCTTATTTTCATTGTAACCCTTGAGGAAGCCACCGTTGTTATACCCTTGACCTGCCCTTGGTCAACTTCCGCTGCATCTACGGCATTTTGGTAAAGGCAGATTTGAAGAAAGTCCCCTGCTTGTAGCACTCACTCCACACTGAACAATTCCAACACATAAGAACTAGACTTTTTTCCACACAAAAAAAACCTGTTGAGGTTTGCAACAAGCAGAAGGCTTTGAACTGTGTGCATAGCAGAAATATATGGCTGTAAGGAAAATTCCCAAGGTAACTACCGTGTAGGTGTAGAGCCCTTTGCATTAGCTGCTCTGCTCAGTTAGTGCAGCTCTGCCCCTCTGAAACTTTTAAAATTCTTATACAATGTCTTGGAGATGTAAAAACCTACATTATAGTCAGTATTGAAGAAATTGGTGTGCATTTTAGCGGCTTAATAACTTCCACTGTCCATTTCTTAATAATTTGCAAGATGCTGACTTTTTGACTGCTACTAAGCTTTAGGTTGACCTTTCCGTGTAGCTGTCTCCTAACAGCCTGTACTCTGGTTGAAATCTACTACTTATTACAATAAGTAATGAGTACTTATTGTACTGACTTCCACTGAAAATTTTACTCAAGAGAAGAGCCTCAATATGTGCTAGAACAGACCCAAACGCACTAATTTAATAATTACTCTAATCCCCAGTAAAAATGTCAGATGGCTGTGAATATGTGGAATATGCTTTTTCAGTCACACCTTGACTTCCTCCTGCTGCTTTAAAATGAGGATGAAGCATCCCACAGAAAATGCCTTCCTTGCTCTCTACACTAATCCACAGGTTCTCCTGCTGAGGAACATTTTAATTGCCATTCTATATTAGATTTATAAGCCATTTTGCATCAAAGAAATAAAGGAAGGAGCCAGAACACCATGCCATCAGATACACAAAGTGAGCATGTTACAGATCACCATCTTTGGCAGGGTTGTGGAAGCCAGAGCATATATAAAAATATGGCTACATTTTATGCTTCTTTTTACCAATTAATAATAAATCTAATCTAATCAGTACACTTAGGCAGTTTTGAGGGGAAGAAAAAAAAAAGAATTTTTTAATCTCTTCCTATTTTTTCCTTGAAGCAGGTACTTTTTGAACTATGATAATTAAATTCCTGGGATAAACTCTCTTCAGGGGTCCTCAAGTCCCAAAAGGACAAAGCCCTGAGCAAGCTGGCATGAACCCATGCTTGACTGCTGCCTGCAACTCCCTTGCATCAGAAAATGCTTCATTTTCCAAGCATATCTTGTTATGCATATTAAAAACAAGCTGGGATGAGATTTTGACACCCTGTTCCTCCGCATCCAAAGAACCGAGTTAAAGAACGTAACTCCTGATTGCAAAATAGGAAGGATTTCAGCAGCTCTTAACAGTCATTGAATCATAGAACAGCTTTTGTTGGAAGCAACCCCTTCGATCATTCTCCTGTCCCCCCTCTGCACCTGCTTCAGCAAATCTGTGACCATCCCACACCTAGGGCCCCAGAGCTGGGTGGTGAGGTCCCACCAGAGCAGAGCAGAGCAGAGCAGAGGGGCAGAATCCCCTCCCTTGCCCTCCCAGCTGGACAGGCTGCTCTGGATGCAGCCCAGCATGTCGTTGGCTTTATGGGCTGCCAGTTCACATTGCCAAGTCATGTCAAACTTTTCGTCCACCAACACCCACAAAGTCCTTCTCCCTAGAATTGCTCCCAACCACATTCTCCATCTAGCCTGTACTTGCGTGTGGAGGTGCCCCAAGTCATGTACAGAGCCTCACATTGGCCTTGTTGAATTTCATTAAGTTTGCACAGCACTACTGCCAAACTCCCTGTGGCCAGCAATTCTTCCTGCACCACCCAGCTGTGTCTTGTTGTTAAACTTGCTGAGGGTGTTCTCAGTCTCACTCTCCCCATCAGTGACAATGTTAAGCAGTGCTGGTCCCAGTACTGACCCCTGAGAAACACCACCCTTTACTGTTCTCCTCTTGGACACCGAGCTGCTGACCACACCTCTTTGAGTGCAACCATCCAACCAAGTCCTTATCCATAAAATATGTTTCTCTCCAGTCTGGAGAGAAGATGGATGTGTGGGATAGTGTCAAACTCTGTGCACAAGTCCCAGCAGCTGATACCACTCTCTCTTGCCTCATTCAATGCCTCTGTAACCCCATCACAGAAGGCCACCAAATTTGTCAGGCACAATTTGCCCATTAGGAAAGAATGTTGATTGTCACCAGTCACATGTTTTGAATCAGTACTTTGACATATGCCCTGCAAATATGTCACGAAAGAAAAAGCCAGCTTTTTTAGACTTATCTTTTTATCCTTTGATCATCTTAGAGTTCGCCATATCCCAGCTTTTCTTTTCTGTCTTCTTTCTCAGTAATTGTTTCTCACATTCATTCAGTAGAGGATGAACTTTAAAAAAAATTCAACAAGGGCTAAAAATGCCAGTCTGAAAAAACAAAACAGTGAATGAATTTAATACCAAAAGCAAAGGAAAGATTTTCTTTGCATTGATTACGTTCCTTTCTACCTTAATTCTGCCCTAAGAATATGGAATTTGTAGTGTTGCCATGGGCACTTCTATTACCAAGTTACATTTTCTTTTCATTAACAATCGTACCTTCATCTTATCTCAAAAAATGAGATCAATTCTCTTTATTCTGTATCATTATCCTTTCATTTCCAAATTCATAAATGTATTGAGCTGTAAGTTTTCCTAGCTGATTTCTAATTTTCCTCTAAACTTGAACTTTTTAAAAGTTTTTTTTTTATTTTTAATTAGCTCTTTGCTGTTTCTCTTTTTCAGTACACTGTTTGGAGGGAAGAAGAATGACTGAGGAGGTAGAGGTGCATTGAAGATCAAACCCTTTTCTTGCTGATTGTGTTTCTTTTCTGACCATGATCAAAATTACACTACAAAATCAAGACTAAGTTGAAGTGACAGATGTAAGTGGGTTTGTTTTTAGCTTCTACTGCACTTCTGTAAGGCAGAAAATGAAGATAATGGGCACCTAAATAAGCCACATAGGAGCAGAATTAAATTCTCTGTAACATTTCTATGTCACTATAATAAGATTAGCCTTGACTATGCAGCTTATCTAACATGGTTTAAAAGCCTTTGGTGTACAATTAATTTGTGCTAGATAATGTTTTAAAAATTGTGTCCCAGATTCCTCCCTGGCATTACTTCATACTTCATTACTGGTTTCAGCAGAGGAACACAAGGGATTAATTTGGTACTAGCAATTTACTTTATAAAGTTCCTATTACCTTTGATATTTTCAGGTGTTATGACATTTTAAATGCTCTTGATAATTAGAAGACAAAAGTATTATAAGTATAGTGCTACATATATTTCTGCTGTTAAATTCAGAACCAGGTCAACAGCTAAGTGACAGGGAACTAGAGTTTGCTTAGATTCATGGTCACTTGCTATGAGAATGAGGATATTTACTTCATCTATTTCCTCAGTGCAGGACTTCTTCACACAACACTGAAATAAATTGAGGAAGTCACTAAGCAGAGACCAAGAGCACAAAATATCTTTGAAAAGTCATAAGCCAAATTCATTAAGGACAAATCCATCTGCAACTTTTCCACAACAATGACCTGAGTATACTATACAGCTTACAAAATCCTGAACTTGCTGCCTGCCAAAAAACATAATGCGGGAAAAGTTTTTCCATGTGTGATGTTTCTTATATTACTTCTTATACTGTTCAGTATTAGAGATATTATAGCAAGATAGACAAAATATCTCTTTCACCCCTCAGATATAATGGGTGTCTGTGAATTACATATGTAAACAATACGTTATATTCTTGCGTATGAATTCAAAAACATTAAATATGTCATTTTAAGAGAGTCCCTAAAGCACTTACTCCTATGTTTAGCCATATCTAACCAGTTTGTGGGCTGAGGTGAATAATGGCAAATATCCAGTTCTTATTTTTCAGCTGGCTTTTGGTATGGAGGTAGAGGAGCACAATATTTTTTACTCAGCCCAGTTATATGTTGTCCACTAATCAAAATGCAAAGAAACGTGAAACCTCAATATTGCTTACTCATTCTTGCAGCAGGGAACCTCTTGTCAATCGCACCTGCACTGCTTTTTAAATAGCTCACTGACAGCAAATTTCATCATACATAGCAGTGTTAGTTTCCACATGATTAAGGCTCTCAGATCCAAAAAGATCTATTTAGTGGTGTCAAACACAGAGGAATTATTTTCTTTTGCCCTGCTTCTATTAGGGAGCTGTAGCTGGTTGAGATTTAATGAAAAGAAATGAAGTAGTGACCTAATAATATTACATGGACACTCGCAGATCGACAAAAAAAAATTAGAAGTTAATATATTAGTATAATTTGTAAGGAAGGTTTCAAGAGAATCCAACAAGGTGTTGTCACTGCAGCAGTTTCAGAGAAATGTGATTGACAGTAAGGAGTTGCATGGTTCAGCTTGCACATGCCTGGAAGAACAGTGAAAGCAGCATGGGGGGAGGAAAAATGGACCAGTCAGGCTTCCTGGCTGCAAAATTAAAGCACTAATGCATTTATAGACTCTTTGGCCATTGAATAAATGTGCCATCTTCTCCATAACAGCTCAAACACAGCACAAGTAGATGTTGCACTTGGGTGTTAGAGTGAACCTCACTTGGATCCTGCACTACATTTATTTTTTTGTTATGTCCTTCAAATGGTCACTCTTGCCCACCAAATCCAACAAAGGTTTTAATTTCAGCTGTCATCGGAGGTGCCATTGCCATTGCCTCCAAATCATGAGACTCAGAGGTTCGGCAAGTATTCAATTATTTTTGTTGGAGCTTAAGTATTTTTACTTTTATTGCCTATATCATGTATGGCTGATCATCAGAACAGTAATGGTCATCATCTAACATGTTAAATTTTACCCATAGTAAGTTTTAGAATACAACCAAGGACAATAATTGTTTGTTTTTTCTCCTATCCTTCACTAAGAGGACCTATTTATACTCTCATTACTTTGTGGTATTGTTAGGTCAGGAAACACTATAAAACTTTAATCAGAAAAACTTACAGTTAATATCTAGGACTCCCACTGAAAAGTGTGCTGTATTTGTTGTTTTTCAAAAGAAAATGTTTTACACAACATGATAACAGAGATGCTCATGTTGATGCAATCTTTAGCAGAAATGGAAAGTGAGCTTCTTGAGCATGTTCCTGCTGTTTGAGATTGGAAGCACGGGTAATTAATTTTTTATTGGTGTCTTTCATACAGTACCCTTTATACAAAAGGTTTTCAAAGAAGCTGGATATCAAAGCTGGCTGGCCTCCTGATTTTACAGTACTAAGCGGGTGTTTCCTGCATAAAAATGTATTAGTGCTGCACAGATGACAGGATCTAAAATTCCAGACAGTGTGAGACAGTTGAAAAAACAAAGTCCCCAGGCTATTATTGATGAAAACAACATAATAAAAAAAAGGTATGCTCGCAGCAGGAGTTTTTCCTGCTGAATATAATCCCTGTTTCACACTTTAAAAGAATCATTTCAGATTTCTCTAAGCACAAATCTATAAATTTTGGCAATAATGAGCGGCAGATATTTTACTTTACTTCCTTGTTTAGCCTTATCTGAACATATTTTGCCACTGGGGTAACATTAAAAAGGCCATATGAAAACCTGTGCTCAAGCAGGCATCTATTGAGATGATTTCATAGCATTTAGTTGGCAGTAGGGTCTCAGGCAGGAGCAGTCAGAGTACTCACAGCTCCTTTTGAAGAATTACAGTAGTTACTGACTACCCTTGACTTCCTCTGCTGGCAAGCAGGTCTGTGGAGTAGTAGGATTTGGCCTGATTTTCATTATTTACAGTCATGAGGCTTGAACCAAGTTGTCATAGGTCCCTTGTAGTCCACAAATTGCCTTGTTCCTTCATCTTGTGCAGAATTCCCTCCTGTTCTCTAATTATAAAGTCATTAGTATCAACATAAACAAGATACACTGCATTACACAAAATTACAATAGAAGGGTTCTGTATGACGTTATATAAAAGGGACCTGGAAAGTGAGCTTATTTACCTTAGAAATTATATTTTCTTTCAATAGCAGTTAAGGGCTACAATTTTTTTTTTAATTATTGTTCATTTTATGCATATAAAGAGAAGACAGGGTGTAGTTTTTTGATGTACCAAAAATATGTACAATGAGAAAACAAACTTAACCATCATAGTCCATAAGTTGCTTTTATATTTATTATTTATTGAACAACTTTTAATCTCTCTGGTGCTTCAGAGAAGCAAACTTTCTGATGAATAAAGGAGCAAAATAGTAGTGAAAAAGCTTTCTTCCACCTTTCTAGTTCTGTTATACAGTAGAGATATGAGTTTCTCCTCAGCAATATTTCCTTAGGTCTTTCTAAAACTGCAGAACTGGAAAAAAGTCTAAATAACAAGAGCTACTCATTAGCTAATTATTAAATCCCTCAGTTTTTCCCGGACATCCAAGCACTGTCCAAAAACATCTGCTTTCATTTGAAACAGATTTTTAATATATTCCTTTGAAAACCTGGCCCCCCTGCTACAAATGGGGTTAGGTACTTCACTGCGGGAGCACCATCCATGGCATCGTGTTAGATGCTGCACACACAAGGATCTATACCAGAGGGATCTGCCTAGAACCAGTGGTAGATGTAAAACTGCAGTGCTTGCACAGTCCAGTTTAAATATGTCTGCCTAAACTCACAGCTTCCTGCGTTAGACCATGACAAATACATGAGGCATCTATGCAAATCAAAATTCATTCTTTTCTGTGACTCAGATACTTCATTCACTGCAACTGGAAAGCACAAGCTTGCACAGAGGACTCACAGCTCTGTTTTTGGTCCAAAACAAGCAGTAATAATATTTTTACAAAAATACACTTGTGGTTCCTCCAAGCTTTTTCCTGCATCTCAGTATTGTAGCACTTGGTTACAGTCAATATTGAGTAGTGTTGGAATGAAATAAAAAAATAAGTTTCTTCATATGTCAATCCTTTCTACCTTTCTCTAAATGTAAGCTATAATATGAAGTCTAACTTATGTGAAAGAGTTTTCCACCCATTTTCTTCTTCCAGTCAGCAGAGAGATTTTAAGCATTTGCTGACTGAAGTGCAAGAGATGTCTGGTCCTGTTGACATTTGGCTGGCAATAGACTAACATACCTTCCAAAATCTTCTCTGAGGACTGTTTAAAGATTCCAGGCTATTGTTTCATGTAAAATACAGTCTTGAGCACAACCATCTGATAAGAGCCCAGTTGTTGAGATACTATGAAAGAGGATCTCTATTTACTCCTCTGGCTGTGTGTTGTTGTTTGTTTTCTTTTTAAGTAGGGGTCACTGAATTCACATCCTGGTTACCAGTTTTGAGGTTTCCATAAATAATTTTAGAGGATCATTATCCTCAAAAGTGAGATCTATATTTAATTCTGTTACCTGGAATAAGAATCATAGAGACTTAGTATGAAGAGACAGTTATTTGTATAAACTTTGTTAGGTCAGGATGATATGTTATGATAAAGAGGCAAGAGCATTATGTGTACTTGACTTGAATAATCATCAGAATCTTTGATCACTTCTCAAATAACAAAAAAAGAAACCAAAAAAAAAAAAAAAAAAACCACCCCAAACCTATTTTTTTTGTCCCTTTCATGTTGAAAAATTAGGCAATTCCATCTAAAGGGTTCTGGGGGGGAGACCTTAGAGAGTGAATCTGGCTTTCTGAGGGTTTTTTTGAGTTAGCTTTTTATGCTTTTCTCATTCGGCTTGTAGAATATTGCTATTTCTGGCATGCACACCAGATGGGCAGTAGGAAATAAATGGATAAATAAAATCTTAAATGTCTGGAGTCTTTAAATTGATTACTATGTTAGTTAAATACCAAATGACTAATTTGCATGTGCACATTTCAACTGAGCAGAATTTATTTTATTTAAAGGTCTGACATATAATCGAGTTTTGTTTGTCATACCCTTTGACGCCCAGCTCTTTACATAAACCTAGCTTTAAATAACACATGCAGCTGGTGAAAACAAGTCTGTGGTAATAACACAGCTACCTCGTATTCCTTCCCAATGCAGAAATAGTTCATGCTGCCTGCGTGATTAACAGATATGCTGGGATATTAGATGTCACAAGGAAAAATATCTGCTCTGTCAACATTCATAGTAGAATTAGTTCTAGATAATTTCCTACTGCGCAGTATAGCACAAATGAGGTGAATCTGCCTTGTGAATATGTGTGTGGGAGGACGTGCTAAAACCCTGTCACCCTGAAAATCAGGTCCTTTCCCTGTCAATCTCTTTTTATTTCTGAACAACTTCTGAGTTTAGAACTATCTCCTTTATCACATGGATATAAACTGACACTCAGGCAGAAATGCAGGGGTTTTCTGCATCCACCAGCACACATGACTAGTTGCAATGGTGCAACAAGCCCTTAGTTTTACAGCTGACTTCCTGCTGGAATCAGGATACAGTGAATTGGTTTAGAGATGCAGTGTTGTAGCAGCACAGTGTTGCATCATCCCTCCATTTAACCTAGCTAAATCCTTGACCGGAGCAAACACTCACTAATCTACAGCAGCAGAGGAAAAGTCACATTGATATGTTTTCAATATTCTGATGCTGCAATGCTGAGTGCTGGGTCCCGCTAGCACCCATTGGCAGCAAAGAGCTGCCAGAAGAACCTGTGTGTGCTTATTTCTGCATCCTCAGACCCAGTGCCGTGCTCTCCACAACTGCTGAGCTTCACAGTGGGCTTCAACTTCTAATAAGCCCTCCTCAGAAATAAATAGCCATTATAAGTTCTTCCATACTGAAATAATCTTTCCTTTCTTCTTTTCTTTCTCTTTTCCTCTTTCATTTCCTCTTTCCCTTCCTATTTTCCCTTTACTTTTTCCCCTGCCCTTCTTATCTTCTCTCCCCTTCCTTCTTTTTCTTCTTTTTCTTTTTCTTTTTCTTTTTCTTTTTCTTTTTCTTTTTCTTTTTCTTTTTCTTTTTCTTTTTCTTTTTCTTTTTCTTTTTCTTTTTCTTTTTCTTTTTCTTTTTCTTTTTCTTTTTCTTTTTCTTTTTCTTTTTCTTTTTTCTTTTTTCTTTTTTCTTTTCCTTTTTTTTTTGTCTTCTTTTCTATTCCATTCCACTCCATTCCATTCCATTCTTCTGTTTGCAGAGCTGGCACTCCATCAATATCACTATTCAGTTTTCCAGGAGTAAGTTAGTGAGCTGTGGTGCAGCTCACTAAGCAATCAGAAAATAAACTCTGTGGTGAGAGACACCATTCAAGATTGGCCCTAGGCCAAGGCCTAAAACTTTCTGTTTAGTCCTGGTTTCATGTAAGCTCCTGCACCTGGCATAAGCACTGTAACAGCATTCGTAAAGACACTATCTTTACACGTGATTTATTGACATTTTTCCATTCAGAAACAGTGTAGATGATAGTCAAGGAAAATACATTCTTTGTTGTGGAGGTCTTCAACTACTTACCTTGTTTTCCCCTTTTTTCAGTCAAACTAAAAAAATAAATGGTTTACTGTACTTCCAGTTTGTAGATTGCTGCTGTTATTTTTCTTTCTTGTCATTTACAAATTAATTGTTTTCATTTATTCAGGGACTAGCAACAGCCACTTTTCACCTTTTTTATATTTATTTTACATTAAATAAAATATTCACACTTCAACACTGTAAATTCCATATAACTGCTACTGTGAAGCTATACACCAGTCATTTAAAAGAATGAGCAGAGCCGAAACCATTATTCTGAAAGGTTACAAAGATACACTTACCTTTCCATCTATTTACAACATTTTTAAAAATAACAAATATTCAGCTGTGAATCCTTGAGTTCACTTGTGAATTAATCTTAGTATGTGTAAAACTTCCCATTTGAAAGTCCAGAAGGAAAAAAAATATGAGAAAGCACTGAAGTTCTAAAATTCAAAGTTTATTTTATCTGGAGTAAGTATACCAAGATTCTTCAGTCTTGACAAAGTACTGCAGGAGAGGAAGAAGCAACTCATAGAATGAAGGTTTAAGTTTCATAGCAGGATAACATCATTCTAATTTTGAAGATTTTCTGTCCGATATAAATGTGTACTACAGATTTTCTTGCCTCTTTTTCATAAGACAACTCCTACTTCTTCCTGTCCCATTTTTCATCCAAAGAATTGTTAAGTACCCCTGCTTATATTTAATTAATTTTCTTGGCTTCTCTTTGCTTTTCACTAACTGCTTTCCTTTCAGTCCATGCACAATTACATGCTTGGGACGTTGTCTTGTCTATCTTTGATCTCCATAAAATTAGCGAAGGTCTGAGAGCTCTGCAGATGTCAAAAGCTGTTCCATGTACTTCAGATCATTGTGGGCTTCTTACTTTTAATAACGGGCAGGGAAAGGTGCTGGAGTCAATTTTCATTGCCAGCTCCTGACACATGTAAACAGAATCACACGAAGGATATGAAGGCCATTTCTGAGCTATGGTTATGCTCTACTGCCTGTAGCTCTGGAAAGTAGTTTGCTTAATTTCAGTTAATGTAATACTTAGACCTTAGACAAGCACATTGGAAAATTCAAAGGTGGAAGTAGGAGGACAGAGGAGGGAATGCCTCAAACACAGAGTACACCCCCAAAATAAAAAAAGTTATGGTTTTACATCAAAATTACTCCCCATCTCTTGGGTGTTACATAATAAACGAGGGCTGGGTAAGAGACAGGAAACTAAAAAATACAAGTCACCAGATAAGGCCAAGAAACTGCACAAAGAACATTTGGTATTTAACTACCTGTCCTGGGGTGACATTATGATGCTTGTACCCCCATTCATCTGTTTAGCCCAGAAATAAGTTTTGCACCTTTAAGATTGGTTCTGAGTGAGGGGGAGAGAAGAAGCGCGCAGTTTGTTTTCAGACACTGCACTCACTCCTCCACATTCCTGCTCCTGGACTGTGTTTTCTGTGGATGGACAGACAGCGGGACAGAGCTCTCCTTTGCTTTTTAGTTAGTTTTAGCCAGCTGAGTCAGAGAAGTTCCCTGGAGTGTGTTTTTTTCTGCTCCTTGGAGCTGTTCAAAGCTACTCTGGACTGAGCACCCAGGAGCTCACACCTGTGCCCCACCAGGCCAGGCCTGGGCTGTGACATTTCCAGCACTGGAGGGACTGATTAGAGACTGAGTGAGCTGAGCTACAGCCCATGAAGGGGACTTTCTGAGTTTGTCACCTCTTCAGAGCAGCAAGAGGTCTTGTTGTTTAATATTGTTCATTTTCTGTGCTGGTGAATGTTTTGTCAGTTAAATAATCAGGTTTTTTCCACTTTTCTCTGAGGAAATATTTTTCTGAACCAGCTGAAGGAGAGACCACTTGAATCTGCTTTCCAGAAGAACCCTTTTAGAGGTTTTCTCCCAAACTTATCCATAAATCAGGACAAATACATTTTTTAGTGCACAGTATAGGGCCTCTGGGCCAGTCACAATAGGGTGATTCTTCCATTCATTTCCAGTCAGGCTCACATCACCTTCCAGCAGCGTCAATTCCTGTGATCCTCCTGTCATGCCAGCAATAGAAAGAGATTCTGCCCCCATATTTCTCAGGATTAATGTGCACTGAGCACCAGTATCAAGCAAGACTTCATGTTTTTCTGGTTCTGATGTGCCAGGCCAATGAATCCACACAGTCCAAAAACACGGTTTTTCCTAGCCCCTATCTGGCCAAAGGCAGGGCCCCTCTAAGCCTGGTTATCCTTCTTTCCCCGGGCATATGTCTTGGACTTTCCTTCAAGGGGATCAGACATGTCATCATCATCATCATACCAGGCAGTTCAGCTACAGGCAAATGGAGCTGCTTTTCTTTTAGTGGAACTTCCTCTCTGAGCCTTGTTGTTCTTCTTTTCAAGCACCCGTGGTGCCAGGGCAGCAGTGGATTTTCCATTCCATTTCCTCAAGTTTTCTCCACAATCACACAAGAAGAACCCCAGCTCAGCTCATGGAGTGTGCCTTCTCTCCTCAGCTGGGGGATGTCTGCATTTGGTACCAGAACTTATTATCTGGGCTGCTGAGATTTGGAAAAGGTCCTCTTTAATCTCCTCTCTAAGTTTCTTGCATGATCTGGGAAAAGGCTTGTTGCTCTTCAAGGCCCAACTGGAAACTGCTCTTCTTGTGGCTGACCAGGTGGAGAGGGCTCCCAAGACCCTTTAGAGGTTTTCTCCCAAATTTATCGTAAGCCAGAATGTTACCAAGTACAAGTTCAGTAATTCCATTTAACTGGAAAATTTCAGGGTTTTTACTATTACCATTGATCAAAAACAGCCATTGCAAAGTATTGTTTGTGGGACTCTAAAATAGTAGAATATTTGACTTGATTTTTTAAAAAATATTTAATTTTAAAAAGTATGCAGATTGTATTAATAAACCGCTCTAACAAATTGAGAATAAAACAACAAAAATTAAAATTTAAAAAAAATGTAAAACCGAAGAAAAAAGAAAAATTAAAAACTTTAAACCTCACAAAACATCAAGATTGACAGTGGACACTATTTTTGTATATGGTCAGCAAAAAACCAGAAAGAAATCCATCAGTCAGCTATGACATGCAGCCTTCACACTGACAATATTAAAAGAGGAAACAAAATCAGCAGCCATCATACTAAACAACAAAATTAATTAGTAGATGTCTAAATAAATATTTTTTACTTCAGAAGAAGCAAGAATACTTTTCTAAGCAAAGATCCAGCCTTAGAAGTAGTTTGGGGTTTTTTGAAGGATCTAAATACATATTCATAAAGTGTTTCATTTGTTACAGTCTGAATTTTCTAAAGACTTTTGACAAAATCAATCCCAAAACCTTTTGACAAAGGACATGGTAAACAAAGGAAGTACAAATAGGTTCAAAAGAGAATTTGCTAAGCAAATTGGAAAACAGATCCACTGAATTTTATTAAGTAGATAAATCATATCAGGTCCAGAAAATGCTCTGCATTCTATGGAGTTGGAGGCTTCACATTTATTGCAGTTAAGTATCAGACATTTTTTTCCCTGGCTTTACACTTCGTTTTCCAAAAAAAATATCAGAGAAAGGGTCTGCCTCTTTAGAGGCCTAAAAAAATATGGCTATTTTCATATTTTTGTATTAATAAATAGGGTTTTCTTGCACTTGTCCTGTACTTCTAACTGTGTGGTATTGCAGTGCCCTCAATGAGAAGTGAGGGCAACACAATACACCTTTTTCTTTAAAACAGACTGGCTGCTTAATACAGGTGCAGATAGTGTTTGTAAGAGGGAAAAATAAGTAGGCATTTCGGGTTGCATCTAAGTTCACTACATAGCCAGGTCTGTGATTCAAAGGGTTAAAGTTAATTTCAAAATTATCTTTTTAAAAACACCATGAGATTTCTTTTTCTGAAAACAACAGTAATAAAATGACAGGAAATCCTAAATAGTCCTCCTGTAGCTGAGGGGATTTTTTTCCCTCCTCATGCAAAATCAAGACACAGAAGGGTTGTCAAGCAAGGGTTGCAAATCTCACACAAGTTTGGGTGAATTTGCATTTTTCTTGGAGAAAATACAGTATTTTTTAACACACTGGATTGTGCTTTATGTGGCTTCAAATGACTTTATGTATCCATGTCTTTATGTATTCGTACAACTATACATCTGTTAATCAAAAGAGACTCCAAAGCCTTGCAAAGAGTGGCAAAAAATATGGGAGCACAAAAAATATTTTCCTCAGTCCTAGTAGTAATTAAGGGAGAAGCCAGAATATATATCATTGAGGCCAGGATATTAATACCTGCCTACAAGACTTATGTCTTTCACAAAATAATGGGTTTTTAAACCACAGAAGAGCCTTCAAGAGATGAAGTACATTGAATCCTGTCAAGACGTGCCTGTCCTGATGGGTAAAACATGCCTTTGGGCATAAGTGAGCAGAGCTGGTCAAGAGGTCTTTAAGCTAGAATTGATGGTGGAATGGGATACTAGTAGGACTGCAGTGGATAAGCCAAGGGCTGCCATGGCATCACTGGGGGAAGGAAATCCAATGGGAACATTGACACTGCTTCTGGGAGCACAGAGAGTTCAGGAGCACATCTGAAATTCTTGTACACAATCACACACAGTGTGAGAAAAAATCAGGATGAAATTGAAGGATTAGTCAGCTCCCAAACCTACAATCTGACTATCTTGGCTGCAGTCCTTATGGAATGGTTGAGGTTTAACATTTTCAGTGCAATGAGGTAAAATCTTAACAGACTAGTGACTACAGGAGAGCAAACTTTAAGTCATCCATGGAGCTACTTAGCAAAGTAACCAAGAAATCTATTGGATGAGGAGATCATGAGCGCTTGTCAGTCTTAAGAACCTTATTTTAGAAACAAGAAACAATTCCATTGTGCCCTAAGGAAAGCAAGAAGGCCAGTTGAACAGGGAAGTTCTCAGGGAGCTCCACAGGAGAAAAGGAATTGTAGGGTCTCTGGAGCAAGGTCAGTCTTTGCAGGAAGATAACGGACCTGGGGTGTGTGTTTATGCCATAGGAAGGCATGAAAGGCATGAACCAACCAATTTGAAACTGGTCGGTTTTGTGTCTGACAACAAGAAAAGATCTTCAAGGATGTTAACAGCAAGAAGATGTCTAAGTAAATAGTGATGCTTTTTGACAATGTCAACAGGAGGCGTTCACCTGACAAAAAGGTGAAGATGAAGTGACATATTCAGTGGTTTGTTTGCGTTTTTTTGCCTCAGTCTTTAATTATCCTGATAGACCTTGGACTGCCTTTTCCCAAGAGTGTGGGAACAGTGACTTCCCATTTGTTTGGACATTGAACTTGTCAGAGACCAGCTATATCAGCAGAATGTTCATAAGCCCATGGGGTCTGATGGGATGCAAGTCAGAGAACTGAAGTAGGTGGGGGGGTGTTATGGCAGGAATTTTCTCCATGAGCAATTGAAAGTCTGGAAAGTCTGAGCTACTCCTAACTGACTAGGGCACTGGCCCCTGCTCTTCCAGTTTAGGGTATGAGAGAGGATGCAGGAACATATACACCTGTAACTCTAGCCTCAACACCTGAAAAAAGAAGATGGGTAGGTGGGTGCCACCAAAAGGCATTTAAAGAACAACTCAATCAGACATAGTCAGCATGTGTTCACAAAGGAAAGTCCTGTTTAAGAAATCTGATCTCCTTCAGGGTGAGGTCAACCACCCAAAATAAAGGGAATGTGGTGGATGTGTTGTTTTTTGGCATTTAGTGGTGTTTTTGTTACTGTCCCTCACAGAATCCTCATGTACTGAGCAGCCACCCATGGTGTTCTTCAGGGCTCAGTCCTCGCTCCTGGGCTGGTCAATATTTTGATCCATTATCTGGATGTGGGAGTGGAATACCCCATTAGCAAGCTTGTTGATAATAACACATTAAGAGGTGTTGTTGACTCACTTGAGAGACAAGAGGGCTTGCAGGGGGATCTGGATAGATTAAAACATTGAGCAATCATCAGTGGCTTGAAATTTAAGCAGTCCAAGCGCTGGGAGGCAGTAATGCCTGGCACAGGTCTCAGCTGGGAGAGGAGTGGCTGGAGAGCAGCCCTGCAGGAAGGGACCTGGGAATGCTGGCTGGCAGCAGGCTCAAGTGGAGGCAGCTGTGCTCCCAGGCAGCCAAGAGGGTAAGCCACATCCTGGAGCACATCAAAAGAAACATGGCCAGCCGTTCAAGAGAGGGGATTGTCCTGCTGTGTTCAGCACAGGCGCAGCCTTAGGTGAGTACACTGCTGGGCTCCACCACTGCAGGAGCATGCCAAGGTCCTTGAACGCTTCCATAGGAGCAAAACCAAGCTGGGGAGAGAGCTGGAAGGTATATCCTCTGGGGAGAGGCTGAGGACTTTGGGCTTGTCTAATGTGGAGAAAAGGAGGCTGGGAGTGACCTCATGATGTTGCACCTTCCTGAGGAGAAGTAAGGGCAGAGAGAAGTGCTGAGCTCTTCTCCATGACGTTCAGTGAGAATGGCTCAATGCTGCAACATGTGAAGTTTAAATGGGACATCAAGAAACATTTCTTTACCACGACGATGGTCAAACACTGGCACAGGCTAAGTTGAGAGATGGTTGACACCCCAAGTCTCTCCATGTTGAACACGCTTTAGTCAGCCCTGAAATAATCAGGCAGTTGGACTAGGTGATCACTGTAGGTCCCTTCCAGCTGTTCTATTCTATTCTATTCTATTCTATTCTATTCTATTCTATTCTATTCTATTCTATTCTATTCTATTCTATTCTATTCTATTCCGTTCCATTCCATTCCATTCCATTACTTTACATTCATAGGTCAAACAATTCAATAGATGAGTATTTTACTTTTTTGTTACTTTCCATGCTGTATGTTTAACCTCTATGTGCTTTTATGCTGTGGCTGAAGCTTCTCATTGCCTATAAGACTGGTGGTATTTTGTTCTTCCTTACTAAATGTAAAACTGATTTTTGAAATGAAACAACCAAGTTAAACCATAAATATTAAGGAAGATAATTTTAGGCCTTTGTTCTTCTGTCTATGAGAAAAGCACACCCTTCATGATGCTTTCTTCCACTACAAGGGTCGCCTGGTGGCTGCTTCAGAAAATCCAGCTATGAACACAAAATAGGGGGGAAAATTATCTAAATTGAAACTCTGATTGATTTAAGAATGAGGATACCAATGATGGGTTTTCATCAACTAAAGATCAGGCCACACACATGGATGTTATTATACACTGATGTTATTTCTATCTTCATCTTCCACTTTGTCGGGCTGAGGCTAGAGATGAAGAGTGGAGTATTGTTTATCCTACTAACAGTCTACTTCAGCAAAACAATAGAAAGACTTACCAATGAGCATCTGAGAGCAGAAGTAACTGATGAAAAAATACCACCTAAATTCAAGGAATACCAACTGCTTTTTTCTTACACTGCTCTTACTGATGTTACTTTTCTGCCTTCCTATGAAGAAAAGTAGCTTTTGTGCCAAAATATGCAAGTAACAATAGATAAGGGCAGCAGGTTTTGCTGCAACATTTGGACTCTAAAATCCTTTCATTTTGATGCCTCAAAGCTAAAGAAAATCCCACCAGATGTCTGCCTATAACATTAGGTGTGTAAACACTATTGAAAGGAAGGCACTCAGAGACAGGCTAGGCATTCTTTCAGAGGGTTTGACACACTAAAAGGTCATGAGATTAATCTGTCAGATTAAATTGGTGGACAGTTTAAATGAGCCCATTTTGCCACGCACTGAATTGCTTCATTTTACCAGATAAAAAACAATGTCACGTGAAGTTATATTCCAATTCTGCCTTGCAATCCTGTGCACAAATCCAAAAAAGACAGATAAATGAGCAGGAGTAAGAAAGCAGTTGAAACTGCATGATAATGTTGCTTATATTGGAATTCAACAGTTTTTCAAATAAATAGTACTTAAATGTACTTAAACAGATTCATACATACATGCCTCTCTTCCTTGCCTATCTGTATTGACTTTATGCCAAGCAATGTTTGTCAGCAGAGGTTTCAGCTAAGTCATGAAGCAGGTGTTAATCAAAATTGTTTGCTTATATAATTTTAAGCGCTTTCACCCTGCCAATTTCTGTTTCTTCTGTGTTTTAACTGACCATCTGCTTTCCATGAATGAGTTGTTCAAGCAATTCAAAAACTTATGTCTCACTTTTGAACAGCATAATCTTACCTGTGAAAGTAAAATTATTTAGAACTCTGTTGAAATAGATAAGTTCATTTCTAGAGGAAAAAAAAACTCCACTATTTCAGTACATTTGAAGGGTTGTGTCTCAAAAAGAAATCCTGACCACCTCCTGAAGCCTAATTTTAATTTTTATTTGTATCAGATGAAGAGGATAGATTTTTCTTAGCAACTAGCTGAAGGAAAATAAAGATTCTTCACTTATTTTAGGCGTTCTTACCTTAATCCACAAAATTTGAGGGAAGGGGTTGTAGGGTAAATGCAAAGTACTTTTCATTTGACCAGATATGACAACACAACTGAATTTTTCACTTAATTCAACTTAGTCAACTCAGAGTCATATCTTAAATGCTCAGATTATTCTTTCAAATACATCCATTGCAAGAGAGACAGAGTAGAGAAATATTTTCTGAGGACAGCATATACCTCATCTGACTGGGAAGTTTCCTATGATGCTATAACACATCCAACTCTTCCTACACAGTATAGTGCTGCAGTGTTGTGTTTAGAAGAAATTTTTTATCAAAATTACTACTAATAAATTTTCATTCATTTATTTGGGATGTAAAATCATCTGATTGATATTTTCCTTGTAGTAGATCATTATTATTTTCCCTCTTGGAATCTAACTGAAAAAACACTGGTGGAATGCTTAGTGGAATGAGAGATTATTTTTAATACTTCTATAAAGGTGTTCAACCAAAGGTTTCTACATACCCTGTGATCCATATCAGTCATCAACTGAAGTTAAAATCAAAGCAGCTCTTTTCTGTGCTTCCAACTCTTCCAACTAACAAGTTTTATATGAATGAATGGCAGGAGAAAAAACTAAAGCAATACCCTTAATTAATTTTATTATTATTCCTTGGATGGTTTATTTAATGTTAAATGGTAAGATGTGATATACAATGTGTGTCTAGGAAGAATGAAGCATAGCCTGAGGCATCCTCTAGTCTCTGAAGCATTGCTGATACACTGAATTTTCTTCTTCTTCTTTCTTTTTTTTTTAAGTGTCAAAAATCACTTCATATGGCAAGCCAGATATCATTTCAGGGTTCATTACAGCCTCAAATTGCTTCCACTGATGGTGATCTACAGAGATTTCATTAGTCTCCCTTCATTCTATATTAACATGGAGTTATGGGTTTGGTCTTCATGCCAAAGGGATTCTTTTCATTTCAGAATAAAGCTCATAATGACAATGTTTTTCTTAATGAGCCACTGCACATCAGCTCCTTTTCCAGCAATAGAGTCAGAAACTCCTTTCTGACCATCTGCCATGTAAATGGACCAAACCCTGGAGATAATAAAAAATAAAGCCATTGAAGACTTGATGTATAAATCACAGAAGTACTTTTCCCTTCCCTTCCCTTCCCTTCCCTTCCCTTCCCTTCCCTTCCCTTCCCTTCCCTTCCCTTCCCTTCCCTTCCCTTCCCTTCCCTTCCCTTCCCTTCCCTTCCCTTCCCTTCCCTTCCCTTCCCTTCCCTTCCCTTCCCTTCCTTTCCCATTCTTTTCCATTTTTCTGCCTTGCTTTTTTTCTTTCCTTACCTTGCCTTGCCTTTCCCTTGCCTTGTTTTGCTTCTCTGAAGAGCAGGTTGAAGACCATCTGCTTCCAGACTTACCTCAGCTATGAATTCCAGATGGGAAATGCACATCAACACATTCTCCAGCCTATACAATCCTTAAAGACTGGCTTTTGCAGCGGGTCAGCCTAATAAAGCCTACCCTTGGATAACCTCATGGCTGTGCCTTCAGTGTGTAATTGTGAATGCCAATAGTTTATTCTTGTGTTTCTCTGTTGCCAGATGAAAAATGGGAACAGCATGGGAAGGGAATGAAGAACACAGAAAAAGCTCAGAAAAATATAAAGGATATCAGTGTGCGTAAGAGTTCTTTGATTTTGAGGGACAAGATGAATTCAGACAGATCTGAACTCTTTCATACCATCTAAAAAATGCCTCTTTTTAAGCCCCAGCCATTTTTTAATATGTCTCCAGAATGAACCTCTTGAAACAACCCCTTAAAAATCTTAACAATATTTGCCTTTAAAGGACATAGAGTACAGCTACATGAAAGGCTACTGGTGAAATATTTTACTCTAGAAATCCATTGCAAGGATACACAAGAAATGTAAATATTACCAAAAACTCAAACACAAATGAAAGCCTAAACAGATCTGTATAAAAATTTAAGGAATGTATAAAAATTTGTATAAAAATTTAAGGAATAATTTAGGCCAGAGCTGATTTAGAATGCGAAGAATCAGAACTATACATCAAAAGATGGATCATGATCTGGCACGTCTCAAGTAGTCAAGGTTTTCTAAGACAAACAAAGTTTTGATTTTAATTCCAAATGAAAGTGTCCTGAATGTCTGCACATTGTTTTCTATGAAATAAAAGGAATATTGGATTTTTTTCAGAGGAAGGAAATTGTGTATTACTTCTAGGAAATTGTTAACTATGTTATGTGAGTACACACACATTTTTAGGCAAACTGTTCAACATACAGGCCAAACACACACTCACAAATTTGAAGGTAGTCCTTCACACACAGTGGACTCCACATTACTTTAGGCAGGAGCCTACAAAATTCTGTTAAAAAGTTTGCTCTTCATCAAGGAGACAGCATCATTTGTGTTGGGCTATTATTGCATAGCAATCTAACTTCACCTTGTGTAACTTTACCAGTACAAATGGTGCAATACACCTTATAATCATCCACCTTTCTAAGAAAAATTCATTAAGATAATCCTCTATGCAGAATCATAAATTAACCCTGTGAATCAATTCACAGTCTCAAGAATAACCTCTTACTCAGTTATGCCATCCCTTTAACATGTATGACTTGTTAATTTTATTAGTACCAGGTGAAGCAGTTCTTATTTATAGGTGAAATTATCATTAGATTTGCCTCTTAAAACTTGCTAAATACGTGAAAATTCATCAAAACAGACTTGTACACTTCTCCCCATTTGTCTGAGACAATTAATACCTGGAAAGGCCTTTTTTTATGGAAGACTTTTAAATGGCAACATTTTTTGAAGATAGGAAATGAAATAAACATTGGATTACAGCGGTGGTCTGTCATACTGAATTTCAAGCTGGAATAAACTGAGAGAAGATTTTAAAGGTCTTTTCTTTGAAGCAATGGATGAATAATGCCATCCAGTACTCAGATCTTCCTAACACTTGAAGGAAATCAAATGGAATTACAGAATTCTTATGTAATGCCTTTCCTGAATCCCCAGTGCGTGTGCGCGTGCACACACACACGCACACACACACACAAACACACACACACACACATTCACAGATTCAATTTGCACTGCAGGAAGTCTCCAGTAATACCTAAACTCCTTTTGAGTTTCATTTCGGTGTAGAGTGGCTAGCATTTTAGGTCCAGAGTTTAGGTTCTTTCCACACAAATGTAATGTGAAGCCCTAGGGCAACTGCAGATGAACTCTTCCCTCATCAATAAAATGGTGTAACACATTGGTATTAGCAACAATTCATGACTCTATATCTATGGCTTTATATCTTAGAAATTATCAGCATCTAAGATATGTTCTACAAAGCTGAAAAAAAATTACAGTTAACAAACTATAGTGTTTGAAATTGGGCAAAACCACTGTATGTAATCTGGAAAGCACAGCAGCAAGGTCACAATGCTGGTATGAGGTGTTCCATAACACAAGAAACAGCATTGGAGAAAATTCTCTCCCAAGGCATTCTGGTTGTTTCCCAATTTTATTTGCCTCCTCTGGATAAGTAAAAGTAACTTGAGAATGCTGGTTGGTCTTCAACACAGGGCTCTCTGAGAAGAATCATGAACAAAATTTATGCAAGAAATTCCCATTCATGAAGAAACAAAAGAATTTTTATAAAATTTATTATCGTAAAATCTGGATTGCAGCAGAGTTTTCAGGGCTATTGCAGAAAGTAAATTGTGGAGTTAAGACAATTAATATGACAGCTAAATTTTGAGTCTTTCAGAACCAAAAGCTACAGTGAATTTGGAAAGTGTAGCTACCCTAGATGAAGAAATTCAAAGGGACCATCAGAGGATTCGATTCCATGCAGATGTCACAGAAACTGAACTGGATTTTAGAGGAGTTATTGCAACAGTAAATTCGAACTAGTTATCTTATCTCATCTCATCTCATCTCATCTCATCTCATCTCATTTCATCTCAGCTCATCTCGTCTCATCTTGTCTTGTCTCATCTCGTCTCATCTCATCTCATCTCTCTTGCATTTCTATTTTGTTGTTTGGGTTTTTTAAACAAGAACTGAGACTTAACTATGGGTCACCTTGGATGACTACCAAAGAGAAATATCACATCTCTAAAACCCACATAATACTCTTACCAGTCCATGCCAAGGTGATTGACAGCGCTGTTCCATCTCTCAGAGAAACAAAAAATAATAATAAAACAACAAATCAACATTTGATCCCTGAAATACTAAGAAAATCTAGAGAAGCAACAGACATAAAAAGTTCTATCCCTTTCTTCAACAACTGCAATATCATTTCCATTATTTCTCCAGGCTCCTATTCTGAATTCAAAGCAATTTATCTGAAGTTCAGACACTGTCAGTGTGATTTAGTTTCACTTTTATGGCAACTGCAGGTCTCTAATAAGTATGCTCCCTTCATTGATTTTGTTCCCCTTCAGCTGCTGCTGTAAATGTAATTGAAATTTTTGGGTTTTTTACCCTGACCTACCTTTCTTTTCCACTGATGGTAGAGCAATCAGGGCAGATTCTTATATCCTATTAATAAGAAATACAGCTTCTCCTGGAAATGGACTTCCATAATAGCCATTATGATATTGATATTAAAATATCATTAATTTTGTATATAAAATTTTACAGATTTGCAGGTTTTCATTAATAAGTAGCCCAGTGAACAAAGAGAGTCTGAATATTACATTTTATTTATGCACACAAAATTGGATGTTATCCTCTACTTATCTAATGTGCCAAATTTACTTCAATAAATAATTTTGTGGGTATCTCAAACTGTCATTTTAGCCTTAAAACACTGCTTTCTGCCACCTTGGAATATGGGCTGATTGATGCATAGGGGTATATGGCTGCTTTGTGCACCATTGTTCAAGACCATATATGATGTTAGACTCCTATCTGCTTCCACACTTACAGATGGCAAGGGAACGAAAAATATTACTGAAGGAAAGCCTAAATGAGAGAAACTAATTATGTGTTTTGTTCTGAAAATGATTGGGTTACTCTTCTTTCCAGACAAGATATTCCACAGGCCAGTTCCTGGAAGGGTTTTGGCCTCCCCACTGGCAAGGCGCCCAGTGCCCAGTGACAGGTGACCTAACAACACCTCCCTGTCACAGGGGGGCCGCTGACCCGGATGAAACTGTGATTTCACACTGAGCTAGAACTGCCCTTATGAAAACCATACTCAAATATATCTCAGTTACATCTTAAATTAATATCTAGGGCACAGAGCAGAGGTGCTGGTTGAGATGTTTGTAGTGCCAACTTATATTGCTAAGAAGATTACCACATGCAGGGAACAGCTACAGATTTTGTGTATGCGTGATGCTCTGATAAAAGATAGATAATGCAACAGGAAATAGAAGTCTCAAATGGTAAAATTATCTTGCACTTGTATGCAGGCAATCTTCAGTGACACAATAATCAGGAATTTAAATTAATACAAAGGCTACAGAATCAACTAGAAACATATAGTCATAATAATGAAAGAGTAAAGAATTTCATTTCTCTTCCCTCCATAGTTTAACACTGTCCATCTGCTATCCTCTTCATCTAGAGCTGAATGTAGCTGCATAAGCAAAAAACATAGCCATGGTTTCACACAACATTGCGAAATGTAATCCGCGTTGTAGGTATCCAACCACTCACCCATAGAATCAATTAATAAAAAGGCATAAATGGAGTGAGTCTTGTCCACACATATTTCTACAATCATTGTGGGGTTTGATTTATAAAAAAATTTAATTGCCTTCCAGTAGAAACCACACTGTTTACAGTCAATTGCACCTAAGACACTCAACATGGAAAAAACTTTTACATGGTATAGGCAGCAAGTATAAGCAGAAGGAAGAGGTGCTCCTTCTCAGCCACAAATCTAGGTTTCACAGAGAATGACCCAGAACACAAGGAGCTTTAGTGTTTGTGAGGGTTTTTGTTTTTTTGGTTTTTTTTTTGTTCATCTTAGGATTAGAGTAGATATTCAAACCCCTTTTAATCTAAAGATCCAACTTGCAGACTATTCTTTGCAAATCTTTAGCATTTTGTCCACCTGTCCTCATGGCAGACAAAAGCTTTTGACAGAGCAGCTGAGGAACCTGCCTGGGCTCCTTGGTGGTGTGAGAATGCTGATGAGGTGACCAAAGGAAGCAGCTCTATCCTGGGGCAGTGGGGAGAAAACAATGCCTTTCAGCACAGAGGAGCTACTGTGTCCTGGTGCAAGACTTTGGACAGCCCAGTCAACACTATTCAAAAATTAAAGCCCAGTATTGCACTGTGGCATTCTCTGCACTGCTATAAGTTATGCACATCGGGTACTGCTATTGCACAGAACATTTAATTAAGCAAGTAATTCAGTTCAACAGGGTGATAAATGGAGCAGTGTCATAGTAAATCCTGTGATATACAGAGAAACAAAATTACTCTTATCAAAATCTTAGAAAAGCATTGAACCGCCTCCAAAAAAGGGATAAATTTTAGTATTTTCATACTCATGCATTACCCCTGTTTCTAAATTACTGTGGATTTGAGGATTTTTTTTTTTTTACTATCCGTGGGGCTTAATATATTGATTTCAGTCAGGCCCACTCTGGGTGTTGCAGTTAATTAGCGACCTCACAGTGTGAGGACGCGAGTCTGGCGCTTCAGTCTCTGCTTCCCAGGGAGAGACAGTTATCCTTGACACAGGGCAGCTGACAATTCTGTCTTTTATTAGCCAAGCCCCAGACATCTGTGGTTCCACAATCACAATCCTTGGATGCATATATATAATGTAATCAAAGTGATAGCACATGAAGTTGCAGTGCCAGATACATTTCATTTCCACAATAGCTGTCAACCCCCTTGCAAAATGAAAGTATTGAGAATAGGAAATTATCACCTCAAAATGTGTTTGAGAAACAAAATTTGTCCAGCAAATATTTTAACACAGATAAGCTAATGGACCCTTTGGTTTGGATCTTTACTATAATGGATATTAATGCTTTTTGATGTCTCATTTCCAACCCTGATGAAAAAAAGCCAGTGAATCAGCAGATTAGACTCTGAGAGAACTAGTGACTGGAGATAATCACTTTCAGAGCACACACAATAGGGGCTGCGGTTTCCTCCAGCAGTGGAAAAAGAGTGTGGTCCTCTTCCTGTTCAGTCTGCCTTTGTTCATGGGCTTCTTTCTCATTTTCCTTCCCTAATCTCAGAATAATACCATCTTGTCTGCTGCCCTAGAGGTTTGCTTAATATAGCCATAAAAAGCTGCCAGTGTATTTTAAAAGAGTCAGAATAATAAATGTATAAAGCCATGGTGGGGAGAAAGTTGTAAACAATCAGCACTGATATTTATTTAAACCTTTGTATTTAGTTTAAACATGAAATTAAATAAAAACACTCTCTAACCAAGAACACATATTTAAATCCTGATCTGCGTGGCTACCAGTGTTGTCAGATAGCAGTCCTATTTCCTAGATTTTGAAATAGAGTTTATTTAACATTTTGTAAGACTGGGCTCTTTCATACCAACTCAGCATGGGAAAAATCTGTCTAAGGAGCAAATCTAGTCAGGATGGTTCATTGCTGTAACACATAATAGGAATTTAGCTCCCCAGACAGCAGGGACACATAGAAAGTGCTATCGTCCACAGAGTACACATCTCTAGTGCAGAGGACAAAAGAATGCAGCTAAATCTATACAAGCCTTAAACTAAAGAAAGAATCTTCATTCTATTAGAATGAAACATCTGCAGAGAAAAAGAACTCCATCATTTATTAGCAAATGTCTAGCCCTTGAGAAGTCCCTTCCCTAATATTTTTCTTTTTCAAAGTGGCTGGCTCCGCAAGCCTCCAAACATCTGGCTTATGTGCATCACCGGTACTTTTCCAGGAGAGAATGCAAGGCAAAAACAAACTCAGACTGCTGCAAAAACAGAAATGTAGGCAAAATGAGAGGTATGTTTCTTGTGCTTTTGCTTTTGTCCCCTTTTTTCTCTTTCATTACAGGGGTGGAAGAGAACTTTAGAAACCAGCCCTGTGTATCCCTGCCAGTTGCCAGTGGTGCTCAGATGAGTACATGAATACATTCTCAGTCAGCAATATTGTCTGGCAGATCCTTCTGCAATGCTCCATGCAATTAAATGATATCTTTCAATATTTTTAGAGGTTTGGAGGACACTAGAAGCAAAGGTTTCTTAAAAAGAAAAAAGTTGTGAAACACATTTTACCTCACAATTTGCCTCTCAATTTGCCTCTCAATTCAATACAGAACTGGTGAAAAAATTGCACAGTCTTCATTTTAAGATTCATTCCATTTAGTTTATGTTGTATCAATATGCTTTTTAGTCTTCTTAATGTTAGCTGTTGTGATTTCTGTGATACTAATTAGATGCCACAGGCTGTCTGCATTCAGTATACCACCAAAAGCTGCTTTTCATACCAAATTAGTATGATTCCCAATCAATCAATTATCACTGATTCAGTGAACAGATTAAGCAGAAATCTCATCTGAGGTATATTTAGGTAAAGGTTAATACAGAAAATAAGTAATAAAGCAGCTTCTTTAAAACTATTAGAAAAACAAAAAATACCTCCTGCTCTTTCTGGAAATACATCATAAAATATGCTCTATTATATGTGGAGCATACAATTATAGTATTTAATTGTACTATAATTATACTCTGGTGTAACTAACTGGAAGTTTATGCACACCGCAAGAGAAAAATTTGGCAAAATCACACCTGTGATAACTGATGTTAATTATCCTAGATATAAGACACATTGCATGGCTAAAAGGATGACACATACTGATTCAGCTGAACACACTTTCCCCTGGCTACCTATCTTATTTGTTCCCTTTCTCCATCACAGGTTTCTTGAATGTCCCTCATGTATCTAGTACAGTCTTATATATATTTTTGGTAGAACCAAAGAGAATGTCAAAGGTATAAATTGTTTGAAACAAACTACACACCTTAAATATACCAAAATGAGGAGAGATCACGTTGCAGAGAGAGGGAGTAAAGGGACGGATGAAGAAACTAAGAGACACTGTACAAAACTGTCAAACTGAGATAGGCAATGGGTTCATGTAGACCTGTACACCACCTATGACTGACCATTCCTTCCTTTCAGTATAACCACTGAGAGAGTTTTTCCCTGACATCTTAAACCTACTCAGAAGGACACATCAGAGGCAGAGCCATTCAGCCATGAAGGCTCAACAAGTGGTAGTCATAAACATCTGTCTTTCTGTTGTATTTTTTCAGAGGTAACCCCAGAGGACCTTGTTTGGGTTCAGACACCAGTCTAGGCAGGTGGAATCCAGAGGGAACACAGGCACAGTAAATATCTCTCCTTTCTCAAAGGACAGCAGAGCCAATTAGAAAAGAGATATTTACATAATCCTGGGAAAAAATATTAGTCATCTATAGAGTATGCTAATTGATTTTATTTTTTACTGTGAGTCACTATTTTGCTCATAGAAATGTGAGCAAACTTTTTAATTTTCATTTTGTGTGGGCTTATAGCACCAAAAATTACTTGAAGTTCATGTGAGGTTGTATTTGCATGATTATAGAGAAGTGAAATTATAACCACTGGGGTTTGTGTCAAACTTGTACTATTCTATTAATTGACCTTTTTCCAATAGTTGCATATATAATAGTGAATGCTGACTCATGGCACTAAATTGTGCAAAAAATGGATGAATTTCCAATGTTCCTAATTTGTGTTTTGAATTTGCAAGAACAAGATAGTTATACATTGGCCCAGATCTCATGAGAAATATTTTTTTCATCCCTGTATGGTATTTCCTATGCTTTCATGGTATTAGAATCACTACAGACAAGTTTTTAAATATGCTAAGAGAAAACACTCTAGAGCCAAAGCTCAGTAAAAAATAAGCTGACACCATTTTCCAACAGCAATTCAATGTATTTCACTAAGTTCAACAATATGGGCATTACTTAGCCAGTCACCTCTTAATCAAAATATGAACAAATCACACATGGTGCAATTATCTAAGTGGTATAATAGGTTATAGTACAAATACTTATTAAATAATATATAAATATTAACAATAAAAAATTAATAATTATTTTAAATTAGTTAAAATCTTTCTCATTTCTTTGTGGTTTCCAGCAGATAGTAACGGATAAATCAATAGGTTGCTTTGAAAAAAAATTACTGTAACAGAAACTGCCCCAAATGGGTAATGCTTTGACAGCTTTAGTTAAGTAAATACTCATCTAAATCAGGATATACCTGACATGACCTCCTCTTTCAGGAACAAGTGTCTAGGATGTAGAGAAGAAAAAAGAAAAATTTATTTAAAATAATTAAAAAGAAAAAAAAAATGGTAGAAAAAATGAAAGAAAACACCAGGTGTGAAACTCCAGTACAAAACAATTGTTGTAAAAGTATGGAACAGTCATTGTCTTTCAAAAACCTGACAAGATAGGAAACACAGGAATTACCATCATGGGGCTGAGGTAGCTGGCAGACCCCCAAGTTCATTACTTGCTTCCCTAGCAGCGAATGGAGGCTGCAGTTCAGTACCTGGATCCATGCAAATGGACAGCAGCATTCCCACTGTCCTGATGACTCCTCTGGGACCCACACAGGTGTGAGCATCCACCTGTGCAGGCACGACTGCAGGATTAGAGGTCAGCTGAGGCTCTCCTGTCAGAGAGCAGCATGTCACTCCTTTACAGTGTCAAAGGAGGAGGACAAAGCAAGTAAAAATAACCAAATGGGTCTTAGATTGTTCCCTGAAGTGTTATGGCACTAAGAGTCCATTCAAACTAAGTATTTCTACTTTATTTACTTTGGAAGCCCTTCTCCATACGTACCATGTCATCTATCTTAAAAGTCACTGGATATTAAGCCTTTTGCTTAGAAAAGCAAAAAAGCAGTATTTTACAGACAAAAACACGTCCTAACACAGTTTAGAGTTCCTTTGTTTGTTCTAATTGAAAAAAAAAAAAAGGAAAACACCATCACTTTTCTCACTTTTCTTCAAAATCACAATTCATTAAACATAATTGCCTAGAAAGTAAAATACAAAATAAATCTCTTCCTTATGGTCTTTCAAGTCAGGTATAAAGGCACATACCTTTTTCTCCTTTCAGCTGTAAAGGATTTTCAGAACAATGAGTTATTACTAGAGAAGTTGCAAGTCAAAATTTATGTCAATTGTCTCGGTAGCAAAAAACCTACATTTTTTTTTCTTACAAGAAAGATACCCTTAGTAAAAAGTTACAGTGTGCAGTTGATTCTATTATTATGTTAAATTTTATAATACACATAATCAGCTACAGCACAATTGATATTTTCCTCAACCTAATAATAGATTTCACCTGCATTGCACACCTGCAGCAAAATTGTGCTGGCCAAAACCTTGTAGACTACTGAATTGTGTCTACTGTAGACCATAGGGATCATTTGCTTGAGTTCTTTCAAGAGCAACTTAACTCTGTTATTCATAAAATATTTTTTAGGTGGAAACCCCTGGGGTTTAGAAACTGTGTATATTATGTTTTGAGATGTCTAAAACTCTTTCATATGTCTACTTGGAGGAGGAATTCTGTGTTGTTCTTCCATATTTCATAAGTGCACTAATAGATGAGTCTCATTGAAAACCCTTTCATCTTCCTTACATATAAAAATTAGTTTCATTGAGGTATATCTCTCCTAGATTTCTGAAATTTTGCATCCAGCTGATCAGGAAAAAATTTGCCCCCAGCTGATTTTATGAAAAAATTTTCTGTGTTTTCATATTTGAGTTTTAAGTTGGTTGTCTTCCAGCAAAGCAAATAAAATAAAAACTTCTGCTGGAACTGAACAAATAAAATTCCTTTTTTTTCATAGAAATGCATAGTCTGGATAAGTTTTGGTCTTATACTGCAAATCCATATAACATGTATAGTCTACTAAAACGGCATTTTAAATATCCAGAGAAATTAGGTGGATTCACAGACATTCTGTGAGTAGTAACAAGCTTCAGGGATGTTATGAATGGTTCTTTCAAGGTGCATTAATGCTTATCTCAGTATGGTAATTCCTGTTAATAGAAAACTTACAGTCTTTATTATATCATCACAGATCCCATACATTTTTATACTGAAATTTCAACATTTTTTTTCAGAGACTGAGTGGGTTTGAACCTAAGTCTGAAAACATTCAATGTACACTTAAGATCTCTATAGTATAAAATTGAATAATCCATCCTTGTTTACTTCTTTGCACTCAATATTCATCTTTTGGTAGTTTCAGGCTTCAAGGCATGAATGGGTAACTTTTTTTTTACTGGGAGGCTGAATGCATCTTTCAGACACATTTGGCATGCAACACATTAATACCTACCTTCCAATTAACCAGTCATAGTTCTAGAGGACCTTGTGGTTAAGGGCTATGTTTGAAGTGAAGGATGTAATACAGTGTATTTATCATTGTGTATTTATCACTCCACTTATGAGAAAACCCAAAATGTTTCTGCAAAAAACTTTATTTTCCAAGCTGCTGTTGCAAATATCAGAGCTCTTCCATTTTCTTTTTTTTCCCCCTTTAGTTTGGGGCTTAGTGAAGAAAATTCTGATCCAATGTGTTCATGCCTAAGCATTGGAAACCAGAGCCTGGACAGAGACTGGGCAATTGAATGTGCTAACCTTCCTGTTAAAGGTGCAGCCCACTCTTCCTACATTACTCATGCAATGTCTTTCAGTCCCACCTTCCTGCTGCCCAAAACTGCATGAGCAAACCGAGGTACAAACTAGCTCTCTCAGGTTTTCAGTCTCGCAAGCAGTGGAATTTATTTCTGAACTTGACTGTATATCCAACTCCATACCTAAACCATTATGACAGTTATAGAAGTGAAAAAATATGTAAAAACATTGTCAAAAATAAATTTCTCTGCAGTATTTTTTTGTATTGATATTTGAGGCTCATCTCAATGAGTAGGTAGGCAGGATTGAAGATACTGTATTTTATTTCCTCTGGCTCCTGGCCTATGAAATACAAGTGGAGAAGACCACATTGCAAAAGCAAAGGCAGGTGCTTCCTAGCTCAATCCTCTCATTTTATGGAACAGATCAAGAAGCTTACAGCTGTTAAAAGAATTTTCCATCATGATTTCAGTTAGTTTCCCCTTTTAAAGAGTCTTATATTCCATAAGCATTTTTAAGAGACGTAAATTTAAAAAACATAAAAGACTGAAAGTCAAGATCCCCTGAGAATATTTCAACTGTCATAGACAGATTTACAGATTTACTCTTACAGCTTCTTCCAATTCTTATTCCAAAGTCAATTAATGTCCTGGTTTCAATTTGGAAAGATTTAATTTCTTCTGAGGGGCCGGTACATTGTTGTGTTTTGGATTCAGAAGGGGAATAATGTAGATAACAGCGGTGTTTGATTTGTAACATTTAGCCTGAATGAAAGACTCTATCTTTATTATTATTATTATTAATTTTTATTTTTATTTTTATTTTTATTTTTATTTTTATTTTTATTTTTATTTTTATTTTTATTTTTATTTTTATTTTTATTTTTATTTTTATTATTTTATTATTTTTATTTTTATTTTTAATTGTGTGTCTGTGTGTTTCATGCTCTGTCAGTTAGGAGGTACACAAAAGAAAAACTGTGAAGGAGCATAAGGACTGCTGGCCCAAATGTCATGTCCAGTATATAAATTAGAGGTGCTGCCTGGAAAGGAGGCAGATCTGGGTGCAATGACTGGGGTCACGCATTGGTCAGTGAGTGGTGAGCAATCGTATTGTACATCACTTTTTTGGGGTTTGTTCTTTCCCTTTTTGTTATCATTTATATTTACTATTATTATTATATTCTATTTTGTTTTCAATTATCAAACTCTTCTTATCCTAACCCACAAGTTTTACTTTTGGTTTTTCTTCCTATTCTTTTAGGGTGGAGAGGAGAGGTGGGACTGAGTAAGCAACTGTGTGATACCTATTTGCCAGCTGGGCTTAAACCACAACAACTATCTCATGAAGGTAAATTAATATTTAGCCACCTCTCTAGGATGTTGTGGGAGTTCAATAATTAAATGTCAGTGAGGTACTTTGAGATCATCAGATAAAATATGATGTTTAAGTACCACATGTTATTCCCTGTTATGATTCATCCCGTGCCTTTATTACTGCATGCGATAGACTTTCTAAAATCAGCATCTGAATGTTCTTCAGGAGTTATTGAAGCAGTGACTCATGTTCCATCTTTGTGTCTTGCAAGTTGTCTTGATCTCATGTCGACTGAACAGCAGACAAAAATAATTTTCTAAATGGTCCTCTCTCACCTTATTCATAACTCTCTGAAAACAGAAATTCCTTCACACCCAGGCACTAAGATCTTTCAATTTCTGAACATAAACAGCAGTATGCAAAAAACAAATTTACAAGAAGACAAAGATGTGGATGTTCATAGGCCCATACACATTGCTACATATATACATTATGAACTTTATAAAAATTATCCAAAAAAAGTGACAGAAGTTTATCAAATCACAACATCACAGCTGGTTCAGATGGAAAACAATAAACACATGGACAGCCATGTTCATTCCATGTTTTCTATTATACCTCTTTCTGCAAGGATTTGTCTATTTGCTCGCTGCAATTATTTGACATGAGAGCTACCTGGAAATGTACCACCACAAAAGACACAAGATGTGCTGTCAAGAACACTTAGTTCCTTTTGTACAAATTATCCTTATGGCCATAAGTAAAGCAATTTCCCCATTTTCTTCCTGGAAGTCTACTAACACCAGGTAAAAAAATATTTTATTTCTGAAGCTCAGGAGATACTCTACTGGCTGTCATCTCTTATAGATTCATTCCTTCTTAGAGGGGAGAGAAAAATTGCAAAATCCCAACAAATTCCCCATTATAGTGGGATGTATTCAAACTATTGCAATGCGGGAAAAAATCCAATTTCCATAGGAACAATAACGAAAGAGCATAGATTACTTTTCTTGTCTGGTATCTCATTTGAATTATGTCATAATTGCCTTTTTTGGTAACCTTCAAGGGTACACTCCACAGCTGTACAGATGAGAAAATTTTTTCATTAAGCAATTTCTTTGATTATATAGCTCTAATGAACAAAATTATATTTTGTGAAATAAATACATTTACAAGCTTGATAGAAAAAAAATTTAAAACCATGTGTGTTTTAGTTTAAATCCCCAAAGGGAAGATAGACTTCTGCTGAAAGTTGGTAAGTAGTAAAAGTGCCTGTAAAAGTAATAGGAAGGAGACTCGTACCCTTATGACAGCATTGTAAAAGCCTTGAAACAGTAAAACATAAACATACCAAACTATGACCTACATTGCAATGCACTTAGAGAGTCATTTTATCAGGAAAAATAGGAGGAAAGTATCAAAGTAATTGAACATGTCTCCAAATTCACTCCTGTTGTGAAGTACCATCCTTTAATACCATGTACATGAAGATTTCCAGTTGTCCCAAGACACAGAAAATGAACAATTTATTAACAACATGTCTGTTCTTCCTTTTCCTAGATCTAAAAGCAGAAAGTCTATAGTAAGCAATCAAACTCTTACCAATACTCCTGACAGAGGTCATTGACAAGAATTGCTGCAAAAAACATTTAATGTTCGCAAAAGTCATAAAACTCCCACTGTGCTTGAAGCTGACCATGTTTTATATGAATAACCCTTGGTGACATATTGAGTTTTATAGCCTGTAGATTTGTCAGAAAGAATGAATCAAGCAGTTCCCAAATCAGAAAAAAACCTGGCAGTTTACTAGAAATTTGATTTTCTTAATACTGGTTGCAGCAGCAATCATATGAAGAACATGAATGCAGCAGAAATCTTCAGGTTTGAAAACACATAGGAACTTGTTTATAATACCCCTATTCTTGAAATAATAATTTGTGTTATTTCTTGTGATCATGGCTAGTTGGATATTCAAGCAGATATGTCTGCATACAGCCATAAGATTTGCAATGGCCAAGGAAAATGCATAGTTTGGCCTCTATGAATAGATATTTAGCTCTTTACTGGTGGATATTACATTCCCTATGAATCTCAGTTCTGTATTTTAAATCTCCAAATCCAAAGTGTTGACTTAAAAATATGACTCTCTCCACTTAATATTCAGAAATTGCTTTTCCTTTGTCTCATTTGCAGTAGAAGAATTGTGGCTTAGATGATCTTGGATTCTAACATTTTCTAAGTATTTTAAGGGATTTTGTTAAAGCAGCTTCAAGTGATAAAATGTCTAGTCTACCATTTTTTATTGAACATTTCATGAACACCCACATTACTCAGGCAAGCTAATTTATGTTCTTGGCAGAACTAGACATGTTTTGGAGCACATTTTTGCACATCCCACTTTAACTGAGTTTATGAACAGATATTTACAGTAAAATGCTTCCTGTTGCACAAAGGCACATGATGTGCCATGGAGTATTATTGAGGTTGGAGGACACCACCCAAAAAATGCAAGATACAGGTGTTTCTTCCATTACTCAGAGAATACCAGCAAATAAGATCGCCATAAAGATATTTGTATACATTAGACATCCAAAAAAACATCAATTCTTGCTTCCAAATCTAAATACATAAAGCAATTCTGACCAAAATCAAGCTTTTGTGCCTTTCTTGCATAAATCTGAGGACTAACTTTTCAGTAAACTAATATTTTTGAACAGTAAAAGAATACAAAGAGACCTATAGTAACATGTCCAAGAAAAAGTTGAAAGCACCATAAATTAGATCAAAATAAACATTGTATGAATTTATAATAAAATCAATAATTTTTTAGTAATTAAAAACTTTGCAGTAATTTACCACAAGGTTAACAGCTAATATGGCATTGCTACAAAATTAGGCCAGATCTTCTAAAATTGCCTGGTTTATCCATTGTTTTGAATGATAATACTTCCAAATCTGCCACATCAGGGATTTCAGTTTTCAAGTAATGAATTAAAAAAATAAAAAATGGTTTTAACTTTAAGATAATTAATTTCTTTGCTGTGGGAGAAGTATGGAATGTTCATCTGTTTAATGGTTAAAGTCCTGGGAAAATATCTAAGCTACAGAAGTAAATAACAACAGGAGAGGGAAAGTTTTCCTAGTGTCCACATAATCTCAATGGATTTAAACTTCAAGCTGCAGATTATTTTAAATGAAAAAATGAAGAATATATCCAAATCACAGATATTTTTGAACATTAAGTTTAGATTGTAAATGAATTTGACATTTGAAAAATTTTATCTGCATAAACTTTTACACGGTCAGTAGCAACAGTATTCACATTAGAACCTCTATTCCATTCCCCTTGCCCCAAAATGTCTGAAAGAGTGTTTCAGAAATTACACTTCATGAAATTATATTTTAGTGTCCAGGATTTATTGTCTAATTTTTTTTATAAAATAACTAAAAGAAGAGTACAAACTTAATAGATGACTTGGGCTTTTTGTATCCGAGAACTACAGCTGAGTTCATATAAACTTTGGGAAGAAAAACTGCAGACATGGGGTACAACTTGTGCTTACATCTCAAGAAAGTGTTCCCTGACTCATTGTGGGAAACACTCTGGAAACAGCACACTGATCAAGAGATAGATGTAAACATTAGGAATCTTATAAAAGAATGAGAAAGTAATAAGGAAAATGAATGCATGTGCCCATATCTTGAATTCTGTGAACAATACCAATTGCTCCAACTTAGAAAATAAATAATACATAGTGAAAAACTATGTATGATGTGACAAAGATGATTAGCACTATGAAGCATCTTAAAGCAAAGGAATAAATAAGTAAATTAGGATTTTTCAGCTCAGAACACAGAGTAATGGTACAATGGAAATATTCACATTCAAACTGGTACAGAGTAATCAAACATGGAAATTTCTAAACTGTCGCAAAACAACTTTTTTAATCTAGCGTTTCTGCTTGATGACCTTGTTGGCCGCCTAAACTTGAGGAATACATATCACTTGATTTTTTCTGGTAGGCTTTTCCTTTTCTGCTAAGAGCTGTGTCAGACACTGCATCTTTAGAGCTTTGGCTGGAGGCAGAACAGTCATTCTTTCAGCTTTGGAGCCAATACCACACCTGAGTCTTGCACTATGTAGGTAGCAAGATGCCTCTTCAGTACAGTAAAACTCACTGTTTGGACCTAGTCATAAAGATATGCATATTTAACAAGAAAGATCTTGCGCAAAACTGTTTGCTCTCAAATCAGGAGTATTAGTCTATTGCCATGTTTTTCCAAATTTAGTATTAACTACGTTAAAGAAATACAACTTTAACTAGTTTTGTTGGTATATTATCAAAAGTCTTAATACATTCTCCTAGAGAATACATTCTCCTAGAGGCTTTTCTATAATTTCACTTTAGGTAAAATATGTTTATGTATATTATCTTTGTATATTTCAATATAATCCCTCTGCATAATTCAGGTTCATCACCCGTCCAAGACATGATCACTCAATATTTAAATATTGATATTTTTTCACTTACAGGGTTTTTTCATCCCTCTCTGTCAGCTCTCTGTAAACACCAGAAGTCATTCTTATGCTTTTTCTATGCCTGTTTCTATGGGCAAGAGTGGCAGCACAAGACCTTCTCAGACAAAAAAAGGACTGTTTGGTGTTTAGAGCAGTTCCATTTTAGGCCAGAGATGGGAGAAAAGTTGCAGAGTCCAGCTTCGACTTTCACATAGATTGATCTGAATGCTGAATTCCTGGCAAAACAAACAGCTCAAATAGTACAGGCACAACTCAAAGACAGTAATCTGTCATAGATAGTAGGAAAAATTGTGGTTAGACATTGATGCTCCCCAAAATAAAGTCTGTAAAGTCTTCCACGGCTGAGTGTTCCAGAGAGGTCATACACTAATACTTGTTTATCTGTGCCCTTTTCCAACATCTCCTTTTCCTGTTTTCACACTTTCATTGGGCAGCAGACACAGGAACAAGAATAGCCTCATCTTGCAATGCTATTGTACCAATGTTTCAGCACTACGACATCCCATGCATTATCAGTCATATGCAGATGAATGCAAACATTAATTCTCCAAGAAAGTTTGAGTTGTCCAGATATATTAATTTACCTTCACTAATGATTTTATTATTTCTAATTACTTTTTAATTATTTTAAACTTTAAATTTTTTTTATATTCACCTCCCCTGTATGAGCTGTATATTTTTATGTTCAGCTCCCCTGTATGAGCTGTAATTAACACTCTTTTCCAGAGTAGTAATGAGGATTTTAAAATTAGGCTTTAACTAATGCACAGCCAATAATTCCCCACCAGACTCACAATATTTTTCCACTTCTCATTAATTTTTTATTTAGTCAGACTGAAAAGCACATTCTAATGTTTGTGTTCAGGCAGACCTAAAGCACTTGTCAGATTAAGATTTCATCGTACTTTGCCAAGGCATTACAGAAATGTTGGTGACATAAAGACTTGGGGTTTTTTTTTATTCCACTTGCAATAAGTCACTTTTCTCACTAATATAAGAACTTCTATACATTTCAGGAAATTTTCCAGCATCCCATGTAAATCCAAACAATGAGTTATTTCCGATATTAGGATTTTTATAAAAACATTATCAAAATACCTAACTTCATCTAAACATGTTGCATCAGCCTATAAAATTAAAAGATAAGGTGAAGGGCTTTTAGCAAAGCAAAAAAAAAGAACCCCGTCATAAAGTTTCTTGTTAAATGGTTGTGGAAGTTTTCCTACAAATTCTTCCTCATTGAATATGAATCATAGCTCTTTAAATTGAGATGGTTTGAAAATCAGACAGGCTTAGCTTTACTCCACTGCTACATATCCACAGGATATATAAATCTATTATAAAGTTAGTTTGAAAAGTTAATTTGGCAAAGGACATCTGTGATGATTTGATGTAATTAAAAGCATGTTGCGCTGAATCCAGGAAATGTTCATTCCCAGAATACCTGGGAAATATATTTTTTCTACTTTGAATATTCTGGGTGTAAGAATCTTACCATTTCCAGGGCAGATTATTATATTATAGGAACATACTAGGAAACGCAGGGTTGCTGGTAGTCTGCAATAATATCCTGATATAATTCAAAAAACTACAAGGCAGTCAGCACCTTACACAGGATATTTTTTTCCTAAGACCTGACACAAAATTGGGACCCTAGACACCAATATGATTTATAACTCGCAGGGAAGAAAACATCATACACCAAACTGCAGGTGAATATTTTTTTTCAGTGGTAACTGTCACAACAAATACATGTGATGTATTAAACCAGGTTTTTAGACACTGGACACCTACATTACTATCAGTTTTCACGGCAAATACAAGTGCCTCGTTAATGTTGCATTCCAGCATAATTCATAGTACAGTACTAGGTCATGTTTTTCCTGAGCTGTGTTGCATATAAAGAGGAATCATTAAAGAACACTTTTAGATTGTTTTACACTTTCCAACAGTCAGAAGATAAATCCTTTAGACAAGCCTATCATTTCCCAATTTTTCCTGGGTCAAAGTAAAAATGATTCATACGCCAATCATTTCATCTTGGGACCTATAACACAATAACATAGTATCAAACATGACATCAGAGTTGATGGAAGAGAAAATATCATGCTATACTGACATTATTATTTTAAACATTCTTTGCTCTCAGCAAAGTGACATAAAGTGATTTATTTTCCATTTGCCTGTAAATGGGAAATTGACTTTTGAGGCACAGTGTACTAAGAAGTAATATCTCTTTCTAGGTGCATGTCAACTTAAATGTCCAAAAATAGCATTCTTTTCTTCGTTTTTTTATGCTGAGTTTCCTGATTTTTAGCAATAGAATATTCTGGTAATTTGCATACTTTAGTTTTATAACAAAACGTTTTTTTCTACACCTAAACACTTTTCATTCTATTTTGACTAGGTAGACATTAACACAAATTTCTTTCCACATTTTCAGGAGACTCTGCATAGAAAATGAAAACATATCCTACAGTGTAAAATGAAAACGTATCCTACAGTGTTCAAGTTTGTATAATACAATAGCAGAAAGGCCTTGCTGGGAAGTTATGCAAATAAAGCACAGTAATAAACTCCAACACAGCTGATTTATCAGGAGTTATTAAAACATCTTTATATACACAGTTTTGAGAAACAGTAAGGAAAGGAAGGAATGAAACCTCCTAATTTTAAGAATTCCCCAGGAGGACATATTCAAATATAATATACGACAAAGGTAATGTAAGAGAAATTACCAAGAACATTACTGAGAAGATTTCATCTGACTACTGTGGTCCCAGAATTTCCTGTCAAAAATAGAGTCAGTATTACCTGAGTGACATATTAGTGACCAGATATTTGGTACTGGATAACTGGAGTTTCTTGGGATCAAAATATATATTTAAAACCGGGCTGTACAGAGCAGAGGATCAAAAGTTTGTTCTGTAGTTCCTGTATAGCTCTGAAATCCTTCTCATCTTAGCTTGCCTTTCTGATGATTTCCAGCTCGTTGCTAAATTCTTTTCTCTTCAGACTTTTGAAAAATGAGAGTTTGAGAGTAATCATGAAAGGAAGAAAGAAATATAAGTTTATTTCAGTTGTCTGGAATATTGATTCTATATTGGATTTAACTGTCACACTCTAGTTCTCCTTGAGGTACTCATTTCATTCTATTTTTAAATTAGAAGAGAGGCACTGAGAATAAACATACTGAAGGTGAAATCATGTTCAATAAAATTCAGAGACTTATTGTTTAACGGCAGTAGAAAGAAATTTTTTTCCTGAAACTTGTATTATTATATTTGTGGAAATGAAAACATAAAAGAATAACTTGTAATCCTATACTGCTAGTAAAAGAAACTGAATTTCCTCAGGCTAACAATAATTTACATACAATAGCTTGACAAACAATTGATTAGAAAACCTGTGAGGTTTTTTCTTCCTTCAGTATTTATGTTTAACTCCCTATTATTAGGAATTATGTATTGCCAAAATCTCTGCTGAGATGCTTGCTTGAAATGACTCTCAGTTGAGTTATTTTATAAGCATCTGAGAGCCACTTTGCAGAGGGACACATTGAGATTTATTTTATGAACAGAGTAGTTTATGCAACACAATGTCAAATTTCTTACCAAGCCAAGCACAGTATCCTTGCTCCCACAGTATGCAGGAGCTGCTGTTCGGGACAAAGGGAGTGGCTCGTGCCAGAAATGAGAACATCACTCTTTTCTGTGGCAGGAGACAATTTTTCCCAGTAGTTCTTAAGAAAATTAACTGAAGTTTCTAAGTCATGAGATGTGAGTATTCATATCTCAGGACCTCATCCAGAAAAGCTCTTAAGCAGAGGCTTAACTTTTACCATGGTCTTAAGTGATTTGTTGGATTTGGGCCCTGAAATACATAACTACAAATCTTAGTCATCTGATGAAAGCAGCAATTCTAATTTCTGTGTTAGTCAATATTCTCTATTTTTGTGAAGGGCGCAACAAGAAATTTATGTCACTCAAACAAATATGGGATTTTTTGTTTGTTTGTTTTGGGGAGGTTTAATTTAATTTTTAATCTTAGAGTTAACAAAAAATGTCTTCTGCCTCAAAGCAATCTGTTAATACTCATTGTTTTCATGGCATTGATATATACCTGTTACTGTAGCCTACTATTAAGTTGTAAACTTTAATCTCTGAATTATTTACCTTATCATAGTAGTAGGTTAATGTCATATCAATACAGAGCAAAAGTTCTCCTTAAGTGACCATACTCAGAAGAAAAAATAACCTTAGTGGGTTCTTAAAATATATAGATATCAAAGTTCTCAATGGCAGAAATAAAACCAAATGAGTAGATCTTGCACTATGTGTACTGAACCTATCCTAAGATGAAATTAAATTTAAAGCACTTCCTCAATATTACTGTAATTGAAAAGAGCACTTTACTTACATAAATTGCTTATATTTATACTTTGTATATACTGTACCTTTAGGTGTATCTTTTACTATGTATCTCATTTTACTCTCTAGTTCACAATAAGGAAACCAACTGCACATCACATATTTAAAATGCATGTCTGTACTTCTGCTATATAGAACATTATGTTTAACACTGTCAGGGACACTGCCTCCAGAGAACAATCAGAATTAGACGTTTTCTATACTGCTTTATAAAGATGAAGTTGATCAGCAGATACAGGAGGTTCTATTTTAACCTAATTTTCTATTGAAAACATTACAAACACTATTTACTTTCTTAATGATTGTCTAATTCTTTGCGTGATATTTCAAAGCCAGGCACAGTTTTCTCATTTAAACTTTTTTGTACTGAATATGCCCTCCTCCCTCCTGCTACTTCTCATTTCACTCCAGGGTCTTGCCTCATTTTACTTCTGAATTGTATTGCATAGGAACAATCTGAGTAGTTACATGGTGATTTTCAGGTTTCCTCAATCAGCTGAGCTAATTCCATAAAGCAGAAGAGACTGCAGAAGATGCTGTGACTCATTCCAAGGCAGAAAAACCTCTCTGCAGAGCTACATGCTTCTAAAGGCATTCTTCTATCTGCTGAGCACCTGGCCTCTGTCCACAAGTTATTGTGACAGGTATTGTAACTGAGTTTTCCCTCCAGACAGCCCTGAAATGTGCATGCTTGGAATTCTTGAACATTTATTTCTGTATCCTGGAATTGATTTGATATTAAGAAATTAATTAATTTTGCTCATTTGCAATGTAACAAGAGAAATCAGCCCAGGATCTGAGAGAGATCAAAGATGAACATACTCCTAGAGGCTATTTTGTCATGTCTAAACTCTTAATCTTAACATGCAAGGAGTTGTTGCGTTTTCTTTTGTTTAACATTATTTGTATTTCTTCTCCATCACATTACTGTACAATATGTTCTAAGGGCAACCACTCTCTGAGATCTGAGGACTCGGTGTGCTGTGCCACTCCTTCCCTATAACCTCCAGTGAATACCCTGCGTGATGGGAGCCTGAGTAATGAGTGAGGACAGTGAATGTAGGCCACAACACTGTAAAATCCCTTTTAATTGTATGGCTCAGGAACTAACCAGACTGTAATCTGTTTGACGTTGTATTAAACTCCTGCATCAAGTACATACTTTCAGGCTTGGAATAGAATTATTCAGAAATAAAAATCACACCGTTTTTTTGAGGGGCCCAAAGAGGGATGCGTACTAACGTGAAAATAATAGATGTGCACAAATAAATGTACATACATACATACATACATACATACATATATATCTCCATACCTGTATATGCCTATATATATATACATGTATTCATGCATGAATTTAGGACAGGAGCTATTGCACTGTCAAGTAAGAAATAAAATCTTCATATTAGAAGAAGGCAGTTTTAAGGAGACTACTTTTAGGAGCCATAAGCCCGTATTCAATCTGCTATTTCATTTTGTAGTCCACAGAGTCTGCATGTTCATTTTAAAGGAGCAGGAAAAAATGAGTCATAGAAGAAGCTTTCCTGAGAGATGCAGTGATATTTTGGAATAAAAGCATGCTGATACCTCATCTGGAAAGGGGTCTGAGGAAAAAGAAGACACTCATGGAGAGCAAAGCTATGTGAAAAGCAATAGCCCATAGGAGAATATTACTTTCCTATCGTCCTCTTGAAACTACAAAGGAGGAAATAGATTGTCAAATGTCCTCCCAAACCTCATGAAAGACAGAATGTCTCACATATCACAAAATTTTGCTCAGAAAACAGAATGACCCTGTAGTTCATGCAGTGAGGTCCAAGGTTATAGTAAATTTGCCTCTGTCTGCTCATGTCTTCTACAGCCAACAAGTACAGAGACACGTGTATAGAACCAAGCAGGTTTCTAAGCAAAGGAGAAAGACATAGGTGAAGCTTGTTTTTCTCCACATGATGTTATTGGCACACCATGTGCCACACTTTAAAGAAATTGTTCCTGGTGCCAAATGTTTTTCCTTCTTACAAAATAAAAATTAATCCCACCAGATTGTTTTCTTCTCAGTTTTCATTCTCAAATCTGTAATGTTTGCAAACAAGTCAACACAATGATCACTTCCCATAGAAATGGGAGATTTGTGTGTTCCTATTCATTGCTCCAATTACCCAGCTGGGATCTTTATATAATTTTTTGTCCTTCTTCCTTATGCTTTGATCATCTCATTTTGTCACATACTCTTAAAGAAACAGCTAATTTTATCACAGCCTATAATGACACTTGAAATACAGTTTTTAACTATGTTATGTCAAACATCAAGTTTTCTAAATCTTTCTATATCAACACTGACAATACATTAGATTTTGAGGATATTTTTATTGTTTTCCAGTGGGATAGCTGAGGGTTAATGTATTGAAGTCTATTTTATTTAGACATTCCTAGGATGTCATTTTCACAAATATTTTTCCAGCCATCTCATATATCTATAGAAATTATTGCAATATTCAGGCAAAAGGTACTAAAGCCACCCAGTTTTTTAAATATCTGATGAAAAGTCATAAGGATATTTCTTGTTGCATTTTCCCAGAATGTATAATGTGCATACAAAGCTCTCCACAGGATCTGAAGTCTAGCTGGACTTCAGGAATAGAAAATATTCTGTAGTCACAAACAATTTCATCCATCTGAAGGCAGTCCTTTTCACCAGAAATCACCAGGGAAAATAATAATTTTATCATTTGAGCTTTTTAAGTGACACCACCTCATCTCTTTAAAAATATTTGAATAAAACTTGTGCTTAAAGATACTAAAGAAGAGTAAAACTGTCAATTAGAAGATTTTTAACACATTTTAGACTGTAAAAGAAATCACTCATTAGACAAAGTATATTCATTAAAGGACAGCAGGACTACACAGCAGTATATGTTGCTATGGAATGGAAATGACTGAACAAGTATTTTAGAAGCATGTGTCAAGAATGGTTTTCATCTTACTATTGGACAGAAGCACTTTCACCTTTAGAATAAAATTTGTATTTATGAATAGTCACTGCTTGCAGTACAGATGTTACCTTTGAAGCCACAAACACAGACTGCAAACACTGCTGGACCTAGAAAGAGTCAAGAGACTTTTCTGGTGGTGATCATTTCAGCAGAGAGACCTCGGCGTCTTCTTGGACTTCACAGAAAACCCATGAACACTTCACTACCCAGTTCTTAAGCAAGGCATTTTCCTGGGACTCTCATGTGAAATATGCTTATACCTTTGTACAAACATTTGGTAAATTAACCTTACTTTGTTCTTTTTCTACTATGTATAGGAAAAAGCTCTAGCTCTATTTCAGTCTGGTCCCCAGCCAACATCCATGCTCTGGTTATTAAAAAGAAGTACCATGTCCTTTATGCTTACTTTGGTTACTCGTTTTTCCTTACTTTGGTTGCTCTTTTTTGCTCTGCCCAATAGGTCAAGCATTAGTCACTTATCTGCAATCTCCTGGTGTGGCAGGTCCCTTTCTGGACTAGACTAACCTGACTGTTAAAAACCACTGTTCTTGTTGAGGTTACTAGCAAGGAATGTAAGGGAACTACAGCTAATACAAAAGGCTTTGCAGCCTGCAGATCAGCTAGAACTATTAAACCACTACCCTTTGGGACCACTTCAGAGAAGTGACAATTCAAAAATATATATGAAGACAAACTATTCCATGGTAAGCCTTTGTTAAAAATTCATGTTAAAAAAGCATGAGCTACTCTCAATTGTTTTCAGCTCATTTTATTTTTTGTAAATTGCCTAAGAAATATCTATTTATTATTATGAATGTCACACATTCATAATAGAGAGCAATGGAAAACTTCTAAATTATCGATTGCCTTTGAACACTGAGAAGGATGGAGAGGTGTAAGACAAAGGGTGAGTTTTTTCATAAATTAGTTAAAGTATTAATATTGTAAATCAGGGAAGACAATTAGAGTTCTCTCCCAAGAGAAAGAGAGAGAGAAAGAAAGAGAGAAGGAAAGAGAGAAAGAAAGAGAAGAAAGAAAGGGAAGAAAGGGAAGAAAGAAAGAAAGAAAGAAAGAAAGAAAGAAAGAAAGAAAGAAAGAAAGAAAGAAAGAAAGAAAGAAAGAAAGAAAGAAAGAAAGAAAGAAAGAAAGAAAGAAAGAAAGAAAGAAAGAAAGAAAGAAAGAAAGAAAGAAAGAAAGAAAGAAAGAAAGAAAGAAAGAAAGAGAAGAAAGAAAGAAAGAAAGAAAGAAAGAAAGAAAGAAAGAAAGAAAGAAAGAAAGAAAGAAAGAAAGAAAGAGAAAGAAAGAAAGAAAGAAAGAAAGAAAGAAAGAAAGAAAGAAAGAAAGAAAGAAAGAAAGAAAGAAAGAAAGAAAGAAAGAAAGAAAGAAAGAAAGAAAGAAAGAAAGAAAGAAAGAAAGAAAGAAAGAAAGAAAGAAAGAAAGAAAGAAAGAAAGAAAGAAAGAAAGAAAGAAAAGAAAGAAAGAAAGAAAGAAAGAAAGAAAGAAAGAAAGAAAGAAAGAAAGAAAGAAAGAAAGAAAGAAAGAAAGAAAGAAAGAAAGAAAGAAAGAAAGAAAGAAAGAAAGAAAGAAAGAAAGAAAGAAAGAAAGAAAGAAAGAAAGAAAGAAAGAAAGAAAGAAAGAAAGAAAGAAAGAAAGAAAGAAAGGCACTTTGAAATTGCCCAATTCAGACCAGAAGTATGACTTCCAAATATGAAAAGGACACAGTAAAGGTAAGTTAAAAATAAATCAAAGGCAAGATCACAAGACATAAAATTTGTAGTCTGCCTACGAAAAAATCCTCTCATTCTCAGTTACATTGTACACATCACAGAAAAAGTCCCTCTCATGGCCTAGAATTCAGAACAGTTTGGAAGAAAGGACGTAGAGCTGCCAAGAACAAGGAATGCAGAAGAAAGCTTGAGCGGGTCAGGAATACCAGAATCCCCACTAATGGCAGGCAGCCACTCTGCACAGCCCTGCAGGGCTCTCTCACACAGTCTCAGCTCAGTGCTCAGCGCTGGCACAGCCGCTGTGAGCAGCAGGACCTTCCCGGCAGTGCGGGTCTTTGTAAAGCAAAAACCAGATCTTTACAGGGCTTGTATGGACAGGGTCAAGCCAGAAATCCGGGCACATGCTGGGGGTGGTATTTTACTGCACATTCAAACAGCAGCACACCTGCTCGCTCCCACAGGTTAGGGGGAAATTTCTGAGATTTCAAGTTTGTTTGTATGGAAGAACGCAGCACACTTAAATTCTCACACCACAGTGAATGGCCATATTTTTCACTTGAGCACACTCATTTTCCTTTGAGGCACCAATAAAGGGTTGGCTCTTTAATGTCTGCCAATCCTATGTTTTTAGTACATTAAATCTATTGCCAGTACACTTGTGTGAATATGGGAAAAATATGCAAGTGTATGAATGACATTGCAAATTAATTGCTGAAAATAAACAAATTAAATATTTCTGCCAGCAGGGCGGTTCTATATTCTCCCCATATCTTCATATTATTAAAATCACATTTACACAAGTTTATTTTCTGTAAGAATAGAGAAGTGGAAAACTTTTTAAAGAAGTGTGACTATAAATTTGAATTATTATACCTTGAAAAGCTTTTAATATGTAACCACAGATTGGATGGCAAGATTTTTCCGTCTAATTAAAAAATTTTGCACCTGTGACTTAGATAACTGCTATGATTTGGTTTGAATGCAGCTAATACATAGTGCATCAATCATTACCCAAGAACAGACATTTGTCTGGCAGTAGTATCTGAGATTTTGGTAGGTGACTCAGGAGGTTTACATAATGATAACCTATGGTCTGACACAAATTATTGTTTTGTGATATAGCAGTTTTAAACCTGAGACTTTCAGAATGCAATTTTTTGTATGCTTTTCCTATGTGTAAAATTTATTCTTTAAACCATTTTATGTTTTTATGGAAGTCATGACTTCTTCCTTCATCTGTAAAATCCCCACTGCCTGTACAATGTTTACTCCACAGTTGCATTTCTGCCTAATGTCTCCCTCTGCTCCCCTATAAAACTGCATATGTTTGAGTGAACTGCTGGCAGAAAGCAACTCTCACTGCAAACCAGACTGTAATTCAGATGAACATTTATCCCAGAACAATTACATGGAAAAAAAATTCTGTAGCAAGGAGTAAGAGTTATTTATTATAGCTTCATGATGGTTGAGTTAATAAAAGTGGAAAAGGCCTTTAAGTTTAAATAAGTGCACCATTAGAAAGTAAATTAGGAAAAAAAATTATCAAGGCTGTTTTCTAATATCCTTCACCTTAACAGAGTCCATTTGGCCTATAGTGCTACCAAGAGGTCAGCTATAAAACATACTAAAATAAATTAAATTAATAAAAATAAACACTACTTTTGCTTAAAGAAGCTGTGTTTTTAATAACTAGTCTAAGGTAAAGATATTAGAATACACTTAGGAAAACAAATAATTAAAAAATAAAACCACTTGCTATTTCCCAGTTGATCAAGTTAGAAAGCAATTTGAAGTAGAAAATGCATTTTTCAGATTATATATCTTACATAAAATTTAATAAAGATTTTGGTTTTTCTGAGTTGTATTGTTTTAATGATTTCTACTTAGAGGTAATTAGCAATATTGTGAGCTATGAGATGCCACCAAACCAGTAAAAACTTTGGAAGAAAAATCCTTTAAAAGTTAGGGGTTTTTCCCCAGATTGATATCAAACAAAATTTCCTTCAAAAGAAAAAGTAACTTTGAAGAAAAACACAGTTGGTAACTGGGACATTACATAAGATATCATCATATAATACATCAAGGCCAGCCTCTCTGCCTACTGTTTCATATATTTTTGGGGAATAATATTGAAGTGTTTTCTCATTGAGAAAAACTAAACATACAAATTTATTTTTTTTTATACTCAATAGTCTTTATGTTCTGTCAAATGCAAAAGTTACCAAAAAAATTATTAGAATACAAGAAAACAAAATCAGATGGGGGTCAAAGTCATTAAAACAATGTTTATTTATAATGGAATAACATATTCATATAGACACTCTTATTTCTAGAGCAAAGTGTCTGGGATATATAAAGACAAAGACATGCAATCAGAATACTGATTTGGAGTTCTTTGCTAACATTTTCTTCCGTATGACACAGATTTTTTCTTTCTGTAATTTGTCATCTAAGTAAAAATTAAGGACTCTCATGTGCATTTCCAAAATGTGTTTGGAAATTTTCATTCTTCTTGTTCCAGAAAAACATTTTTTCTTAATCAGTGGAAAAAAACAGTTACTTAAGGAGAGTAGCACCTCTACCTTTATTCTCTTTCCCCTTGTCCTGACTTGCCCAGTGCAACCCACCTTTATCATCTCCTACGTGCAGCCCGAGGGCAGCAGAACGCAGTGCAGGCGCTGGGATGTCCTCTCCACTCTCTCCTTTTGAACACCAGTCAGAACCTATAGGAGACAAATCACCTTGCTGAGCAGTAATTTCACTTCTAAAAGCTAGAAACAGATTCTACCATATTTCACTAACCATTTTATGCAGTATTTCTTAAGGTAGTCCATGTTTGACACTTCTAGGTAGCTTAAGAGTAAACAAAATCAATTAAAAGTATAAAAAAGAAATTAGATGTAGACTTTCTTCTTTGATCTCATTTTGAAGTTCACCCTTACTCTTGCAGAAATACATTTTCATCATACTTTTTGTACTTTAGCAGTTGCTTTTAAAGTACTTTGTATGAGCAAGCATTTAAGATATTATCTTTAAGAAAAGCCATGCAATATAGAAACTGTTTATGTAGTTGAAGAGTTCTTTGAAAAAAAAAATGCATGCTGTGAGGCACAGCTGCAAAGGAAATTTCAAAGTATTTATGTAAAGCTAGGATCAGTATTTAAAGTTGCCAAAAAAAGACTCATTTTTTTCTTTATCCTGGTAGAGGATAGTACTACATTTTTTTCTGTCAACTAAAGTGAACACTCAGCATGAAAAGCACAAGCAGCAATTTACTCCAAAGTAAATTTCCAAGTAAGAGAAACACTATTTAAAAACATTTTCTTAGTAAATTTATGCATGTACAGTCATAGGAAATTCTGTCTATATTAGAGAAAATTATGCTGTTTTTCTCAGAGACAGAGATAAGGGGCATAGGAAGTTTTCTTTGTTTTTCAGGTTTTTTAGTTATATTTTAGTTTTTCTTTGTTTTTCAGGCTCTTCAGCTTGAGCAATTTTTTTCCCACTTAATGGGCTGTGATTCTTTAATATTGTAAAAGACCTCTGATGTATCACCGATTTATGGCGTAATGATGCATCACAAAGCTGGGCTGCAGAGGAGATCATCCTGTCATCAGAGGGGAGAAGAGTGAAGGAAATCCCATTAAATATGCAATAACTTCAGGGAAAATAAGTTCAAGTAAGATAGACTTGCTTTAGTCACCCCTTCCTACTTGAGGGGGTACTTGCTATGGAAAATAAACTCTTCAAAACATTGTTATCTGCTCCTGGATCTTGCCACCACCTAAGGTCACCACAAGTATCCTTGCAATGCTTCTAGAGATTTCTTAATGAAATTTATTTCCTCATCAGCATGTTAAGAAAATTTCCAATGCTCTCTCGTTTTCTTAGGTAGGCCTTCATGGGCATTAGTGTCCAATTAAAAGAACTAAGTAAAGTTTTGGAAAAAAAAAATCTGTAAGTGGAAAAAACTTTAATTCTCTGAGCAAACGTATTTCAGATTATCATTTATACTGAAATTCTTGCTGATTTATTGAACAGTTTTACATAAGAGTTAATATAATATTTCTGATCATTTTTAAGCAAGATTTTTGTTTCAAGAATTATATAGTTCACCAAAAAGGTGGATGATTAATAGCAGCATTTTACATTTTGTACTGTGGAATTCTGTGACAAACAGAGCAAGAGAAGGAAACAAAAATTATGTGTCAAATAGACAAAACCCAGTCCAAGGAAAGATGTTTTAGGTTGGGTTTTCTTTCAGGGAGGAAAGAGAATTTGTTTGGTTGATTTTATTTCTTTTTAGAAAGTGACTGGGACCTAATAATTTTTTTATGGTATCCAATACCAATGCTGTCTTATTACCATGGAAGTCACATTCCACCTAATCCAGTCCCCATTTCTTCACTACTTGCATCAATGAAAAAACATCTCTTGCTTTGACAAATCAATTTCAATTGTGCCTTCACCAAAAGAGCTATTTTCTCATCAATACATTCCCCAAAGAACACATGTGGAAAAAAGCCATCACAATGTATAAGAGTATTACAGCAATTTTTTTTCATTTGTGTTTTATTCAGTTAAAATCTCTTTAGTTGTATGCAAGAGAGTTTTAATTTATTAACCAACAATCCTACATCACTATGGACACACTGGATATATGCTGCACATAAAAAAAAAAAAAAAAAAAAAACCAACAAAAATTGCTCTTCAGTAGTGAAATTCCTGAATAGTTTGTGATGTGTAATTTGGGATTAAAAGAAGGTATTACTTGTACTTAAGCTACAGTATTATCTTTCCTTGTTAGAGAGAGACTGCAATTATAAACTGCCATATTTTTTAAAAAAATACTATAAAATCGACTTTTATAGATACAATTGTAGGTTTTGGCTGTCTGTAACAGATGGATATGGCCCAAGAAATGAAGCATTTGGAAAGGCTGAGCGAAGCCTCTTAGTAATCCCACCAAAAATTTGTCAGCTAACACTGTTTCTTGGCATCATGGAAATTTCCTGGCAATATAGAGGCTGTAAAAGATAAATCTCATATCCCCTCTATACAAAGAAATTGGGAAGGAAAATACACCACACTTATCTGTATGCTGCTCTTTGAACGTCGCAAATCCAGCTTGGAGCACCACAACAAATCTGTGAAAGCCTCGAAATGCTACCAAGTGTGGTCCAAAGGACTAGAGGCAGTTTATGTCCCCAGTCTGGATTAATAGTGGTGATAGCTGCTGCTCCTCTGCTCCAGCCTGCACAGCAATATTCCCTGCATGATGTAGGTGATCACTGATGCTGGTGAGGAGGGCAAGATGTCAGGAGAATCCTCAGCAATTCGAGGGAAATCCTGAAACAAGGCCCACACATGGGTGGATAAGAAGGACCTTGAAATGGGATGGTGATGGATTTTTTGGATGAGATGGATTGGGGACAAGGAAGATTTTACTGGTTTCTGAAGTAAGGAAGAAAGAAAAAAACTTAAAGTTTTAATAACAGAAATTATTTTCTTCTAACTGCAGAAAAGAAAAGGACATTTTCTCTTCTTTTTGTTACAGTTATGAAGTCTAACTTGCTATTGATTTTCAAGAAGGAAAGCCTACTTTTACTGTACTTCAATTCTCCAAGGATGTTTTCTGAGAGAATCCAACAACCATAAATATCTTTGACTTTTTAATGCATCACAATATCAATAATTTAAAAGGTTATTCTAGAACTTTAAAAATGCTCTACTGGTTTCAATGTTACAAAACAATACCCCTTTCTACAGTAAAATAGTTGTGCATATGTTGCACCAGATATCCTTATTGAGCTATTTACTTAATGTTGGGACTTTTTTCTTTGTAAACCTTTTAATCTTCATCTTTCAGTAGACCAAACTGCTTTCATCAACTGGGAAATACATTTGCCTTCTGGGAAATTCCCTACAGTGTTTCTGAGTTCTGCTCAGAATTCTAGAGTTTTATATAGAAGACATTATTTCCTGGTTTAGTTTGGTCAGCAATTGTGCTGCCTAATGGATAGTTCCAAAATTGCCATTAAATAATGAGTAGATACAGGGTTGAAGTTACAGAACCCAGCTAAGATTTTTGACGAGGCCTGGAACCCTACAGCTACAGAAAAATTTCATGGATCTGAGATTTTATCTATCCCTAGATGTTCAAAGAATACAACCTCATAGTTAAACCTAATGGTTATGAGCCTTTGCAGCTTGGTATAGGTATCTAAAATTGTGCATTCTTCTTCTGCTGTACAGGTAACTATGGGTTACTCTTTTAATTTCTGTAATGTTTAATGGCAAAAAAATCACATAGCTACATGCAAATGTTTATTTTATATATTTTATATATTTTTTATATATATATATATATAATGAATTTCCATTTTATACATATATGTGTGTGTGAATGTATATATATATTACATAGTGAATGATATATGTATATTTTTCTTTCATATATTAAATATTATATATATATATATATAATGTATCAATCATATAACTAGGAATGTTAGTAAAATATTAGAAATGTAATTAATCTAAATATAATTTTTTTAATGTAAAGAAAAAGTTTACTTCAAGAGCTGTAAGTTATATTGTAGCATATTTTATTTCACAAAAGAGTTAGATATTCTAAATCTTTCAATTACTTTTCAAAATAAAAGTAAAACCCACATTTTTTAAGCTCTTTAATAGAACTAATAGAAATTATTAAGAAATACTATGAACTACAGGTAAACGAATAGAAAAATGGCAATTTAATTTTGGAGAAGGAACTAACTAGTGATTTTCTATCTAAAAATTCTGACCTTCTTACAAAATAGTACTGTATTAGCAAAATACTCTAACTTTTCCAAGGAAGATATTATGGTGGTCAACTATAGTGGTCTTTCATTCAGGGATAAAAATTTCTTCTTAATTGTTTACTTTTGCTCTTCAGCTTGCCTTATCATTGCTTGGGTTTTTATCAATTCCTTTCTACACAGAATATCTCCTAAGTAAACTGATTTTGCCATGAAAGGAATTCCTGGAAATGCAGTGACTTATTTCCCTGAAGCAACTACTCAGAAAATTTATATAAATCATATAGTGCATTTCAACTTCTTTTGATCCATTTTGTTGTGAGTAGCAGAATTGAATGTGTTGTCTTCTAGTCAGGAAAAAAACCCCACAAACCCAACATACAGCACAGCGCATCATATGAACATATTTTTTCTTATGAATCTAGCAAAAATTCTCATTTTATGTTTTCCCTGGCAAACTTCACTTAAAACTGACTCAGGAAATATGTTTTGTTACCCTTTTTTTCATCCTTTACCATGCATAAGTCTTTCTTTTTCTCATTTCTTTCAATAAGTTTACTCACTGACATATTCTCCTGAATGCTCAGTCTACACACTTGGTGCCTGCGCGACAAAAGGTGGAGGGTGGAAATTGTGCAATTTTTCAGCTCCAGAGAGTTGAACAAGCTCTTTCCAGAGTTATGGAGACTTGTGACTATTAAGCTTTGATTTTACTGTGCGAAAAATTAATTCCTTCACCATCATTCGTCCTTTAATTAAAAAAATAATTTTTGCATTACATAAAAATTGAAGGGGAAAATTTTCCTCCCACAGATGTCAGTAGCCCATTTGCCACTCAGTTCAGTGATTTCAAAATAGATTACTTCTTGATGCATTTTTTGCCCCCCTCAGGATTTCTCATTCTAAATCTATTTTTAAATTTAATGCATGATAAATTCACAAAACAAAATACTTCTTGTTCTTAGTTACTGAGAGATTTTGCATAAAAAAAGTCATGTTGCCAGCCCTGGACGAGAAAATCTCATTGTACCTCTAAGCTGTCAACACCTCACTTTTGGTATTTTTTGTAAATTAGAGTGAAATAATTAATTTCTGTCTGATTAATGCATACTGATGAAAGCAGTCTATTGTTGGAGACCTAACCTACATTTCTATTCTCAGCACTCTACAAACCAATATAGAAAGAAAGCCCAACTGTATTTTTCTTAAATTTCAAGCCTCAAGTTGCAGTTGAGGGTCAACCCAGATGTTCTTGCAAGCCTGTTATTTACTTTAAGTTGTTCATATAATGTCTCTCTATAATCAATGCAACTCCAAGAGGCAATTTCACCCATCATAAGTCAACTGACAGAAATAAACGGACTAAACAACCCTCCACAAGTATTGGGTGGAATTTGCTGAGTGCAGAGCGAAACTAGCTAGCATAAACCAAGCATCTAACTGCGTGTAATAAAAATTAGGTCAAAAATCTGCCAGCCTAAACTTTAGAGGGTTTTTTGGTATAAAATTACAATAAATTATTATTGGTCTTTGTAAGATAAAATGGTAAATACTCAAAAAAAAATTAAAATACACCTTTAAGACCTTATATGCCCAAAATCATGGACATCTACAAAACTTCATCCTTTTTACATCTATTATTTTCAATCATTATTTTGTATTAGCTCTCTGAACATTCGGTTTTGGTTTTAATTCTTTTAATGACTCCACATAATGGAAAATGTTTCTTTCCAGTTTCCATGTCTTTTCTTGACTAATTTCTCACCTTAACCTCCTCTTTACAAATAGATATGGTGAAGCTTAACTTATTGTGCAGATTTATATTTTATGTGTCACCACTCCCTTGGGCTCTCTGTTGTCTCCACTCCAGATTCCCAAAGGAGCACTCCTGGACTCCACAGTCACTCTCCCTTCTCCCTAAACAAATGTCTGTCCTCATTCAAGTACAACAAGCAGTACATATTACAAGGCCCAGGTACTCATGACGGAAAAGCAGTGTTACTATATTGTAGTTTCCAGTATAGAGATATTTCTTAAGAAATTATTTCCTGCTAATTAATAAAGAAACTGTGAATTGCCAGAAAAACTTTTAATCCTAAGTCATATCAGCTAGGGTACCCAATAAATACTTGCTGCACCAGAAAATCTTTACGCCAAGCAAAGACTGGTCAATGTGTTTCTATACTTTCTAAGAGAGAGAAAATATTGCTTTTTATTTTGAAAAAAGATCTAGCCTTTCAATCTCCAAAAGATCAATTTACTCAAAGTGATGTTTTCCTAAAGGTTAAGAGACTTTTAGTTTCTTCAGTACCAGAAGCTCAACTTGAGAAATCTAGTTTGCTATATGTAGTAAAACATGATTACTCCTTTCATTCCTTGGATTATGCTTGCACGTATCCTGGAGAGTCAGGCATGAATGACTGTAGTATGTACACAGACTGAATGAACAGACACATAGTGCAGACCAAATTGAGACCAACAGAGCCACACAGAGACAGTGCCCACGTATCTCATAGTTTTCTCATTCTTTGGGCCTTCTTTTAAGACATGAAAGCAAGCCTCAAAAACTGAGAATGTTTTTAGAGATCACAAAGCACCTTTAATCAAAGGCAAATATTAGAGAGCCTACATGGTTTTTCCCACACCAGAAAAGAGCTAATGAAGGGAGAGGAGGGGAAGGAAAAAATGAGTTTCTGTACTGTGTATTTAACTTGTCTTGGCTATATTTACTGATGTTTTATTCAACTGGACACATGAACATTTACAATATTATATCACACAGCTCATCTGCAAGCAGTGCTGTATTTGTTGTTTATTAAACAGGGCCCTTCAATGAACTTCTAAGTGACAGATATTATTTAAGAAATCTTTTAAAATTATTTTTGATAGTCACAGTTTCTGTCATTAGTAGGGCAGACTGACAAATTATCAATGACATGTTTATGCTACTGCTGGTATTCCCTGGCAGTCAGGACATGGAAGAAAAATTTTGGGAAAACAGTATATATACAGTATAGTGGATGTTTGCCACTTGATTATTTGCACTGAGTTTTGCATTAGCTAAAAGGGGGTGATGGTGGGGCTACTGGTTTCGTTGCAAGCAGGAGATGCAGTACATCTTTGGTCCTTGGTAGGCTGCTTCTCTTTATGACAACCATTTCCTTTCGTATGTAATTAGGGACTCAAACATGGCAACACTCCATCATTTCTGAATTGCAATTGGATTTGGATTGCATTTCACCTTTTCTTGATAGAATTTTCTCTTTTTCTAGGACTAATTCACTGAAAAGGAGAGGGCCAGCAGCTCGCTGTGGGAGGCACTGAGGGAGCAGGGCAGGCCATGATGGGAGCCAGAGGCAGCCCCAGTGCAGGGCACCAGGCATCAACCCTGCACAATGCTGGGGCTGCTGCAGGGCTTAAATTACTGGCAGCTGATCTGCTTGTTGCTGTGTCCCAAGGAGCCAGACATGTCTAACAGCCACGGCATTATCAAATGCACAACACATTTGTGCTGCCTGAGGAGTCGCCAGAGGTGCATATATCATGGATCCTGGATTTGACTATGAGTTGCTAGCAACACTTCCTCTAAATCAGAACATTCACTCTATTTTTAAAAAGGAGACTGAACAAGACTCTAAGGCTATAGAAATACAGTATGTACTTTCAAGACAATGGAGCTGCATCTGACTTTTCTTCAACGGGGAAGAGTCCTCTGTGCTTTCTGCTCTGTCATGTTAAGCATTTCACAGTCCACACAATGTACAATAGTTTCCTAAAAGCTGCATTTGCAAAATATATCATTTCAGCCTGATAAAAAAATGGAGACCCATGTCCACAGCTGTTACCAATGTGTAGAATTCCAATGAAGTTAATATGGCCATGGGGATTTCTGCTCCTAGACCCAGAGAATTTAATACTTTCAAAACAGAGCACAAATAAAGTCCTACAATATTGTCATAAGACCTAATAATAAGTACTGCACAACAGTATGAAGGATATCCTGATAGCTGGAGGCAAAAAGAAGTGCAAAAGGATGGGTGTGCATTTAATGTTTGCAATCTAGTAAGTACTGTAATTACTGTAATTATATACTATCCTCAATATTGTGCTCTGTCTGATAGCCAAGCATCATTCTATATCATATTTATGTAGCCTTCTCTACAAGTAAAATATTTTCATATTTTGCATAAATCCTGGAAGATAAAATCTTCTTATCAGGCAAGCAGACTCTAGAATTTGCTGCAGTCAAAAACCACTGACCTTCAAACTCCTCCTTGCACTACATTACCTTACTATGAGATTTTAGTTCTGCTTTTAGTGTGTTCAGTTATCTCTCATGGATATAATGTTAAACTAGTTGCATTTAAGTTCTGAAATTTGAATTTTAACTGGTTTTGAAATGAACTCAGAATTTTCTCTTAGGTAGGTGAGTTAAAACCATTAAAGTATGCATTGGTCCTACCTGAATTTGAAGGATTCTACAGAACACAGTTAATATCATCCCATTTCTATGACTAGAATTTCCCTAAAATTATTTAGATATGTGAAATAAAAAACAGAAATTATTTAATTTTTTTTTCTTAGAAGATTTTGTGCTCAGTGGTAAACATGAGATTGCAGTCCTTATCTAATCTGAAATAAAGTATATTAGACTTTCTATAAGGTACTCAGCTCTGCTTCCTCTTCAACACATAAAAGTTTATTACTTAGAAGAAAAAGTCTGCATGGTTCATTGGCCATAATCTGTCCCTGCACTACCCAATAACTACAGTGTGATTACACCCTTTATTCTCTAAATTTACCTCTAAATGATAAGAAATCAAAAAGTAATGTGGTAAGGATGAGCTGGTGTGTCACCCTCTAGTTTAAAACTTTAGCTGAGACTTTTGCAAGCACAAAAGCCACAGCTACTTTCTTAATAATGTACCATTTTCTAGCATATATATACAGAAGAGAAGATATACAGAAGAGAAAACAGAGAACAAAACTTAACTAACTCCTGTCCTGGTAACCTAAATGTCTCTTTTCACTTTGGAAAAGTCAAGTTCAGTTCTGATATCAACATTCAGAGATGTTGAAAGGGAAAATTTTTCAGAAAAGTGATTCAGCTGGAGCCAGTCAAAAGACACACAATTCTCAAAACAGCCCCACACCGTCAATATTTTCAACTTGTCATTTATCTAAGAGGTAATATAGTTACATTTTAGACGGATCTATACAAAGATGAAAAGATCTATCATATTAAGGCACAAATGCATCAAATTTCCATGGAACACAATTAGACAAAGTGAACTGCTGAATATAGGTTAGTACTGAGAACAAGTGATGGCTCTGTTATGGTATTACAATCCACACATTGAAAGGTTACTTTGAATGCCCTCAAATTCGGGCCGTGATGTAGAAGCTCTGTTCACAGATGACTTTAAAGGAACTGTAAAAATACTCTCTATTCATTTATTAATCCCTATTGATGTACTGTAGACAGTGTAAATGCTATTACTAGGGAAGTGCAAACAGTTGGGTATTGCTGCTGTTATAAAGAAAAACTTGAAGTCAGGAGCAATGTTTGTTTCAATACTTCAGCAATATTATTATATTTATTACATTAAAAATATCTGGAAACAAGAAGGGATAAAATCAACACTCAATCTTAGCAAGAAAATGTTATATAATTACTGAAGTTAATGTTCTTTCCTTGAAAAGCTTAAGTTGCAGAACAATTGAAAATGCATTTTTACCTGAAAGCCCTTTGTGACTGATGATTAGCTGCAGCATGAAATGACTATCTATGTGAATGCAAAATCTCCCATATGGCACAAAGTGCAAGTGTAGGGATAGAGAGTATGGTGAGCTAAATCTGCTAAATACCATTCAAATCAGTGCAGTTTTTAATGCTAACCTACTTATCAATCAAATGTACCCCTAAGGATTTGTTATTGGAACTGATCACAATCATAACTATGTAGCATTTTGAAATTCTTTCAGAAGACAGATTTCTTTTTTTCATTTTTTTAAATGGTACATCTGAATACTTAATATTTATTATTTCAATTTTCTTCTTCATTGGTTGATGAAATAATACAATGGAGTATTTCTTTTTCTTATGTCCTTGGATTGCATTATTGTGAATTATTTGAAAGAAGGGGAAAAGAAATGGACAATTCATCTGAGTCTTTCATAGAAATAAAATGAAGACAACTTGCTAGATAGAGACGATTGAATGGGACAGTAAGAGGACACAAACAGGTCCAGAGAAATTTACAACATTGAAATCCTGCTTTTCTCTTCAGCAAAGAAACCTGACAACTCTTTAAAAATATATAAATTCTTTCTTAGTAGAAAGAGACACATGAACTGTGTTTCTGGAAAATCAGTGCTGCCTTATCACATATTTAGAAAGTAAATGCACTAATGTATTCTTGCAAGAATATATATAAAATCATCTTTTATTCCGACTTTGACTTTATTTATGTTTTACATTACTTTCACCTAAAAAAGAGACAGAACAAGGACACAATAATATTCCTTGCAGCTTCAAAAGAAAAAGCTTGTAACCAATAATTCATTTTCAATTCAAAGTTCAATTGTGAACAGCCAAAGTAACAAGTCTAGCAGGCTTAGGTTTGGTATGAACCTAAGCCTGCTAATTAACCTATTAAGACAACAAGCAGGCTGGGTTAGGTGTGTTGAGGGAGGTCTTACTGCCACTATAATTAGGGCAGTAGCTGCATATGGAATGCTTACTTCAATGGCGAATAAAAGCTTTACAATTAAAAAAAAACTAACCCCTAAATACTGATCTATTACCAAGTAATCACAAGATACTATATAAACATGCAAAGACCATTTTCAAGTAGAATTGTGACTGGAAAATATCTGTTATTTAAGATTCCAATATGGTAGTCTCATGTAGTGATATAAAATTAAATTAGTATTTATATACTTAGTATATAAATATTTCATTTTCAAATTTTTTCTTCCCTCAGAAGAAGAAATTCAGGTTGTTACTTTTTTCCTCTGTCAATTCCCTGTTCAGAATATCTTCCTTCCATCATACTAGCAGATCTGTGATAATTCTCAAAACATAACATCTCCTTTGAGGCTTTGGATTCTTTACAGAGCATATTTCTTTCTAAAAGTTAAATTTATCCATAATGCACATATTTTAGTCCCAATTGTGTTTATTTTCTTTTTTATTAGTTGAATAAACAGAGAATAAATGACAGCTGTATTCCCAGCTTTGAATATTGCAGCATACTATTCCAGAGTGTACATTCACCCACATGTACTGGTTGAGACTGAGGTAGAGGTAATTTCCTTCACAATGGCTGGTATAGGGCTGTGTTTTGGACTTGTGCTGAACACAGGGTTGATAACAGAGAGTTGTTTTGTTATTGCTGAGCAGGGCTTACAGAGAGCCAAGGCCTTTTCTGCTTTTGTATTTCCAGCCTGGCGAGGGAGCTGGGGGTGCCCAAGGGGCTGGGAGGAGACACAGCCAGGACAGGTGACCCAACTGACCAAAGGGACATTCCAGAGCACCTGACATCATGGTCTAACCATAAAGGGGGGGGAAGAAGGAGGGAGGGGGAGATGTTTGGAGTGATGTTGTTTGTGTTCCCAAGTCACTGTCACATCTGATGGAGCTGTGCTTTCACAGAGATGGCTGAACATCTGCCAGCATAGGAAGCGTTGCATTCATTCCTTGTTTCATTTTCCTTGTGCATATGGCTTTTGTTTTCCCTATTAAACTCTCTTTGTCTCAACCCAGCAGTTTTCTACTTTTATCCTTCCAACCCTCTCCCCAGTCCTGCTATGTCAGAGTGAGCAAAAGGCTGCCTGTGTCTCGGTGTTGGCTGGGGTTAAACCATGACACTTCATTACCTGGCAGATTTGTCCACACTTCTGTACAGTGCACTTGAAGTGCTCACCCATGGAATCATCCACTATCTTAGTTGTCATTTATGGATGATCAAATAGAGCTTGTTCAGTAATTCTCAACAATTAAAGGATGCTGGGTAAAGAAGGAGAAACTGAAGAAAAATATTGCTGACTTACAAGACTAATGCGTCTTTAAAATCTTTGCCCTGAATTATGTGAGACACTGAACTCCATAGAAGGCATGAGGACACAGTCCCAAACTGACTCTTGGATGCCTATCTGCCCTTTTCTATTTCTGATTATAGTCAATAGGGACAGATAAACAATACCAGCAGTACTGCCTTGAGCCATGCGGGTCAGGATGGAGATGCCTACCAGTATCTGCAACACTTTCTGACCTTACTCAAATCACCATCCAAATGTAGACATCTGAATTTAAATCTTTAAAAATTAATACAATCCTCATAATATGAGTTCAGCAGCATCTTTATATTGTCACATGGTGTAGTTGAAATTACACATTTCTCTGTTTTCTACACCTCTTCTGCCTAATGGAGACCAAATCAAGAATGTTTCACATCCCACAGATCTCTACTTCAACAAGTCCCATGACATACTGACTTTTCTGGCTCAGCCAGCCAGGTGTGCTGTAGCTCTCAGTATAAGCACTCAGAGATTACTTGTGTGTTAGAAGCAAAATAGTGTAACTGCTTTCCCTTATTTTTACTGTCTGCACATTCTTTGTAGTGATTATCCGCATATTGCTGTCAGTTCTTTGCACCTGCACAAGAGATTCAACCACAAATGACAGAGAGAGAGGTAAACAGTAATTGTAAGTAGGACACAAGATCACAAACTATTTTCCTTGCTCTTACCTGAGTGCTTCATGCCTTCGTGTTTGCCTCAGGTAACTCTCAAGGTGTGATAAAGGCAGGCATTCTCCTTTTTAGCCCTGTGGGAGCCCTGGAGCACTGACCACTCAGTAAAAGGGGCCTGGCACCTCACCAGAGCAGGCCACATGAGACACATCTCTTTTGAGATCAGTTAGAATGACAAGAAGAACACTTTGTCACACAATTCACTCACCAATACTTTCATATTTCTAAGTCCAACAGTCAACCAAGTGCTAGGCTGCCTTCCCTTTCCTCCACAAAGAATGGAAGCCTTAACTGATGACAATAATTTATTGAGCCCTGTCAGTATGACACAAAAGGCAAAGGGTAGGCCTAACTAACACAGAAGTCTAAAATGGAAACAGCTTTTTCCATTCTTATGCAAAAGGTTTCTATGACTGCAAGTACTTACACACGCACAATACTTACACGTCCCTCTGTTAACCCAAATCAGTTAATTTTTCTTTTCATGCTAGATAATCCTATTGAGCAAATTGTATCTTGAGAAAAAGAGGTTCTACACTTTGCTTTTCTTATTAAAATGCTTACTGGCTTCGATACAACCCTTAGCTCCCTAATCAAGAATGGACAGTCAGAAGATATGTACTTTCAGCTGCTAACTGAGCATATTACAAAGGAAATTCCAGGGACCACAATACTCTCACCACCCTAATGTTGCATAGCCTCCTTTCAGAGCAGAATTCCCTTAGTTTATATGGCCCACCCAGTAACAGAAGCTGGCTGGAAATGACTGCTGAAGATCTGGAAAGAATTAGAAAGAGACACCAAAGATCTTATTTGCAATGAGATTTTAATTCAATCCAGGCTATTCAAAGGAAAGAAAAAGGACTTTTATGAATTTTCTAAGGTTACTTGCAGATACAGGACAAAGCGGTAAAAGCCCAATCCAGTGAGTCATTGAGAACATTTTATTTCCAGTGAGTCACTGAGCTTCAGAGCACCAAAGAACATTCCCTTATTCTTCCTTATTTCCTCTGAGAAAAATGTGATCTGCCAAAAGACACCTGTTTTAAAATAGGAATAAAATATCCTGAATGTCTTCATTAGTGTCTTTGATGTATCTTGCAGTTTGATTTTGCAAAAACCTCTGAACAGGAGATTTTATTACCAGCAGACAATTCAGATTTTATCAGGTACCCATCACCACATTTCCTTGTGCAGTCATAGGTTGTGTCAATGCCTTCCTTTGTATCAAGACTAGATACTAATTTGGACTAAAACGTAGTTGAGACAAAGAAAATAAATTGAAAAAGCAACAACTCATCTGAAAACTGTTGAAAAAGATAGCTTGAAGTTAGCTCCTGAGCCTTGAGGATATTTTCATAACGTTTTCATCATGAAGTGGAAAGTACTTCTAGAAAGATGATACATAAACTTAATTGCTTTTAAGGAGCTATGTCTGTACTGTGAGGCAGTGACCTTTATTTCTAGTTTCATCCCAAGCATTAGGGGAAAAGCTAGAATGGGATCACAGTGAGATCCCAAATTTTGCATAAAATGTATTAGAAGGAGGATAAGATATACTTTGTCACTTAAAAATATTACTTGACCATTATCCCTAGTTCCCCCTGCTGACATTACTTGTTTGTGGCATCATGCCCCTGTTCACTGGTGACCTCCTTCATAGTGTGAGGAAGGTAGTATCTCATCATCCTATGAGGAAACCTGTCAAAGGGGGTGAAAGGTTCAGAACACAGAGGCAACGTCAAGTACCAAGAAGAAACGCTATCATATTTCATGTATTTCTTATGAACCGTTAAAGTGATTTCCCATAAAGTCACAAATTACTTTAAAAACTCACTTTTAACCTACTGTATCCTTCATGGACACAGCTCATCTCATTTAACTAAATCTCTATTCCCCTTTGATTCCACTTCAACCTCTGAGTCTCTGTGAAATGAGTTGCAAAAATGTTTGTGTACATATTTTCTGTATATATTTTTATATATATTTGTATATATATTTGTTTTTTATATATTTGTATATACATATTTTTATATGTATACATATTTTGACTTTTATGGCTGGGAATTCAGTGCTGACTACCAACAGCATATTCAAATTTACCAGTTGCCCATTTAGCTGGTGCAGTAGCAGATACGTTCCTCACATACCACACAAAGGTTTTCATGCAAATTCTAGCCAGAGCCTAGACTTCATGCCTCATCAAAGCCTTTATTAATTATTCTCTCAAGGACCTTGAATTCACAGTTTAAGATCTCTTTGTACTTTCTTCTCTACCTCTCTAACTTTATTGAAGCTAGAATTAGCTCATCCCTCTTTCTGTTGTTTCAGCTAATCTTCCTCTATGTCTCAAAAAAAACTTTCTTGAATTGCACCTATTTCAGGAGGACATGAACATTATTGTATTCTCAGAACCTGAGATATAAACACAGTTTTATGATCTTAAAATACTATTTTTAATAGAACCTCACAGTAGTTAACAGCTTGCTTAAAATTACCCCCAAAACCAAGATGATTTCTTTCTAATGCCTTAAATTTCCACATTTATTAACAGTGTCTTGTGGCAGGCCCAGAATTCAGTAAAAGAGGGCAGTAATGAGGTCCCTAATACTGTCTGAAAAAAAAAATATTAAAATTAGGCAGAAAAAATATATACTATTTTTCTTTTTTTTTTATTGTATTGGCTTTAAAACAGAATTATTTCATGAACAGTAAAATCCCTTTGTATATAAAAATGAGATATGCCAAAACTACATCTATGCAGTGTCAACAACCTAAAGCATGAAATCCATACCGAATCTAGACCCAGACACATTGTCCAGAGAAAGTCTAAGGAGTTTCCTATGTTAACTCCACGGTCCCTCCCCAGTCAAACATTCACCACATGCAGAGCATTAGAAGTCAACTCAAGCTCTTGTTATCAGTCATTGGACATATGCGTATCTAGGGTCTCAACATTAGATTCTTAACTAGGTTTCACCCTTAGTTACTATTGAAAAGGGAGGGGGGGTGGTTTATTTCAAAGGAAGTGTTATGAAAACCGCAAAAGGAAAAACAAGAAAGTTGGCAAAAATACAGCAATATTATGAAACTCATTAGCACAAAGAATCTAACTAAAACAGTGGAGAGCTTTTCATCACCAACAAATTAACCATTTTCTTAATACATAGTGGGTGAGAGGTTGCAACATCTGACAGATGATCTAGAAGAACATTTTTTCCAATATGAGGAACAAAATCATTTGGAGCATCCATCATTTTTAAAACACACTAGGAATCCAAACAGCACAGAAAAGTGCTGTGCTGTGCCCTGGTGGACAAATGCAAATAATAACTTCTATTCTGTGCAGTTCAAACAGCCCATTTTTGAAGTTTGCCTTTCTTACTTAGTGTGAATTGAGTACAAAAGTATCACAAAGTTTCCAGTCTTTAAAATTTTTGTTTAGACATTAGTTCAGGGTGGGGTTTTTCTTCACCTTATGTCAGCAGTTATCATGGTCATCTGCAACCCAGTGCAGGTTAACTGATTGTCATGAGGTTGAGGACGGGGTGGTTCTGCTCACTCTTTGGATCATATTCTGCTGTGTTTCATTGTAAATTCTTTCAGTCTGAAATGCTTTAGTTGTAAAATGCAAGTAGAGCTGGAGAATGATGAGATCACAAATAAGTAACTGGCAGAACAGCAGATCATTAAAAACTTATACAAGGTTTTGTATACTTATACAAGGCATTGTAACCTTATACTGCATTGTTTAATCAATGATTTTTGGCTAAGCAAAAGCTGCTAACTAACATTTAAAGTCCTCTCCTACGTTTAACTGAACTGGCGCTACCATCTCAAGAAATAACATAGAAGAACCTTACAGTTTACTTTCTCTTAACAGACATATTCCCTATTCTGGGACAAGCACTGTATGTTCTTGCTGGTCATTCACACTCATAGAGAATGGGGGCTGTACTTTATTTTTAAAAGAAGTTTAAGAGGGTACAGGATACCTTAGATGAGGTCTAACACTTTGCCAACACAATCACGTAGGCTTTGGAAACATAACTAGTACTCCTCAATAAAGTAATTATTATCCCTTACCCCTAAATAAATGTATTTAGAACTGCTGCATCACACTGCACAAAAATAACAGATCCAGCTCCTGCACTGGTGCCTGTGGAACACACAGTTCAGGTCCTAGTCATGTCATCTTTTGGGGGCAACTTGCTTTCCAACCAGGACAGCACCAAACTAGCAGATCTTCTTTGAAGGATCCATAGAGCAGATGACATGTCCATTATCCTCAGAGAGATTGGCTTCGACACCTCAACATGCAGGCAATTTGGTATTACTCAAGAGAAACCAGCTTACTCCAGAAAAGCAATCGATAAGGCAATAACACAGCCAGATCACTTACAACACCAAGAGATTTGGGCTGACCATGATGGACATCTTGTGTCAGTGATAGGAGCTTCCATGGCCATGTCAAAACTGGAACAGATAAGGTATATTTAAGTACCAGGCTTACTGAAAGTATAGAGTGTGTTATTCTAACTCAACACCTTTCGACTCAAAGGTTGTTAAGAAGCTTAGTGATTGAGAACACCTCCTTTTGCCTTTAGAATTCTGTTTCTTTGCTTGATGCATACTGACTTATTGAGAAGTCCAGATGGTTACTATCCACTTGGATAAGTCAGCTCACACAAATTTTAAAATCTGTTTTGAAATACCATATGGACTCTTTTGTCAGTGAAATGTAAGCCCAATTTGGGGGTTAGAAAAAGAAACTAATCCTTTTTTTCTCAATGGGAGAAAAGATATAAGCACATTAATATATTGGGAACAAAAATTAATGCATGAGAGCTCTCATCCTTAAATCCCAGAGAGATTGTCTTTGTTCTTTCACTTCATGCTTGTAAGTGAAGGTAAAATCTGATGTAGACAGACTTGTGACTATGTTTGTCTGAATGAAAGCCTGAATAAGTTCAAGAGCAAGCTGTTATTCACTCATATTGAGTAGAACTAAGTCATTTATTAGTCTCTGTTTGATCCCCTAAATATCATTCTTCTTGACACTTTGCTACTTCTATTTTGTTTTGGTTTTATTTCTTAGATGAATCACGTTGTAATACTCAATGATTGTCAAATAGAAAGAAATTTTGCAATTTTGGGACTACTTCCAACAACTAGATTTACAGCTGGCAAAGAAAATCGCTTTGTTTCATTTTAAATTGTACTCAGTATTGAAAGAAACTGCTCAATTATTAGTAGTATAACTTTAAGACTTTGAGCCACAGACTGGCAATTTTGATAATGGAATTTAATGGGGTAAGAAGGAAAGTCTTGTAGGTTTAATGAAGTGTATCTGTACAAGACTCAGCTTGATACAAAACATTTTCAAATGTACATTTCAAAACATTGCTTTTCAGCCACTAGAATAGAAACACTGTATTAAAATACTTTTAAAATGTTGGTATTTGCTTCCTATGTAAAGAAAGAGCTAATTCAAATGGCAAGCACCGGGCAAAGAGAAGGCCATTTTCTAGTGTGCAGGTATTCACATATAAAGTTTTAATTAAAGAAGACATAGAGTTTCTTTCTGAAAGCTGAGAAACTGTTAATTGCAATAGCAAAAGAAGAAAAAATAAATAGAAGAAAGAATTTTTGTTCATTTCCCAGCCAGACACTGTATAGTGGAAGGGCCTGCAGAGTGTACACAGTAAGCTTTTTTTCTTATTTAATGATCAAGAAAAGCCATCATTCATGTTTGTTGGTTTTTATTGTGAAGTCAAACTTTCTGACACTTTGACTTTTCCCATGCTTTTCCTTTCTGTAAGAAGGGACCTTAAGCTAAACACAGGTGATATAATGACTTAGCAGCGCTTCAAAAGACCACTGCACTGCTGTGAAAAATTATTATTATTATTTCTTCCTATTGTCTCTATTCATTTTTTCCAACATTGTTGTTTAGCAATATCAAGATCTGAAACAGCATGAAGGTCCAGAGCAGCAACTGATAAAATTTCATACTTTGTTTTGAGCAGGTGAAATAACATCTAACAGTATTTAGAAAACTATGAGATTTAATGGGATCACTTTAATAAATAAATAACTTCAGCCAAATATTTACATGCACTGGTCTTTAATTGCACTAGCACAAATTTATTCAAAGACCATAATAGAATGAGATCGAGAGTAGGAGAAGTAAGGGAACTGTCCAGAATTATAGGAGAAGAGTCCAGAAGTATTTGCTTGACTATTTTTTAAAGAAAAGTGGAAAATAGAAAATTTGCCTGTCCTTAGTTTTGGATTTTACATCTTCCAGGTCTGTATGAGCCAAATTTATAGTTTTCAGTCCTTCCCACATGTTAGATTCTCTGGTCAGGAATCATAACATATCTCCATCCATTTAAAAATCTGGCAAAACAACAAGAAAATGATGGGATTTCTAGTGCTTTACCTCTTTCTCATTGTATATGGTATAAATTTGGATTCTATTTAGGTTGGATAATATTACTCCTCTATAAATTTTTTGTCTGAAAAAAAAATAGAAAGGTTATTTCCCCAGAATGTATTTTATATTTTTTTTCTTTTTTCCCCCCGATTTTATAATAATGGCTTAATCAAAAGAAAAACACAAGCATAAAAGATATTCTGGGTTCTGTTCACAAAATACAGCATTCTAGAAAACACCAGAAGTTCTGGACTTAAATGCAAGGTAAATGAGAGAAAATATAGTTGATTTTAAACCCTTTTTCAGCAGAGGAAACATACATAATCAGCTTTCAATATCATTAAACCCACCCTGTTATAGCTGGTCTTCAAAAGTCCCATTCAAAAATGTTTTGCCTCTTGCAGCACTTTCCCTCAATAATCACTGTTGATGTGCACAGAAACAAGATCCTTTGCCCATCTCACCATCTGTAAATTTAGGCCTGAAACTTCAGCTCAATCACTTATGCACCTGAAAGCCACCACCAATCATGGCATTTAAAGTGAGACTTTTCTTTTTATTTATTGCATTCAGGATGCTTCAAGTATGTCCTATATCAACACTTGCTTCCAAATCAGCAGTTGAATAAAAAATTAGTACTTAAATATTTCTGCTTAGCTTTATAATTCTTTCGATCTCATTGTGAGGAATAGAAGGTAATGTAGACATTCACAGGGGCAAAAAGTCATCAACAGACATGAATGCAAATACACATCGCAGAGGTTCTGTACTGATACAGAAGTTTTAGCTGCATCTGTGCTGCAGTCAAGACCTGCTCCATGCTTTCCTGACGTACCTCTGGAACAGCTGCAATAGGGCAACACAGCTCTGACCCACCTGCATCTTCCCTGAGTATATTGTCATCACCCACCCCAGACACTCCTTACAGATTATCTGGAAGCAGCTTTAAATAAGGCCTGGCCTGGAGGCAGCCCTGTGTCAGTTTTGTGATAGCTTTTCTTCTATAAGGGCACAAAAAGGATGAAACCCTTGAGGTTTAAATGTGAAGCAATGAGTTACTCACTCTCAGTGCACACAGAAGAAAGTAATCTCATCCTTTGCTACATGAGAAAAGCACTTTGTTCCTCTACAAATGAACCCTGTGCTCGAATGTAAATCAGTGGACAAAAGGAACATTTCCCTACATGAAAAATTCTGTGAGAAAACAAATTCATGCTAAAAATGTCTTCCTGTTCGCATACCAAAACTCATCTCCAAGCCTCCAGGCACTCTTAATCTCAATTAAAAAATATAATTGTTACTTCAGCTCTGACAAGTCCTAGAGAGTGTCTGCATGCTGTTACCAATGTAAAACAATTCTCCTCCACTCTCTCACTACTCATCCCTCGTATCTCTCCTATCACTACAAAGTCTCAAAGGAGTTAGCAACATTTTTTTCATATGTTTCAGGGCCTCTTGCAGGAGAGTGAGTCCTGTGTTCAAGCCTTACACAAAAAGTATGATGAGACACACCTCTACTTCAGTTTAGAGTAATTTGTGCTCTTTTTCTTTGGTTTTCTGGGTTCATCGGGGACTTTTCTTTAATCAGTATCATGCATATTTTTTTCCCCATATGCAGAATATTTTACACAATAACTTTCTGAACAAGTGTGATATGGCCAGGTCTAGAGAAGCCTGCTGAGCTTTTTACAATCTGAAATTATTGAGACAACATATGCAAGCAAGACAGAATTTCCATATTGACCTTTTCTTCAGTTTTATTGAAAATATGTGCAACAGTATATTTTAAAATTAATTAACTTAAGGGATATTGCAAACTAGGAATTGGACATAAATTTCTTCTTTGAGGATTACACCTTAAGATATTTTTACAGCTGTAGGTAAGATTTTATTTTTTAAATGTTCCTCCTAGTCATGTTTGATATTGCCTAAAACTGTATTCATGGTTTCTCTCCTTTTCTTTTTCTAATCACCAATTCTGTTTTAGACATGGTAGTTTATACAAGATTTATAAAAAATAAATAAAAAAGAACCAAAAACTATCATTTAGTTCAAACAAGTCTAAAAGTAACTTTGGACTCTACCTCAAAAACTTTAAACTAGGTGTGAGAACATTAATCATCAAAGGGAAAAAAATTAATGAACACACAGAAGTGGATAAGTAAACCTAAGTGGGGTAGTTGCAAAATTGTAAAAAACTCCTTTGTATTAAACTAATTCCTGTAAATCTTCTTTTTCATTTGCTCAACCGTGTTGTAAATGTTTTCGTGTGATGACCATGTGAAAAAAATTTCCTCACATACACAAAAATCCTAGTTTAGCAAAAGAAAGCACTTATGCTGCTATAGTAACATTTGTAAGTCCAGCTATCAACAGCTACAAATATATATTTCTGATTATGTTTTTTCAGCTACATACAAAACCGTATAAAATCTTCTGACTTGCCCCAGACAAGCTATAGATACTTTTTACAAGTCATTTATATATTTTTCTTATAATGAAGCAAGCAGGAAAGTTTGACAAAAGAAAGCTGAATAATAAAAAGTCAGAAAATTTAAAAGGAGTAACAATTGCTACAGCAATTTCCACATATATTTTTTTAACCTTTTTTGAAGTGTTCACCTGCATTGTACACCCACAATTAGGGATAAGCCACATGCCTCTAGCCTCTGGTGGAAAATTAATTACAGTATCCCTCCAGCATAGCTGGGACACTCCAGTATCTGGATCCCTTCCATGTTTTCTAGAAACTGTTGTGAAGACAGAACAAAAGGCTGAAGAGTCTAAAGCAGGGTAAAGAGCTCACATACTTGTCTTTTGAATTTGTCTCTGTGTGTATATGTATGTGTGTGGGTGTGTAGGAATGTATATATACAAAGAGCTACATAATAAATAGTACTACGTATAGTATATAACTTTATTCATATGTACAATATATAATTTGAGACACATTATGTGTGATTCATCTCCTTGCCATGAGAGTGAGAGTTGCCAACATGAAACCACACAGAGTTTGACTTTGATGGGGACCATGAAATGCTACATAAAAGGGAAGAGTGCTGCAAAAATCAGGTTATCTTTCCATAGCATCTTTCACTTTGGAAATGGTCTTTGATGATTCAATCACCACAGAGATATTATGACTTTCTCATCCCTGATATTTTGTAAATGTAGGAAATAAGTTCAAATGCAGGAAATAAGACTGTTCAACAGTCAAATGAACATATTTCTTCCCCTGGTAACAGTAGTATCTAAAATCAAAATATACATTTTGCAAACAGAATAACCAGGCTGCAGTTGAACTAAGTAATTCATTTCTTCATGATCCTTTTTTTAAGCCATTTTAGATAATTCTAAGTATATAATGCTTTTATGGTTTCTTTAAGTATATTCTTCCTCTATACTAAATTTTTCAGAGTAAGTTCTTACAAAAACATATTAATGGTAAAAACTAGTCTGTAATTTTGATACATTAAAGCATACCTCAAACATATCAAAAGGTTCTAACTAGGCAGACATTAATGGATGAGATAAAGTGCACAGAGTAAAATAGCTTCAATAATAAAAACTTTCAAGTCTTCCCTGATTAAACAATGATGGAAAATGAAAATGTCTAATATCTCTAAATACAAAACCTATGTTAAAAGAGATTTTTTTTTTTTTTTAACTATGGGAACTTCTTTCATAGGATATATAGGCTTGAAAAAATCTCTTTCCTGGATCAAGTTCCCTGTCATCCCATACAGCTGCTTCACCTAGTCCCTTTCATTAATACATCACGTTGAAAATTTCAGCATGAATGCATATACACTACAAACTATTTTTTAGAATTACTTCATCTTCTAAATTTCAGGAATAAATAAATTGAAATACCACAATTATTATGAGTAAAAAACCCTTTTTTACCAACAGCCACCGGCTGAGAAAGTAGCATCGTAAACTCTAGGGAATCCAGGAGACTTCTGAAGTTCATTGAAGATATCATCTTTAGCCAAGTAATAGACAGGCCAAGCAGAGGGGATGTGGTACTAAGTCTGATGGTGACCAGCACGAGTGAGCTGGGCAGAGATGTGTGATTGGAGACAGCCTGGGCTGCAGTCATAATGCATCAGAACATAATGCAAGAGAATCCACAGCCTTTGAGCGCAGGGGTCAGGCAAAGAGTAATTTCAGGACCCTAAATCCCAGGAAAGAAAACTTGCAGCTGTTTAAGGCATTGGTCAACAGGACCCCTGGGAAGCTGCCCTCAGGAGCATAGGAGAGGAACAGAGCTGGCAGACCTACGGGGACACCTTCCACAGAGATCCAAAGATCTTGGTTCCCAGGTGCAGTTAAGACATGCTGGAAAAATAAAAGGGTGAGAAGGAAATGTACAGGCAGGGGAAAGATATCCCAGAAAGAGCAGAAGAATGCAGTCCAGTTGTTTAAGGATGGAATGAGGAAGAACAAGGTGGAGCCAGAGCTGAAAATCACAAAGGATGCAAACACAAAAAGAACTTCAACAGGCCTGTCAGCCTGAAAACAAATATCAAAAATGTGTACAGCCCTTGATGAATATGACTGGCAAACTGGTAACAATGGATGAAGACTGAGGTACTCAACAACTTTTATGCCTCAGTCTTCAACATCAGCCTCTCTTCCTGCACCTCTCAAGGGGATGGATTGAAAGGCAGGGACTGGGGAAGCATAATCCCTCCCAGTGAAGAAGAAGATCAGATCTAAACCTCCTGAGGAACCTGAACATATATTAGTGAGTGACACCTGAATAAGATGCATCCCAGAGTCCTGAAGGAATTGGCTGACGTAGTTGCCAAGTCAATCTTCACATATTTAAGAAGTAATGGCAGTCACCCAAAGTCATAGCGATTGGAAAAAGATAAATATTGTACCCATCATATGAAAGGGTGGAAAGGAGGATCCTGGGAGCTACCAACCCATCAACCTCACTTTATGTCTGGGAAGATCATGGAACAGATTCCTCTAGAAGGTTGGATCCATGTGCTAAGGTGCATGGAGGACAGGGAAGAGATTTGAGACAGCCAGCATGGCTTCATCAAGGGAAAGTACTGCCTGACCAAGCTGGTGGTTTCTGCGGTGGAGTGGCTCTATCAGCACATGAGGGAAGGGCTAGGCCTGTCATTTATCTGGAATTCTGTGAGGCCTTTGACAGCCAGCCCACAACATCCTTATCGCTAAACTGGAGAGGGGTAGGTTTTTGATCACTGTCTGTTCAGGGGATAAGAAAGAGGTTGAGTAATCAGCACCCAGAGGTGACATCCATCCTAGCCAAGCCTAAGGAATGGGCCCAGGTGAATGTCATGAGATTCAACCAAGTGAAGTACAAGCTCTTGCACCTGAAATGAGGCAGCCTGGCATCATTGCAGCTGGAGGAGAAGAGATCAAGAGCAGCCCTGCCAAGAAGGGCTTAGGACAACTGCTGGCTGAAAAACTGGACACGAGCCAATAATGTATTAACACAGCCCAGAGGGCCAACTGCACCCAGAGCTGTGTCAAAAAAAGAGAGATCAGCTGTTCAAGGGAGGTGATTATGCCTCTCTTCTCCATTCTCATGAGACTCCACTTGGAATGCTACATCCAGCTTTGGGGTCAGAGGAGAGATGGTTAGATGAGAGTCAAAGTGATCAGAGAGATGGAATACCTCTTGTATTAGGAGTGGCTGAGAGACACGGTTGCTCAGTCTTGAGAAGACTCTGGGAAAACCTTATTAATCTTTCTTGCAGGGGGCTTATATGAAAGATAGGAACAGGATTTGCAGTAGGGAATGTAGTGATAGGATCAGATGGCTTTACACTAAAAGTCAATTTAGAATTTAGAATAAATAAAAGAGAGATAGTCTTTTACAATGAGGGTCCTGAAAAACTGGAATGGGTTTTACAAAAGGGTGGTAGATTCCCCATCCCTGGAAACCTGCAAGGTCAGGTTGAACAAGGATCTGACCAAACTGGTCAAGGTGTCCCTACTCATTGCAGGGGATTGGACTAGATTACCTTTAATAAGGTCCCTTCCAATCCAAATAATTTGTAAAAGCAAAGATTAAGTACTTAATCTCTTGACCTTCTGTGCTATTACATTGTTTTCAAAACCTGCCCTGCAGACTGTAATCATCATGCTGTTTTGTGTATATTTTTAGGGACTTGGAGGGGGAAAAAAAAACGTGTATGCAAAAAATGGTAAGGACTCCTATGAATACAATTTTGAGGATTTGCCTATATTTGTTTAAGCAAAAATTTTCAGGAAAGCACAACAGTTGCATCAGGTTTTCAAAAGATATGTCATGAAATAAGAGTGGTACAGCTCCGCAGTATTAGAAAATTCAAGCAAACAGACTTGAATTCAAAGGGCTGGAATTAAGCCATAAATCCATGTAACCCACAGCAGACCAGTAAACTTATTATCACCCAAGAATATTTATGCATCTATATATCCTTAGGCATATAGACATATAGATCTATAGACTTATTTTCTCATTATAGTTTTGGGAATTCTCACTAAACTTCATTCTGCATTACACAATGAATAAAGATTCTTCTGATTGATTGTGCTTACCCTAATCAACCCTTTCTTATATATGCCTTATAAATTCACTTAAATGCCAATATAGAATAGTAGTAAAGTCATAATTTTGTTCCACTTCATTTATAAACAGCTCTTCATATCAATCCTTCATCTAGTTCCAATGTGAAAAATATTACCAATAACATGACAGTTTAAAAATAAAAAAATCAAAACTAACATCACTTCAAGACTCTGCCAGAGTCACTTCCAATAACATATGACATCTTTTCAACTTGCATATCATATCAGAATAGGTGACTGAAAGGAGGAGTCAAAGTAAAGACATAAAAATGCTTATAGAGATGCCTTTTATCAATCTTTGTACTCAGAAATTTTATTTTGAGCAATTAAAAGTTTATCCAGCTATAAATGTTGTTTAAAGAAGGAAAAAAAATTTAAAATGTGGAAATATGTCCTGTTAAGCATATTTTAAAATCGTCACTGTTTAACTATCAACATAATGTGCTGATTTTCAATGTTCCCGTGAATTATTAGGTCTTATTTATGCATAAATCAAGGTTTGAAAGGCAGTTTTTGGAAATCCATAACAAGCTGTGCCAAAAAACAAACCAGGATAGGTCAGCCAATATTTATATATTCCATGACAACAGCAAAAGTAAGTGTATTGCATCCAATTCTGTAGTTGCAAACAAACCAGATAATACTACTATTTCCTATGCCTTACTTCATACAGGTGGCACTTACTAATTACTTGCAAAATGTGAAATCTTTAAAATTTTCTTGAGAAAGGATGTTCTCTGATGGTTAATCTTTGCATACTTTTAAGCCTAATCAAGAAGAAAGATGAATTAACCCATGAAACACAGAGCAGCTAACAAGCTCTGAGTGATGTGCAAGATTCAGAAAGACAAAATACTTGATGGAAGAGTTGCCTTGCTAAGGTTTAGGGCCTGACATGCATCAGTGACCTCAGACCAAGGGGAAGGGTAACAAAACCTGGGAAGAAGGATGTACCACCAACAGTGAACACAAATAATGCAGAATTTATGGGCCTCAAGGACATTCGGCAGAACTCCCAAGATAAGGGAGAAACTGATAATGCCAATTCAGCAACTGTGCTGAAGTTAGCTCTGACTGGGTGAAAGGTAATTCCTGGGAGGAATCTGCAACCACTGGCTCACAGACCACAAACCCAAGACTGACTCAAGGGAAGAGAGAGACTGAGCATGCAGACGAATTAGTATGCAAAGCAAAATAATCATCAACCAGTAGAAGACAGAATATTAATAAATAAGAATTATGTAACTTGTTACCAATGAACACTAAAGCATTTGTTTGCTAAAATGTAAAAATGGAAAATTTTTGATACTTTATATGCTTGATTTGTGAAATACCACTGAGTACCCATGCTTCTGAAACATTTAAATAAATAATCAATGTCTCCCTCAAATGTGTAACCATCAGCTTTTTCTACGTCAGGTAACAAACCTGATTTTCATGTACAATGTTCACTTATTCTTAGTTTTTCAACACGGGAATCTGTTCTAATTGAGTATCACAGCAGGTCAAATTCACTCAGATCACTAGAAAATCTCTAATCTCTTTAGGCCTCATCATCCTCCCTAAAGAAAGGAGCATCTCCCAGCAGTGTGTTCCCAAGGTCTGACAGATTGACAGTGACCATTTTCTGTATTCCCTGAAATTGTCGTGCAAAAGGCAGGTGCTCGCTCTCACATGCACACAACCAGCCACACATAGACTGAGAAATGGAGTTTGGCATTTCCCCATTAGGAAATAGAAAACACCAGTGTTTAAAAACTGAAAAACTGAAGACGACATGCTATTAGTCATCTCTAGGTGGTGGGAGAAAGTGCAGTCAGAAGGAAAACCCTTTGACAGAATCTTCTCAAGCAATGTATCCACTGGCTGGAAAATGTGCTTAGAAGCCCTCTCACTGGAAATTCTTTGTCTGGCAATCTAGAGAACAGGAGATGGAGATGTCACCAGGGCACTCTGTGGCCCTCTGAGAGCTGCAAGCTGCTTGCTGCATGGTTTTGCTTCCTTAGTGGGGCAGTGGCTCAATGGTGACTTTGTGGTGACATTGTCCAGAAGCAAGGTTACATACATAGCATCTTTGTGGCAAAGTGCAACATATTCAGCTCTCACAGCCTTCTGTTGAAACAACCAGGACCCAAAAAAAATAAAAGGGGTTGCCTATAGAGACAACATCATATTTACAGCAAACCCTTCCACGTGCACTGCCTGAAATCTGCTCCTCAATGAGGAGATGATAAGAGTGAGCAGGGAATATTCAGGGATCTGTTTAAAAGTTACATGCCTATAGGATTTTCACACCACAGCTGGGAAACTAGATGACTGACTGATGGTGAGATATTTCTCTGATTATTTATTCTTTCCCAAATGGCATTGGTTTCTTTTCATCCTGGAAAAGATCTTCCTTATTCTGTACACTGACTCATGCTTCACAAACATTTAAGGACACTTCTGATATGGGGCATGATTTCAAATAAATCTGCATAAGAATTTTCATGAAAATTAGATTCATTCATACTCCTCCTACATGACTCAAATGAACTGAAGAACATATTTAAAAGAAGAAAATCAGTGCCTACACCTCAAACAATTAAATTGGTTCATTCTACCTTAAAGAATTTGGAATTATTTGCATTAAGTGTTAGGGAAAATCTGCATCTCAGCTTAGTCTTTACATACAAGGCAAGGTGACTTTCAATCCCTTTACACTGAAATACTAGTGTCACATCTCATACTTTGACATGAATGGGTAGGCATCACAATTTGGTTATGTTGAAGTTAAGGCCACTGCTGAAAGCAATATTGTCAGGGTACCTTCACTGGTAAACACGACACAAGAATGATGCTGGGATGGAAAATTCTATAGGACAGAATTTTTTATAGGACTAAGCCTGACTCCATGTTTTACTAAACACATTGGCCCTTTTCTGGCTCTGACACACAGCCCACAAAGCCAGTGAGATTTATGGCACACAGGCTTTTTAAAAATCCTGTATAATGACTACACCTAAAACAAGAATTCAGTGAAAGATAGGAATTAGACACACACTGAAATGCACACAAAAGAGAGAAAGAGGATATGATTAAAGTGCAAAAGAATCTGGAGCTATTTATTTTATAGGGACTCCTTTATGATTCCAAACTCTATCAACATAGACTCCACACAATTAGGACTCTGCAGAGGTCACATATTTTGGCAGATAAATAAATGCCCATAAATGCACATAAATGACAGAACTGTTGTGTCTTAAGGGAGAGGAGAGAGGAGAGGAGAGGAGAGGAGGGGCTGCACACCAAAAAAAAAAAAAAGCCTGGCCAGCAGATCAAGTGAGATTATTCTCCCCCTCCATTCCACTTCTGTGAGAGTTCACCTGGAGAACAGCATCCAGGCCTGAGTCTCCACCAAAAGGAAACCACAGATCTGTTAGAGAGGGTCCAGAGGAGTGCTACAAGAGTGGTCCAAGGGCAGAAGCCCTTCTGTTACGAGCACAGGCTGAGTTGGGTTGTTTGGTCTGGAAAGTCTCCAGGGAGACTTTGTATCATCTTCCAGCTCCTAAACTGAGCTTATGAAAAGAGGAAGAGAGACTTTTTACCAAGGCCTGTGGTGACAGGTCAAGAGGCAACAGCTTTAAACAAAACAATGTTAGTCAGTCTGAGACTCTGTAGCAATCAGATTATGGCTTAATTTCATGGACTGAACAACTTTAGTTATAAGTTAAGAAAAAAATATAAGCTTTTCTTCTTCTTCTTCTTCTGCTTCTTCTGTGGACAAAGTATCTCAGTGCTAAATTTCATTTCATTACTACAGGAGCAACAAACTTTCAGGTTTTTTTGTTGGGTAACACTCTGCCTTGTTATTACTGTTATTACACAGACTATTCTTTCAGCAGCCTCCCAATGAGACTTGCTTCTAAATCCACTATGAAGTCTAGCTGCTGTTTCTCTGCTCAGCTCTTTTATCTCCCATGAAACTAATGGCAAATTCACTATTTGAAGACATTCACATAGCACTACCAGACCATTTATTGGAAGCATTCCTTATGAGATGCCAATTAAGGTTGCTAAAATGCACTGGTATTGCCTTAAGGTGTTACATTAATATTTATGTCAAAGTTACATCTAATTTTCCTCAAATTTAAAGGGATATGACTATTAAAATGTATATATTTCTCTGCTTAGTAGAATTCCACATGGAATCTGTTATAATTTGAGAGAGAAAAATCAACCTACTGTCTCCTACATAACTATTAAGGGCCAAAACAGATGTTCCAACTTATTGTAAATATTTAAAAATTTGAAAGTTTATTTTTATAATTGTTTTTAGTTCTGCAACTAAATAACCTTGAAATTTAAAAAAAATGCTAATCCTTAATATTTGTTTCCTACTTAGAAACAAGATAGAGATTCTCAAGCGATGAAAAATGTGAATTAGCTAAAAATTAACTATCATCTCTTCTACAGGATATTTATTTTGGATTTCTTGAATAAAACTTAAAACAAACATCACTGTAGTTAGAACACTACCAAAATGGCCTTCAAGGCGCTGTTGCAAGGAACATCTACTCGAGGATGACCTCTTTAATCCAACTGATCAGAATAAATTAAAGGGAACACACTGTACAGCAGTAACTGTCAAAAAGGTTTAATCATGCCATGATATGGCAGTTGTTGTGGTTCATGCTAGCTAGTAAGTACTGGGAAGTATTTCAAGGAGAGAAGTCTCATACTGCCTTTAAAAAGAATGCCTTACTCCTGGGCTTGCCACCCTCTGCCAAGAATGAATTCTATTGCAAGTGAACACCCTCCAGGCTGCTCCTTCAGCCACTTTCTGACTTTCACTTAGAGCACATTCATTACAAATTTTGAAATTGATCAAACTCTAATCAATATTTCATTTCTATTGCGGTGACTTGTGAGGGTTCCTCAGGGTGAGAGGAATAGACGAGAATCTTGCTTCATGATCAGAAGGCTGGATTTATTAATATATATAATGCATTATTACTGTACTAATAAGAATAGAGAGACAAGTTGCAGAAGCTGCTAAGCTAATAAAAACAAGAGAGCTCTCTGTGAATCTGTTCCAGAGCTTGGACCTGTGATTGGCCCTTAATTGTAAACAAGGAACATGAGCCAATCACAGGTGCACCTATTGCATTTCACAGCAGCAGATAATCATTGTTTGCATTTTTCTTCTGGGGCCTCAGCTTCCCAGAAAGGACAAATCCTAAAATAAAGGATTTTTATGAAAAAATGTCTGTGACAAATTTAAAAATGGAGTAGGTTTTTCAGTAAGGACATGATATGTAGGGTTCAGAAAGGTTACATATCACCTAAGACATTGAATTGGAAAAGGAGCTCAAAACTGTCTGTGACTGCCCACAGTGGCTTTCCAGGAAACTACAACCCTGAGGATTGCTTTCTCTGGCACTGTGCTGTATTTGGGCACTGGCAATCCTGCCCCTGCCTCTGTTGGGACAGAAAGAGAAAGGAGAATTGTACATACCCCAAGCCTCTTGCAACCCAGGGGCAGCCTGGTGGGCGTAAGTGGCATCAGATTGGCATAAGAACTAGGAAGCATATGTAAGCCAATTCATACCTCCTGCCTCCTCTGAGCTCCTGCATTTCCATTGCAACCAAAGTTGAGCTACACTACATGAAATTTCTTTTCTTGAGCTGCTTTTGCCTCTTTACGTTAAACCTCTCAAGTACTTCTCTACAAATATGTGAAGAAAATATTACATTTGTTGCAGTTCTGTTATCAAATCACCATTGAAATCTAATTTATACTAGATTTTGCCTAGGTGCAACCATAAATAGATAAAAAACTTTTATCTGCATTTCAGTCCCCAGTGAGAGTACAAAAATGTAATATTTATTTTTTATTTTGAGAGTACCAAACACCATTAAATAATATGACACCACCAGTAAAAGCATTTATGTGTCATCTCTGCTTCACAGTTGCTGCTTGGAAAGTCTACAACAGAGCAGCTTCTTATTAGCACATCTGCAGGATGTGCTGTGTGTTGTTTTACCTGTTCAGAATTCCACCAGAGTTCACACACAGCTTGAGCACAGGGACAAAGAGGTCTTTTTGCTTTGTCAGCTGCAACCAAGCAAGGAAACCAATCACCCCCTGAACCTAACAAACCTGAACCAAAAAAACACCCTAACTCTGAACATGGCAAATGATCTTTTAATTTCCTCAGAAAATTTAGGGACTTAAGTTCATTAAAAGCAGGGCATGGCTAGAACAACATATTGGAAGTATCCATTTGATTAAGGTATTTTGCTTTGAGAGACTTGAAAAAATGCAATTAAATAAAGAATTTGGAAGTTAAATTTTCACTCAAACTACTTTCATTCACAGCAATAGCTACTGTAGTGTTTTTCTTTTGGGAAAATCCTCACTGGGAATTAACTTTAGAAAAGCAATTAGACCCTGCTGGGTAGCTAAATGAATCAACCTGTCTAAACTATTTTTTTACTAGAAATATATCTGCATTCCAGCATCTTGAAACTATTGTGAAAACACACACACACTACATAAAATTAATCCCCAGGGGACCATAATGGTTGCTGTTAATAATACTCATCTGAACTTGAGGCCTCAAGTGTTGAATATCTGTCAAATAAAGAAGAGAGACAGCCAGCAGCAACAGGACAAAACAAGGGGAGAATTTTCAGCTTCAACAGGTACAAGCTGTAAATGTGAAATGGGTTGTTAGAAAAATAAATTATTTCCTGCCCTCCTCTAATTTTTCACAGTCTGTGTGGTAAAGCCTTCACCACTGACACAATTGACATAGTCTTTGCATCTGCATTCACTTACCACGACCTAGTGGGTAAACCAATCTTGCTCTCCCTAATAGCTTAATGCCAGAAGCACTTCACATAATGTAAAACATCTCAACCTCCCTAACCCTACCTCAAATTAAAAGGAAAAAAAATCAACCCGGTCATGTAATTGCTTGCCTAACAACTAAAAAGGTGGTTATGAGTGTCTTTTGTTTTCCTGAACTTCTGTTTAACAACAAGCTTAGCCCCAAACATAACCTCTTAGGAACATCTGCAGGAAAGTTCATATCTCCCCAGTGCATCATAATTTCTTCAGTAAAATTACATTTAAGAGTTAATCCTACCACTGCTGCAGCATGGTCATGCCCTGGAATGTTTCTGTGTTGTCACTGAAATTAACGAAATCTTCAAATCTCAAAATATGCTGAGCATAAAATAAAGTGATATTTCCTACCTAGCGTGCTGCTAATGCAACTGACCTGCTGCATAATCGTTTTCACCAGCTGGCTTGCTTTGTCTTTCCTGGAATGATGACAGTGCAGGTGAAGTGAGGAATCCAGTTCTTTTACCATCTCCAGTCAATTCACAGTCAGCCAAGGCGCCTGAACAGGTGTCATGCATATGCAGTAAATTTTCATGACTTATGGGGACGAAGACAGAAAACTGGAAAATATTGTACATATAAATGCACTTCACAGAATCACAGAATCACACAAATTCTAGGCTGGAAGAGACCTTTAAGATCATCGAGTCCAACCCATGTTCTAACACCTCAACTAGATCATGGCACCAAGTGCCACATCCAATCTTTTTTTAAACTCTTCGAGGGATGGTAACTCCACCACCTCCCTGGGTAGATGATTCCAGTATTTGACCACTCGTTCTGTAAAATACTTCCTCCTTAATTCTAGCCTGTATCCCCCTTGGCGCAGCTTGAGACTGTGTCCTCTTGTTCTGCCTGTTGTTGCCCGGAGAAAGAGACCGACCCCCAGCTCACCACAGCCACCCTTCAGGAAGTTGAAGAGAGCGATAAGGTCACCTCTGAGTCTCCTTTTCTCCAGGCTGAACAACCCCAGCTTCCTCAGTCGTTCTTCATATGGCTTCTGCTCCAAGCCCCTCACCAGCCTCGTTGCACTTCCTCTATATTAAGTAGGGAAGGGGCAACCTAGTGAACCACAGAGGACATATGATTCTCAAAATTCCTCTCCATATACTTTCAGTGAGTCCTACAGGGATTCCCAGCTTTCTTCCTTTTCATTATGGAAAATACCTGTGACCTCAATTGCTAGTGTGCTGAGGAAAATTAAATTTTGACCATGAAATGTGTGTGCTCCTTTAAGCAGAGTCTTTCTATCTTCCTTATTTATTTGTACAATGCATAGAAGAATAAAATCTAAATATTGCTGAGGCCTCTGTGAATTATTGCAGTGTAAATGAGGTAATAATGATGGTGTGGAACTTACTCCTGGAGTAAAGTGAGGGGGTAAGTGCAAGTACTCAACAACCACATCCTCCTATCCAGCAGAAAGACTGAGAAGCAAGCTGATTTCTCAGTGTTTCTTCAACTACTTTCATGGGCATAAAATAAATATTAAACCTATGTTTTTCTGTTTCAAAAATAAAACCCCCAAACGGTGTTTTGCTTTGTACATGGGGAAGTAATCTGGACTGACCACTACTAAACACAGACCAGTTTCCCTGACTGTCAGTTCCACTGTTCATGGGCTGAGTTAAGACTGAGTCTGCCTTGTTCTGCTCACTTAGAGCCAGAGAGTGACTGGGGTCAAGGCCCACATCCCCCACAAACACACATTCTGTGAATTGTGATAGCAGCTACTCAGGGGGAAAAAAACAGCTTCTGAGCCATCACTGATATCCATATTCATGCAAAACAGGATCTAATCTGGGACTGAAACTTAAGCACTGCTCAAAGGCAGAGAAAGGAAATTAACAATAGTGGTTGTTCAGAAGGGAGGCCTTCTGCAGAAATATCATGTGATCTGTTCTCTGTGAAATTTTTTTCCACTTGGATTTGAACAATCAAAAGCAATTATATTTTTAAAACCAAATCTGTAAGAAGTAGTATTGTATTTTTCATCTACTGTGTGTCATTGGACCACACAGACAAAATTATAGCTGTACTGAAATCTAATCCAGTAAAAACCAGTAATTATTTGAATGGTTTCTGACACAGCTGAAAAACCTGTCAGGCAATCGTGTTTGCAGAAGCACACAAATCCTTTCCCTGTGCAGCTACAGATTTCCTAAAAAGAAGAGTAAAGAATGCACTGTGTCATTGTTTTGAAGGGTGCAGATAGCAAGCCTTAGCTGTAACAATGGTGGAATATAGCTAGCAAAACTAACCAAGAATATGATCAGCATAAATTTATCAAGTTGTATGTCATCAAAAGTCACATGGGGCAGTCAGGAATTGTGAGCTGAGACTTCTTACAGTGCATGTGTAATTTTTAAGTGTGAAAATACCACACAGCTCTACTTTTCTCAGAATGCTAATATACGGATGTGTTAAAAGCGAAAATAAAAAAACCAGCAACCTTCATTTTATATCAGTTGATCATTTTTTGCAAGCAAAAGAATACATAATGTTTAAAAATCTGGATCAATGATATACTATAAGATACTAAGTATACCAGGCAGAAAAAAGCCTTCCTTGTTACCACATCTCTGGATGTAATTAAGGCTGTCATGATCTGAATGAGCGTGACTTGATCAAAGCTAAGCAAAACAACACCAGCTTTTTAAGCATGAAGAGATAGACACTTTATGAAATACAAAAAGACATGGGCTAAAAGATATTCTATGAGATGAAAATAGATTTTTTATGAAGGCTAATTTTAACCTCTTTCTACAATGAACTAGGTCACCTACTGCAAACATGCAGAAGAAATTCTAAGAAATTCTTAGAATCTTTATAGCTGGCATACAAAAATTAATTTGAAAAATAAGAAAAACATTCTCTCAATCTTTAGAAAACAGAAAAATACAGTTCAAGTGAAGATTTTAACAGGCAAGAGACAGAACCAGAACTTTTACAATGTATTTGCATCACTGCAGATATACCTAGGATACCCAGTGATCCTGAAGTCTGTTGCATGCAATGGAGAAGCAACACTGAGCTTTGAATGAGGCACCTGCAGAACTTTTGACTCCATATAAATTTTTTGTTGTTGTAATTTTTTTCTATTTGTCCGCTTTCAATATCCTGGACAGATTTCACACTATGTCTTACATCAGCTGCACTATAATACCACATGAGATGGTTTGCATACAAATTTGCATTCCACATATTAATATAGTAAAAGAAAACCTAGATAAAATCTTTCTTTTTCAGCTTAACCTGAAGTAAAATAAAATCTTTGGCACCCTCACAATAATGTCTTTGTTTATCATCAGGTTTATAAAGTAGTGTCAGTTCCGTGTCTATGTTCCTAAATTTTGAGCAGCATTCTGATTCAAAATCTCTAGTAAGAGTAATAGAAACTGTTAACAATTAAATCTGTAATTATATATTTTCTGACCTCCATGATTGTTGCAGGCCTTTGTCTGCAGGGAGTCATGGATTGTTTAATTGCTCATTAAATCCTAACAGTACAAAGATTTCTTTCCCTCATTAAAATATTCCAGTTATATCATGTCAACTAACCATAAACAAAACATACACTATGACCACTGTAACTTGGTTTAGTCATTCAAATTACTTTGGTTGACACATTTTACCACTTTTAACATCTAGCCCATTTTACAAAAACTTTGCATTATAGTAGAAAGTGTCAGAGCAAAAAGGCCTTTAAACCAAGCAACTCTTTCATCCAACATGTTCCAGAGTGCAGGAAAACATACATTGCCAAAAATTCATGGATCACATAACTGTGCAATGAATCTGTGTCTTGGGAAGGGTCAGGAGGGCTTTACTGCTTTATTACCCTTGTGTCTATGATAGTTCTTCAAGGTTGGAGACAGTGTCTAATAAAAACAACAGTGAAAAGAAATCATTAATTTCTCATGGCCCTCAATGTGGAATTTCTCATTCCACGTTGAGGGCCAGTGGCACATGTTGTTATGGGTTTTTTTTGTAGAGGTGTAATGCTTACCAACACTACTTAACTCCCTCTGAAATAATTCACACAATAAACCTTGTTTTACTGGGTCAGCCATTGCTCCACCCTTTTATGTTCTTCTGCCAGTGGGTGGATGGACCAGCTGATGGGCTTTTGCTCCATCCTGCTTTTTCAGGTAGGCCTCTGCAAATTCCCTGTGAAGGACAGAGGCCTGGCAGCAGTTTCCACACAGGGCCATGTGAGCTGCATCCCACCACTCCCTAGAGGCTTTAAATACTTACTCGGGAGCACCAACTGCTGTGGGATGCCAGCAGAGGTAGATTGTTCCAAAGCCTCTCCTCAAGAAAAGCTTGCTGCAGTGATTAAAATTAAACAAATGAGGACGTGTCTGGCTCTTCCTTCAGGAATATTTATCAAAATGAGACATGCGACTGGTTCAGAGCTAAATGATACCCAAAGATTTAGCGTAGGAGGAGAGAGGTTCTTATTTTAGCAATACTGCTTCATACACGATGAAACAGGATTAAGATTTTACATATGCTCTTTTATTTGAGCATGATTTATCTACAGAAACAGCTTAATGTGTTGGCGGAACAGCGCCCATCAACAGAAGTGAAGAATCCCATGGAGCAGAGTATCTGCCTCCAGGCATAGCCAAGCTAGACATGGATTTGTGCAGAAGAATCTAGTCTGTCAAACAGGCAAAAGAAATTCTATCTTTGGACCCATTAGTAAGCTGACATTATCCACAGTTATTTTTGTTAACTGAAAATAAGTTTAGGTTGCATGTAAGAGATAGGTTTGGTTCAGTTTTGTGGAAAAGCACAAATGAATTAGAGTGTTGCAAATACCCTAGGATCTGTCTTGTTGGCTAGTCATGGTGTACATTTTCATCAGCCACTAAAACAGTTGTCATTTAAACGCATGTCCTCCTCCAGTTCTCTGAGCATGACACATAACCTGATTTTCTGCCCTGTGAAAAGGATGCAATAGGACAAAGGGTGCATTCAGGGGTTTTAGATGTCAGGGTGACAAAATCGTTTGATGGTCCCAAAGGCCAGATCCAGTGTTTCTGCTGTAGAGATTTCCTGAGCAGTAGCACCTGCTCTTCCAGCATGGCAGCTTGGAGAGGAAAAAAGCAGCATCTGAAGAGACACATTCTGCTACACCCTGTCTCCTCATGACAACTATCCTTCAGCAGCTTTGATGTGTCCCTTTGTCCTCATTAAATAAGGCACTGAACGTTTTCAGTGCAGTACTGTAGTGGGTAAGTTATTTTCTTTCAGAGCCCCTTTGGAGCTCCCAGCTGGGAAATGAACTTGGCCATTTAATCTGTGTCCCATCTGGACCAGCAGGGCTCCTCATTCTGCAAATACCCTTCCAGTAATTCATAGCTGCTAATGTCACATCAAATTGTAATGAAGTTAGACACATTCAAATGGGTTTTCCAGTGGTATTATCATGGATGTGCCTCTTTATTTATTGAAAAGGTGGTAATATTCCACAGACAAAAATCTTCATTTTAAAAACTGAAATGTTAAGGCATAAATGGCAGATGGTCAAGCTTATAATGTAAAGAATTTGATTCCCTAATTACAGCTGGATAAACCAACCATTTTAGTAGTATGCGCTGTGATTTCATACCAGCCTCTCTACTTTCTCCCTTCAGTCCTTGTAGATGAATTTGGGCTGAAGGGTAAATCAGACAAGCTATAAGGAGTTCACACAACAGTGATTCTCATGAATCTGGCTATGATGACAACCCTTGTACTTAGCCCTTTTAACTCCTTTGAGCCTGCAGCCTTTCTCCTTAGCCTCCTTACTACCATTTCAGTCACTCCTTCTAAGGCAAAACTTGTGTTTGGAATGACAATTTTTTTAAATTATGACTTAACAGTCTGAGTTTCCCACTCCAGAGATGAACACATGTAGCACAACAGAATTATATTTTCAAAGATCTAAAAGGATCACCTGTGTTTGAAAGGACAGTTAACATCAGCCTGACTACTAAACATGTCTCTCAGCTAACAAAAGGACAATTAAAATTATATTAGTATTAAGAAAGACTCATTAATCTTGCACTCCATCATTTTTGAGTAAAATCTCTGTCTGCTCACTGTGAAACAAAGATTCACTTGGCTGAAACATCTGCACTAGAAAAAAAGAAAGAATGGAGATTCTCAAAAAGGCTAAATACTGTACAAGTAGCCCAGATGCCAAGGTAATACTGCGAGAATACGTGAGGAAACAAGGAAGTCCATAAACTGAACTGGGCATTGAAAAAAAGCTTTGCTCAAAATTTGTTAAAATGCACAAGTGGCACTTCTCTTTATACCTTGTGCAAAACCAGTACATACACATGATGCTTGCAGTTATTTACATCTATAAACTCAGACCCAGGATTTGTTGAGACTCTCTCCTTCAATGCAATGCATTCCAAACTATCCAAGGAACACTATGTTATGGATATTTCAGTATATGCTATAGATGTCTTTCTCCTTATGAAATACTAGAGTGACTCTACAAATGCTTTTTCTATTTATGAATACTTGGAAGTCAGTGCATGTAAATATTTGCTGAGATTGAAAGATTTCAATGGTAGTCCCTGAAATTGAATCTCAGTACTTTTTATTAGTAATCTTAGTTTTTCTGATCATTTTGTTCCAAATTTCAGGCTTCCCAGCAGGCTCTTAATTAAATAGCCAGCTAGCTCCTTAACTTGACAGATAGAATTGAAATGGCTGAAGAACAGTAGAGATGTTCACATAATTTCAGCAAATAGGGTGGAGATGTTGCAGACAATTTTATGAATGCACAGATATCTTGAACTTAAATCCAAAATGCTCAGAATACAAGCATGTTTTATCTCAAGAGCACGTGGAAAATATTTTAAATATTTTAAAGAGAGGGGGAAAAAAGTAAACAGACTAAAAAAAGGGCACTACGAAAACTGCTAATAAATATTCACTTTTCAGCTATTATTGCTGGAAGTTTTGTATTAGATCCAGAATTGTGGTCAGTGGTAACAGGCCAGAGTTTCTCTCCTGAGATGGAGATTCCTGAGATAGAGATTCCTGAGAGGCAATTGAGGAGCTTTTTTGGTGGTTTCTCTAAAGTCTATTTTGCTCTAATGTTCCATGCAGTCATTTTGTGTTACACTTTCCAGAATCAGAAACATGTATGGTACCATTTTTAGAGCAACACATTTGGTCCACAATGAGAGAATCCCATAACAAATGTGTAAAAGGGAAGGATAATTTCCTGTGGATAATATGTGGGACAAAATATAGAAGTCCAGTATCACTTGCATTAACCAGATGGCTCATCTGGAGTCTTCAGCTCAGAACAGAGCAGGGGAAATCACTGTGTTACATAAGTATTCAAGCTGCCAAGCAGTCTTAAAACATAGAAGGTTGTTAATTAGAGAAAACAACTGAGAAAAAATACACTTTCTATTAATAATTAGGCAGAATATGCGAGGAAACAAACGCTTCACAGGCAACCCACTCATCAATGACACATTTAATGGGGTATAACTTGCAAGGAGACTTCTTTCTTGGACTTCTTTCTTCTTACTTGGATCATATCTGGTCACAAAAGGCCTCTTCAAAGACGCAGGGTTTAAAGGTGTCTCCTCTTTCTAGTGTCCCTGCTGTGTGTTCCCCACTGTAATTAGACACAGAGTTTTCATGAAATGCTATCTATGAATGCAATTAAATTTTTCTCCTTGATTTTCCACTTGACTATGAATGGACACAAAACTAATTATCTTTCAGTGCCTTGCTCTTGCATTGCAGTGAAAGTTTACTTATGTTTGACAACAACTTCTAAAGACAGAGGAGTGGGACAAAGAGAAACTAATAAAAAATCCCTGAAAATCAACTCCTTTCAAATCCTTAAGTACAAAAGATTCTGTGATTGAACTGAAATACCTGCAAAAAGCATTAGGAAACTAAGAAAGAGGGAGAAGCACAAAAGAGAAAAAAAATTAAAGTTTCAGGACTGGATTACAAATTTGAACATTTTCTTTTCACAACAAAAAAAATTATTGCCTGTGTTAAAGTGTTTGTAAAGTAAATTAAGTAAAGTGTAAGTAAATTATGAGGAATGCTTCTGCAGAGTTATAACTGATGCCACAGAGATCAAAGAGAAATCCAGACAATGAGAGAAACAATTTGAAAGACAGCTTCAGAATGAAGTGTGCAGATGTAATGGAAATCTTTGCAGAGCATAACACAATTTCATTTCTCCTGTGAAACTCATAAACAAGCCCCCAGACACAGTATTTCCCCTTCAGAAATAAAAGCATTATCATCCAATCATAAAACATGCTTACTGAACTCCAATAACCTGTCTCTGCTCATATCAGATATTCCTAGGAGGGTAAAGGAAGTCACCAATGGATGTAATATGTCAGCACAGCCAACAGTGAGAGCCTCAATCTTCTCTATAATTTACAGTTGATGAAGTCCAAAAATATGTCACTGAATAGGTCTTCAAAAATATTGCATTTTGAGGAGGAATTACTTATTAAATTTTTCTCTAATTAAGGATCTGCCACTTAACAGCTTAAATAATTATGGTGTATCATGAAAATTGTTTCTAACATGAAAATCTCCCACTTTTTCATTTAATATATCCAAACATTTTTCTTTCTTCTGTCATGTTCCACATCAACAGAAGCTCCAAATGCCTTGCCTTGTTCTTCCCATATATTTTTTATAATTTCATTTCAAGGATAAAAAGTACATTTTCATGGTGAAAGTAACTCATGGTATATATGTCCTTACACCCCATCTTTCTCTCTGCCAGAAATACTGTATCTGAAGAACATAAAATTGTTAGGGCTTCTGAATATTACATTTAAGTTAATTTATTATTTTTACCTGCAAACCTCTGTTAGGCACTTTGAAGTGAAAGACTTCTCCTTGCAGACAGATCATAATATGCAGGTAAAGGATGCATTATTGCTAATTCTGTATCTTAAGAGAATTGTGCTATACACAATATGCAGGGCATCCTGGAAAACTCCTACCCACGACTTGTGGAAATTGCAGTCTATAAAACTTCAGTACTGCTCTTGGATCTGGCATTCAGGTAAGATTGATGAGTAATCATTTTGTGCAATAACAGGGTTGTGTGATAACCTACACAGAGATCAAGGACCTTTTCATTAAGCAGTTTCAATTACAAGAGTTACTCTGTGAGGAGCTATGTCAATATGGCAGTACATTTAAGAGGTAGGCCATCAAAATTCTACTCCTTAAACAAAGGACTGTAGAAAAGCAAAATTCAAAAAGTAAGTTTGAAAGAAAACTATTTTTCTTTATGTATATCATATAAAATATTCTATTTGTAGTGCTCGGGATTTTTTCAGTAAGAGGAAAAATTGCATTGTAAAAACATGATAAAACTACAGAAAAAAGTCCTGAAACTGTATAAGTATACATAGCTTGATTTAATAGATCTCATTCCACATGACAAAGTAACAGTCTGGCTTTATTAAAATCTGGGATTCGTACAAAACCAGCATTAGATTATGAGAACCTAAAGATGTTATGTTTGCAGATTGATTGGAGGAAACATGATACAAGAAATGGCAGGTAACCTCACATTTGAAAACGGCTGCACGCAGAGTTAAAGGTAAAGGAGAGGTTATGGCACGGATGTAATTGGAGACCTCATCTATCAGAGTATTTTTTAAGAATACAAGAGTCTGGGATTGTTCTATAGTAGAAATGCTACAGAACCTATGTTCTAAACCAACACAATTCAAGACACACGTTAGGAAAAAATGCATATCCTAGTTGTCAGCTTTTAAAATATTGTCTAACCCACCCAGGGATAGCTTCACAGCAGATTAGCTAAAAATCTTGCCAACTACCACCCGAATAAATTGTTATACAGCAATTGTCTTCAAAAAGTCAGAGAAATTCTCTCCTCTCCTTGCAAATAATTTCTGGGAAATCCTTAGGCAAACAGCTAACTAATAGATTAACAAATCTGAAAGACCCTTTTGGCTAAGAAGAGGGTTTGAATCCATTCAAGGAATGCCTCTCATGCACACCCAGCCCCCTGAAACTGATTCAGGCTGCAGTGTCATGGGAACCAGGTCTCACTGGAGCCTGCAAGGGAAAAGGTGGCGACTGAAGGAGTCTCCCATGCCACAGCTGGCTTCCAATCAAACACCACCACCATAGAAGGAGACACCTCTAAATAACAATCAAGGAGTTGTTACAAAATACAGCATTCACAGGAAGGCATCAATCTGCACTTTATGCCAAGATAGCACAATGTACTTCTTCAGAGCTTCTCTAATGGGACAGAGAAAGCATTGGAAACACAGAAACATGTGCTACATCCACTCCTCCTCTCCCTCCCCTTTCACAGCTCACTAAAGAAGCATAGTCTTTTATAAGGAGGAAGAGGATAAAGCAAACTTTGCTCTGAAAAGCCTCCGGCCAAGCTCTAAGAGCATAACGGGGAAGACACCAAATAGCAGAAACCGCTTGAACTCAGAGTGTCACCAATAAATGAATTGGGGGAAAGAAAAGTTTTGTCTGGATAGGAGTCAGGCTGCCATGAACAGGAATTTTCAAACTGGCTCATGCTCTCAGATAATTCAGGTTTCCATGTCTCAAATACTCATTTTACCACTGAATTCACACCGTGTAATGCTCACACCATATGTTTGTAGAAGATAAATAGTCTGGGATTGAACAAAATCAGAAGTCCTGCCCAAACTCAGTACTCTTTCATAGATGGTGTTCCCCAATGTACCACTGGTCTTTGGAGAGAACTGCAGCCTGGAGGTACACGCACATAAATGCAGAATGGGATTTCTGGGGTCAGAAATGAAATTGCATGTCCATATGACTGTCGGTCTTGTTTTTACTGTGTCCCAAATTGGAGGCAAGACCTGCTAATCCTTCTTTCAATATAGGCACCTATTTAGCAACAAATAAAATGCAAAGTCATCTTTTTATTTTCACTGAACACAGCAAATTAGAAACTTTACTTGAAATACTGATTTTAAACAATCTTTGAAAATACAGCAGGTACATGGAAAAAGATTTACTAATGAAATACCATAGACGTTTTCTGTCTTCTTAGACCAACATTTCTAGAGAAATGACACTAATCTCCTTTCAGCTGTACAGTCCTCCAATTTAAACAAGAAAACTCCTTCCAGATTGTCTTCAGTATCACTGCTAATGAAATGGGTCATTAACTTCAAGAACACAAATGTGTTGCACCAGCCCATTGAGTGCAACTAGTGATGATATTTTAAGAGCAATGTAACAACTAGTAGATAATGATATTTTAAAAAAACACCCTTAATGGCAACGGGCCACCAAAATCCCACTGCCTAATGGTGACAGATATGCTACAGGAAGGCAACAATGGACAATGTAATCTTAGATCCAGGCAAGCACAATTTAAAAACTGAACCAAAGGATATTTTCCTTTTTAATGCACTTAAACCAGTCTTTCAGAGACACTTAATATTTTTTCAGAGGTAAAGGAAGGGTATATGAAATTTGTATTATTTACATTTCCTCAATCTAATTCTGGATTTGTAATGCATAAATCCAGATCATTATGCGGTATTTTATTTTCTACTTATTATACAAGAACTTCAGCAGCACACTTTCTCACACTTTTTTTTCTATTACATAACTTGTTCATATGTGTTTTCTTAGTACTTCAATTTAAAGTAAATTGACAAATAGGATCTCCTGTACTAAATTGCACTGTTTATGCTTCAAGTCCAATGCCTTGCCTCCAGCAACAGCCAGTATTCAGCAATTTAGAAGGAAACTAGGAAACATATATTGCTTCTCACTAATTGCTGTAGTTTTAGGCCACAAGGGAAGTGTTTCCTGCCTTTTGAAGAGTTCTTTTTAATTCCAGAGTTCTATAAATCCATTTGTGCCAAATTTCATTCAAGACAAGTGTGTCACAATATTGCTAACAAAAATGCAGGGAATGCTTCCATAAACCATGAATTTTTCAAAAGGTATACATACCAGACCCAGCACAAGAACCTGTTTGCTTCATTTTCATTTTCTCAAAATCTTATCTAGGTCTCTCACTTCTCTTCATCCTTCTTTTGATCCAACCTGCCCTCTTTTACAAACACTGTGTGGGTTAAAAATTATACTTATTCTAAATTCATCTTTCCCAGAAAGATTGTTAAACAAACAAACAAAACCATTTCTCACCATAAGTGTGCCTTTTTCAGCCTGGAAGTGCAGGTGCAGTATAAGGGCCTTGTTTCCTCATTTCCGTCTCCAGCAAATAAAGACTTGGAAAATCATTACTTCAGTGGTATGATTGCTTCCCCCTTCCCAAGAATACTCAGAACTATGATAAGAGGATAAAAGGCAAATTTCTAGGGCAACAGAATAGCTATCAAGAGCAAAGGAGTCGTATATCACCTTTACAAACTAGCTGGCATTACTTAGTTTTGTTCAGAGGGAAACATAGATAGATCAATCAATATGTCTATTATTATTCCACTGTAAGTCTGAGGGTCAGAAATGTTCTTCTAATTCCTACCACACTTTTCTTACTGATAGTTTTTCTTATTTCTTGTTATATCAGTCAAGTAACTTCTTTGCTTGACATTTACCTCTTACCTCTCAATATACACCACATCCATTTGAGCCTTTCTTTTCCCCCCACTTCATGCCAAGATCCTCTGTTCTTCTTCACATAAATATGGTTCTGCTCCAGACTCCTTTCAGCCTCAGCTTAACTTCCACATACTTAACTGGTCTGTATGTACCTGAGTCTGACACAGACATTTTGGATGTTTATTATCCTTGCCTCACTCATTACACCAGATCTTTCACCTTGTCGCATTGACAACTCAATTACATTCATTAATCCATTTGTTTTCCTTATTATAATCTTGACTGGTTTTATTTCCATTTAGCAATATAAATGCAAAATATCTATTAATTTTAAAGAATTTTTTTTTTTTGCTTCTGTATAATTAAGTAACAGCTCTAGTTCTGAAAGTTAACTTTTGCAATTTATTCAGCTTAGACCAATTTGACTGTGTTGCTTTGCAGATCACAATTGTTCTTCTACCTTATAAGTCACTGGCTGTCTCCTTTTTTCTTGCTGAGGAGCACTAAAATACAGCTATATATGTCAGCATTAATTACACCAGACCTGTAATTGATGGAGCTTTCGGCATTTTAAAAATTTGTTTCCCAGGCCTTCATAGATCTAGTGATGCACTTCCAATTGGCAGAAGAAATGTGGTAAAACTTCTTTTCTTCCTTCTCATGTGCTGCATGCTAAGATAGGCTTATCTATAAATTCAGTAGCATTAATCATGTCGTCATTCTGTTGACTCATGTTTATAAAGAATGTGTTATAAAAGAGACTTTTGGTAGCAAGCTTCCTCTACAGCTATTGCATTCTGCTGACAGCAGTATTATAATTCTTAATGAAATGTAAGTAAGAAAGACTTTGCCTTCCTTGACCTCAAAAAAGGATGTAAAATACTGGCAGGAGAGGTGTACAAATGAATTTATTCCAAAGAAGAAATACTTTTTAAAAAACATACTCTTTTAATAGGCAAACTAAATGTAAAGAAAGAATACTATTAAAAGGAGACAAAAAGAATGCTAAATGTTTTAACTTAATGAAAAATTCTGTGCAATTTGGAAATCAGGAGACATTTTTATGCAGATAGAGTGAAACTGTATAACCTTACACATTATGCATATATGTAATAAGTACAATAAGATTTATCATCAGGAAAAACAATCTTATTCAATTATATAGATGATGTATGCTCTGCACTGCAGTCAGATTCTTATAATTTTAAAATCAAGAGTACAAAACTATCTAATTATTCCTCAATGTTGTGCACCAAAACCAAAAAAAGTCATCCTATTACTGCACCCCTCCCCCCCAGACAAAACCTCTTTTACTGACTAAGTTACAGAATTTTAATAGTTTGATTTTTTTTTCTTAATTCAAAGAGTCTCAAAAAATTTAGATGAGCATTCTATCATTTGGAGAAGACCACTTTAAAGCTTACTGGCATTTAGTAGTTTAAAAAAGCTGATAGAAACAAGGATCATGTTAGATGTCCCAGTGTAAAACCAGGAATTATTAATCTCATTGTATCTTCATAAGCTTAAAAATATTAAGTTTTCAGAACCTTGATATGTCAGTTCATATGATTCCTTTATATGCTGTAATCCAAAACTAGAAGACTGATATTTCTAGACATACAGATATTGAAATTAGAGAACTAGATCTGGGTCATTTGTTTGTTTTCCAAAGTACTTGCTATGGTATATCACATTGTCACTGCAGTTTGTGGTAAATACCCACTAAAACCCCACAGAAATTAACATATTCATAAGTGTTAAAAAATTTCCATCCCAAAAGCCATTCACTTAGGGGGCAATGGCTTACAGAAACAGTTCAGAAGACCCCAAGGTCTTTCTCTTCTGTTGGTTAATCAAAACGTCAGCAAATATAGTAAATAAAAATATTTATTTCAGTAGCTCTCTTATCTCATTACCCTTTTCTCAGTATCTTTGCTAATGCCTTAAATGTATTTATTATAAGAGTTACATATGGGTATACTGCTTATGCTATCACTCTGTTCAGCTGCCCTAATTACAGACTGTTTGATGTTACACAAAAACAGAAAATAAATTACGCCTGCCTTCAACCAGATTAAATGGAAATTGAAAGCAAGAGAAAACCAGGAGAGGCGCAGTGTGCATTTCTGAAACTATCACAGAACACTGACAATTGAACTGATTTCAAAGTTGTTTTTATATAGACGCTACACAAAAGTGAGAGGAACTAGAGAGGGTTATACAAGTAATTCTGGGAAAAAAAAATATCTGCATGTTTAATAAGTGGTGATGAAGCCGGAGCCAGATGGTAACAGGTCAGTTATTACCACTGAGTGAAGGACAAGGGCCCTAGCTAAAACCTCTGCCTGAAAATAGGTGCATGGGGATTCATTATGCAGCAGGACTGATGCAGAGAAAGAGGAGGGGAGGATAGAAAAGCTGAGTAGGAAAAGGGTATGTCCAACATCTCAAGGCCAAATTAGAGAGTAGGGGTAAAGAAGCACATAATCAAGGTGTTGGATTTGAACTATCCACAAAAACCAGCATAGGAGGTGACAAGTGCAAGAGATTGTACAAGGGATGGAGAGAGGCAAGAAGAAAAGACAGTGTGTGCTGTCTGAGAGAGGAAAAATGGGGAGGGAATGAGATACCATTTCTGCAAGCAAAGAAAACTTGGGAGCAGCCATATTCAGAAAGATGGAAAAAATGGGAGGTGAAATCTCTGAATCACAGACATTAAAGAGAAGAAGCCCAACAGGTAAAACAAGATAAAGTCCAACACTTGAAATGCAATTTACCAATTGCTTTAATTATTTTTTAAATATTTAAATATATTTAGCCGCTGCATACTAAATTATCATCACCAAAACTGTATGCCCTAAACAGAAGCAACCAAAACTTGTGGGAGCAAAGGGAAGGATACACCACATGAACAAATAAACAGAAAGGCTTTACAAATTGCATAGCAGTTAGTCAATATTCACACTCTTCATGTGTTTGGCACACAGCATAAAGGTGTGAAAATTAACAGGTACTGAGCATCTGTGTCTAAACTGACAAATCCAACTCCAATTGTATGACCTAAAGTGAATCAATACTAAAACTGAACGTTTGCATCTATATTTTTAATGTGGAAAGGAACTGAGTGATTTTTTTTTTTTTTTAGATAAGAGCAATTGCTGCCAGCCTAGAACACCAGAGAGAGTATTCTAATATCTGAACTTCTCTCTACCCAATTAGTGTTTAAAATTACAATAGTGGCTAACAAGGCTTCAAAATATTACAAGGATCGTGTTCGGCATATCTGCATCTATTGTGCTTCTGTGAATTTCAGATGATTCTCTAAAATATCAAGAAATCAATATCAAAAAGCGAACCAATGGAGGAAATATTGAGAAGCTGACAAAATTTATTTACAATGGCAGTTAATCTGATGCCTTTGAGAAGTTGGCGCTGCAGAAAGCTATGGGTCTCTTATCAAATTCTTACCATATTCAGTCACTTAAAAAATAAAAAAAACATTCATTTCTACAAATAAAAGAAGGTCTCTGCATGTTAAAATTAATGGTCACCTATGAAGTAGGAAAGCTCATGTAAGTGAAACTGCTGAAAATACACTGAAGGGAAGAGAACCTGCTTTATTCCCTTCTTGATGTGTGAAACTTAGGTAGAGTTAGAGGTAACAGAACCTTAGAGATATCACTAAAGATGGCTTATCAGATAAATGTAAACCAAATCTATTGAGCCAGCTATATCGCTTTCACACATTTTTAGATTAAGCAAACACCTTGATAAAAGGCTAAAACCAGAATGGGCAGGAGATGGCAGAAGAAAGTACAACAGTAGTCAGCTGTCATAGAAAAAACTGTGAAGTGATAGCAGTAACACAAAATTAAAGAGCACAATTCAATCACAGATCCCCTGATTTTTGCCAGTCTGGGACGTTGTGGCTGCAGTTGCACCTTATACTGTATTTAGCCATTCCAAACTGTATCAGTTGCAATTTACTCGGTGTCATCGAGAGGGACAGCATAGGCTGCACACACATGCAGTCACTGAGCTGACTTAGGGGTGTGTTTGGGAGTTAAAAGAGCACTTCACGTCCTACCTGTCATGACAACAACTTTTCCTGTTAATGCTCTAAATAACCAGAATGAATTGCTCAATAATGAAGGGGTATCAATTAAAGCCATATAACCAATGATTGATTATATGGCTTCACAAGAGGAGCCTCTTTTTTTAACCCACAAAATGTTGTACATCAAGTGATAGACATTTATGCTTCTAGATAGATTTAAAAAAAAAAACAAATAGCCCCTCTGCTGAAGTTAAGGGACAACCACAAATGTGTTAATTGCCTAATAGCTGTAGCTAGGCAGAAGCAAGGGAAAAACTTTCAAATTACATTCAGTTACCAACAACACAAGGCTTTTTCTTATTTTCTTAATCCCTAGAAACTAACAACAACAACAAAAAATTCCTGATGCTGTGAATATTATCTATTCACATTATGCATTAAACAAGATGGGTCAGTCCTCAATTTAGCTAGATTTTTCTCAAACCAGAGAAAACCCTATCAATCGGAAACAAAGCCATTTTAGACTGCTAAAACCAGCAAAAACTGCCAGTAGCCAGCAAATTATCTCTGTATCATCAAATTGCCAAATAAAAGAAACAGTAATGCTTACTCTGTGTAACCCAGATTATGCCTTTTTGGCTCCTTCTGGAATTAAAAACACTTTAAAATACCCATTCAGCTTCCATCAGCAAGACATGTAGAACTGCAGGGGGTTAAGGCTGATTCTCAGAGCCAAATTCTGTGCCCCATGTTTACAGCATGTTGTTTACAACAAGCTTTAAAAGAAGGAAGAAAACAAATTGGTAATAACTGACCTCCTAAGAAACAGTAGTAAAAGGACAGAATTACGTAAGAAAAAAGGGCAAAAGAAAATGAATGCAATTTTTTAACCTCAGAATAAGTATTTGTACCCCAACATATCTTGCAGGGAGGGGGTTCTTTCCCCCTGTTTTTATTGTTGGTTATCCATGAAAATTTTATTACAAATTTCATGGTTTACAAGATGATTATTTAAACAATTGATACAAATGGGGTCCAGAAGATGAAGTGTTGTCTCTCTGCAGATCCCAGCATTTACAGTTTGAAAAAGTAGGAAACATGCTGTGAATGCAATGAACAGAAAATATACCTGAGAAAAAATTATCTGTTTATGAACACTTTTTAGACATAAAGAAATCAATAAACATACACATACGCACACACACACACACATGCGCAAACACACACAGAGAAAAGAAACAAAAAACCACTAGAAAATACACTGTTTACTTCTGGAACTGTGGGTTTTTTTAATACAGAGTCTACTCTACAAAAATACCTCTTGTTCTGCAAAATGTCAGAATAGGTTTTTGTTAAATGTGGATCATATCCCCCTTTTTTTTCCTGTTCAGTTCTCTCTATTTCTATTACTCTGTATAAAATAATTGCCATTTCTACATCACTTACACATAAAAGTTTGAATTTTTAACTCTGTTACAAATTAAATTCTCCATTACCCTTCAGGTAATTAAGTACTAATCCAAGTCCAAGTTATTTTTTAATTAATTTATTGATGCAGCACTGTAAGAAACAGGCTTCCAAGGGGATAATTTTAACCAAAATGGAGATGTAAGGATTTTGGTTTATAGGAGGAAAGATGCAAACCACACCTTGTCTAGGGGAAAGTGGTACCAAAGAAAAGTGTTGGTGTCTTGCAGACATGACTGTCTCATAACCAGGCATCTTGACTGATAATTTGAGAGGTCTGCTTAGTGCAATAGTTTATCTTCTTTTTGTTTACATCATTAGGCCTGCTATTAACAGTGAACGGGCTCATATTAATATTCTGCAAAAGAGTCTCAACAAGTCCAGTCTCTGCAACCTCTCCTCTTTGAAATAAAAGAAAAAATCAAATCAAAACAAAACAACAACAACAAAAAAAAGCAAAACAAACCAAAAAACCCCAAAAAAATCTTCATAATTCAAAATTGCAGAGTTTAAGAACAGAATCCATCTGTACCACTGAATTTCTTTTTGTCAGTCTTGGAGTGCTTTCATCATTTTAGAAGGTAACACCACTAACAGAACGGTATGAAGACTAAACAGCTATATTTAGATATCTGCAAATTGACAGACCTCTTGATAATCTTAAAATGTGAGAAAGGTTGATTTTCTGAGACATCAGTTGTGGTCATGTATATAATATTCTGCTCTAGGAAGTGAGCAAACAGATTTTAAATAGCAACACTTTGAATTTAGGAAGTTTACTTCCCTTATCTTCGCCTCACAGAGATGGAAAAGCTTCAAGTGAAACATAACATTTTAAATTGTTGTGACACTTCTCCAGAGGTCTGTTTTCTTGTGGCTGTAAGTTGCAGGTAAACAGTATAGAGAATGATTACCTCAGTACAGCCACAGATGAGCTCAGTAACATGCTCTTATGCTGGGGAGTCAGCAGCACAACTCAAAAACAAAATGTAAAACCCTGATGCCTCTGGTTTAGGGCATCATGAGAGATCTGGACATCTGGAACGATAAAGCTGCCAGAAGCAGGCTAATGTTTTTTGCTTGGCAGAAGGCAATTAAAAGGAAAGCTTTCTGTGAAGATGCCAACATTCTGAAAATGTTCAATGCCAACAAAGTGGTGCAGAGATCTTCACCTTGATAGCAAGTTTTGACATCAGATTACTGATAGTCATTTGGTAACTGTGTCCTCTGGTGTCTGCAATCTCAAACATAATGGATATTATAATTTATTTAGGTAGAGCCCTAGATCAGAAGGTGACTCAAGCAGAAATCTAGGGCAGTCCTGGAAGACACAGAGGAGTAAAAACAAAAAAAAAAAAAAAAAAAAAAAAAAAAAAAAAAAAACAAAAAAAAAACAAAAAAAAGAGAAAAAAGGAAGGAGAAAAAGGAAAAAATAAGACTGGTAGGAGAAAACAAGTGTTGACAGTAACTACAGGTAAGAACACACAGTTATTAATGGATCTGCTGAATTTAATGGGTCTTCCTTCAGCTGTGGAGTTGAACTATGGATAAAGGAAGATATGATAAAAACACCAGGATAAATCAAATGCTGAAATGTGCAGAGCTTCATAATTTTTAAAGGATGTCTGTATTTCATTATAAAACATATAGAAGAAGTTATAGCTGTTAATTTTAAAGCATCAGTTTAACATCAGAAAACTGCAGACCAGTTTGAGAAATATTATATGCTTTTTTCCAGCCCTCATTGAATCTAGATGTATTAGCTATGGGACTGTGAAAAATGTTATAAACTGCCAGGTTTTTCCCCTTCAACATACGTGCAGTCTTTTTATGCTTTGAAAAAAAAAATCTTTGATTGCAGCATCTGATATTTTTCAACAAGATTATGAAACAGTATTCATAAGGTAGTCTATTTCATGAACATTTTAAGCTTCTCTAAACAGACATAAAAAAAATTGTGTGGTTTCTCTGTTTCCCTGTTTTCATTCCCAGATAAAACATTTTAATCCATTTTGCTGTCTAATGTCTTGTCCTCATTGCAGTCACTCTTAATATTCACTGTAGAATAAAAGAGAAAAATTAGTCCCGTTATATACACATTCACATTAGCAGATGGGATTTCAGGTGGGACTCAGAGCAATACAACAGTACAGAGAAAAATCCTGCAGAGCATTCAGCATCCTCGGGCGGGGGTTTAGCAGGATGACTTTAAATCACCAGTGCCCTCTGCTGCTCTCAGGACGGTCTTTTTGTTTTTCCATTCGACCAGGTATAACTTTGACAGCCTTCCAAGCCATCCTTAATTGCTGCTTCCCTGTGGGATGGTTCATGGCTGCCGTGATTTGCAGGATTCTGTCCCTGTGAGGCAGAGCTGCGGCCTGTCCTGCCCCAGCAGGGCCGTGGGCGTGTGGCTGAGGCAGGGCTCGGCGTGATGGCCCGGGGGCCAGGGCTGCGGCTGCACAGCTCTGCCAGGAGTGCTCATCCTCGCCAAAAGGCAAAGCTTGCAAGGTTTTCAAGGAATTTTACTGCTTGTCCCTAAAGGCCATGGATAGAGAGGGAGGGCTGCCTCTGCTTTTGCCCAGGAAGCTCAGTTTTGTAGGGAGGATCCAGTGCAGCAAAATAGACTAAATCTAATAATATGAAATATGAAGGATAGAGAAACATGAGTAGTTACAATTTCATCAGCTGCACAGAGTAACACCTACCTAGGGGGAAAATCAATCAGATAGTGTCTGATCAATGTTTCTTGATAGCATTAGCTATGTGGCTTATAAAACCTCTGAGGAGATGGTACTTGTTTTCCTTACCAGTGTAATTCATTTATTAGCCCAAATTTACAGCTGTCAGCATTGATTTGAAGCACCAAACGTACATGAACACACATTCTGTGGGTTCCAAGGACAGAGAGCTAAAAGCCTAAGCAAAAACTAGCAGAAATTTTTGCACTGAACAGCTAACTAATTTTCATTTCTTTTATTTATACAAGAAAATAATTTGATTTGTAGAAGGGAAGCTCTCTGGTCAGGAGTTCTGAATTTGGCTTTCATTTCCCTTTCTCTATAAGGAAGTATGTAACTCCCATCCAATCCAATAACTCTCACACTCCTCAAGATAGGAGGAATGGTCAATTTAAAATGAAAGGACATTTTTTGTGACTGTAGGCTACATTTACACGCATATCCAAAATCCTTCTGCACAGCCACTTCCACTGACTACCAAATATGACAATCTGAACTTGTCTGGCACACAAAATAATGTTAATGGCAAAATTTATTTTGTATGCCTTTTATATAAAGGTACAGAAGAGGCCATGAAATCCTTGTTTTTCTGTTGGGCCAAATATTGGGTTGACTCTTAAACTAATGTGAGGCAGTTTGGGTGCCCCCCCATTTGCTTGAACTTGTATTCTCTGCCTTTTCTACAGTCTACACTAAGATACAAAGACCCCCTCCAAATAAAGCTGTTCCCTGCTTTCTTCTGAAAGTAAAGGATTTTCTTACTCATTTCCCAAAGCTGAGGTGCCACCTCACCTATGTATTATGATTTGGTCCTTGTGGCAGTGCCAGACCACTGCAATAAAGTATTATCAATTTACACAGCACAATGCAAATTATCAGATATATTTAGTGTCCCACAGGAAACATAAAGTACCAGGACAAGTATTTGGAGACTATGCCTTATGAAGTATTCTCATCAATTATATTGAAAAGTAGCAAGAGGCTCAGTAACTCAGGCAAGTTACACCAACAGAAAACAAAGCAAAGCACTCAACCCTTGCTGACTTTCAAACAAACAGACCATGTGCAACTATTGGCATGCTCCCCAGAGCTAGTATTAGAAAATAAAATTGGATTTATCTAGTCTATTCTTTGATCAAGAAGTCAAGCAACATCTTTTTCTTGCATTTGAATGTTTGCATGTATGTTTGCAGACCATCAAAGTTAGACTGAAAAAAATTTCAAATTTCCTGACAAGTTTGACTGCTCAGTTATGGACTGTTTTAAATGGAATGCTGTGATCGTGTACGTCATAAATTTTTGATACTTTTTCTCAACTCTCAGGACTTAATTGCCAAAATCAGACAATTCCTGCTGTGAACATTGTAATAGTCTAATATATGGCATCTGTATTTTGACAAAGGTAAAGTTGGCTGTTGTCAACATGTGTATCACAACATTACTACTCTTTTCATTGCCATTATCCCTTGCCGTGTCTACTTGTTCATGTTGAAAATCAGCTTAATATGAAAGCATGTTTTTCCCTTGTACTCTTGCCAAAGATATAGCAGGAAAAAAAGGGAAGGGAAAAAAGTGAAAGGAAGAAGAAAGAATGAAAAGGGGAAGACAAAATTTGGGAGCAAGGAAAAAGAGCCTTATAGTCCTTCAAAAGGAAGGTACTCAGTGTGGGAGGAAGTTCTGCTCATTTCTTTTGCCAAAAAAACCAAAAATGTCCTGGGGCATTTTCAGTTGCTGTCTTCATTTTATCAGATACATGCTAGAATTTTAAACATGTGCAAAGACCATGGATTTTTTTCTACCAGCTACATGCTAATCTTCTCATGCTGATTTCTGAGCTTAATCTTTCCATGAATTTCACACCAAGAGACAGATAGTTGCAGAGAGAGAGCAGTTCAGAAGTCAATGTTTCAATACATAGGCAGAAAGTAGAGCTGTAAGTGAATTAAACAATTATGAACAGGACAATTCATAAAACAAGTGCACATTGGAAGACACTGAGGAAAAGAGTTTCAACATCCTTGATAAATTTATTGAAAGGAATTGGAAATTCCTTTCCAATTATGAAGAATTTCCTTAAATCCATTAAAACACTTTGTCTTTCAAATATATGATGGCATGCAACCTTGGCAGGGTTTTCTTAAAAGGACAAGGGAAACAAAGATTCGTATGAAGCTCAATAGAAGGCTTTTTTATCTCTTCTATTTCTCAAGAGAAAGGATTTTTTGTTATTATATTGTTTTATGAGATTCCTTGCAAATAAGAAATCTCTCAAGGTTTGTAACATGAAGAAACAGCTCATTATGTCTAGTTGCTTTTTATATGGTTTACACCTTTATTTGTTTTTTTACTTCAGGACAAACTATGAATCAAATTCATAGTCCACCATTATCCCCCTAAAATTAGTGGGATTTGATTAATACCTTATCTTTTCATTAATATTGGCATCAAGGAGTCTAATTATGTAAAAAGATTTTTTAAATGCCAAAGATATTTATTTCATGGATATGGGCATGGTCTCACCATTCTCTCCATTGCTAATCACTTCCATTCATATCTGTGAAGCCTGCAGTGGTACCTTTCACTTGGTGTCACCTTTATTTTCCCAGCATTGTTTTTCTGGAATGTCTACCTTTTCTTAGCCAGTAACAGATGAAGACTTTCCCCTAATTCAAGCTCCTTGTCACGCTACCTCCTGCCCTGTGTTTGACTCCTTGTGGAGCTCAGTGTCCTCCCTCAAAGCTTCCTCTTGCTTTCAGTCTGTGCCTTAGACCCTTAATTTGTGTTGACTCACAGCGTGGTTGCTGTGAGCTCTGCACCTGCTCCTACCCCTGCTTCAGCAGCTGAATTCTCACAGATGACTGTTTCCAAGGGAGACTCAGGCAGAAACTTAAAAATAACAGTGGAGCAAGCTATGCAGGGCTGCCTTTAGCCTGTGCATGCAGCGGCTGCCAGCGCAGTCCCACTTCAAAACGCAGCCACTGACGGAAAGTCTGAGCATACTCAGGCTCCCCTCGTCCTATCCAAGCCAGCACCTGCACAAACGACATTATCCTGTTAGCAGCTCTGGCTAACTTCAATTCTGCTGGCCCAAATGTGCCATGGATGCTGGCAATTTCCTTGCTTATAAGCACAGTGCCTTTGGGCTACCTGAGGCTAAGCCTTGACAAAACCAAAGTGAGCGTTTGGTATGTAAAACTTTGAAGAAAATTAGGAAAGTTGTGCTCGAGACAGACTTCCCAGTTTCCCAGAAAGATAAAATCAAAAATACAACCTTCCCCTCTTCCTCCCAAAATATCAAAATTGTTTTTGCCTTTTATTAAACAAAGAACATGGAAGACAGGAAAGCTTAAGAAATTTTGTAGAAAAAGAAATTAAAATTTCAAGTTTCCTTATAACCTGGATGGGTTGGAAGACTTTTCTTCATCACCACTTCCGTGAATTTGCGAGAAAATCATACAAAACAATCCTTCCTTTATATTGTTTCTTGTGCAACTGTGAAACTTGTAAACTGAATCATAACATAAGAACATTAGGAACAATGTCTGAATTGTAGCTCAAAATTTGTTATCATCATATGAGTGCAGACACCCTCAATTACTTTAACAAAGAACAGCTGTGTTGTTGTGGGGTTGCCATTTGCTTCCCATTAATGATTAATTTTTAACAATCTCACAAGACCAGCAAATTAATAAAAAAAATGAATTATTATTGGCTAATAAAGAATACTTATGACGGGAACCTTTATGACATTTGATTCACATTGTACATTGACATGGATGCTATTTGTTTTTACTTTGTGTCACATGAGAGAAAAAACACTTTTTAGGCAGCAATAGCCTTCTTGAGAAAATCAAATCCATATTCAATAAAATCACGTGTTTTTAGTATTGTAAAGTACTGGCCACATTTTATAAAAACAGTCCTTTCCCTATATAATTTTAGTTATTGTCCAGCTTGTGAAAGATTTGACTGAAGATAGAGAGCAACATAAGGCACTTTGCTCTAGATGTTTAATAAGAGGGCATTTAAAACTATTATAGCTGCTACATTCTTCCTATTCCCTAATGCTAAACATTAATCCCTTTCATAAACTGCACTCCTAAATTAGACATGAGCCAAGGCATTATTTTATTACCCAAACTCTGCTAGCACTTCCTCTTCAGAAAATTTTTATGCTTCAGTACTTTGGGAGGTTTAGGTGATCTAGAGCTTTTACTGCTGATAATAAATTCTTGGATTGAAAATTAATATAGACTACAGTTAAAAAAATTTCAAACTGAAACGTTTCAGTTGTGAAAACCTACTTTAAAAAACAAATCTACAACCAAACAAAGCTTCACTCCTTCAACATTTCTTTGAAAGTAAACTGTGAGGAGAATAAACTTTCATCCCATATTGAAACACAGCTTGTGATAGGGAACTACAAAAGCATCATTTTGTTTAGAAACAATAAAACAACACAAGAACATAACAAAACCTTTGGATGAATACAACAAAACCTTTGGAAAACACGAACTTATGACAATAAGTCTCTGGCAAATCTCACCAACCTGATATACAACCATATGGAAATCAGTCCCAAACATACCTCTCCAGAAAACTCAGTGGAAATACGCACATTCTTCACACTGGTACTTATCAGTTTTTATTTATCGCCTAATGAATACTCAAAATTTATAAAGCACATTATCTTCAATTTCAGAGATAACACTTAATATACAAGCATAAAGCTTGGATTCTGTCCTTGATCGATATCATATAAAGCCACTTAGCTGAAACACTGGCAAGGCCATAAAAACATTTTAAAAGTTGTTACAAGAGAAGAACATGTATAATAACATAATTGTAGAAGCGAAGGGAGACGACCCATCCTTTGATCAGCATCGAACTCTCATTTATTGATCCAAAATGCACATTTTATAACCGTGTTAATTAAGTTCATACATATTGCAAAACCCTAGCTCATCATCGGTTACCGATTACACAGCAATCCCTCCTTTTGTTTTCAATACCTGTGGTTTGTTATTGAGACCAAGACTTGTTTGTCTCATCCTGTTATGAACGGTTCTCAAGGCCTCCATGTTTGTTACTCTGCTTTCCCATAACTTATCCAAGGACAAGATATTTACTTGTAATTAAAAAACAACCTGAGAACTTCTGCTGTTTACAGAAACGTGCCTGAGAATTTTGTTGTTTACAGGAACAGGCTTTGAGAATTTGCTCCTCACAGCTGCCTTTTACTTTTCAATCAGCTGTATATGATTATGGCATGTCTGAACAAAACTCTATAAGCCATGTCTGAGCAAAATTCTCCAACACATAATGGAACTTTTTAAAAATTTATTGCTGATTCAGAGGAATCTCTTAAGTATATCTTGAGATCCTTGCAAAAGTCATTGTGTTTACAAGGTCAAAATGATTAAAAATAACAGTCAGTAGACTAAAGAGACAGCAAAGAAGCTAAGTGATTTATTTGTTTTGGTTTGGAAAGAGGGAAAAGGGAGGAAATATCTTGTTTTGCTGCTGATCTTTAAAGATAATGAAGGTGAAGCATTGTCAAACACAGAAACATAAAAGAATAAGATAGAAGAACTCTGGAAATTGTAGTAACATAAATTACTGAGGCACAATGCCAGAGCACTGGCAGAAAACAGAAGCAGAAACTTTTGAGCAGTTATGCTCCAGTTCACTAACTCTGGACATTTTCTGGATGTGGAATGGAGGATAGGAGCCTCCAAAGCCATATTCAACTCTTTTAATCTACCTAATATAGATGAAACTCATTTCATTTACCATAAAAAAGGACAAGTTCTCCAAAAGCAGAGTAAAGTAGATTCAGTGAATAAAAGCATAAAGAAAAATTATTTCCTGGATGCAAACAGCACATAATGACCAAAGTATGACTGCCACCACCAATAGATTTCTCTAGAAGAAGGAATTAAAAAGTGAGACTGTTTCTGTAGCATATCTCAGCATTCAGAACTGCTTTTAGACATCCAAGGAACCAATTCAAAACATCTTCTTGCGGCACATCATCAAAAACTCCTCCTATTAAATCTGCATAGCCTTATGCATATTGTGGTCCTGACCATCCCTGCTGCAGTTACTGGGTTTAATGTAAAGGCAACCCTAGATTCCACCTTAGGACAGCAATTAGGAAATCAGCCTTTATCTGTTGGCAACAACTGGTTTGCAGAGCATTATTGCATATGCACAAATGCCAGTATAGTAATAAACTTTCTTGTTGTAAAATGGAAAAAACATATTAACCTGTCCAATACAGTGCTATAAGCATATATTTTTTAATAGAAAAAAATGTTTGTCTAATAATATTTAATGTCAGTATCAATGAGACAAAGATTGTCTTAATTTATTTTTATTAAATAAATCTATCAGCAAGCAATAATAGGTGGTGAGCACAATAATACATCAAAATCCCAGAGAAATCATTTTGATTCATGCCATCAGCAAATAGCAAGTCTCACTCATATTTCTCTACAGTATGTGCAGCAGAACATATCAGACTATGTTAATTTGGATATAAGAATAAATCTTCCAGAAATTTTCCATTTGCTTGATTGAGTGTTTAGGTATACAGAAAGCAGCCCAACAATTAATGTTAAATGGTGTCAGTCACCATTTCCTAGCTAGCATCCTTGCAAAAACGCACCTACCCAGTGTTAACTCCCATATTAGAAGATATAATTGTAAAAAATAATTGCAGCTAAAAGTGGAATTTTTCACACTCTTGTTAATTACTTTGTCCTTGCTCTAGATGCCTATGTTATAATAATGCAGTGAATTTAAGCTGTGCAACACAACTTAAATGCTGTGTTTCTGCATCTCTCAGTCTAGAGGTATTTCCCTGAAAATATCAGGAGTATCTCATGTAAACCCACCTTAGCATCTGCACCAATCAGTCTCTCATATAGCTGCTAATCAGCTTCATTCTGAAGATTCACCTCATGCCAGTTGCAGAACACAGTAAGTAGGCTTCATAATTTTTAGGGTTTCACCACATTACTGAGTCTTACAATGGGTAAAATCAGTCAGCTGTTCAAACTTGACAGTATGAAAAGGAAATAATGGATTAGCAACATCATGCAGGGTTTGTTTCCAGAGTGGAATACCAAAAAAAGGCAGCTATTTTTCTTTTCACTCTATTCTTTAGACAGATCAGTATTAACCATGGATTCACACCATTTGCTACTGTTGGAGACCCCACCATTCATCAGCAAAATAGCTTTTAGATGGTTCTACCCTAACAGCCATAAAAAAACATACATACATTTGTCTTTGTCCTTTGTAAAGCTTTGCATTTTGCACTGGTTTGTCTACAAAGCAAACTAAAATGAAATCAAGGATGTACACTTATATATCTAGATTAAATAATCCATGTAACACTGCTCTTAGGAAGCAAACACTACTACCAGACTGTGTTAGAGATGGGTTCCATGTCATTGACTCTCATACTGCTGGGAACAGCTTCTTACTAATATCTTTTTGAACTAGAAAAGCATCTGGACATGGTGCTGAGCAGTAGCTGTTAACACCACTTATGTCCTAAGCTTTGTCCCACCTTTCAAAATACGTCTACTGCATTCTGTCCACACACTTCATTCTAACTCAAACAGTGCATTTGGGTAGTTGGGTTTTGCAGAGTACTGCATCTCCTGACTATCCTATTATGAAATATTTTCATTCTTGTTGATAGTCCAAGGTAATTCTTTCCAGGTGTTGTATTTAGATTTCATGTACTTTTCAGTATGAGAGTGATTGTATCATTAAAGCTATTTTCACATCCTTTGAGATTAGTTTTTTATTCCACCAGACAAAACAGGAACACATGGGATGCACTGCCATTTCTTCACCCAAACTAAAGCATCTCAAATATTCTACTATGAGACATGGATGACTAGTATGAATTAATTTGATTGTGCTTCCAGGCATTCTTCACATTTTTTACTCTGTTTCAATAGGGAAAGTATAACTTCTCTGGTACCAATGTAGCACTTGTAGCACATAGTATGTCCCAATAGAAATGCTTACTAATCTCCTACAAGGAGATTAACTGCAGGGGGCCTCACACCTAGACTATGAAATTGTCTGTATTAATATCTTTATCTTTTTTTTTTTTTGGCAAACATTCAATGCAGTACTAACAGATATTGCAGCTGGTAACTGCTGATGGAAAAAGATAAAACATCATAATGTATTTAAATGTAATGTTATATATATTTTTGTTACTGGAGTTGTGGAGATTTTCTGATATGCAAGTTCATAATACTGGCTGTTACATCAAATATGTATATTTGATGTAATAGCCAGTGTTATGAACTTGCATATCAGAAAATACCTCACAGAATTTGATTCTTAATCGAATATTTGCTCAATGTAGCAGATTTTAAAATTCAGACATGAGAAAGAAATGGCTACATAGAGCTAGTAGCCAATTGTAAAAATCGGAAGGCTCTGAAAGATTTGAGTGGCTTCACTAAAGTGCTGAAAATTTCCAGCATCTGTAATCAATCAAATGAATCAATCAATAAATCAATCAGTCTCAAAAAAATGTATTATTTAAATTTGAGCATATTTGAGCTGCTTGAGGCAGCTAGGGATTCTGCAAGCTGGGACTCTAAAAACTTTGCTTGCTTTCCTGATTTTATTCCATGACACTTGCCAAAGTCTTAAAAAATTAAATATATCGTACTGGACACAAATGTGCTTTCCATTTTCCCCTACCCTTCCATTGTCCTCAGACTCCATGTTTAAAAGAAATCTCTGGGTGAACAGGCTAGATCTAATAAAAAACTACTTTTCTATAAAATAGTCTCTACCAGTCTGACTTCATAAAATATGAGTAGAGCTATTTGATATTAGGGTTATAGAGATTACAGCTGAATGACAACATTAAAAACTTCAAATGTGTTATCAAATATTATTATTGTGTAATATTATGTAGAAAGTGTTCCTCCACAAAACAGGAGTTCATGCAGTACATAATCTTGGTTTGTTAGAACAGACTTCATTTGATTTTCATGCCCAAATCATTCACAACACCCACATCTGCCCACACCTCACAGGACATCTACTGGAAAACCATCACAAGGGACTATACTCATGTAAGTACCCATGCACTACTGCTGAATGGAGAGCACCTCGGTATTAACAGCCCATTATTGTTTAACTTCCAAAGGTCAAGTCTACTATGACATTAAAACAATTTTCATCACCCATTTTTTCATTAAAACTGCTGCCTTCTCCCAGTACAGTTCTGATCTGGATAAAAACATTGCAGGGCACTCTTTCAAGTCTTTCCTAGAATTAGTATTTCGAGTCTGTAGCCATGTGCATAACATGGGCCATTTTTTTCGCAGAAACTAGAACAAAAATGGCCAGTAATTGTAATGGTTCTGTAGTTAAAAGAGCACTAATTTGTCAATGTTATTTGACACTTCTGGTTTTGAACGGCCACAGGACCAATTTAGTCTACCAGACTATAAAATGTGATAACCATATGGTATTTTACTGTTTCTTTTTGCTTTTCTGATCATAATGAGATCTTCAGATCAAAAGCTGTTTTCTATAAAAAAAACACAAGAAAAATATTAGATGGAAATTTGCAGTGTTCCTAGGATATTGGATATCAGGCATGCCAAATCATTGTGAATGAAATTAATATTTTCTTACTATATGAACCAAAATGCTCCTAAAGCACTGAAGAAATAGACAAGGTACAGGCAAGTTTTAGGGAAGTACTTGGACTGCTGGGAGGAAGGGATCAGCAAAGAATGGAAGTTTCAGCAACTGCTCCAGAAAAGGAAGAACCATTACACATCAGGTGGTACCACCTTGGTACCACCAAATTTAAGGGTAGCAAAGTTTATGAAAGAAACTTGCTGTTCATCTGGAACTGAAATAAATGAGATGAGGATGAACTATGTAGAGTCAGGTATTTATTGAACAGAATTTATGAACCACAGGATACTGTTGTTATTGGAAAGGTTTCTAACATTGTGAAACTTCTAGTTATATCTTGATTGACCTTATTTACCTGATTATAGGCAAATCAAGAAACATAGATTTACACCTTTTCCAGGAAAAAAAATAAAGCTAAAAGAAATTTTTGGAAGGAAGAAGAATATTAATGAAAGCAAAAGAAAACAAAGGTTTGTTGGTCTTTGTTTTGATTTGGTTTTTCTAAAGATATCATGATTATTAACTGACAAGAAGACAACTCAGAATATATGCAGGTTTGAAAGAAATTGAAAATATCAATTGAACCTGCCATAAATGAAATGCTGGCATCAGAAGAAGACAGGTGAGTGACTGTTAAAAACCCCGAGATACTGTTAATGGGAGTGTTCTCATCCCTGAGAGTACTGATATTCCCAGTATTTGGAGGCAGGGGTGTGACATTGACCTCAGCTTTGTGTAGTCTTCTGCAATACAGCAACTACTGCCTGCTTTTGAGGGAAAATTCACTGTTTACTTGTATTCAGAGTGAAAGGTTACTGCTCTGCTTTTGTAAGGAAGCTCAGCAAAAGCAAATCGATGAGCAAGGGGCTAAAGAGATTCCCTAAAATGCATATCAAACTGAAAAGGACAGGCTACTCTTCTTAAACCCCTATGTACACTTGTTCAGTTCCAGAGGAAAACAAAATTAATATTCATATTTTAGATTCAAACACACACAAAATGTTCAGAGGCATTTCCCATTTGAATTTCTATATTTTTGTGCATTAACAAGGGAAAAATTAAGTAAAATGTAGATGATCCTATAACTCACTTGAGTGAAATAATTAGAAGAATTATAAAGAGCCTTAAGCAGATAGATCTGAAAGTAGGCACAGACAAGTTACTTATAAAAGACACCTGGCTTTAGATATCAAAAGTGTATATAAATAAGCATCTGCTAACATTACCTACAAATATATTTCTGCCACTTAATTATCTGAACACAGAATCTGGTATTTAATGTCTCAAGTCATTCTCCACTGACTGTTGCTTCACATGTGACAGTGGCAGCAGGTAAGAGGTAATCTGTAGTTACCTCCACAGATCCAGCTTGGGTAAGGCTGCTTCCAAAGTACTCTGACAGTTTTGGGAATTCTTTGACCATGATCTAGAAAAGCTTGAGAAAGCAATGGGGTGCAGTAGAAGACTGTATAAATGGTTGGCAGATAGCAAGAAGGTGAGGGAAACAGGCTTGCATCATATTTGTCCCAGCAGGAGCTTTGTCATTTCCAATATGCAGGTTTTTAAGTATACAACTTTAGCCCTGAGAATTGCTCTGCACACTCTTTGTAGCTGAGTGTCACATAGGATATCAACAGCAGAAGTCTTGGAAAGACACTCCAAGACAAGACTACCAATATCTGGGTTTTAAGGTAAATTTCTTACAAATTTTTAAACTACCTCTGAGCCAAACAGAGTTTGCAGGTGATATGAGGAACAGTGCAAGAGGGACTCGGCAGCGGAGTAAGCTCTTGGCTCATGAGTGAGAAAGCAGACAAGCACAGGAAGCAAGTTTGGTAAAAATAAGCCATATAATGGTCCAATTTGTCCCTTATTTGACAGGCACCCAAGGAGCAGTGGCCATGAGTGCCCTTCTTCACTTTGTACTTTGCCCTCTATGGAGCTCCCTCTATCACTGCCACAGTTAAACTAAACACCAGCGTTAATTACAACGCGCAGAAACTGTACCTCACATACATTTAAATAACTGGCACTCCATTAGAGAAACAATTCAGTCTGTATTGTTCACATATTTTGTCATCCGATGATGTAAGTGGTACTCCTTTCATGGTCATTCCTTCATTGTTTTAAAGATTTCTTTCCAACACACAAGCCATTCATTTAGTTGTGCATCTCACTGGAAAAAAAGAATGAGCAATAAAGCAGAACAGTACTCCTTTAATCTGTTTTAGCAGGAGATCATATTAGTCATCAGTGTCTGAACCCTGTATAGTTTCCATTTTGCTCTTTCATAGTGGATAAAACAGAGCTGACAACACATTTTTTTCTTTGTCAAAACATTTCCATTTCACCTACTTTTCAGTGCACAGACATCTTTAAGAGCCATAACTTAGGCCGAGATTGCAGCAATGTTTTTCTTGCTATCTTGCTAGTATTGGAAAGACACCTGCACTAGATCCTTTACAGGAGTATACCAGCTTTAAAACTTGTCACAGATAAAACAGGATTTCTCAAATGATAGTGTCAAATAGAGAAAAAAAAATAACCTAGGCAGTTATCAGATGAGAGTGAGAGGGCTAGGCCAATACTGTCTTTTATATCTCATCATACACATCATGTTCAGCTGTTTCAAAAAAGTCATTCAAGCACATTATAGTTTTGGTTGGCTGAAATGCAGTGTACACATCTCATTCCACATCCTTGTCTGATGCTTTTTTAACTTTTAGAGAATGGCCAAAGCAGACACAGATAGTTTGTGCAAAGCTTTGCCTTGCAGAAAATGAGTTATGGTGCTGAGAAATGTGTCTTCCAGGCATATTTTTACTGAGGATTATGTAAAGAAAATCACAGCAATCTATGAAAAAAGCGTGCACAGAAATAAATTGCTCTGGCTCCCAAATATGAAGTCGTAATACAGTTGTCCTTCAAATATTTACTTCTCAGTGTGAAATAGAAGGACTACCAATAAATCAAAATGCTGTGTCTGCACACTGCACAGTGCTGCAAAATGAAAGGCAAAGCAAAAATAAGTATTTATCAGTCACAACAGACAATTACATTATTCCTGAATTCTACATGTAAATAGACACAAAGCTGACCAAGCTGATGAGAAAAGCATTATTATAGCTCTTGTATCAAGACCAAAATTGCTACTGTGGGCAGAAATAATCACAGAGAGCAAACTCTGTTGTATCCAAAGTGGAGAACTGTGCTTGGCCACAGGAATCTGGGGTCAGAGGAGGGTGGTTGTGTCCTTGGCCTGAGAGTGCTTTTAGCTGCAGGACCCAGACCCACACATGGCAGATTGAACAGACATTTCAATGCACCAGGACCTCACTTTCAGCTCTCTGTTTCTCCCTGCTTCTACTTCTACCCTGCATGGTAAAATTACACCTCTCTCGGTATTGTGAGACCTTCAAAAAAAACCATTTAAATTGTTTGTACAAACCATGTATGCCTGGAAACTAAAGAGCTGGGAGATGCAGGAAGGGAAACCACATTTAAGCAAAATTCCAATATAATATTATTCTGGTTCACAGCTTCATGACTCAAATCATATTCAGTTCAGCTGAATAAAAGTATTTATTTCAAATTATACACTTGTTAATTTTTTCCTTAGCCGCAGCCTGATCTCCCCTGCCCTCCATGTGTTCCAGTATTGGTACTGGCCCTAGAGGGTTTGACAGATTGATTCCCTTTTCTACCTTTAAATGTACATTGATGGTATGAAACATTTTGCACAGACATGCTAATGATTGCCTGCTAACTGAACAATTATTTCATATTTTTCATTCATTTTAATTTATAGTACAGTGTGCAAAGTTCAATTACTGAAATGTAGACTTTTTAAATGCAACTTCTTTGAAACTGAGATAAATGGATTTACAATCCTCTATCAATTAGGATATGGGTCTACCACTGTCAAATCAGCTTAACTGTTAAATGTTGACGAAATCATATCCTAATTATCTATTTCAGATTCTATGTAAGAAAAATCACTTATTTTAAGAATCACTTTTTCTACTTAGTCTATACTGACAAATTAATTTCACACAACGTCATGTTAAATCATATTCAACACCTCATTATATTTCCTAGGTTTACGTTTTCTTGTCTGCAGTTGCCACATCTATATATGATTTTACATTTAGAGTCATTTCACAGAAAATGAAAGTCTTACATAATATTAAAACCACAGAACTCTAGAGTAATCTTGGGTGAAGGGACCTCTGAAGGTCTCTAGTGCTCCAAAGGAATCAACCACTGTAGATGTAAATTTATATATATTCATTTAATGCACTGACAGCCATAAATTCCACCTGCAACAATGGCATCTTCACCTTCTGAATGCCAAATCGCAATAAATTGGCATGCGTGACTTTTAGTAGCCCATTTTATTTGGATGACGTGTTTTCCACTCCCCATGAGCCTGATGTCATGGTAGAGAGAAGGACAGAGCTGTAGCTTCAGACACATCCTGTGGATGGATGGAAATGCAGACAGGATCATGTGTAACAAACCTGTACAGAGATGGAAAAATAGAAACTGGGAAAACGAGGCCCATAATATGCTTATTGTAAATTGAAAGTACACTTAGAAAACATGTGAAAACATTCCAGAGTTACTGCTTCTTTAGTCTCTCTTTGAATTAATTGTTTGGCCTTAATCACTGCAACATGATAATTTTTTTTCTTTTAACAAAGATTATGCTGATCATATTTATTGTTATCAATATAGAAGTTAAGTATACATCTAGTTATGCCCTAATTGATTATTAAGAGTCATTCTGGGTGATTAAAGACCCCAAGCCTTCACCCTTTCATTTACAGAGTACTCCAGGTATGTATTTATACTTCATTAATGCACCATCATCCTGTCTTACTGCTTAATTCCTTTACATGTTGCAAATCTGAAACCTTTTTTTCACAATATTTTTCTAGAAAATCCTTTGGAGGAAAGGATGTTGCAGAATTTCCACGACGAGCTAAAAACCTAAAAGAGAATTTTGTAATAAATTGAAATTGCTTTTACTAAAGAATATTCTTTGTGGCTTGTAATCTTTATTTGAGTTATGTACTGCTATGAACCAGAAAAAAAACTTCAGTAAGTTAAATGAAGCCAAACCAAAATTCTCCTTTATCCCTGCGCAAAATTTCCAAACAACTCCTGCTTCCTCTCCCACACTTCCCAGGCTCAAGGCAGGAGCACCAGGACATGTAAAATAGATGGGCACTCAAGTGACATGCTGCAGACAAAGGGCAGCCTCTGGGCTAGCAGAGCAGAGCAGTGGAGAAACAGCAGGTAGTCTCACATTTCTTTTCCAGACAACATGTCAGATTACTCACAGTCTTGAGCAATTTTCAGCTTGAATATCTGATTTATACCTTTAACGTTTTCTTCACAAAAGTAAAGGACAATCGACCAAGATCTTAAAAAAAAAAATAAAGGCAACCTGAAAAGTCATGTCTGAAGTCCGGAGTGAAGTTATGTCACTGGGCTTCAAAAAGTCAACTCAGATCATCCCTGTTACTTCCTTCCATCACAGAAGATTATATGTACAACAGCTCCTGCCAGTTACTTACAAAATCTTGTATTAATAGACATTTGCCCCTCATTTCTTTTTCAGGAAAGCTTGGTTTAAATCCCCTAGGTCTTGGCTCAGCACATCCTGAGTAATTTTATCCAGTTTCTTGCATACTCTCCTACTACAAGCTGGACCCATTTTAAACCGTAATATCACTCTGCTCAATGCTCTTGGTCAAAGTAGCTAACACAGATCTAATTATTCTTGAGTAGTTTCCAGAGCAATAAAAAGGGTGAAGCAAGAGGATATTAACTTCATACAGAGCTATCATTACAATCATTAGTGTGACAGTAGGTGAGATGCAACTTGCAGAGGTCTACTCAGCTGGTAATCCAGATGGGTAATTTTGAGGTTGTTTGCAATTTGGAAAAGTACCATGACTGTTCACTGCTCTCAACTAGTCCAAAATAAATGAAACATCCAATAAAATGTTGGTTAAAGGTTGAAAACAAATCCTAAAGCTACCAGCTATGATATTATGACTGTATTTCCTTGATGAGTAAATATGCACACAAGTTCATTATCCCAGCCAATGCTGACAAGCAGCATTGAATCTTACTTAATGGAAAAGTTAATCAGAAAAAGCACATTGGAGGCTTTTAATACACATGATTACACATACAGAGTGGAGCACAGGGTCTAGCAGAGAAGTTCCTGTTGTAGAAGGACTCTCAATGGGTCAAGTGATTCTTGGAGCCCAGTCCATATCTACCACATCTGCTTCTGCACCCACCTCCTATCACAGGTGAATACACCAGAAACCAGAGAAAAGTGGAATAGCTCAGGTAAATAATTAATAGTTAAGTTTAGAGATAAAGATGAAGCCAGCTCTTAGAACCAAAATAGAAAAGCTGATATCATTAACTTTACCCCAATATACCAATAATAAACTTGGTCAGAAACTTGCAGAATGTCTGGTAACCCCTAGAGGAAACAGCCAAGTTCAAGTAATTCAGACAACAATATGATGCAGACCAAGGGCTCCACATTCCCAGACAGCCACAGGAAAGGACCTAGATACAGTCAGATTCTGGGGGAACATGTGGCATTCTGCTCTCTATCATGCTGTACACACCCATATTACAAAGGACAGATATGCTGAGTACCTGGGGACATCTGGCTACCCTGAGAGTGCCATGGGAAGCTGGAGAAAAACAGCAGACATTTTGGCAGCAAGAAATGGCTCATCTCCAGAATTATCAGGCCTGGGACCTATGCACAACATAGCAAAATAGGATGGAGATTCCGTGGGAAGGAGTCTGAGATGGCCACGGGTTCAGGCACACTTAAATTCTTCCACAGAAATGATGATAACTCCTAATTGCTACATGCAGATGCAAATGTAAGTTAATTGGTATCAAGATAAAACTGCATCACGCTGGTTTTTGCTCACCACTTTATTGAACAACACTACTCTTTCCCTCATAAAGCTCAAGAAGGAGCCCTTCCTGTGCTCATTATCCCTGGCAAAACAGAGTAGAATGCGCAATTTTTCATTTCTTTGAAGTGAAGCCCAGATTGAAACTGTTGCCTGAGTAAGTACAGACAATGTGCAGAACATGAGTAACCCCACTGAGATTAGAAAAGACCCACTGCTTCCTAAATGCATGTAGTTAGTGGAAAATGTAGCACATTTTCTCAACATTACTTTTCATTTTGTGTTTTGCATAGATCTAACCAATTCAGACTTCGCTGAGCCTGCAGAAAAAATAAATCTCTTCTGCATATGGCCACTGTTTGTGAAGACATTCATTGAAACTGCATCATGAAAAACTCCTTATAGGAGTAGTTCCAGAGAAATCTAATGTTGTGCAGCTGTAAGATTAAGTTCCCCCTTAGCTAAATGTGAAGCTTTTACATGTGGCAGTGTGATAGCATTTATTGGGACTTCCTTGCCTCAAGCCTGGATGTCATCAGTCTTAAAAATGTACTATTCCTGTAACTTGAAACTGATTTTGTTGTCACTAATCTCAGTTTTGCACAGGAACATTCCCAGTAAAGATAGTTGATTTTTTCTGACACATGAAAGAAGAATCATAATTATATGTACCAGCTCAACAAATCAGCTGTTAAACAGTTATAAGTTGAATCAACTTTCATGGGAAATGTTTTGAATCAGATGGACTCACTGGCATATATTTTATCAATATAAACTGTTAAAACAATTTTCAAGCACTTGTGCTGGCCTAGCAATGTAGGTGAAAAACATGGCATAATACTATCGAGTATGCTATGTGAGTTTATGATTTCACCTTTATGCCAGCCAAGGAGCAGCTTCTTTTGGAAATAAGCAGTCATTAATAAGGACTTCTCCTTAATTTTCATGCTCTCTCTGAAAGGATGAAGAGATAATGGATGTCAAACACCTTTTCTGGTTTAATCTTCCTGAATATCTCTTGCATTACTGTAGTAGAAGAGGCAGAACATTGGGGTGGGAAAAATACCTGTGTAATGTCTTTCTTCAGACAGCTCATAAACTCATTTTCTTGCTTCCTGCATATAACAAAGTGCCCAGCTGGCAACTTAAATTCTGATTTATAGGAAAGGTCAGTTAATCCCAAGCAAGCGTTTTGCTAAATACCAAAATATCTCCTCATGTGTTGTCTCTGTCAATCTCAAGAAAGCTGGAAGCTTAAACATCAGAAAAGCTTACAGGCTAAGGCAGTGATACCAATTTTAATCACTATCAAAGCATTTTTTCTCCCCAGTATTGAATAGTTTATGGACCACAGTTAAGATTATAAATGTACAGAAGTTCTGCATTTGTTGCAATACTGTTCTTATAGACAAATTAGTAGACAAACATCCATCTTCCTCTATTGCATGACTACTGTACTGCCAGGCAAACAGTACAGAGGAGAGAAAGTGCATTGAGAATAATCCTACAGTCCCTAACAAACTTTAGCATTTCCCCTGAGGCCAGCATGAATTTTACATCAAGAATAACTCATTTAGAAATACCAGTTCTGCCCAGACATCACATGTCTAACTTTCAAAATACCAGGTTTTAAAAATATTCTTTAAAGGACAGCAGAAATATTATTTGATGGTTGTTTATTTTCCAAGTGTAAAGAGTAAGAGCAGCCTCCTCCATGTCAAAAAAGAGGAAAAAAACCAACCAAATCATAAAGTCACTACAGGGTCCAGAAAGCAAGTGAGGAAACTTTATTAAATTAATACTTGTGGAAACCTGTGTGTTTATCCAATGATATGAAATAAATGGAGCAGAAGTAGCAACATCAACATTTGATTAAGTAGACATTAACACGAACACAAAGTATAAATAAAAGGAGATAAGAACTTGGTAATAGCCCAGAAGAAAATTGCGGAAGTGTATAGAAGTAGCACACCATAACCCTTTCTATATTAAAATGTATATCACACCTGACAACAGACCAAGGAAAGAGAAAATCACAGGAAATGCTCTTTCAGATTTGTTCTTGGTTTTTTGTAACTTTCTGTGGCATGTCAGAAACACTTCATGCAAGAATTTGCATCCTGAAATTTAGACCTTTATTTAACCAAAATCTATGTTCTCCCCTCAACCATGTAAACACCATTCTAACTCCAGTGTAGCTGGTATGTCACTGAGCTTAAAAAGTAGTGTGCGTGCGTGCGTGCGTGCGTGTGTGTGTGTGTTTGTGTATGTATATATATACATATATATAGTCTAAAACAGAAAATAACTTGAGGAGAAGCACACCCAAGATGATTATTTTTCCACTTGAGAGTCTGGATGTTATTCTAGAGCCATGAACATGTAATGATTAAAGAGTTTTACAAGAACTTCACTCATCTGGCAGAGTAATGATGATGCTTTTTAAAGGTCTCATCTGCAAGGCCCTGCACTAAGCTTCACACTAATCCTTTTTGCTTTTGAAGTAATCTGAGCTGAACTCACTAAAATGTCAATGTGAAGTCCAAAAAGTGCAGACATATTTTTGAACAGAAAGCACAACAAAGTCTAAGTAATGTATAAACTTTTATTTAACTCTCATCTACACTGTTTTAAAAAATTACTTATAATTACTTTAAAAAATTACTTTAAAAATACTTTTAAAAATCTTAAATTACTTAAAAATTATTACCTTTTTTACTTAAATTTACTTTAAAAAACCAGGTGGCTATCTCAGCATTTTATAGCAGCTGCTATAGTAGTACACAAAGCGGAAAAAAAAAGAAGAAAATCCATATGCCTGACCGCAACTTGTGTTGCAGGCAGTCAGTGGCAATATTGCATAAACTGCTTAGTCATCAATATTCCCAACACATCTCAGATCAAGTCATTGCCTACTTAAAGACAGAGCTTCAGACAGTGGTCACTACTCAGAGCTTAGTCATCAATCAGGAAAAAAAAAAGATATTTGGACGGAAAGTCTAGAATATAATATTGACCATCTCCATATTGCTCTGGAAAAAAAGCCTGCCAAAAAAAGGCTTTTCCTGATTTGAGATAATTGCCCAAAAACTCTCCTATGTGTTTTCCACGCCAGCTGGGCAGAGCAGAGGACGTGGGAGGGCCGGCATTGGCTGTGTGATGGAGCTGCAGCACCACAAGGATCACATAACCACGCTGAAGTTGCACTCACCTCCATATTTGCAGGCCTGCATTAAACCCCTCCCAGCTGGAGCAGGACAAAGGTGGTTTTGTTATCCCACTCTTCAGTTTAAGGACAAGATACTTTTACAACCTCATCAAGTAACTCTAGACCTACCTTTTCCTTATAAAACTGTGTTGGGTTGCAGACATCTACAGCTACCATTAAAGAGCGTATTAATCTGGAAATTTCAAGCACTGAATATAAGACGAAGTTAAAAGTTGAAGATGGGGGCATTCTTCAGCTTTGCTTTAATTTTTGTAGTATTTAATCTTCTTGTTTTAAAAGTGAAAAATATTAAAAGAAATGTCTCTGATAGTACTAATATTTATATAAATGAACAAGAACAAAAAGCAGAAATTATTAATATGAGTCAGAATGGACAATTAACATCCATTTTGTTCTAAAAGGAGAATCCTCAAGGTTCTGACATGGTCCGTGTTTCCTAAAGCAAGTGTTTGTCAACTTCCTTAGGTCTTTGCTCAAGGATGTCTGTGAAGACATAATCCAAGACATATCTGACATCTCTTCTAGAATTCATCATTATGTCTATAACAAAGTTGCATTTTACAGCGTTTGATAACTTCCATATTTTCAGACTTTAAAGCTTTAACTTAATTCAAACTGGCCAGTTGTAAATTTGCTGCAAATTATTTTTATTATCACATAAAAATTATATCTTAAAAGAAAACATAAAACAAAGATTCAGCTCAAAATAAGTCCAAGAATATACTCTCAAGAACTGGGTGTGAACAGCTCTAAGAAATTTCAATCCAAAATTATTTTTATACCCCAAGTTTTCAAAGAACTTTCACAAAGTCTGGGACTCAGGGTTTTCCCAATGTATGTTTTATATAACAGCAGTGGCCAGGGTAGAGTCAGAAAGACATTCTGAAACATCCATCTCTTCATTGTCTTTCCTGCAACTGCTCTCAATTGAGTAGTCTTGTAAAAATCAGTGGTCAGGAGTTCATCCTCTAGATTAACTGAGTGTCTAATAAAAGGCCTTAGTCATGAATAAAATTTTAATTGTTGCCAAAATTAAACAAAAATATGAGACCAAGCATTGCTGTTCTGTTTCCCAGCAGTTGGATCAAACACTTGCTCCACACTTTCCTTGCTTCCTCACACTCTGTGCATTCCATACACATCTACGGAAAAACTCTCAGTGACTTTATGCCTCGGCAAAATACAGCTGCAAGAGTACAAGACAGATGAGATGGGTTTTACTCCAAAGGGTTTTTAAAGCTTGTGTTTGAACTAGAAAACAAAAATTGCGTGACATTTGAGGGATTTAACCGACATAAATCCCAAGGCAGCAGTTCAGGGCAATGTGTTAATTTGACTGGCAATTTTAAAAGCAGTTAAATGGCAATAGGAATTAAATGCCATTGAACTGGAAGGGTATAATGGGCCTAAAAGATTCAATATTCTTTGGGGAAGGAATTGTCCCCCAACTATGTAATACCATAACAATCTTTCAATTTAAAGGCAGAGAGTGATAGTTCAATTACTTTGCACTTTTCTCTTCCTTTTACTAGCTGAAAAGTGATTATTAGAGGATTGTGGGGTCTGACTTTTGGCATCTCCTCTACTGTATGAATAATAGGCTCGATTTTCCTTTTACAGTGTAGTACTACAGGCCTGAGTATTGCTGCTGATACGAGTCAAGTGTAAGCCACACTGGTTTACACTAGCTGAACCCTCATGCTGGGTTTTATGAGAGTTTGATAAAAGGTGGGACTACAGGGGAAGTTTTTGTGAGAAGCTTCAAGAAGCTTACCCTATGTCCAACAGAACCAGCAGTGCCAGCCACCACCAAGGTGGGCCCAGCACTATCCAAGTGTGAGCCCACCAGGATGTTGGCAGCACCTCTGTGTGGGAACTCAGCACATCACTCCTGATGTCCAGAGTTGCCGAGATAACCCCTGGGGGGCTCTGGAATCTTGGAATGTTGCCAGAAGGGCTTGGTGGTTGGATTTTGACCCTGCACGGGATGCGCCACCTGTATGAGGACAAGAGGATCACTTGGGGATAAGTGGTGAAGGAATTGATTATTTACAGGGTGAAAACACAGGTTTTGGGATTCTGGTACAGGGGGGTTTTTAGGAGACAAGATGGAGGAATTAGAACGTGTCTTGTCCTTGACCTCTTCTTCTTGTCATCCATCTTTGATGGTGGTGCTGGCACTTTGGGATTAGTTCACATTAAATCTGCACTTGCTAATAAGGGTAAAAGGTATTGGAAGGTAAAGGTAAATATCTTATACGTAGTTTTTTGTATAAAAATAGACGAACGCCCAGTGGGAGGTCAGTGTGCCCATGGCTGGCTTGCTGGTCAGACCTCTGTCAGGCTGGGAGACGACTTTGTAGATAAGAATTAATAAACAATATTGAAGACCGAAAAATCTGACGAGTGCACTCGTCCTTTGGAGCACGGGCTGTCCCAAGGCCATTCTACGCCTAACCGGGCAGAGACAACAGGCCGAGAACAGAGACCTCTGGAATAATAGAGTTAAGGTGGGGAAAACCCTGTAGAACTTTTGCTTACCACAATTGCAGCCAGAGAAGAGAGAAGTAAAAATATGTGGGAGCAGCTCTGCAGGCAGCAAGGTGAGAAGCAGGGGCTGGCGGCTCCAAGCACAGAGATTCCCCTGCAGCCCGTGGTGCTGACCATGGCGAGGCAGCTGTGTCCCCAGGGAGCTCCTCAGAGGAGCAGAAATCCACCTGCAGCCCAGAGAGGACCCCACCCCGGAGCAGATGTATTCCCAAGACACTGTGAATCTGTGGGAAGACCATGCTGGAGCACCGATCAGAACCTGTGGATCCGTGGAGAGAAGAACCCACACTGCTGCAGGTCTGCTGGTGGGGCTTGTGACACCATGGAAAATCCACATGAGAGCAGTCTGTTCCAGAAGGACTGCAGATTCCACCAGTACCTTTCCTGATTAGCAAAAACCTTGCACTTGTTCCAAAAAAGCGTTACTGGTCTAGAACGAACCAGCAAGAAATATGCATTATCAAATTTGTAGGGTTATACCATGCTAGAAGCAGACAGATTTGAAAAATCAGAGAGTTGGGCTACAGATTCTCTCCTGGGATGCAGGTAAGTAACACATGGATCCCTCCCAAGGCATGATTCCTCATCATAAGGACTCTGGTGTTATATTCTGGGGCATAGACTCCTGAGAATAAGAGCAGTGATAGCCTCTATAAATCTGCATTTATCCTGAAGCTGACTGCCTTACCCAAGAGCACCATCTTCCAGAGATGATACTTCAGAGAATAAGTGAGAAACATAGTAGATGCTTAAATCAAAGGGTATTTCAGCAACACAACTTCTGTCCAAGAAAATGAGGTGTAGCCTTGTCTGGGAAATTATCTGAGGATATTTTTCGAGCTAAATCTGCTTTGCAAAAATTAATTCTAGTTAAAATAAATTACTTTCCATGCATCTGTAACGAAATTAAGTTCTTTAGTTTGCTATAAATCCAGCCTAGAACACAAAGCAAGTTAAATAATAACTTATTTCCCAATTACATTGGAGGAAGATGGACAGCTTTCAAATATTGCCAAAAATGTTGTTCAATTCCCACAGTGAAAATTTCTTTCTTTATTGGGCACAGTTAGAGATATTTCTTTTAGATAAATTTCAATAAATATAATTTGCATACATATTTGGAGTTTTTTTTCTAAACTAACTTTAAAATTTGTTTCATTTTCTTCAGAATGCACTACCCCACTCTTAGCACATGAGCAATGTTACTACCATGGGTCCATTGTGTTTAAATCTCTCCTTTTACTACCACCTGAGCTTTCCTGAAAATGGAAGACATGTTACCTGAAAGGTATATTCCTCACACATTTTTGCAAAACTTAGGAAATAAAATACTACAACTTAAAGGGAGGAGAAAGGAGAAGACAAACAAATTTTTGTGTTGGTTTCCTCCTCCCTTAACAGCAGTGGAGACTTCTTTAAACTGCCTGAGAGCATGGGTGGGAAGGGCACAACTTCTCATGAAGCTCATCTTCATTAAGATTCTCATAGTTCAATTTCTTTTGTGGTCACAGAAACAACTAGTACTTTTTTTATATGAAAATAGAGCTCAGTGGAAACAGGTAGAAAGAAAAAACTAAATGACAACCTACAGGTCTTTCTTTGATGGTTTCCCCCTCAGCTTTGCAGCCCAACCCTTTCTTTCAACTCATGTCGTTCCATATTAAGTATGTTGCAAAGAAACCTTCTGGGCACTGCGTACATTTCAAACATTATCCACCAGCCAGGCAAAGGGCATCCAAAGGTTCAGCAGCACAAGTGTACTTAGAGGGAAGGAATTATCTCTTGCCTCCAAGGACAAAAAGAGGTGTGCACCTGTAGGGTATCATGTACTCTTTTATCTTCACTGGAAATAAAAAAGAGAGTATAGTGCAGAGATAATTTTCCTTTCCACTTAATTAAGTGAATACTTACCCAATTTATTAAATCAGCTTCAGAATTAAACATTTTTATATAGAATTTTCACATTTTTGCTTTATTCTTGACACTCTTAGAATCACAGAATGGCCTGCTTTGGAAAAGAAAGATCATCCAGTTCCAACATCTCCACTACAGGCAATGACATGCCACCCACGAGGTTCAGGTTTCTCAGGGTCCTTGAACATTTTCAGGGATGAGAAATGCACAGTTTCTCTGGGCAAACTGTTCCTGTGCCTCACCACCCTTACAGTAAAGAATTTCTTCCTTACATCTTATCCACACTTCTTCTTTCAGTTAAAGAAATCTTTCCCCCTTGTCCTATCACAACATGCCTTGAATAAAGTGCCTCTCCCTCTTCCTTTTTCGTACAAACACAAACATCTTTCAGTACAGCACCTTTCAGATTGCTGAACATCCCCAGAGCCCTCAGCCTGCCTTCACAGCAGTGGTGCTCCAGCCCTCAGATCCCCGTGGTGTCCCTGCTCTGGACTTTGTCCAGCAGGTCCATGTCCTTCCTGTGCTGGGGCCCCCAGAGCTGCTCCTGCAGGTGGGCTCTCACCAGAGCAGAGCAGAGGGGCAGAATCCCCTCCCTCACCCTGCTGCCCACCCTGCTTTGGATGAAGCTCAGGATACCACAGGCCTAGCTGGCCCTCTTGATCAGCATAGTCTGCTGGTAAAATGTTTTTACAGGACAGTGAAAATCTATAATCCACATTGCCTTGCATTGCCAATTTCAGTGTTTACTTCCACTTTGAGGAACAATATTCTGGACACTAAAACTTCAGATCAGTTACCAGACTCAGTGAGATGTCTTCCGAGACAGCATTTCCACAACAGGATCAATGCCAAAGCAAAAAATCAAAACCCAACCAGCAGATTTATTGTGTGAGAAGAGATACTCCTATAAAGGAATGACTGATGAAAAGAACAACATCAGATAAACACCCAGTAGCAGAATGAATGCCTATTAGCCAGAAAATCTGTAAACGATCAGTTAAAAATATGTGAGAGTCAAAAAGGAACATGAGAACAAAAAGAGTCCAGTCCTAGTTTTCTAATGGTTTCAATGTTTTCCTAACTCACCGAATGAGAAGCATATTCACACGACCCTGGATCCAGGCTGGCTCTTGGAGATTGATGTGTGCCCGTGCAATGAGAAATTATGTCAGCAATGTGCAGTATGACTGAGCATGGTACTGCAGAGCTTGACAATGGGGAAATAGAGAAAAATTGAGCACAATTATGTTGGGCATTCAAATTAAGCAAAGGACTTTTGACAATACTGAAACACAATTACTTTGATGTCGGTTTGGTTTTAGCAAAGTTGCCCCCTGAAGCGTACAAGTGCCATCTCTACTATGCTCCTCATGCTGATAGAAATAAAATTGTCTCATCAATGAAAGTAATTGCACATTTAAAAAAATAAACGTACACCAGACTCAAGAGTAAGTTATGCACATATTTTAATAAAGATTAAATGGAGAATGACATTCCTTTGGATGAGAAAATATCTCATGATTCAGCAATCCCTGTCTGGCTCTCAAGCTCCATATTTCAATGCACAATCTTCTGTCCCCTTCATAAGCAGCCAGTGCTGGTCAATGCTGCAGACAAGACTGTGGGTTAAAATGTACCTTTGATTAGATTGAACCATCCATGACATTTTTCAACACCATAATTTAGATAAATACCTTCAGAGTTGAACTACTTGAAACCCTCTTTGATTCTATCAGCTGAGAAATTACTTACAATCAGTAGAACTTTAAAAATTTCCTGAAAGATTTGGGGGCTTAAAGTGTATTTTTAAAGTAATTTTTTGAAAAGTATGCTATGCAATATTCGTGTTCCTTTGGATCTTACTAAAAGTCACTTTTGCTGAAAACAAGAATTAACACCATTTTGCTCTTTCATAAATCAGACATCATAAATTGCCTTCTTCCTGATAATTTAAAGGGTAAAGAAAACCCACCATAGCTAATGAAAGTAATAAAGTAATAGTAAGTTCACCTAAATACTTGCTTATATGTGTCACATTTTTAGAAACCTTCACTAATAATAATTGGGCAGCAGAATCTTAACGATGGCCAGAAATTGCACAAGAAACTAGAGAAATAAAAAGGTAGAAGTATTATGATATGAAGAAAGCTCCTAAGCATGTTTTTTCCCTGAATTCACTGTTACAGGATGACATGTCACCAATATTTGAAGATGTGTTACTATTTAACAATGCATCTGAGTGCTGCCTTTTCTTTCTTAGAAAGTTCTCACTCCTCAATTTCTTTAAATACTTGGGGGTTTGTTGGGTTTTTTTCAAAAATCTCCTCATTGAAACATTTAGAGTATTAGATTTTCATATGGCTGCCTGTTTAAAACCTGAACTTTAGGCAGTCACATCCACCTTTGATTAAAAGCACAAATGTAACTAGTTTTGATCCCTGACTCAGTCAATGAAACTCTTAAAACTTCAAATTCCTTCTGTGGAGACGGTTACTGATAACATATTTAAGCTTCACATTCTGCAGTAAACCTAAATTCTTGATATATTTTTTGTTTACAAGCTCACACTAAGACATACAGAAGACAAATATAACAGAAACACAAATGCCAACATTCAGCAACGAATGTTCATTACATGAAAAGTTAAAGAACCTTGTTTTTATCAAATACAACCAGAAAAACTAATTTTAAAATGTAAATGAAAGCTTAATTCATTTTTTTTACATCCCTCTCTGAATAATGAATTGGTATGAAGTGATGCAGTCCTGTTAGTACATCACCCTATTTAGGCAAGCAGAATGTAGGCATTTTAAACGCAATAACAATATTATTTTTTAGACTATCTTGTGTCATTTATTTATCACAGCTGTTCAACACCGGAAGACTCCTGTCAGTCACAACCATTGTGCACAAATATCCACGACTCAGGCACACAGCTGGCCATAACCAATTCAAGCTATACGATAACAAAATAAAAAGTACGCCAAGACAGTGTGTTATGCTCCCTGGCATCATACACAACTGAAAGAAAAAGGAAACTTCTGCTGAAATACTAGCACACTTTATGGAACAGCCTTCCTTGAAAAACGTATTTACTGTATTGTTCCTGAGACAAGTCCTGGATGGCAACAGAACAACCGTGAAGTATCCGCATTTTCCAAAGTGCCAGTTGCAGCACTGCAATGGGAAACACCTGTTTCTGGATGACTCTCCATAGTCCTGAAATACTATGCAGATAAACACATGTAAATAGATGAATACAAGCATGAAGTTGAAAACCATTTTAAAGGAAACTAAAACATTGGTAGAGAAATGTATCTAATAGATTGCTTACATTTACATAGTTTAGAATATATTCAATCAAATACCCCAAACTCTATTTTTACTTGCAGAGAAGCAAAATAATTCAGATACTTTGATGTTACTGAGTATTTGAAGCATTGTGGTGAAAGTAATATTTTTATGTAAGCAATTAATAAACATTAATTTTTGAGATTTGCAGCACATACAGTTTAAAAGAAAATGTTTAAAAAGAAGGCACCAAAAAATGTTTAAAAACCCAAACAAACAAACTCAATCAAATGGTCATTGTTATTTTATTTATGGATTCCTACTATCTTCTGTGGCAATTACACATTTGAATGTTAGCTGTCTGTTGATATCCACATTAGTGTGTGATAAAAACCACAAAACTCTCATAAATCCACAAAAATGGAGAAGAAATAAAATTTACTTGCCATATGCATTTAGAATTCCATTGTTTTTGTAACTCATTAAGAAGTCACACAATTACATTTGCGTTCTGCCTCAGAAGTTGTTACAGATGTCTGCAGCTCTGGTAAAGAGAGGGGCTTAGTGGAAAAGCAAACACTTCTCCTATTATTTCCCAGAAATTTGACTTTCCCTATAAAATCACGCCTTTTCCAATTTTCAGCCCAAATTATTCTTTTTTATGTTCACTTGTTAAAATTAATAGTTTTCATTTAATTTAGAGTAAGACGTATATATCCAAATCTTTCTTGCAGCAGTTCTTGTACAAATGCTTCATAATGTTTAGTCTTTTATGGATGAGACAAATTGCCAAAGGAAGACACAATCTCTATGTGTCAGTGACATATTTTTGATAACTGGAAAAAAAAAATTCTCAAAAAAGGGTTTAAGATAATATTGCACTCATTTCCAAAAAAACATTCCTTGTGGTTATGCCTTCTCCCTGTCATTTCAAGATTAATAAATGAATCCTCCATAATTTTTAAAGGATGAAAAAACAGAATAAAAGATAGTATTTTGTATAGTGAAAGGAGAACCTGTAAATCTCAGTGACTTAGTATTTAGCATCATTTTTGCAGCTACTATTTTTATAAAGTTCTGGAGAACAATACAGTTGTGGTGAGCTTACACTCATCCTACCTCTGAGGAGACTGGCCCAAGGCTTTTCTTAGTCAGCAACACTGACACAATCCTTATGCTGTAATAGCAATAACTTACTGTTTTTAACAAACAGCAGCCTTTGTTCTTAGGGGATTCGTGTCCCTCTTGGCTCTGTGACTTATCAAACACCCAAGACATCCAATAGTGCTTTAAAAGGCACTGCTGGATATACCTGATTGCCAAAATGTGGGGTTTTCGTTCTAATGTGTAAATCCTCCACTCTCATTTTGTGCCTGCTTACTTTCCATATATAACATTTTGCATCCCTCTTTGCCATACAAGACAGACAAAATGTCTATCCAAGGAATCATCTCAACAATCCATGAACAATATTTCTAACAAAAAATATTTTATTAAGCTACTTTTACCCAACTGTAAAGTTAACTCATAAAACAAACAAATAAAAAAAGTTCTACAACATGTACATAATTTATGGTGAAACATGTATTTATTACACTTTTTAAACACCTAGCTTATATCTCAACACCTCTAAAATTGTAACACCTTTAAAGCAATAAAGTACTTTGATTCTTATAGACATATCTTTGGACTGTAACTAAAGACATCAAGAACAAGCAGCATTTTACCTTCTGAGAAACTGCCTACAGACTAACAGCAAGTGTCACTTCAGTTTAATGTCTGTCTGCTTTCAAGGATGTATGTCTTTCAAAACAGGGTCATGATCTAATATGCCTTTCCTACTGATTTTTTTTCCAAGGTAATTTAAGCTGTCTGGAGGTTTGGGGATGTTACAGATTCTCATTTCATAAAAGTGGTAACACTTTAGGTAGTATCAAAACACCTTGCTTGTTCAATGCCAACAGAAAGTTCAAAGTATAAAAATACTGTGTGTTTTATAGGTGTGCAGGAATGGCATATTCTCAAAAATTCTAAGTAAATAACACTGAAAGGTTAAGAGTAATAAAAGATGGTAAATGTTCTCTCATTTAGTGGAAACTGCACAACTCGCTGGATTTCTTCCAGTCCTAAGTCTTTCTTGACTGCAGCCATTTAAAAAAACAGCTGGGCCTTGCAGCTATGCAGTCAACTCTTGCAGTCAGTTGTAACCCTCAATATATTTCAATAACAGGACCTTTCACTGTGCACTGGGAATCATCCCTCAAAAATGTTTACTTGATAAATTCTAGTTGAGAGACATGTTTATAGTCAACGATACAATGCAACCGTATATTTATAAAGCTTTATTAATAATACAAGGCCTACAAACTTCCTATTGATTATATTTCAATTCAACACTGTCAAATGCTTTAACATTAATAACTATTAAAATACCTGAGGTGTCTATTATCCACCTAGCTGTATAGATCGGAAGCTTGAGATACAGGCAGGTTGAATGATTTTCCCATCTGTTCTCTGTGTGCTTTGGAGCATAACCTAAATATAGGCATGTGGAAAAGTTCAACTAAAATGCTAGCTCCACAAAAAAGCAAAATAACTTTTGCTCTTTTATTCAACAGAGACATAATTTTATCCTCAATTCACAAGAAATTTCCTGACATTAAAAAAAATCTGGTGACCTTCCCAATTACAACTCCACTGGGTACAAGGCAGATGCAACCCAACATACGGTAGTAAACAGGTTGATATAATCTCAGATTTTCTATGGCAACATTAAAGTTCTGGGGTGAGTGGACATGGAACAGCTTCAGGATGGTCTCAAAATATCTCTTTTCAGGACATGAAAAATTATGAAATGTAGCATGACCGACAACAGTTCAGGGTGGCACACATCTAGGCTGGAATTAATAATTTATGGAATGATCTTTTAGTTTTGTCTAGAATATAAATGAATATGTCCATGTCATACTTGCACTGATTTTTCTCATTTGCAATAAAATGATGTTTAGTGCCTTTGGATTCAGAAGCCTCTCTTTCCTGTTTAACCTATTATCTAGAGTAATATAATCCTGTGGAGCACTTGGTAAATCACTTTCCAACTATCAATCATCCCTAAATAGTGCTCTCTCATTTTAAATCAAAAGAATAGAGCAGATTTCCCCTTTTCTCCATCTTGGAGACAGCAGCAGTCAATAAAGCTGTCCATTTCAAATACAAGATTTATAGCTGCCAGAATTTTTATACCATATACTCTGCATTTCTAAATACAATATACATATTGGTAGAAAACACGCAGCAACTGCCTGTAGCAGCATCTAATGGGATTTTAACAGAAGCCTCAGCCTTATCCAGGTGCCTGCTAATTAACCTGCAGAGGAAGCATTTCATTGTGTGCAGCCAGGCAGTTCTGTTTAGATAAATCAATAGAGAAAAGAGAATTTGGGAGTTTTTAAGCAGAGGTCAGGGTTAATCTGTAAATGTGTTTTATCCCTTGAAGGATTTATATTAATCCAGTTTTGTCTCTGATGCCACTGATTCAAAGCTTACATTATAACTGAAAATCTTCTCTCTGGTGCTTTTCTTTTTTATAAATACTCAACTACTTAAATGTGCACCGCCCAACAGGACAGCAAGAAGAATCTCCTAGTAAATCTTTAAATAAAATCCACATACTTTTTAATAAGCAAACAGACTTACTGGAGAGCACAGGCACCCTGACCAAAAAAAAAAAATAAAATCCTGATTTCATTTCTGTTCTGCGTTGGATTTTTTTTTTCAGTTTGATTTTTTTTCCTTACTGAAACTTTGCCTAATATTCTTCTACGGCAAATTAAAACCAGAAGTTGTTCTATCATAGGGATCTAGTCCAATAGCACAGTCTTTGACAGAATTCAGGCACATCTCAAAATCCAGGAGAATGAGAAAAAATCTGGCTGATGTCCAGGATACAGAATTTTGTGGCGTAGAATAGAATTACTGTTTCAAGATGAACCCCAGTTGAAAGACCATGGTCCCTGCTCTGGCTGGGACCATGCACAAACTACAGCTCCTGAACCCACAGCTTCCTCTGCAAAACATGGGATGGCACTGGGGGCATTCAGAGCAGAAAGACTTGAAAGCTTTCACCAGCAACAACCCACCATGCACAGCAGAGCAGCTTTTTGTCATCAGCCATATATCCATATTTTATTCCATTGTTTTAATGCAGTAAAAGATGGTAGTCTGCCCCATTTCATAAATTCATCCATTTTATATAGCACAAAAGGCCCTTTGTATGATTTTGGAAATATCCCTTACTTAAGGCACTGTAATAAAACAAGACTTCTGTTGCAAGATAAATAAAGTACCACTGCTCTTTCACTGTCCTGTCACCTCAGTTTCACATTATTTCATTCAGTCTTGTCTTCTGCCCATAAGTTGACATTAATGTCTTTCCTTATCATGACATTTATGGTTTCCATTATTTTCTGCAGCACTCTATTGATTTTGAGATCTATAGCTCCTACATGAATTGTCCTTCAGAGCTCTGTCATTACTCCTGCTTGTACAATAGGTACATGCCCAATGATTCAGGGTCAAATACAAACAGCCTAGCCATGTGAGGGCTAAAGTAATGGAGGTACTCCTTTTCCCTCAGGGGAAATTAAGTTTCCTTAAAATTGTAATATTTACATTTTAATGAGTAAATATACTGACCACCATTATATTGGTATTTTTTTTTCTCTCACTCCTAAATTCCTAAGGCCTTAGAATGGCCTCACAAACTAATTTTTTAAAAATGTTAAAAACGTGAAACTATAAAGCCTCCATATAGGAGTAACCAGAGCAAGAATTAATAGCATAAAAATGTGATGGTTACAACTAAAATGAGCCTATGCCAACCCAAGGCTAGACAGATTTTTTTGCTGTCCAGATGAACAAGCAGAACTTTGTTAAAGCTAGTTCTGAAGATGAGATTGTGTTTTCTCCTCTCCAGCATCTCCACTATGGTATTCCTGTCTTATGCCTGAATTTGGGATCCCTTTGTTGGTGAACATGAGTATAACAATAAAGTTCCACACAGAGGATTTCAGTTTAGGCTTCACTGATACCTGATTCCACATATGCACAAAAGAAGCCAGTTTTCAGAGAACACTCTCCTGAAATATTTCAGTTAGATCAAAAGCTCAGAAAATCATAAAAGCATTCTGTCTTCCCTTGGTATTGAAAAGCATTCCATATTCCCTTGGCTAAACTAAAAACTTACGTATCTAGGCATGATTGTCAAGACTGAACTGGGTGACTGGGTGCTCCACAGCAGATCTTTGTACCAGCAGGGTTCCAAACACCCTGTGGTATGACAATCTCCAAAACCAGGAGGAGTTTGCAGAATTACAGAGCAAGTCTTGATATCCTAGCATATGGGGTAAAGTCTCTTCTGAAACTTCAGTTTGTTCCTTTTGTGTACTTTCCAGGTACATCTGTTTCTGCTAAGACTCATCACACTAAAAGATGGAGTCTTTTGAAAACAAAAGCCTTCAGTAAGTCCTGAACTCCACTGCATGGTTTCTTTAAAAATATGCCTGACATTTGCCCAAGCAAATTATTTTAGTGTCATGATCTCAGTTAACCTTTTCAGAATATGGTGCTTCAAAAACATTTTGATAACACTTACTATAAGCCTTAATCCCATAAACTTTTTGCCATCCCATTTGCTCTCGTTTATCACTATATAAAAGCGTCACCCACCAGCCAAAGGGGGTTATTTGCACATGCAGACAGGTAAGATGTCCATTGCCAAGTGCAGAAAATCCTTCCCCAGCTGTCCTCTGCTTTGTGCTTTCAGAGAAGAACCATGCATTTAAAATGCCATCATAAACGAGTCAGAGGAAAAATTTTGTCTTCCAAATTAACTTAAATGATAATATCTGTGGCTAATAATTAAAGCAGCTCCACTTATGTGAACGCACTGCAGGACTTTTGAGCCCATTCGTTCCGAGAATATACCATGAAATTACATGCATTCTCACCTTTATTTCAGAAACAGTTCATCAAATTGCAATGTCAGGTCTAAACCTGGGCTTTGTTTCTTTAGAAAAAGATGGTTTTTCCTAAGAGAGCACAGCACAGGGAGGCAGCCCTCCCCAGGCACGTTTCCTGCCTGGCAGTGCTCGCGGAGAGAAGGGGAATTCTGTCATCATGTTACTGTGCTAATAGAGTGCCTGCTGGCAAGCACCACTAGGCTCTCCAGAAATATGACACAGTGAGATAAAGCTTATACAAACTGAGAGACATAAACATAACCTACTTGTGTTAATCCTGTAAAACCACGCGTATATGACAAGGGGAGGCAGCACTACAGAGTGCTGCGGTCTGTGATTCTCCACCACAGGCTTTCACTCTGAAGAGACAGGATATAAATGCAGGTGTGTCTTCTGCTAGCGAGACCTCACTTCCATGCTCAGGGTAAGGCTTCTTTGTATCTCAATTAGCACCCCTACTAACTAGGCTAGTTAAGACCCGCTTTCAACACGCACGGAAAATAACACCACATCCATTATGTTAGCGATCAAAGCTGTACAAGTTTGTAGATTGTTTCAAAGATCAAAGACAGTCTGTCAGACTTCATTACCAGAAGAAAAAAGGGACTCTGACTTCAAAAGGCATTGTGTTGTCCTTTGTTTCCTCCTCAAAAATAATTTTGAAAATGGTGAGTCACCTCAGAGCAATCTAAATTAGCAAGGTTTTTGACTGTACCTTCTAGCTCTGGTTGTAGTTTGATCTTCTCATTCTTTTTCCCTTTCCTTTATGTCTATATTAAGTAAAGGCTGATTGTTTGCCCCACTGGCTTAATACTGGAACACATTAAGGAATAAAAATTGAAGCACTTCCTCAATCTGCAAGATACCTAAAATTGCTCCCACTGCCTCCCCTGACTGCTTTCTCTTGCTCACTGCAACATTGTCTGCAAAAAGCTATTTGAAAATGTCTTTAATTAGTTTTTCTATTTCCCTGATTGAAGTGATACCTTCAGTCAGATTGACATAACTAATTATACTAATAGTGAATAAAAATAGCATCAAGATTAGAGGACTGATGCTGTTTGAGCTGTAAGTCTTATGGATACATTTTTAAAGGCGAGTTTTGAAAGCACTCACATTTTCCTGACTGCTTTAAATACTTTTAAACTATTCATAAGGGAATTTTTAGAATTTTCATAATTACCCACAAGGCAAAAAACTCATCCAGCCACACAAAGATCCAAACCTGAATACATTTGTTCGTATGTCAGTGGTAACATTAGTACAACACTATAAAGCTTTACTTGTACCCAGGGGTAATTTACACTATCAGTGAGGTCTCCACTGACAGTTCCCACAGCCTCCATCACAAACAAGCTAACAGATCTAAGTCAACAGCACTGAAAAGTTTAATCATTCTAGTGCAGGACTAACACAAAATGTGGATCTTCATTTAATTCACTTTCTCTACAACTGACAGTCTTCCAGATACCACTGAGGAAGTGTGCCCTTTTTTGGCCTGTGGGATCTAGTTTTACATTTCTGAAATTGTGAAATGGGTGACCTGAACGGATTTTTCCCCTATCTGTAAGTACTTAGCTAAAATATTTAATGGACAAAGTGCTGATTTACCACTTCTTGGCTCTTATCCCATAGATGATGATCACTCATCCATGTGAAGTTACCCTATAGATATCTGGTAACATCCTCTTCTTAACATGTTATTCCTATTCCTGTTACTCTGTGGATTATTATCACTGTCAAAAAATTCCCAAAATTTACTTCAAGGTGACTTCTCAGGCACAGTCAATATTAATGATGTCAAAACCATGGTGGAAAAAGATCTTCTACACATTTGTACTAATAAATGTAATTGCCTGTGGAAACACTAAGATAAAAACAATGCCCACACAGAGTGTGCTGCATAGGCACTATAGGAATGGAGTCCTTAACCAGAAAAGCCACTGTCTGAAATGGTCTTTATATGTTATAAAGTGGTACATAAATCCAAAGCAATAGGTCCACAATTGCTCAGAAGAGATAAGGAAAATTGGAAGAGCATTCAACCAAGCTGTTCTTTTCTCTTTCTTATTCCTTCATTTTTTTCTTTAACCTAACATTTAAAATTTCTCGTTTTGCACAGGCATAAAAACATCGTTGGTGTGAGGTCTCTGTCAAGTCACCAGAGCACCCTTCTTAATTATTTGATTGCATAATCTTTTAGACTATATAGATCAACTAAATCTAGTTCCTGACCACTCCACATTATACTTCTTCATGGTTTTTCCCTGAAGCATCATCTAAAATTTGAGAGGCATAAAGCAGTAAGGTAATGACAAACAGTCAAAATGTGAAACTGCAAACAATGTCTGAAAAGAGATATGGTCTTTGACCATTTTTTGCCTAACTTAATATCCCCACCTTTCTTCTTTCTGAAGTATTCACATGAAGCTTGACCTATACTTTTTTATATATATACGTATATAAAAAGCATATATGCACATATATACACACATAAGAATATATATATACACGCCACCACATTCACTGAAAATATATATTTATACAGATATAAAAGTTAAGACTTTTCAGGGTTTTCTTTAAGGTCTTCTTGCTTAGAATGTGTCTGCTCTGTGCAGGATGGCTGGATGCATTCCAAACTTCACTTTTACTATTACACTATTAATATTTTTACTACTACAGGTGACATTTTTTTGAAGGACACTTCTGAAATAATAATTCTGAGTTGCAGATGTGAGTAGTGTGGAGTCCCCAGCAGGCAGGGCAGAGTGAGGAGGCAGTCTGCATGGTAGGCTCCAGGCTTCCTAACATGCCCATAGCAAACCATGTCAAGCAGGTAACCTGTTTAAGAGTCAGGACAAAATGCACCCAGAAGTCTTCTAGCTGGGATTTCTTGGCTTTACTATATTCATAAAGACAAGACATAATTTTAAATTCTTCACAGCTGTCTTGAGTCTAAACAGTAAACTTTATGCACTTCAAATCACTTTTAGATTTGCTTCCTCACAAAATTCATGGACAGAATAAAAAAAGAACAGAACAGGGACAAGTGAGGGATTCCATTTCTTCTCTGCATGTACACACACACACCACACACACACACATATCTGTCTTAAGAGGTCTGTTTTCTGGCCTCAGAAAAAGGAAAGCAAATCCAATATTTAATTATCAACTTCTTCGTGTCCACACTGAATTTTACTGTTAAACCTTGAAACAATGGTGAAAATTTCTCTTTCTAATGGGCAGCATCCAAAAGTCAGGCAGTCTGCAAAACTTTTCCTGCCCCATCTTGCATAAAGAAAGGGCAGCTTCTCGTACAAGGATGATATGAGTCTGCTCTGCAGCAGTTCATGGCTCAGAAAGTCACTTTGAATCTTGGAGGTGACCCTGACAGCAAAACTTTCAAGGTAAGAGCATGTCCTTCTGGTTTGCGAAATACAGGAACTAATGGGTGCTTTTTTATTTATATGTTTATTAAGCAAAGTGGAAATTCTTTTCCTTGTCCAGTTTATTTCTGCCTCCCTTAGCATATAATACTGGTTTGCTCACAGAAAAGGATGAGTGCAACCAACCGTGTGAGCTAGGTAACTTCAGTGATTTTGCTGCATAGCTTGGGCCAATGACTGGCTATGAAATTAGTGAAAACAGCTCAGCAAGTGCTTAAGATGCATGAATTAGAGAGCATGACTTAGATATTTATTTCTCTGTGAGAATATGTTTCAGCTCTTTTGAAAAAGTTGCACATAAACCTAGTCTTATGAAACATTCTAAAATAGGACGTTTTCTTGAGTTAAGATCTGGTTTTGTCTTTCATGACTATAAAAGCAACAAAGAGTTAAAGCTGAACAAAGACCAAGTTTGGACAGCAGTATTCATAAAAACCATCTGCACAAAGGAAGTGTTGTTTTTGCTCCTGCTTGCGCTATCCTTTTCTTCATTTTATCTCTTCCCACTCACTTCCCTAGCTAGCTGGCCTGAGTGGTAAAAAATCTGACTTCATATATTGTCATCTTTAGGCTTTACAAGAGTTCTTTATGTAAATAATGTTTAATTCCCAAGTAACTGCAATGTTCTTGAGGGCCACAGGTAGTTTGTATTGATCAGTGCAGAGCAATGAGCAGAATCCTAAGCTAATGGCCACCTTGCTCATTACACACAAGCTGGCTGAAAGTAACAGCCTCGTGGGAACAAATGCTGTTTGCTGCCTGTTAGATAATGCATCAAAACATGATTCCAGTGAGTAAAGGGCATTCAGACGCCACACAAGGGACACTGCACACCTGCACCTGCGAAATGGTCTCCTATGAAGAAGTATTCACAGGTTTGCTTAAACATGAAACTGCTTCAGGAAGAATACTGTTAATGGTGAAGGCAAAGAAGGAAGTAAGGGTTTTCTGAAGAAATTTTCTCAAGGTCTGCAACAGAGTTCCAGAGCCAGGGCAGAAGCAATTCTGTGATTCACCCAGGGATCACAGTACCATATTTGGTGCACTTGGCTTTATGCTATACAGGCAAAAGTTGTCTCCCTTTACTCTCCAGAACAATCTGAGTGACAGCTTTCTCTGAGAGAGAAACTCCTTATGGTCTCTGGGCACAGGAGAAGAAGACATTTTTCTCCAAAAATGTCTTAAAAACACCAGATGTTTGAATAGGAAATGCCATAAACAAGGACCTCTTGTCCTTGTTTGGAAAGGCAACTGGGAGCAGCTCATCACAGATGTGTTCTGGGTATTCAGAGGTACCATTTGCCATAAAATGTCTTTTTTTTTCCTTTTTAGAAAAATATTTCAAGCAAGTACCTAATGTGACTCTTACTAGAAGAGTGGCTTTTCATGACAGAAAGTACGGTCCTGTCATGCAGCACACGTGACCTTTTTTGCAATTAAAAATAATGAACCTTGGATTGAAAAATGTGTTGAAAATAGTTTTAGAGATGAGCCAGTTGGCAGAACACAACCATCAGAAAATATCTCAAAAAATATTCCACCTACCCACACAATCTCCCTGTGAGACTGCTCTGGGAAAGATGCTGCACACAGCTATTTGTGCTTGGTGATAAAAGTAGAATAGTGGGGCTCTACAGACCCTGTGGAAAGGTTAGTAGAGGGGGAAAATAACAAAAGCCAACACGAGCCGGTTGTTTGTTGGCAAAGTTTGTTGGTTGCTATAACTTGTGGCTTGTACAAAGCTAGGTAGGAAGGACAGGGTGATCTCAGAATAATTCTATGTGCTTTAATTTTAATGAAGTCCAGCAGTTTATTTCACCAATCTAATGTAGCTCATTAACACAAATACGTGTCTGCACAGATATATTTAATATAAAATAAGATGTAGTAATGTTGCTGATCATTTATTTACAGGAAAAATGCATCTGTTGTAGGTACCAATAGATTTTTGTTTTCTTCTGCTTGCTGGGGCACTGCTTTGAACCCAAAGAAATTGATGGGCTCTGGAGCATACTGACCAGACTGTCTGGGAGATCCAAGAGGCAAAAAGAGCTGTCATTCAGGGTGCAAAAACAAGAAAAGGCACCAAAATTAAGGGCCAAATTGCAAGAGCACAGCTCCCACAAAAACCTTGCTGCAGGTTCACAGTGGCCACTGTTCCTTAACCCATAGCCAGATTTTGCCCTAGAGCTGCAGGAGAAGTGCCTGGGCTGGAGCAGATGGTTGGGTTTGCATTGTAAGGAGCAGCCTTCCTGCAGATGGAATTACCACTGAGCTCAGCAGACACTCCAGACACACCTTCCTTCACACATCAGGGCACTACTGTAGAACTTCAGATAACATTGTGATAACAGCTTTCAGACATGGTAATAGTTTCCATGTTTTATTTTAAGCAATGAAATACCAATCCTTTGTTTTTCAATATTAACCTTTTTTTCTATATTATGATCAATAATGAAATCAATATATGAGGTTCTGAAGAAAAAAAATGCAGATAAGTACTAAAAATTTCTGTAATTTTCTCAACATTATCAGCAAAATAGTTCACAGGATTCTTATTCATTAAGGTAACCCAGGACTTCTCATTGTAGGGCTGTCCCTGTTGTTTAACACTTTGTCTGTATATGCTTAGGATGAAGTTTCCTCTGTAATTTCTAATATTTCATTTCAACTACAGAATAACTAGTTGTACTTTCTGAGTAGAGAATAATAGTAAAATACTAATTGCTTTTTTCCATGCTGAAACAAAATAAATTTTGGAAAAAAAATCCTATCTATTAGTGTGCTCAAAAACTGACATGAGTGTGCTGCAAAAAGAGCTGAATTCAAGTTCCCCAGGCAACCACCACTTTGGCATTTTCTAACCCAGTTTCCCACTTACTTTTCCCTTAATACCACTGTGAGACAGCAAGGTACAAAACACATACTCAACATTTAGCATAGGCTATTTCTGCTCACAGTTTTCTTGAAGCAGAGGTGTATTTATAAGTGATTGGAGGCTTGGGGGCTTGGTTAACTCACTGCTGGAGGCCTATATGTGGATTTGAAGTCTTAATAGACAGCTAGTGCACAGTAAATCCACATGCAAAGGCCAATTTGAAATTCATAATTACACTTCAGCCTGGGAAGGCAGCACTGACAGTGCCTTGGGCAGGCTGTAGCAACAGCTTCAGCAGGCATAAGGGCAATTTTGGTAGGCTTTTTTCTTATGGGCATTTTGTCCCGCAGCAGTGTGGGTAGGAGATGGAAGAAAATCCACTGCCATTTTCTATTCATTACAATGGCAAGCCGTGGAAACTAACCTAAAGCTTATGCAGAATATTGAGAAGAAGCGAGTCTTGGCGAGATGAGGAGAAAAGAATCTGATGTATGTTAGCGACCTGAACTTGATCTCAGAAAATGTGACATGAGAAAAATATGGGTCTTTTCACTTGAGGGATGTGAACAACTTCTCAGTCTTGCATCACTGGCAAGATTTGATTGAAGGCAGTTCAGAGCAGCAAAGAGATAAGGCTAGAGAAACCTTTATCCTGAATCTCTGGGTAAGCCAGACTCTGGAGGCTGATCCCCACAACAGAGTGTGCTGTTTGTCTCACTGCTTGAGCGAAATGGCTTTAATTTACTGAGCAGAGGCCCTACTCAATCACATCATCATGTGGTCAAGCAAGTTGCTCGCATGAAAGGGGAACCTAGCATGCTAATTTTTAATTTTCCCACCCAGAGAAAGAGGGATCAGGTCCTGGGAATGTGCTTCATAACTTGGAGTCAGAGTGGAAGGAGCTGGCCATGGAGTGGCACGGCCATTTGGCAGCACAGGTGCTGTTTGTAGCAGGGAGGCTCTGGCAGCTCCTCGGCATGCTCCTCATACTGCACGTCTGTGCATGTGCACTGCCTCTGCAACCACAGCAAGATGCTAAATCTGTCACTGTCTGTCTCCGAGCTGACTCCAAATGCTGTCTGCTGGCAAATGCTGACACACGATGCCTGAATGGGGGCTCTGTGGAGTGTGCACTCGCATCGCCCAGTCCACCCGTCTCATGTTCCCGGTCTGATGAGATTTGGAACAGTCTTTCAGGAGCTATAGGTGTTAGATGAGATGGGAAGTCTCATCTAGCACAGCTGGGAAATCTCCATTTTAGGATCCCTATAAGAATTATCAATCAACAACTGTTCAGATCATAACGAAGGCAGTTTATTCACGCTTCCTTCACACAAAAATATACATATTACCCAATGCCTCCAGGGGTCTCCTAGAAATTATAAAAATAGGATAAAGCCTTTCACAATAGGCTCATTGTGACTGATGTGCTACTAAAGTGTAGCAGATTGAAACTGCATGGCATGTTGTGCCATAATGTCTGTATCTGGATTATTCCCTCTTTCAGCAGCTATCAAATATGGTTTTATCTTTTATTTTTTAAAGTAGTTTTTGCTGAGTGAAAGTAATACAGTCTCTCTGAAGCTTCTGAGGCTTATAAAAAAAGGTACTTTATTTTTTCATTTGTCTGCACACACTTGGGGTTCCTACAGTTTGTGCTCAATCAGTAAAACTGAATGGAAATAAAAATGAAAAATGAAAGATGTAAAGCTCACGGATTTATTTTTATCTTGAGAACCTTCAGGAAGGAAGATTTTTCAGCCTCTAATCTTAATGATACAGTAGTTAGAAGGAGTGATTTTCTCTGTGAGCTTTACACATTAATTAAGCTGTATTGTATATTTTTAGTTGAACTAGTCCTTGTTAATACCACCTCTGTGAATCTCCCCTTCAAAAAAAATATTCTAGTTGCAAAACAATGCTTGATTTAAACAAGGCAGTTAGAAGAGTCAGCAGTCTATATGAGAGTAGCTGATTTTATAATCTATTAAGAGAAAATCTTTTACAGCAAAGTCCTGATCTGTCTGTTTATAAAATAAGTGTTTTGAAAGAAGAGATTACTTGAAATGATTTTGTGTGGGCATCCTTAATGCTCAAATGCAGCCGCAGATGCTCGACATAAAAGGTACAAATTTACAACAAAACACAGTTCAACATATGTGCATTTATTGTCCAGATCTTTTTAGGCTGTCAAATAGTTTTCAAACAGTATTCAGCACGTCTCTCAAATATCCCAGCAGTGTGAGGTGACTGGTGCTGCATTTCTCCTTTTACTGATATAACAAGGTCAAAATGTTCCATTTTGTGTGAATGCTCAATATAAGACAGCTGAAACCTTATTTCAGAAAGTACTTAGAGTTCTATAGAGCCTCATGTTGAAAGCAGAGTTCAAGGATCTTCCTGCAATTTAAAGGTCTCTGTCAAGCACAGGGAGCAGGTGCCAATCATCTGTGAAAAATGTAATCTAGGTCCCCATGGCAAAGGCTGAAATAGCCACATCTCTATGGCAGGGCTTGCTGGGAGAGGCTTCTTTCCCTCCCTCCCTCCCTCAGCCAAGCTCACTGCACAGCCTGGCTGGGCTCTGCAGCTCCTGCACAAAACCAATCTTTTGGCTGCATGCTCTCTGCGCACGGGCTCATCTTAATTAAAGCAGCCATTTGAAGTCCTCCCTGCAGCTTATAAATTTTCAGCTTTTCAAGTCCTGATGTGCTATGGAAAAGGGTGCGGCCTAAACACTCTTTGTGTCACTTGCCGCTGTGGACTGCTCTGCATCATGGCAGTCTGATGGCACACCTAAAGGAAGCATCATTTTAACAGACACACATCAGTAACTGCAGCAATGGCTGGTGCTGCCTAGGACTCCTCTCATTCTTCTACAAGCAGCTTCCCCCCTTCTCATGCCATTGCACAACCTGGCTCCACAGTGCATTTGATCACCTCTCTACCCTGGGGCCTTTGAAAGAAATAGCAAATGCATTTCTATTTCACCCATTTTCCTGACCTTTTCATACTTACTACCATGTATTAACAGTAACAGGACATCAATCTTAAACCAATTTTTTTTCAAAGTTCTTTGAGTGTTTGGGTTGAACTAGAAGCAATGATATGAGGAATCACTCCACACCTCCTTAGCACAAATTCTCTTCAATCAAAAAAGAGGAATTTAAAAATATTCATGTAGACATTACAAGAAAGATGAGAAAAAGAAAGGAAGTGTTTTATTGTTCCTATATCCTGCACACAGCTTTCCATTTGTAACTCCCTAAACCAGAAGTTACAGCCTGAATGCAGAGCTCTGCTTTGCGCTACTGCAGAAAAACAGGGCTTCTGAAAAAAGTACCCAAAATGTCAGCAATCCACAGTCCACTTTGGTGAGCCACAGCTCTACAATACCCAAAGCCATTACTATGATTGCAACCAGCTGTTGGCTTGACACTGCTTCAAAAACACATTCACTATTCCTACAGGATTTTCTTCTACAAGAGGCATCTAAGGTACATGCTACCCTTTTACTTATGTTGTCCTCATTGGTGTGGCATGGTCACTGCATGACACTGCAGTCATGCTAGAATAGGAATGCTCATTTTTTATGGGGATGTAGGCTTTTAATTTGGGCCCACTGTTTTCTTTTTATCCTATAGCAGTGATGGGAGTTCTCTTCTCTCCTCTCATGTTCTTCAGAGACAGGTGCTTCATTTTATACAAGTCTGAGGCTGTGTTTACTGTAGGGAAATATGCTTCCTCCATGAAAAATCCTGTTGGGTCCAGAACTAAGACAAATCAATCATTCCACAGATTGGAAATGGGTGTTGGAAGCAGAGCTGTGTAAAATTATGAATTCCAAGACTGAGCAGATAAATCCAGCCTCTGATTTATTTAGCAAGTCTTTGCATCTCTGAGTCTGCACCGCAATTTGGGTTCAAGCCTCCATAAGGTTACTAGAGCAACATCTCTATACATATCTAAAGAGCCTCAAAGTGGTTTCCTCTCATGAAATTTTTTCTCTGAGAACATACAATTTTTGTTTGTTTGAATTTAAAGAAGTTTCCAACTGCATTCCAGGCAATTAGCTGCTTATTAGTGAAAGCATTGCCTTGTGAGTTCCGTGGCAAGTAATGTATTACAGAGTGACACAGACAACAGACATGTGATCAGTAGTACCCACTCAACAGCTGTGGAGGAACAGTCCCCAGAATAAAAATGGGGTCAGTTCATAACAGTGATGCAAAAGAAATGCATGGAAAATACCCTACATTTGAAAGCCTGTGGTACAAACCAGTTACCACAGAGTAAGAAATCTGCTCTCTGAGCACAGTGGTGTTCTAAGGTTGTTCACGCTTCTCCTTTTCTTGTTCTTGGTGAACCTGTGATTAAACAAATAGGGATTCCATTTAGAAAGAGAATTATATATGCCTTCTTTCCTTCTAGCACCTAAGTCACAATGAATCAGCTCTTCATCTACATCATTTCAAACCTTCCTCAAGATTTACAGTAATTCAATAAAAAAGATAAAAGTACAAATTATCAAGACACTAACCACTGTGAAGCCCTGCTCACTTTACCTAGGTCGTTTGCTTTCCAGCTGTCCAAATCCCATTGCTCTTTTTTGGTTTCCACCATTTCAATCGGGCAAGTACATTTTAGACACCCTGAAGGGTAACCACCGTACTAAATACTGACATCCTGAACACCATTAATAAAGTACCTCTTGACACCAATGCCACTCAACACATTTGCTAAATTGCTCTGAACGTGCCAAGAGAGCAAACAAAAAAATCTCAACTACAATAAAGTCCGTACTTAAACTGGTACAGAGTTTTTTGGAGTTGAGTTTGGAGTTAAACTGTGCCTTCCCCATTATTTCCTCTGCATTTTTAACATACACCTTCTACAACTTAAAAAAATAATTACTTTCATTCTTGAAGTGATTTGGAAAAGGTATTTGTGAAACAGTAGGATTGCAAGAAGACAGATTATTGTTAACAATGAAGAAATTTACATTAACTGATTAGCTCTGTTTATGGCTGCCAAACACGTAAGATTCTATTATTGACCCTGTGAACCTTGAATTTCTGATGACTTAAAATTTACAGGTGCATTTCATTTTCTTGCCTACCATTTGTAATATTGAATAAGTTGTAGCTAGCATAGTCATAAGATAACTCAGGAAAATTACAACTGCTTTTTCTTACATTTCAAGATAACAAATAAAAAAAAAAGCAAATTCTTGTTTAGCATTTGACCATTTTACGCAAAGTAGGAGAGCAATTTTCTTTACTACTTTTTTAATAGGAAATGGGAAGGTAGTTTTGAAATCTCTGCTTTTACTGAAACCAATGTGCAACATCTTCATTATTTAGTCATTGCTGATTAAGTTAACTCTGGGTAAAGTATGAGTCATTCACCACTATACAAATATTTGTGCTCTTGTGTTACATGAAGCAGAATAGAAAGAAGAAATTGTCCAAAATATTTTAGCACTTACTATTTGCAAGACCTTAAACTACAGTCAGGCACAAGGAATAGACAGCAAGAATGTTCAGAGATTAATATATACATTAATACATACATTAATATATACATTCATATACACATTAATATATACATTTTACAGCTTGGCCCTCAGGCTGGCTTTCAGCCTGTGTGCTCCTGACTCCACTCAAGATTTCAAACAATACTAAGTAATAAGGAAAAAGGACTACATTTTGTGAGAACCTCAAGTGACTACCACACCCAATTCTCCTAACTTTTGAGGTATTGATGTATTGTCCTCTGTTATTTTTGTAGGAGCAGAGAAGTCAACAGCATGAGGTACTCTTTCTGTTTTGGATATCAATGCAGATAAAGATTGTTTCAAGATACAGCTCACTCCCTTTGAATGAAAGACCATTAAATTTTACCTAGCTGACCTTGTAAGATGTCTGAAATCAAGGATATTAAAGTCTAAACAGTGTCCAGCTAAAGCATATTTCCTAAATAGCATTTCAGTCTAGAGCCAAGAGCAGCAGGATGGGGAGTATTATAAAAGAAACACCAATTCCTTTGACAGCTTCTCCAAGTGATTCATCCCCCGCCCTCAAAGAAGACACAAATTCCCCTTCCTACTTGAATCTGTCTGACTTTTGGCTCCAGACATTTGCTCTCCCTTCTGGTCTGTCTCATGGGGGTGAAGCACTCTGCCTTTGCTTCTTGGGAAGTCGCTGTTCTCTCTCACTAGGCTGCTTTCTTTGATGATCTAGATGCACAGAGGTAAAGGCTCTCACATTAATGCACTCTACATTCCACATTTCGATGGAATTCTGTTCTATTGTTCCTTATTCCTTAATTACTTTTTCAGAACTGGACTGCAGAACTGTGTAAAATACAGTGTTCCATTACCAGACATACACTTCCCATTTTCTCCCACTCAAGATTACTCATTTCAAAAAACCATGTACAGATGTTTTAGGCATGGAATTACTCACTGATGGTTTCTTCTGAGTTCATGTCATCTGTAATATCCAGATTTTTTTCAAAACAACTTCAGTTTGATTCTTTATTCCTTTTTTTCCCTTTGGAATACAGAAATTACCTGTATGTACAGGGTCATTAAATCAAATTTTTACTCTTCTTGCAGTCTCTATCATCTTACAGTCAACAATTTTTTACCATCATTTTTTTATTTTTTAGGTAATAAATCCTACCTAACAACTAACACTTAAACTGTCTCTGGTGCACAATCCAACAAATGTACTAGAAATACCACAACTGAAGGGGATTGTATCAGATATACACCATCTGACTTTAAATTTATTTAACACAGAGTTTATTTACTGATATTATTTTAGTGTCCTTTTAAAAATGGAATCTCATTGAAGGAACGCCATTGAGATAGTTTTTATGAGGTTACCTTAAGCAACCAAAGTTAAAATCTGCGGGAAAAACACCTGTTTTCTATAGAAAAATGTGAAACAGTTTTGTTTAACCAAATCCAGTATCAGGCCCTCCTATTACAGCACCTAAGGCTGAGCACAGTTTAACAAGTTTCCCATGCAATGTTTGTCTACTTCAAATACTTCTAAGAAGTCTTACAATCTTTCACATTTATTAGATATTAATGTTAGCAAGAAAGACATCTCAACCACTGGTATTAGACTGTAGCAAATCATCCAGGCTTTCTGTCTGAAGTGTTTATCTTTAAACATTGTTAATTGATATTCTCCTTAGTGGATGAGAAGGCAGTATGTCATCCTCATGTGATAGTGGCACATCAGCTAATTTATTTTCAGATACAGAAGCGAAATGGTTGTGAATACTTGTCTCTTCCCTGCATCGTCTTTTTAGCACCCCCATATATAAATGGACTTTGTCATCCTTTGTCTGTTATATACAGGAAATTTTAAATATTTTTCTGCTTTTGTCCTTTTAAAAACAATTATTCTAGACCCCCACAAGAGTGTTCTATACAACCCCAGTTGTTAAGGTTTTATAGTAATTCATATTTCCCCTCTTAGTTAATGCTTTGATTGTTTTAGCTGAAAAATTTATTTCTCCACTGAAACAGAAAACCTCCATTAAAGCTGAGCTCTTCCTCAAAGATACACACTATTGCAGTTTTTTCTCTTCCTCATAAAATATAAGATCAAAACTTTAATTCACATTTTTCCATCTGCATTTTATTTATACTTGTACTTATCTTTGATAAATAAGGCTTTTTATAATCTAAAGTAAATATTTGCTTGCTGTCTTCCCTTTTCCTTACAATAAAAGCAAACAGATAATAATGATTGATTTACAAACTACCAGCAAATTACAATCAAGTCATAATATTAACTTTATCCATCAATTTAGGGCTCCAAATGTGACAAACATATTAATGTTTTATCATTAGGGAAAGAAAAACATAATCAGTAATCATTATGGACTTCAATGACTTATACAATGACTGTTTGTATCTCTCCTCCAAACCAAAATTTCACACTAACAAAAAAGTCTCATTTTTAAATATTCAAAACAGTGCTCCAACAGTAATTTTTCTTTTTTTTCCTGATTAAAAAATCATTAAATATATCCAGAATTCCAAAATTTAGACTACAATATTTAATCATAATTATTACAGCTCTACCTTATATTTTTATTGGTGTAGTGATTACATGTAATCAAGAAAAGAGGTTTTATCACAACACCACATTCCCCTAAGTGCATCACTAATCTACTCCAAATGTCCTAGGAAGAATTTAGCCAACCAACTCGACTGACTTGTAATGTCTCAGTATTCACAAATAGTTCCAAACAGGTATTAGGAAAAGATTTCTCAGCAGTTGGATTTACAACTTCTCTTGCCTGTTGTTATGGTATTTTTATTTCTATTGTTTTATATGTATATTTTTCATTAAGTCAATAAGTCAAAATTGAACAGAAATTTATGGACAATATTTTTTAAACTAATTAATTTTTTTCCATTTAACAAATTGGTTTGCCTCTTAGTCTATATCAGACTTGCTGCTCTAGCAGTCTTTCTTCTGAACTATCTTAAGGCTTTTTCATATAGTCTCCAGATTCATCTACATCACTCTAAAATGCATACCATAGTCCCAAATCTTGAAGAATACTTGTCAGAATGAATATCTGGACTCCTCAGTGTTTCCTACCCTCTCTCTTTCTCAGAAAACAAAGCTGTCTACTTTTTCTTCTTCTGTCCTTTGCAATTTCAAGGCTATCTACAGACAGCAGTGTGCAACTATCATGTAATTTGCTCCTATTTAAATAATCAATTTGATAAAATTTGCTGTACAGTCCATAACCTGGCCTAATTGTGTAAGCATAACTTAAGACTTTCATTGAAGAGAAATTCATATTCCTACTGCATAAAGGTCTTCTTCTGAATTCTCAGTATTTTTTGTAACAAGTCATTAGGCATTTCAATATTAATAAGTTTGTTGTTTCATCAGGTGTTTACTTTACTTAGAGGTTAAATCATGGTGCATTTACAAGAATAAATATTCCTAGCCAAGCTGAGCAAATTCTGGTTGTCATTTTTATCACCAGAAACCTCTAGCCTATTAATTTAGTCTTAACTATTTACTGTCACTTTAGTAACATTTTATTATTTTTTTCAAGTTACCCATAGCAATATCCCTTTAACCTTTTTATCCTTGAATACTCATAGCACAAGAATTTGCATTTCCAAAATAAACATTGTCTCCTACAGCTTTTGGCACAACTTGCTCTTTGCAAACCAGAGCTTTCTGGTTGTCTTTCTATGTTCTGTCTGTATTTCAGAACAAAGAACATTAAAAAAACTTTAGGAGACCCACCAGGAGCATATTAAGAGACATCTGCAGGATCAGAGTGTTCAAAGGAAGCTTTCTTCCCAGTGACAAACATCAATCAGAAAGCATATTTTTAACAGGAAAGGCTTCAGTTAAACAGGTTTTCTGCATGTAAAGAATTAGTGGGGAAATAATTTTGAGACAAATTACAATAACAGGTTACACACTGTATGCATGATAATATAAAGAAATAGTCCCAAAAAACACTTGCAGTTTAGTAGATCATAAAAACTACTGTGAACACTGGCAAGAAATAAAAGTTATCAGTCTACCTTGTTTTTTCCAGGGGACTTTCCTTGGTGTCCAGAGCATGGCACCCCTTATCCAGGCAAACAGCAAAGTTGAAGCAGTGGTATCCCTGACATCAGCGAAGTTCTGGTAGTTAAAAACATAAGAGAAGAGATCATTTATCTTGAAATTACCCTTAGTGAGAGCAGTGAATGATCCTCCTGAAGTCATTCTCAGTTTCCCAAGAATTTCATTAGACTAATATTTATCAAAGTACCATCTGAAATGTTACTATCTCTGAAACTTATTATAAAGAGGCGAAAACACAAACATAGAAAAGGATACATGGTGGTCCTAATATTTTTAATATTTTTCAATTTGTCTAAAGCATCTGGATACCACACATCTGTAGTTATCTCTCTAGTGGATATCTCAACCAAATACTTTATAGATAGAGAAGACAGTAAACATATTTCCACCTTTCAGGGTGAATTTTCATTGCTTTCAAATTACTCCTTTCCTAGTCAATCTGTTTATCTTTCACCCCAAAAGAAAGAGTCAAACCTGCACGTTCATTTCAGCAGCCCTTAAGAGGTGCCACTGCAGGAAAACAAATCCTGGGTACTATTCCTCCTTTGCCTGGGATTTTCCACACCTGTGCAAAGTGGATGTGAAGTACTGTCATGCTTAACCAGAGAGAGTGTCCCCACAAGCAAAAGCAGAGACAACTTGCAGCATTTTAAAAAAGGGAGACTAAGTACTGCTGAAACTCTGCAAGGGAAAGCAATATTCCTCCCCTCTGGCAAATCTCCACCATTGGGACCGTCCTGATGTTACTGCTGATCAGACACCCATTCCAGCAATTTTAGCCTACCAGCAGTGCTTTTCTCCCCTGCCATAAAACACTGCACATGTAAGATAAATTTCCCTGGAGCTCAAAATGTGTATTTCACCCCCTCTCAGTTTTATCATTACTTCTTCTCTTTCCTTGTCTTTTCTCACGCATTTTTCACCTCCCAACAGTATCTGAGCAAATTAAAGAGGAGCTTGTTACTGCATAGCCGATTTCTTCTTCTTTCTTGACAGCTGTGCTTTAACCCAGGAAAGATTTTAATCAGTCTTCTGAAGCAATAGGCTTGAATGTAAGCACACCTTCAAGGGACGAGCACATCCCTAATAAGGCCATATGTGAAATAAAATAAATTAACCTTAAAAAACAGCATTCTTCTTAGGTTGTGATGTCACGTATATATGTGTGTAGCACTCTAATACACATTCACGAGAAGACTTCTGCCTCATCTGAGATTTGAAGTAGGTAATTTGTATATTTATGTAAACTAAAAGAGTCTGAAACACTGTATAGACCTCACTGCGATGACAGTAGCATTTTTTTATTTTCAGAGGAACTGATGGGCTATTAGCCAGGGAACAGTGGAGACTGTAGGCTCTTCTAGTTTACTTTGAAAGTGTGACCTATGAGTTTTAAGTTTTATGTGTGTACGTCTATCTCTCACAAATCAACTTCAATTGTGGAACAGTTTTCCTCTGTGTATACGTAGATAATGAATTCTTCCTGTTGCAAAGTGACCTCTAGAGTCTGAGAACTCAGTTTCATTTCAATTTGTGTCAATGAAGTACTTGACAAATTGCTCTATTTAGAGTCACGTATATCCTGGATTTCAGAGCTGAGCATTGCTACCTCTCTGACAAAGATAAATCAGCCTATAAGGTTTGCCCTGTATCTTCATGTCATGGCTGCAATTACAGATGTGAGTCCAAAGTGTAGTCTCTGAACAAAGCAGGATGCATCACAGTGACAAAATATTTACTTTCACAAAGATAGGAGGATTTAAGCAACTTGTAGATTTTACAAAAAGCTTTTAACAGAACATGAGAACTATTTAGGGAAAACCAAACCCTTTAACTATGTAAGGGCATATAGATTTTTTAGGTAAGTGCATCCAGATTTTTTTGTGTGGTGGTTTGTTGGGTTTTTTTTTTTTTTTCTCTTTAAATGAATATTAGTTAGATTCACTGTCAGCTCAGTTTAGCTTTGAGGCTATTGATTTAAGACTCTCCACAACATAAAAAGCATTTCTGGAGGAAAGCCACGTCTTGGCTTCTTTTCTGACTCTGCAGGATGCTCCTGGAGCAGCCATAACCCAATCCTCTTTACTAACCAAAAAAATCCACAACAAAAACTGTGTACTGTTGTTCTGAAGGCAAAGCCTTCACCACAGAGATGATGAAATCATGCACTTATGATTTGCCCTTCCATATGCTGCACTGATACAAGCCAATGATTCTTGGAGCAGCTGGCACTTGTTCCTTTTCTCCTTGCTCCTAAATTACTTCAGCTTCACCTGTTCCTTTCTCAAATTAGCCCCAAATCATTTTTCATTTCAGGGTTATGCCAACAGTAATAATTGCACCAACTGGTACCTAGACCTGAGACCAGTGGGCCACTCCTTTCTCAAATAGTCGGTTTTAATTTCTTTGAGTGGAATCAAAGTTTTGCAAAATTATCCAAAGGATTAAAAAAGAATGGGCAGTTTCCCCGAGCAATAGATATGCAGTCTACAAACATATAATATTATGTATCTTAGGATTCAAAAAACATATAATGTCAGGTCCACAAAACTGAGCGATCAATCAAAATATAAAGTGTGACTAGATTAATTAGAAATGGTCTCACTCCAAAATCCATAGTACAACTGTTACAAAGTTGATGAAGCCTTCAAGTACTCAAACAAGTAAAAACTGGAATATTTCACTGAAGACCTTTTCTCTTTTTAATAATTTTCATCATGTTAAATTCTTACTGATTCTAAAGCCATGAACAGACCTTACCTTGGCAGTCTCAATTTAGGTTTTATATACAAATTATTAGTTAAAATTTCAGTCAAGGTTCACCTTTTATAACGATTAACTACTTTTGCTCAGTAAGAGAAAGAAGGCAGATACATGCATGTTTTGCATGCTTCTTCAAAGTGAGAAATAAATACTCTTCTGGTGTTTGTGAAGACCTGAGCATGCAGAGTTTGCAATGTAGTGGTATGTAGTCCACTTGTACTTTTATATTATCCTTTAGATTTTCTGGGATAATTTTTTTTGTTTTTTTAGAGTCTAGTCTTTCTTCTCAACATCTGTTTTCCCTACAGATAGCTGTTATTTCACATTTGCAAAACAATCTCCTCCTATTCTGCTCTTCAGTATTATGAGATAGTGGATTCTAAACTTTCCATTAATGGCTTTTAATTCAACTCTCATAAGTCCTCATTACTGTGTTCAGTAGGAGCTGAACACGTCTTAAAACCTTGAGTAACTCTCATTGACTGAAGGTTCCAAAAATAATACAGTTCCATCTATCATTTATGATCCAATGTGATTAAAAGACATCAGCCACAATTCAGAATCTCTATGACTTTAAGACAGTTCCTAACGCAAAAGCCCTAATCAGCTCCTAAAAATCATTATCCATAGACAAGATTAATGAGAATCTCTTCTTTATTTATATCCAAGCTTTGTGTTTGTAAAAGAACTGATGATTAGAATTTTCCATATGGTTCATTTTAGGGACTGACACACAGCTATCAGTGAAAAAGTGTCCCTACAGGCTCTGAAGAACTGAGACAAACCAGTGGTGAAATCTATGTCTTACTCAGCTAACAGAAGTCTCAGAAAAAACACATAGCTAAACTTCAGCATTTTCCAATCCACCTTCTACAAGGACATTTTGAAAAATATGAGTATCATTACAAGTAATATTGCTGATATTATTTTCAGGGGAAGAAAATCCCCCACAACCTCCACAGAACCATGTTTTCTGCAAGCATAAGTGTTCAGCCTCCTCATATATAGCCACAGTAAATCAGAGCAGACTTTCATGGAGATTGTGTTAGAAAAGGAAAGGAAGAACAATTGAGATTGATGCCATGCTTGTTTTCTGTATTTTTAACTGGGGTTAGGATTAAAAATTTTTTAAATTACATTGAAGTAGAATTAAGAAGAGACAAGACGTCATAGGCAGGATCACTAATCAAACACAGCCAAGATAATATGCACCATGTCTTGCTCAATGGGAACTAATTACTATAACATTAGCTTTGCCGTGTTTAAACAACCATTTCATTATATTTTTTTCTACACTGATTAAATTTTCTCAGCATTTATAATGCATCATTACATCTGCTTTGTGCACAGATAATGCACAGCATAGTTGCTTGTTAAAACTTCACTGGTCTCCTTCATAATTTTAAATAAATCTAATTTGAATCATTTGCATAATTTTTTTTTAAACATTGCTAGTCCTTTATTAACACCACATCTTAGGTGTGAAGTGACTAGACTTTGCCACTTGCCAAAAGCAGGGTTTTTTCACTTTCAGGGCCTCAGGGAGCTGCACGTGGCAGAGGTAAATGACAGTGAGATGTGGTGGTGAACATTGGTGCCCGACAGCAGCCCAGGGCCGAGCACGGTGTGAGCACAGGACCTCACTGCCATTCTCCTGTTGCCATGGCATTCTGTCTCAGGAGTGCAGTAATGGACAAAAATTAAAATGTTAGTCTTGTGGCGCGTAATAATCTTCATGGATGTAAAGAATACTTCGGAGAACAACTAAGGAAATGACTTGTTGAAACTCTTTGAGGAAGAATTCTGTATTTTCTTCAGTAAAAAGCTGCAGTGTAGCAAGTGTTGTACAAGATTGTTGCAGCGAAATCTCTTGAGTCTGCAGGGGAAAAGCGACTTTTTTGTTGCTTCAAACTAAGAAATGAAAAAGCTTCGCTTATTTTTTTTAATATTGTGAAGCAATAATTTATATTTTTAATTATTGACCATGGAAGACGATATTTCTCTTTGCCATTTATGACGTGCTTTTTTCCACATTTCCTAGACCTCTTAACTTTAATGCATGAATGTTAAATATTCTACTTGAACAACATAATTTGCTGCCAGGGAAGACAGATCTGGGAATCCCAGATCCCAAATACACAACTCTGAATTACCAGGAATTTGAAGCACCTTTTCAACTCACAAAGCATTATGAATTTTGGGTGAAACGCTATAATCAGAGTAAAAGCACTCTTCTGGAGGACATCAGAAAAAAAATCCATCTTCCTTCATCTCTCTACCAGGAAGATATAAATCTTGACAAACAAGAAGACTCAATCAAAGCCAGGCTCAGCTTTCAGTGACATTGGCATAAATCCAAAAAATCTTCTCTCACTTTTAAGGAGTAAAGATAGTGGTATCCAAAACAGAGATTTATCCTCACATGTTTAATATTTCTATTATTTTAATTATAATAAATCCTAAAATTAGGTGCTCAAGAAGATGTTAAATTTATTTCCAGTCTAATAATTGCTCTTTAATTATTTTACCTCTGCAGTGAACGAAAATTATGACACAAATACTGTTAAATTGGTTCTGGTCAAGATACTGTATTGCCCTTGGAAGAATCCAGATAATGAATTATATTGTCAGTGTAGCTGTGCAAACATTGGTGACTCCCAAGGAATTATCTTACTACAAAAAACAGTGAATTGGACAAATGATGGAAATATATTAGAGACTCATTTAAAAGATCACTGTGATGATGTTAATGCTGAACATTTACAACTGGGCAACATTCCATTTTTTGTCCAAAAGGCATATTGCTGTTTTGTTTATTGTTTATCTTTCTTTCCAAGGTCCCTAAAGTCTACTTTCCTCTTGTGTGGAATGTGATCTGCCCTCAACTGGTGTCTCCTTGCTCTAAAGGTACTTCACAACACGAAAAGAGAAGTAACTTCTACTCTTTCTGTAGAAACAAATATTTTCTCTTAGAAAAAATTAAATATTTTATCTGCTGAGTAAAATAGAACTCATCCTCTATCTTCTCCTCAAAGAGAATATTTTTTCAATGGGAATTAAACAACACCAAAATTATGTTAGATATACTCAGCCTGTATTAACTAGATAGCAGTAAGAGTTTTATACTAGATATGAAATCCCAGCACCAGTTTCAGCTTGATAGGCATGCTGCTAATAATTACTCCTCAGCAATATTTATCTCAGGCAAGACTGGTCCTTTGTCCACAACAAATTTTTCTGAAGGCAGAAGCTCTTAAAGTCCTTTTCCTGTATTTATACACAACTATTTCAAAATAAAGGGCTGCCCTGTGAGCAGAGAAATGCATGCTCCTTCCCTTTCCTCCTCAGAGACACCACACTGTTTGAAGTTTCCCAAATAAGCCAAACACACACACACACACACAAAAAAAAAAAAAAAAAAAAAAAAAAAAAAAAAAAAAAACACAAAGCAAAACAAACAAAAAAAAAAAAAAACAATAAATCACCCAACAACAAAAAAAAAACAAACAAAAAACTCACAAAAAAAAACAAAAAAAAACCCAAAAAACAAAAAAAAAAAAAAAAAACCAAAAAAACCAAATGAAACAACACAAACTTGGAAAGAGACAGAAGACTGTAAAGAGCACCAGAGAGTAACCTCTGTCTTAAGACTCACAACCATTCTGCTGTGGTCCAATAATGAAAGCTGTAAAAATCCTTTCATCAGAAATAATTACAAGTTCCTCTCTTGAAGAGAATAGCCCTCTTCAGAAACCTTTACTCACCTGTACCTTCAGCAGCCAGAAAATCAGAGGCAAGTAAGCAAGAGTCTGAAGTGCCAAGCAAACCCCAGACCTTGCATCTCCTACATCCCGAGACCAGATCCTGCTGAGGTGAGCAGCTCCCCAGACAGCAGCAACCTCTCATTCTGTGTAAACAAAAGAAGTGACAATGCCCCAGGGCTCATTTAAAATTCTTCAATGGAGCTAATTCTTCCAGTTTTGCCCTTCATATCCCTCGAACCGATTTTATTTCATTTATTTCATTTTAGGCTCAGAACAGCCCTCCCTGGCAGCAAAGGAGGGATCTGTGTGTGCTTTTTGCTGCTCCTGTGGCAGGGCAGCAGAGGCAGGGCATGTCTGTCTCCAAAGGAAGACACATGCTCACTCTACCACAGGTTCCTCCTTGAGACTCATAGGATGTGTAGATGAGCATCCTTTCCCTTTGGTAACAATAATACCTACTGCTCTCAGTAAAACTAGGAAGGCCATGCCAGTGACACTTTTCTTCCTCATGCTTGTTTGGGTTTTTTTCTTTAAATCTTCACAGAGCAAGTGGAAAGGAATAGACAAATGACACGGACAAAAGCTGCCTAAATAAGAAGGAATCAAACTATGATAAAAATATATCAGTCAGGAAATTCAGCGGCTCTTAAAATTAAGTCAACGAAAGAGATCAGGAACATGTAAGTGCAACATGTTGGATTCTGTATCATTTTCTAACACGATTTTGCATCAGAATCATCCCTTCTCAAATACAATCAGTGTTTTATTCAAAGAATGGCCAAGGGATAGTTCCTTCATTATTCTGATCAATATCCTGAGCCAGGCAAAGCTTTGCAAGATAGATAGATAGATAGAGAGACAGAGATAGATAGATAGATAGATAGATAGATAGATAGATAGATAGATAGATAGATAGATAGATCCTGACTTATAATTCAGGCTAAATCTTTTTGGGTAGGTTCTCCCTACCCCATTACCCTGAACAAAGCCAGTTACTTTTCCTGATCACACTTTGGCTCAACGAGCTGTTAAAGATCCTTAACAGCTTGTGCATTGTATTTTTTTTTTAGTTGCAAGTATCCTACAGTTGCTGCACTGACCTGCAAAGTTTCTGTGAAAGAAAGATGTAGACAAATGTACAGACAAAACAACAAATTCAATATGTGAATTTGAGGCCAAATTGTAGGATAGTATGAAGGATAATTGAAATTCGTAGAGATTAATTTAATATGCAGAGTTAATAAATATCACAACCACCTTGGTTAAGAAGTAGAAGCAGTAGAATTTCAGTTCAAGGTAAGTTTTAGGGTATTCAGCTCTGCTTTTCCTCCCATGCCTGTTATCTCCACATCATGGTGAGCTAATGAAGTCCTACCTTAATGCAATTGCATCCTCTGCTCAAAGAAACATCCCAAAGCCTCCTGGGTCCTTTTCCATTACCAACAAAATTCATATTCTGTTGTGCCTAGTTTTATTACCCCTAGAACAACTACTTATCATTTGCTGGAAGCAAAATAACTAACAAACAAACAAACAAAAAAACCCCCAGCAACAACTACAAAAAAAAATTCCTTTACTTTTCTTTTCTACATTTAGCATAAAGGTACAGGACTCCAGGTATTTGACTGTAAGAGATCTCACTGCACACTGTGGCCTCCTCAGTAGAGACTGCCAGCTAGATCACACAAATAGGGACAGATTAAAGAAATAAAAGAGAGCATCTTCACACAAAGCTTTTCAAAAAGCTCACCTGAATCTGAAAAGAAACTTTCTAGAGCAAGAGCATTTTTAGAATACAAAAACCATGAAAGAAAATACTTGATAATGAACTAACACACTCTCCATTAAAATGCAATTCTAATGAAATGATTGCTTGGTACTGGAAGAAAAGTTTTCCTCAGTGCATATAATATGTGTTATCTGATATAAAAATTTAATTACTATCTTAATTGGAAAAAAAATTAGGGGGAACTTTTCTGATTCATATCCTTGTGGATAAAAAGCAGAGAAGCTTCCAACTGAAGTTTGGCTCTACATAACTGTTTTTGCACAAAAATGCTTTTCCTTTTCCCACCTATTTTCCTCATAGTTTTTCATCTTGTATAATGATAACACTATCATGATTCTTGGAAACTAGCTAGGCCCTAGTAACTCAATCCATTTATGCAAGGACATGAATTTTTTGTATCCTAAGGGGAGTTTAGTGGCATTTGGCCCATTAGTGCTCAGAAATGTATGGAACACTTCAAAGACTTTACTTGTGAGAGCGACCAACCAATGGAACAGGCTGCCCAGAGAGGATGGAGTCTCTCTCTCTCTGGGGAAATCCAAAAATTCTCCGGGCAGAATCCTGTGCCATGTGCTCTGGTTTCACCCTGTTTGAGCAGGGAGGCTGGAGCAGATGTCTCGCCGTGCTGCCTCCCAACCCAGCTTAACCCAGTGACCCTCTGATTCTGTGAAGGGGGTTGGTGTAGATGTGTGTGTGACCCTGCACAGTCTCTCTGTGGGAAGATGTCTTTTATCACTCCAAACATTTTCACTCCTGTGAAAACAAAAAAGAGTTCACAGTAGTCCCTCTTTGGCGTTTTGAGGATTGAGCCAGCATTTCTGCACAAAGGCAGTGCCAGTTCAGGTGGACTGGCTGCAAGGCACCAGCACAGTGGTGCTGAGCACTGCTGCAGCTGTGCAATGGCATCTTCCACTGCACCTGCTTCCCTTTCCAGTCTGGAGGCAGCACAAATCTCCCAGGTGCTCTGCTCCCATCTCCTATGTGGCCATGGCTCAGTCAGGAGCAACCCCTTCAATGCTTTTGACTGCAAAATTCAACTGTGACTCAGTTTTTTTTTTAAAAAATCAATCCCTGTGTCAAGCTTCACCAAGAAAATTGTAGACTCGACAAAATACAAAACTTGGGCCAGGAAATAAGTAAAGTGTAATTGCACACAGTCCACTTCTCACCCAGCAGGAGTAAGGTAGCCCTGCCAAGAGATCCAGCAGATTCAGGACAGGTAAGGCTGCCTCACAAATGATCAGCAGGTGCTCTTCTACAAAGACCTCATCTCTATTTGCAGCTTGCTCTTTGGAGTTAGGTTAGAAAATATTTCAAATAACAAAAAAAAAAAAGGCAATAGAATTTGGGGCAGAGACAGCAGCCCATTATGGCAGTGAACACACTCATTTCTTCCTGAAAGATAATACTATCTGTCAAGATCTAGCCCATAAAGGGTTTCATATGCTGCAGTTCCACTTCCTCATATTCATGCTGAAAAGTTCAGAAATTGTTTTCTAGGGACTCAAAGCCAGAAATCATTCTTTCTATCTAGGTTACCTTAAGGATGAAAAAGGTTAGCAAGCCCAACAAAACAGTAAAGAAAGAGTGGTATAAAGTGGAAACCTGAAAAGATATGAGGGTAAAGGCAGTACTCACAACATATTAGACACAACCTGCCAAAGAGTTTCAGCAAGGGAAGGAAAATTTGGCTTACTATAATGAGCAGCATTCATAGCAATTCCCACAGAGAGATGTCAGGAAATAAAACAAACAAAACTTTGCTCTCATGTACCATTTTAAGCATTACCACACCAGAAACCAGCCCCATGAAAATTTTCAGACAGAATTCAGGTACTACTTCTAAAAAAGCAAAGTTACCTGTGAGAAAGGACTTGCAGTAAGATCAGCAAAGCACTCTGACAATCAGTTATTCTGTGCCCAGACTCTCTCAGGGCTCTGCATGAGAAACAGCAGCCACTGGCCTGTGCTAAGCTGTGCTGTCTGTGGCTCATTGTGACTTATGTGTACAAGTCTGGAGCGTTCTGCAGCACACAATGACTGCAGGTGTAACACTGAGCACAAGCCCTTCAGACCTCACAAGGTAACATCCCCAGCACTAACACAGTCCAAGTACTAAGTAGCAGCAGGTAGACACAAAATTTAGAATTCTGTGATGCATATTTAGCACCATAGACTTTGGGGAGGATCCTTCATGTCTGCCTGATATCTTTTCCCATGTGGAAAAAGGATGGCTGCTTTCTATCAGCATACAAGCAATGCAGCATCTGTGACTGGGGAAACTAAGACCTTTTACATTTTGTGTTTGTGAATTGTTTAAAGTGCTCAGATTCCTGTATTTTAAGAAAAGTATAAACCAGCCAGAGGCACCTTGCAGTACAAGCATCAGTAGTCCTATTACATAAAAGAGAGTCCTTAGGTACATGGAAACTGTTTGGATTCAATGTTGTTTGAGATCAAAGAGATCTGACGATGACAAAACCTTTTCTCAAATAGAAAGTCACTCAACTGCTCAATTAAACTGAGTTCTATTGCCTCATTCCTGAAGAGCTGGACTGGAGCTTCACTGGAACAGAGTGTAGAGCTGGGACTATGAGCTATTCAGTCTCATACATTCCTCAAAATACCTGCACAAATCACTGGAAGTCTTTATGCTGTGGCTTCTCCATGTTGAAACAATAATTGTATATAGTCTTCTCTACCCATCAGAAGCCATAGTCACAAGCATCTCAAACTCAGTTATATTCTTTGTCCTTTCCATTCTTTTTGCCATCTTTAAAAGTATAGATCACAAAATATACTTTTTAACAACAAATAGATTAAAACCAGAAAAGTCAAAAACATTTCAATAAAAATTCCAGTGGCCATGTTGACACTAAACATTGTAGGACACAAAAGACTAATTTAATTCCACTTCCCACATTTTCAGCTTCACCTACCTATACAGAGGTGCCAGCTGTGAATTTTTCTTTGACTCTTTAGGGTGTGGAAAAACATTAGTTTTTTTGACTGGTATTCAGTCCAGAGTTAAGCCATTTGTTTTCAACTGAACACATTATAATTTATATTCATTTAATTTCTCCTTCCTCAGTCTCATGGGAAGGGGAAAATGCTAGTTGAAAATTTGCATCTAACCATGCTGACAGCTGCTCTCAGGCAAGTTTTTCAATCTAGCATGACCTACAATTTTTTCTGGTTAGGGAATAAATGTAACGTTATTTTTCAAATTTCTTAAAGGAGTGGCACTCTTTATTTTAAAAGAATCGAAAGGGACTTGGGAGTCCTGGTCAATAGAAAGTTGAACCTGAGCCAGCAGTGCCCTGGCAGCCAGGAAGGCCAAGCGTGTCCTGGGGTGCATCGGGCACAGCATCACAGGCAGGCAAGGGAGGGGATTGTCCTGCTCCGCTCTGGGGCGGCCTCACTCCAGTGCTGGGGGCGCTTTTGGGTGCCACAACACAAAATACTGAGTTTTAAGAGAGTGTCCAAAGGAGGCCAAGAGGATGATGAAGGGCCTTGGGGTGAAGCTGTGTGAGGAGGTGGCTGAGATCCCTTGGTCTGTTCAGGCTGGAGAAGAGGAGACTGAGGGGAGACCTCACTGCAGGTGCAGCTTCCTTGTGAGGGGAAGAGGAGCGGCAGGCACTGATCTCTGCTCTGTGGTGACAGTGACAGGCCCAAGGAAACGGCCTGAAGTTGTGCCAGGGGAGGTTTGGTTTGGATATGAAAAGGCTCTTCACCCAAAGGGTTGTTGGGCCCTTGAACAGCTCCCCAGGGCCGTGGCCACAGCACCAGCCTGACAGAGCTCAAGAAGGGTTTGGACCAAGTGCTGTCAAGCACTTGACTCTTGGGACTGTACTGTGTAGAACCAGGAGCTGGATTCAATTGGCCTTGTGGGTCCCTCTAACTCAGGATATTCTATGATTTCATTCTATCATGTATGGTATACAAGAAATAAATGAAAGCCTCATAAAAACTTTCTAATGCTGTTATGAAACACATAAATTCATTATAAATTCTGACGTTTGTCCAAGTGTTCCATTTTCTTTCCTACATAATATAATCTAGAGTGTAAAATGTCTTACTGCATTGAATTCTTCTTCTGGATTTCTTTAAAGGTAATTAATCAAGTAATTAATGCTTAGCTGAGAGATAGATTTGTAGGATTAGAATGACAAAATCCAAAACTTTAGGATATCTTCACACAGTTCTGAACAAAACAGAATTAAAAAGGAGAAGAAACACAAGGAAAAGGAAAAGACAAATTGGGAAAAAAAATAACAGAGTTGCTTGCTCTTGTTTTGGTTTGGTTTTTTTTAATAGATCTCTTTGAATCTGGTTTTGCCACCATGTTGAAGTTCAAAGATCAATTTGCCTTATCTGTTTCTATGTCCTTTTGTAGTCTTTCTCCTTAAATTCTCCTCTATACTGCAACACAGAAAAATCTCCTCTCACTCTTCTTCTTCCCCAGCATCCCTTCCTTTCTTCACTGGACTTCAGCAGTGCTTCTGTCACCAGCCCAGATCAGCCTCTACCAGAACTGCAAAACTCATTTCAGCATAAGAAAAGGTGGAGAAAGGGGGTGGGAATCCTCACTATAAGATTAAATATGATAGGTTCCCAAAAGGTTTGTAATTTGGGGATTTCAACTGGATGTAGTCTCCCAGATTTCTGGTGCATCTCTATCACTGTCTAGCCAGTGAAAATACTGATGGCTTCTGTAGAATTAATTGCTCTGTATGCATCACTTAAACAGGAAAGAGCCAAAGACTATCAAGCATCACAGCATTGTCACAATTCAAATAATGCCACAAACTGTGTCAAGTCCCTATGGAAAAAATTATTCTGTTCTTAAGGAGATAGCTTCATTTATGATCTACAAAATGTTTGAACCAGATGCCTGCTTTCAAATCAGGTACTTCTGGCAAGGTTTTTGAAAATGACCTCAGGGAGCAGTTCTGGACAAATAGAGGAATTTTCAATAAAAGTTTATAAGAAGCCATTCTTTAAACGTACCCTATGCTGTACTTGATCATTTTATACATTTTCAGTAGTGTAAGACACCCTCTCCGTGGGCTTCACCTCTCGGAGCCAGAAATTTGTCAGGTATTCATGGATATTTTTCACTTGAACTTCTCTCATAAACTGGGATTGGGGAGTCTCACGTATTTTGGACAACAGTACACAAACTCATGGCAGGTCTGCTCCTCTTCAGATCACTGGAAGAGTTTATAAACAAAAAAATCAAAAGCAGGCTTGCTCATTTTCACATCCATTTACATAACACAATGTAGAAGGAGTAACAATAACTGGGTACTCCCTTCTGTAAGCAGTGAGTCAGTAACAGGTGACATCAGCCAGCAGAGATCAACAGGAGAAAAAGCCAGACCTAGGGTAGGCCTCAGCTGAGGGACCCTTTTGTTGGCCAGGAAGAGCCTCAGCAGACCTCTGAGATGAGCGACTCGAGTTCATGGAGTAAAGAGGAGTGTTATTTATCTACACAAATGGCTAAGTCAAAGCTCTAGGAACACACACAATGAGAATTTCTTCACTGTTCACATCCCAGATTTCACAGCCACATGGGGAAGCACCTGCCATGAAATAAAATCCTGCCCTGGACAGCCTCCAGGCTCTAAAACAGGTGCTAATGACACTAACTGAGTCACAGTGGAAATCTGAAGTCCTGCATGGTAGCCATAAAACAGAAAATGAGAATGAGAAATACACCAAGAAACTATATAATTTATCAGAAATGTAGCATGTTTATTGAAAAGCTAACAGGTTCAAAAAGCAGCACTCAGGTCACTGATACCATACACAAACCTTATTGTATTAGAAATTAGATGTTAAAGTGAGGTGATTGATTAAGAATCTTATTCTTCCTTCCAATATCACAAACACTGGATCATGACATTGTCCTATCTCCTCCCAATCTGCCATAATTTGCAACCTTTCTTTGTTTATTCATATTTGCCAAGGAGATAACTGAACATTTGGGTGGAGCGATTGTAAAATTTGAGCATCTAAATCTGTCAGTCAGCGCCAGCAATGCAACACAGGAACTCCCATGGGCATCTTGTAAGTTTCTATGTAAATGAATTAATGCAGCAAAATAGAAATTGAATTTGTTTGTTTGTTTGTTGGCTTCGGTTTGGTCTGGTTTGGTTTGGTTTGGTTGGGTTGGGTTCGGTTTGGTCTGGTTTTGTTTCATTTCGTTTCATTTTGTTTCATTTCCTTTGGTCTGGTTTGGTTTGGGGGTTTTTGTGCATGATCCTTCAAGGGTAAAAAGCAGAATGCTAAATCAGTACAGCAATTCACCCAGACACCCAGGCCTTAAGCTTGCACCATTGAAATTAAGAGAACTTTTGTCACTGACTCCAACGATATGATGGTATACTGTAACATCTGAAGCTTCATAGATGCATGCCAGAAATGTCACAGGAGAGTATCAGAAAACCACTGTAGTAAGTCAGAATATCCCTCAAGTAAAATATATTGCTCAAAGATGTATTCCAAAACATCCGTATCAAAATCTGGTTTTGGAACAGTCCCTTTGAATTGGTCATTTCTCCCCCAGGAACCACATTTATAACTCTGCATCATCCGTACATCTGAGACTGATAAATGTGCTGAAAAGGTCATGTCATGCAGCAGTTGCTGAAGGGATGCTACAAAAGGCCACTGGTAATAACTCATGCAGGAAAAATTTACTCACTAATCTCAAAACTCTTAAAATCCTTCTTTGCAGAATGGCAGAATGGCTTGCAGGAGCAGTAAATGCCCCTGCCTAGCTAACACTTTCCGTACATTCCTTTCCAAAGTACTCTCCCATGACACAGTGTTTGGTACATTTGCATTGTCAAGTCGGACCTTTTACAACTGCAGAAGAAAAGAAGATGAGAATTTTACATAGGTACATTTTAGAATGGGAATTACTTGGATTTTCCAAATACAAGACATGCATAAGGTATCACAATTTCCAGTCACTCTCACAATAGTCTCAGCATATGGGATATCACAAAGAGCATGATTTCTGTTTTGTCAACAGTTTTAATTTACCTATTTACTATTTCATTACTACCCTATCACAGCACATTTGATGTCACAAACATAAGCAGAGCTGTTTTTCTTCTCTTTTATTTCCCCTTACCTACTACAAAATAAAACCTATGAGAGATATATCTGTTTGGTATAAGGGTAAGCTCCAGAAATGAGAGCAATAAATGCTCCCAAAGCACTTTTTGGAATGCAATTGCACAAGCAATTTTCAATTTCTTGCAACAAGGCAAGGATATTGGAAACTCATCTTGGATACAGACTGTCTTTTTGACATAGAAAGCATATTTAGAAACAAAGTGTATGGAATATCAGCTTACCTCACAAGATAAAATTATGTGAATGTTTGCTTTGGCAGAACTCACATGAAGCTGGTTACTGTTTTGCAGGAAATTTTTAAAGATAAAATAAGGTTTGGCTCACCAAATAAAGTAAACTAACCTTCAACAGTAGGCAACCTAGGAAATTATGTTTCTTTATTCTTAATTTTGTTGTTGTTTTTCTGCTCAGGGGTAGAGATCATTTAAAATTATAACCAGTCGTCGAGCTAAAAGAAATCTTCTGATAAAGAGCAACTTTTCTAGAAATATATTCTGCTGCCGTAAACTTTCAAATGCAAATGACACGAGACACGAGTATCTGGCTACAATAGTGCCCCCAGGTGACATCCTTGTTTCAAAGCCACCAAAGCCGCAGCAGCACAGAAACCAATGGTCTCCAGCAGCTCAGGACTAGTGCCTTGGAGCTAGAGTTCATCCCTGGAAGCCCTGTGATGCACACACAAATCCCACGCCAGCGCCAGAAATGAGCAGGCTGTACGGGATGTGAGGATCAGTCCAGATTTGTCTGTTCCCCAGCCCAGTGGCTTTGACAGGAAATCAGCTTCTGCACAAAGCACAGCTGGTGGATGCTACGCTGAATTATCACCCTGCTGGGACGTTGGGACATTCTTAACTAGGCTAAGGACAAGGAGGGTGCTTTGGAGGAGACTTTATTGGGTTTTTCCCATTAGACTGGAGAGTGGAGGAAACAAAGGACGAGCTTAGTGGAGGGGAGAGCATGTCAAAGAAAGATGTACCGAGGGCAAGTTTCATGAATTTGCTGCAGTTTTACACAGGTGCTGTTCTGCACATCTTTAAAAGATGTTTCATATAAAAGTATTTATTCTGCTACCAATATTCACCAAGGAGAAAAATACTTTTTAAAAGTATGCTAACTACGAAACTTAGTGTGGAGTGAATAACATTTGGTGTGCATCCACCTGTTCATTCAAGAACTGAAACATTCCTGAAGTCACCTCCAAGACTTTGGTGTGGGAAGGTGCCTCATTCAGTACTAGAGCTCTGCAAGTGTGCATTGCAGCTGTTGCATCCATTTCAGTGGACACAATGAGATAGCACAGGTATGTCAACAGAATGCACGTACACCAGAAAGAGATCTTACTCCAACATATGAAAGATTTAAACACATCTGCAGTCCGTGTACAGGGACAGGACCTGAAGCCACAAGCACCCAGGACATTACAGGACAAAAGTCCTGTAAGTCCCTAAAGGCAGTGTGATAGCCCTCAGACCAGTGGAGAAGCACAGATTCCAACTCAGACACCAGGATTTGTGTTTGTTTGGTTTGGTGTTTGGTTTTTGGTTCATTGTCCTTTGGTGGGGTTTGGGAGGGGGGGCTCTGGGGAGGCTGAGGGAGTGGTGGCTTTGGTTTGGTGTTTTGGAGGGCAGCATTTCTGGTTCATTTGTCTTTCTTGGGATGGTTGGCTGGTTTTGGTTAGTTTGAGTTTAATAGGGAATACAAGTGTATTTTTCACTTGTAAAAACTGTCCTTTCAAGAATTGAACAGTTGAAGGACTGCCTGTTCTGAATGTTCAGTCAAAACTAGGAATCCTCAGCTAGCTGTTGCATTTTAGTAATAGTGAAAAATGTTTTAAACAACTATGATTCCAGATGTCTGTGCCATTTCTTTCCATATAAAGAAGTCAGGCCAGCTGTAGCTTGTTTTCTAACCACTTAACCTAAGCATCTGAAAGAGCTTTGTCCTCTATAAGATTAACTGGCTGGTTGACAATACCCTCTAATATGAAGCTTCTACTCAGTAAAGGACAAAATAGCCAGGGGCTACCTCAGGAACTGTGTTTCGATTGCTCTTTACTTTTGTTACCTTGCAAACTTAATAGACATTTTGGGCCTATTTATTTATATATAGACTAGATTGTTTGTCATGGCGAAGCTGTGGTGACACCACTTAAACCCAACTGGCAACATTAAAATCACTGCCATTTGGAACATTATATTCTGACTACCTGTGGCACTCCAAGTGCAACACATTTGGACATTAGCCTCTGGAAAGGAACAAAAAAATAAAAATGGGCTCTCCATCCTTCAAAACTCAGCATTTATCTAGCAATTTTTAAGTCAGTCAGAAAAGACACAGCCATGAAAAGGCAAAGAAGCATTTTTTTTCCAAGCTTTGAATTAATTGTGAATGCCACTGCACAACAATACTCAGAATTAATGCAAAGGCTGAGAGGGCTGCTTGAGGTGATTGCATAAAAACACACATCCATTAGGACTTTTCTGTTTAGCACAGCCTTAATGAAGTACAGCATTTTCCCATGCAGAGAGGCAGGATCTGTGCTATTTACAGGCTGGTTTTCACTCTTACTGCTGTTTTTTGCTCCAAACGCAAAGGAGTACTTCAGCTGCCATCTCCTGGCTAATCAACCCTACTGCACTGCACCAGGCTGGCTCCCATCTGCCTTCCTCAATCCTGTAAACAAAGACCAAACTGGTTCTCCTTTAATTCTAACCCAAGCAGGTACTTTACTAACTGTATTTTTCAGCAGTAGTAATGACTGAAAAACGACACTGTATTCTCAGCCTTGATCTCTGCAGTTTGGAAGCAGAGGAAAAGGAGCTTGGATGCAGCACAGAAGGAAAGTGACAGGTCCAGGGGAGGGGGGGACAGGTACTGCAGACCTCCAATAAGATGTCAGCACTGAACTAGGGGGATCCTTGTTGTGCCAAGATCTGCCACATCCTGTAAAGTTTAACCTTCGTGGGGAAGGTCAAGGATCAAAAAGGAGAAATCACAGATGATCTTACCAACACAATGGGGTAAAACTGGCCATTAAAAAACACAGTGTAAATGCAGGTTTGTGGTGAAGAAGAGAAGGATATTTACATAAACATTTTTTCATTTGATTACTATCATGACCTCAGCTTCCAGGTAAGCCAACATACCATAGTCATTCTTATTCTGGAGATAGGAGGCAAGAATGAAGTGAATGTCTTTGGGTGACCAGCACATTAGAGCAGAGAAGCTGAAGCCTTTGAAATTCTGCATCTTGTTTACGTGGGACTATGACCCTAAAGTATATGGAAATGAAAAGGATTTGGGGCTTCTTTCAACAGCAATATGTAAGGTTGCTGCTTCAACCTATGTATCTGCTGAAACATGAAAACTGAACTAAAGAGAAAATGCTTAGGATAAATACAGGTATTTTACACTGCTAACTCAGACCTAAACTAAAAATTTTAAGATAAACTAAAACTTGAATAAGTAAGAAAAAAATCTGTCATGCACCTTCAAGATACCAAGCAGCTCTCATAATACAAAAGTCAACAGAAACTGAGAATATAACTGATCACCCTACTTTTCAGCCCCACTTGACTCTTTTGGACAAGGCACAGGTTGGACAAGGCTGGACATTTGAACCAAAGAAAGCATCATACTTAGTTAAAACCAGGCCTGTGGAGAGTAGAAAGTCACAGGTACAACCCCATGTACAACTACAGCCATCAGTAGTATCTAATATCTCCTCAACACAAGTCTTCAGCAGCTTGGGATGTTTTCTGGCATTGTGAAAAGAAAGTATCACACTCTCAGGAGATGCAAATACCTCAGGTAAGGCCGTGGCTACACGCTTTATTCAAAACCTCTATTGATGGATGAGAAGGCCAGAGAAGTAGAGCAATAGATTTAATACCTGGGTTTATAAACAAGCAGCACTATTTCATTGTACTGTACACTGAATGGCAGCCAAGACTGACAACACTTACATAAAAACAGCATATTACAAAAAATTGCTTGTATGTTTGAAGTTTCCCTTTTACACTCATAATCTCCCTTCAAATTTTCAATTGGTGCAGCTTTTCTTCTTTTCTGAGTTATGACATTGACTTATCTAGTGCTCTGCATCAGTGTTTGTCTCTTTGTAAAAGAGGCTGGGGATCTCTGGCTTTAAAACATGAAGACTGTTAAAGTATTCTCTCCTGAAATTTCTAATATCTTAGAGAGCAAGATGGGAAAATCAGCACCAACAACCAACATCAGATGGAGAAATTAGTAAATCAACATGATAAGAATCAGAAAAGTCAGAGAAGGGCTTAGGAGGTTTATCTGAGAAGCGCATGTCACTTACACTAACATCACACTCTTAGGTTTCTAACACTAAATATCAGCCTTTCATTCCCCTCCAGTATTTATTCTCCACTAGTCCACACGTACAGACTCCTTCCTACCAGTCCTGATACCAACCTCTCAAGAAACTCCTGAGTCTCCAACTCCAGCTGAGCTCCTCCCCTAGCTACAGCCACCTTTGCCCCATGATCAAATAAAGGCAATTTTCTTTATCAGCAATTTCAAAGTAATTTTCAAATATGGTGTCTTGTCATAGGTCACTTGGCCAATGTCATGCACTGTGTAGGTTATGCATACAAGCCACCATTATTTGCAAAACACTTCAAAATTATTCTTGATTATATGAACTGTATAAATAATACATTATTTCTTTACAAACTGTACTAATGCTGTACCCAGTTCTGTCACAATATTTCCCAAGTTTAGGGCAAGGTTCTTAAAAACTGTAATTACTATTTTTTAAAAATTAAACTAAACAAAACAAGAAATCAATTCTCCTCAAATCATGTAGTCAGCTTTTGACCAAACCTTGGAAATAAAGGCCAAATTGAACTAACCCCATTATCCATCTCTCTCTCTGTGCTTCACTCTTGTGTTTCAGTCACTTGTCACTAAGATGAAGTATAGTTTAAAGGAAAAAAGCTTTCCCTTCTGTCTGGGAAAAAAGAGCTTGTTGAAACAGAATGCTTTTTCATTTGGGGGCTGACCTTGCTTTCATTTCCTTTCACTCTTAATCTGCACATCACTACAGCAATGTTACTAAGGCAGGGAGATAAATATCTGGCTGTTGTGGGAAAATAACACCCAAGAAAGTACAAGCAATTTATACACAACTGTCAGGACAGAAACCTTTGGAGGATTTTCCTTCCCTCCACTAGCTGTACAAGGAATTTACAGCACCCTTCATTGATGGTATTGCCACCACCTCCTAAGCTCACAAAGAAATGTGGAATTCTTGCTCCTTTTTACTCTCTCATATGTAGAAGTTTGACACAGGAGGACAGTATTTTACTGCAGTTTCCCAAGAGCACCAATTAGTTTCCTTTCTTTCATCTACACTTGCTTGGCAGGCAGGAGTGACACTTGGTCTGAGTGAAGAAGACACACCAGTGTTAGGGCTCACAAACACACAAACAGCACTGCTCTGAAGAAAGCAATGCAAGGAATAAACACCAGCACGTGCTCAAGGAAATGCAATGTAACACAGCTGCAGGGTTAAACATGGATGCTGATAATTTTTCTGCTCCATCATCCTGATCTGCAAGTAATACAGCCCAGAACTGATGTTTCATCATTTCAACATTTGTTTCATCATTCATTCCTTGAGGAATTCACAGCCATGCAACATCAGTCAGAGCCAGATCAAAGATCCACTGCTACAGGCAACAACTTCTCGGTCTCAGCTTGCTGTGTTTCAGAAATGCAGTTTCTCTGCAAAAGCCAGACAACTGAACTAGAAAATTCATCAAGCTGTTCCTTTCAATTAGTCATCACGACATGCAGGACGGGTTTTAATGCTTCTCAGCATTCTGTACATGTTAGCACTGTTTTCTGAAGATCATTTTGAAGAAGCGATGCTGGAGGGAGGATCAGGTAGGTCACTGTCATTAAAAACACTTTTATTGACTTTTGCCAAAGTGAAACTGCTGATTGTTCATTAATGCACTCATCTTTCCATACATTCAAGACTGGTTCACAACAAGACCTTGAAGCAAACCCTTTGGTTTTGTACTTCTTGCTCAAATCACAGTTAGAAAAAACACACTTATTTAATATTCTTATTAATAATCTTTAGCAGGAAGAAAATGTGTCAACTTTATTCCTGACTGATACAATGCCTGTGGGGGTTATGAATGCATGCATGTACAGTTTCAAAAACAAGGAAGCTTTGGGATAAAAACAAATTACATTGCAAATCAGCCTGAAAAAAAAATTCCAAATTAGAACCTCTGCATACAAAATAATTCAGAACACTAATAATTAAATGCAGATTGTGATGGGACAGCTCACAAGAATATAGAGCAGGGAAGTAAAAGATTGTGTGGGTCCTCCATTTCATTACAGGGCAGAGAAAGAACAGTCATCTGCTAGCAAAGTGATAGCACCAAGACTTCTCTTATTTAGCTAGACAACTGGAAAAAAATAGCTTTAGGCTAAGTAGTATCAGCATAAGAGGCTAGAGGATGAATTTGAGAACAAATTTGAGAAAAATAATCCTAAAGACTATCATATATGCCACCTTGGCCAAGGTGAAGTCAGGGGAAAAGAAAGTAATTGCATACAAACATCTGAAGGGAAGAAACATCAAAGGAAGAAGAATCACTTGCTGAAATAGAAAGCTTGCTATGTTGAACAAAGAGATGAAATTAGAATAAGGACATTTAATACAGTTACTACCAAAAATAGCTTGTGTTAAAATACATCAGGATATGGAATATATCACAGCAGAACTGAAACTTCATAACAATTTAGAGGTAATAAAAATACAGGAGGCAGAAAAATACAAGAATTCTGCAGAAGGAATGTGATGTTAAGGAAACTACCAAACAACAGTAATCCTAGAGCACTTTTGTCCGCTTATTTCTAACTAATAGGACTGACGTTGTATTCAAAAATTGCAAACATGTAAGTGCTGTATTGATAATAAGGCTAAATAAATATTTTTCTAAAAATTTTGGAAACTTACCAGGCCATTGAAATAATTTACACACTTTTTCCATTTTGTGTAGACGTATTGGGAAACATTAGCAAATACAACATAAGAGTATTTATGCAACATCTGGGAGTAGAAGTTTTGGGCAGTTTTTTCTCAGTTTCAGCCCCTACACTGATACCCCAAAGGGAAAGAATTCCACAGTAACCTCAGCAGGACCTCTGTGGCACAGCACCACACCACCCAGGTGTGGTGCATCACTTGCGTTTGGATGGAGCCACTTCTCGGGGGATGCCACCCTCCTGCAGTGCTGTGGCAGCACAGGCACTGTAACAGAAGACACTCTTGAAGGTTTTAAATGATCCATAGCTGTTTACATTATTCATTTCCTATTATTAAAACACTGACAGTCTGACAAAAGCTGCAGATTTTCAGACAGATATGCAGAACAAAGTGGCACAAAGCCTGCAGCCCGGCTGTACACATAATTAAAATGAACTGGCTACAGAGACAGATGCAGTCCCCCCTGACCTTAACAATGTTGATGTTTACATATGAACCTCCCCACTTGACTGCAGATAAGGAATGACAGACAATACTACAAATTAGTGAAGGTCAACAGAGCAGGAGGCAACAGTTAGTCAATTACGAAAGCAAACCCTCTGCTCAAGCACCAAGTCCTGTGTTTTCTCAGCATAATCAACTGCCTGAGTCATGGGGGCCTAATAAAGTTGACCTGTTTTTCCTTTGTCTAATTGACTGATGCCTAGAATTGCATGAACTTTAGGTGTTTAAGTCTAAATATCACGTAGCAAAAGGCAAATGTCTAATTAGTCCATCTTCAGGTCTAATGGTTGATCCTGCAATGTGCAGTTCTCTCCAACCATGACAAAATTTTCAGTTTGAAGGGTTTACAAAGACAAAAAAAGTTGTTTACAAGCTATATATCAACTCTACTGGGTCCTAGTAAAGTTGCTATAGCAAAACAGCTCTAGTGTAAAGAACAAGGATTGAATTATAAAGAGGTTAAAACAAAGCAAAAATAAAACAAACAAGCAAACAAAAACCTAATGCTTTCCTCAGACAAGATGTATTTTTTTCTTTTAGAGATGAAAAAATCATTAGTTTTCTTGAAATAGCAAGGTGTCAAAACTTTCCTGATTCATTCCCCAGAATAAGTAATTCAAAATCCTAAGCAGACTTACAGACCTGGTTTTCTCCCTTAGCTCTATGGATTATCTTACATAACTATGCAGACAGTATAAAAACTATATACACTTAAAAAGCGTATATAGCTTCAAGATTTTAAAGGCTTGGTGGTTTTCTTCCCCACACATTTCCTACATATGCTCTTCAGAGGAATGGTCTCAGATCTGGCTCCCCACTGGTGAGTATCTGCAACAGCTGCTGCTGCTTGATGGCCCCTTATCCAAGCGCCTTTATCCAAGACACTTGGATGTGTGCATTTTAGTTTAGACCCCACTGCTGAGCTTTAACTGAAATAAAGCTAGACTCTGGTTGCAGGTACTATTTGACAGATTTTCAGAGTCCCACACACCCAAATCTCCCTGCTAGTGCTAGTATCCAACATAATCTGAACCCAAACCAGAAGATATCTCACAGGTTTCCGTCTGTGGCTCAGTCAAAAAAGTAGTTGGACATGAAAGGCCCAGTAGGTTTTCTCTTACTGAAGGCTCTATGACCCTCTTCCCCTTCAACTACCCTCACTGAAGTTAGAAAATGGAGAGCAGCTATCAAACCCCACTATTATGTCATTTTCAGGATAAGGAGACAGACATAACTTAAAATAATTATTCAAAAGGAGGATAAAATTTGAGACAAACTCCAAAATTGTACTTTCTGTGTACTGTACTCTGTACTTTTCTGTGTATAACGCCTTATGCATTTGCAGCATAATCAAGGAGTTTCTGCTGTGAACAAAGCACTTCCCTAAGGGTTTCCACTAATGCATTCTGTTTGAAAATATATTTTTAAAAAGTTCATCCAACAGTGCACCACAGAGCACAGCCCCTATAAAGGGATTTTTATGACACTAAATACTATAGAACAAGAGGCTGAAAAAAAGGTTCTTGGAAACACAAAGTCAAATTTTACTCTTCATTTACGCACAGTTTGGTGACAAAATACACACATTCTCCCTCTCTTTCTCTAACAACACACAATATTTTACACAGAAACAAAAATGCTTATGCAGTTTTACATATGAAAATATAATATACAATTTAGAAAACTAACTTCCAAATTCATTCCGGTCCCATTTTTATATTAGTACTTTCTCTGTCTAAAGCACTAACAACATTTTTTTCAATGCTCTCTCTTTTTCTTGGGAAATTTACCAGATATTTTCCTTCCCTCCCAGCTGCACATTTACTGATGCCTCACTAACATATTTCCCTTGAAACAATTTTGCTTCTCAGCCATCTCTATGTCCCCCAGTGTCATACTGCTATTTCTGGACTAAACAATGCATTTTATCACCACACAAGAGTCATTCCCTAAGAAGCAAATCTATTTATTTGCTATTTCTCGCTCATTTTACCAACAGGCTACTCATTTGAAAAACCAAAATTTGTTTTCAACATTCCTAAGAGCAGGACACTTAAAATACACACCATGAACTCAAGTTTTTTAAACAATACTTCAAGTGCTCACATACATCCACAAGCAAGTTGCCACAGCTTCCAAATACTATTAAAACAACACTTTATGCTGCCACTTAAGGCCATCTAGATCTACAGAAAAAAAAAAAGCCAAGGAAAATGGAATTCCTTTAGTCACTTACAAGAGCCTATTACATTCATGAACTGCCACAAAGAGAAAGGAAATTTATTTTAGAAAGAAATAGTGAAAAAAGGAAAATAGGTAGACTTTACATCTCCTGATGATTAGATTTAGTACATTCTACAGGTCCATTCAGTTTTAGATGGGTCCACTGAAAGGTCTTAGAGACTTTTCACAAAATTTTAAGCTTCTCCTGAGCTAACTCCTGATAGTTTAAGGGAATTCACAACAGGCACTAGTCTGATAATGTTAGCGCTGTCATGCACAGTCAACTTCTACATAAATATTTCCATTCATCTGAAAAATTGCTTATACGATAACATCAACAAAAACTAAGCCAACATCTTAGCTATTACCAACAGCTATAAATTAAATTAAATTACTAGTTTACATTACTTTTAGCAGGATTGCTGCTCAAAAGTATAAGTTTCCCTTGGGATCTTTGAGAAATCAGAGCCCAAGTTTCCTTCTAATGAAAGATGGGATGTTTGCAGTAGACAGAGAATTAACAAACACTAAGGCAAATTAAGAAAAAATATAGCTTCACTAATTACTAAATATTACCTGTGTTTAAGCTCCTTACCCAGGAAGGAATAACATTGGTTTTGTGACACTACAGTCACTTCTGATGCAGTAAAATTTATTTAAAATAAAATTATGTTCTAGAGAATGCCTTAATGTATCTTTCCTCTGGCCATCACAGTCTTTGTCTCATTGTCAAAGAGGCTTTTCAAAGATCCAGGAGGAAAATTAGGGGAAGAGAAGTTCGTGTCCTCGCACATAATTTGTGCCCGGCAGTAGGGGGGCCCTGCTGCACACCTCAGCAGGACGTGCAGCGTTTCCTGCGGCAGCGGGTGTGGGCTGCACAGAGCTCACCGGGCCCAGGGACGTGACACCGGGAGCACTTGGGCTTCCTCAGGCCACACTGAACAGGCACAACGAGCTCTGCAGGACTTTGGTGAATATTTACACCTGAGCGCCTAAACGCACTGAGCCGTGTGCAAGCCAGCTGCACCTCCAGCACAGCAGCCCTGGGCCCTGCAGGACGCACCCCTTGTGTCCCACTGGAAAAGAGAAGGTTTGGTTCCAGCTTGTCATGGCCAACAATAGAGCTTCCTCACCAAGGGAAGCAGACATAGCCCCCAAAGCCAAGGCCTGCTGTGTAGCAATATACAGATCACCAAGAGTTTACATAAGGCAAAAAGGCACTAATACAACCTTACAAATTCACCCACAGACACTTCCTACAATACACTTCAGAAATTTTGAGCTGTCTCTTGTATTTTATAGTCTGGTAAGTGCTTTACAGAAAATTACTGTCTGATAAATTGTCAGTTAAAATACATGAAGGCCTAAGAGATCCCAAATGGCAAAACTAGTGAGAACTTCCCGAAGAACAAATTTAAACATATCAGTTTGTACAAAACTGATGCCATGGCAGCGCCAATTTTGTGTTGCTGTTTTGGTTTAAGATACAGTCTTATGAACCAGAAAATATTGTAAACTTACATTGAGATATGAGGTCTTTGGAGCAAAGAAAATGGATCTTTGAAAGCAATGTTAATAGAAAGTGGTTAGCACATTCCGGCAAATGAAAGAACTAATTTACATGCAATTAAATTCCAGACACTCAGAGAAGTAATTTTCAAGTCTGGCCAATCAAAAGCTAGGCATATAAAAATAAAAGAAAGAATATGTTAATTTATTAGTTGGGGAAAACTGTTACTCTGTTTTTTGGCAACTTGTCAAACAAAAGCCACAGGAAATATATTTAAATGCAACCTTTCAGAGAGGTGGTTTGGCATATGCTCTAATTTGGGAAGAGGGCAAGTCAAGAGAGACACAAAGGAGGTTCGAATGTAATTCCAAGCATAAAGGAGATGTTGAAAATCAAGGAAATACAACAAAGGAATACGAAAGAGTTGCAAAATCTAAGTGCTCCTAAAGGGATCTGTATTATCTCACATTTTTGTAAAGCATAAACTACATTTGCCATTTATGAGAATTACAATTTTGCTGAAGATTAATTGTGGCTTGAGTGACAAACACCCAGCAAGACTGCAGACTTGACTTCTGTTTCACAGAGAGACAAAAACATATTAAGAGAACAGGAAAAGGCACCAGTAAAATACCAGTTTGTAGTACTGAAATTAGCTTGAATTAGTTGTAGTATTGCAGGAACAAGCTTAAAGGCTGCTCCACTGAGCATTTAAGGCTAACAGGACAGCTTACTGGGTTGAAAAGCACAGCCACAGGATGCAACCATGTTTACTTTACACTGTAATCATGTTTAACATTAATTATTCTACATCACAACTTGTACACACACATGACCAGTTACAGCATCTCACTCATCAAGAAATACCACTACTCTACAATGTGTCCTGAAATATTTGTATGCATATATTTAATTAAAAATCATACAATCACAGAATTGTAAAATATGTTGAGTTGGAAGGAACCCACCAGGATCACCCAGTCCTGGCCCTGCATGAGCTACCCCAACTCAATCATGTACAATTTGAGACTTAAGGACTAAAATACAGGGACCCATTTTGGTTTAACCATATTTCTGAGGTTTTATTTGTAGCTGAATCTGACCTGCTACCTGGAATTAATATTTTTAAAGTTAATTAACTGAAAGGAAATCGAAAGCCATAGGGAGCCTGAAGTACAGATAATCTTTGTAAAACTGTCATTACATTTCAGAGCAATCACATCTACTTTCCTGAAATGATGTCATCCTTAATAATCAATGACCTATGTATCATAGCATAATAAATACTGTGTCATTTTTTATTAAAACAGAGTTTGGATTCAAGGAACACTGAAATATAAACATGTCACAACTGCTTTGTGTGTCAATATGCTCTAAGTGCCATTAAATGCAAAATCTCTAGCATTAGAGAGCATCATTAAAATATGTTTTGTCAAACTGAGTAGGTTTAATTAATCCTATTATATCCTAGACGGCACACTGCAAAAGACAAGGACAGTGTGCAAGAGCTATACACAATTAATTCTATTCATAACAAAATCTGCCAAGTACAAATTGTCAACTTGTTTAAAAACAGAAAGCTGTTACGTTGCCAAGTAATGGGGAAATAGTGTTTAGTGGTATTTCAAGCAATTACCTTAGATGTATAGTAGAATAATGTAACTGCAGTATACCTAAAGTTGGAAGGTACCCTTTTAAGGATCATTGGGTCCAAATACCTAGGCCTTTGAACTCTGTCAGGCTTGTTGACATGATGACCACTTCCCCAGGCAACAGTGTTCCAGTGACTCACCACCCTCTCAAGGAAGGACTTTTTCCTAGAGTCCAGCCAGCAGCTTCATTCCATTTCCTTGCATTTTATCACTGCCACCAGATAGGGGACGGCAATACTGCCCATTGCGGAAGTTGTGTCCCACAATGAGATCTCCGGCAGCCTTCTCCAGCCTGAACGTGCTAAGTGACCTCAGCTCCTCCTTATAAGTCTTGCCCTTGAGACCTTTCACAGTCTTGGTTGCCCTCCTTTGGACACTCTAACAGCCAATGTCTTTCTTACATTATGGCTCCCAAAGCTGCCCCCAGCACTCAAGGTGAGGCTGCTCCCTTGCAGAGCAGAGCAGAGCAGAGCAGGACAATGCCCTCCCTCATGCAGCTGGCAATGCCATGCCTGGTGCTGTGCCCAATGCTGTCACTTTATGTACTTGAAGGTTTTTCCTTCCTCTGGATGAAGAACCCCAGCTCTGAGCCTCTCTTCAGAGGCTCTTCAGACGTGTTCCAACTGTCTGTTAATTTTCATGGCACTCCTCTGGACTCAATCCAACAGTTCCACATACTTCTTATGCTGCTCTTGAATGCAGCAACCTGTGTCATGGCCTGTTGCTTGCTGTGCTGCACAGAAGAGTAGCAGCTCTCCATCACCCCAAGGCACTGCCTGTCTTCTCTTGGAGAAACCATGGCAATTGTTTGGGAAGGTGACTCTGCAGAGGTTCAAGGCTGGACATTTCCCACACTCCTGAGCCTTATGAGCAGCATGAGCAGAGCAGGAGATGACTGCAAGGACTGTCACAGCAAGTCCTAGGGTGATGCCCTCTGCTCACATGAGTCCAAGGGAAGGAGTGTGGCTTGCAGGAGTGTCCGAGCCCTGTGCTGAAGGCTCTCCCAAGGTCCTAATGGGGAAGGGCTCTGCTAGACTCCTCCAGGCTGATGGCACACTGCGCTCAAGCTCATGAGCTACCTGGCTGCTTGTGGCTCAGCAGGAGAAGTCCCTGGTCTGGGCTTGCTCACAAGCTCAGGAAATGGGCAGCTCTGGTGTTAGGAAGGAAATTTGCCCTGTGGCAGATTGACAAATCCTCCTGGGCCATTGTGGGTAATTTACTGTGCTGCTTTTGCAGCATCACAACACCATTGGTGCCCCGCATCTGCAGTAAGGAAGGTTTTTTTCCCCTTGCGTCACACTGATATTGTCCCAGGATTTGGGGGGATTGTCTTCCTCTGAAGTCCTAATCATGGAATCCTTACCAGATCATCAGTGTGTTATTTTGAGTTAGGGTCTGTTCACCATTCTTGCAGCACAAAGACACCACGGGTGCTCAAATCCCAAGAGACCTGCCACTTTTCTGCTGTCCCTTTACTCCTTAAAGCTGCAGATTTTCCTTGGTCTTGGTCTTTGTTAAATGTGTGTTCTTCTCTGGGCATGGGAACCTTGTCCTGAATCTGTGCTGTCAGCAGTGCAAGCACACAGTACTGTAGTTCTGAGGCAAGGTTGGGAGGGGGAAAGAGAGAAGCTTCAGGGGTGGCATCTGTAGTAAGGTGCCAGAAGCTTCCCCCATGTCAGACAGAGCCAGATCCAGCTGGCTCCAAGATGGACCCACTGCTGGCCAACATTGAGCCTGTCAGCAATGCTGGCAGGACTTCTGGGATAACATAGCTAAGAAGGAGAAAAGAATTTCTGCAATAAGCATCCAGATATTGCAGTGAAACTTTGAATGCCACTGCACATTACAACACATTTTCTGGGATGTTTAAACAAATTTTGCATGCTGCAGTGGAACCCTTATGCCAGTGTGCAATGCCACAGTGAAGGTAAAGTGGAAGCAAAAGGCAGTCTCCAGCTGTGCATTCCGCAGGGAGGCCTCCAACACACACAGTTCATGCTGCACCATCAACTCCAGCCTTACCAAACAGCACTCATGGAACAAATAGGAATGGCGCAACCAATCCATTAACTTCTCAAAAACTCCTTTTAAGCATAAGAAGCAAGTTAGCATGTTTTAGCACTACACTGAAAATGCAGAAATTAAGAAACGTCTTCAAACTCTTCAAAGATTCTCAGATAAAAGTCATTATCTTCTGTATAACTCAAGCACCCACTGGCTGCATTCACAACAAGGCATATTTGCACAACAAATATATTTATATAATGAATATGGAAATTAAAACACAACAGTTGGTATTTACTATGCATTTCTTACATGAGCTACCATAGATAATTTTTGAAAGATATTTCTATTAAAGCTTGCTTGCGTTGCTGCTCAGATTGTTTACTCAAAGAAATTTAACTCTTCAGGAAGCAGAGCAACATAGAGTGGAGTATATGCTTCTTCACTAGCGCTTTCATAGCCATCTGTAAAATTTTGGCTCTCTTTTGAAAAGCAGTTCACGTTGCTTGAGAACTGGAGCCTGCTGCTATGTTAAACAGTAACCCTCCCCTCAGTTCCATTTTAAAACAGAGCGTTTGTGACAGCTTCAGAAGTGATATACATTAATCCTTTTTGGGGCTCAACCCTACTGCACCCTGGTTATCCTATAGGACACAACTTATTAATACTTAAACATAAACATTAAGAGTATCATGCATTTTACATAGAATGCTTTGGTTCTAACACAATTTCTTCATTGAATCATTGGCCAGCAAAGCACTTGCTTCCATCTTACCTGAATTATTCATGAGGCATGCTCCTGTAGAAATCATCAACTTAACTGGAAGAATCACTCAGCAGAATACCCCTGTCATATTTTATTTTTTCCCCTTTATTAAGTTCCGTTGTTAATCAAAAGCACTGCATTTTTCCCCCAAGAAAGAAGTGGTGTATGAAGAATTTATTCATGATCATGGATTACCTGCCACACATCAGCAGCAGAACCTTAGACCGGAAGACGGACAACCTGCTGGGCAGAGGACAAAGTTCTTAAGAATTAGTGAAGAAATACAAATAGGTAGATGTTAGTAACATTTTGACATAAATAAAATTTGATACAAGTAACTACTTGCCAAATATCTACTTTTATGAAGTAGTAATTGTCTCAAAATAAAGGCACTAATATGACTGTAATTTTGGATGAACTTATAAAGGAAATGAAAATCACCTGTTGATATTGAATAGACACAATTTATACAATTATTTGTGGAGGATTCTATTTCATCATGAAAGCTGAAAACATATACATCATGCAACTAGGTTTCCATCTTCTGTGGTTGTTTCAGTAATATTGGGCAGAGAATATGCTCAGTATTTTACAGGCAAAAAACCCCCATAACTAAAAATCTACTAACTGTGCAACTTGCAGTGAATTTAATCCAAATCACTACAATATACTCTGAAACTTCACAAAAGAAAAGTTCATATCTCTGAAAAGAGCAGCACAAGACATTTTTTTAAAAATCATTTATTTCAACAGAATATAAAGATGAAGACTGAATCCAAAATGTTATGAAATTCTCTAAAATGTTATTAAATTCTCTAAAATGTTATGAAATTCACATTACAATTTTTTCTGATTTCAAGGTGCTAGGAAGAGCAGATGCAAATTAAGAGTCAGAAACTCTCTTATTCTGTAACTCATACAGCTCTCCACATCTAATTCAATTCCTCTAACAATTTGTCTTGTGCTTCTGAATTTTAGAACTACCTTTAAAAGAGAACCAGAAATACTCAATTCCCTCTCCTCAAACTTCATTATCACTTTTACTTCGTACCATCTTCTCATACACACATTATGAAAACAACGGCAATAATTTAGAGCAATTTATATCTGAAGTCAACAATGCGGACAGGTAAGTGAATGTTTCTTGCGAGATTATTAAGTACATTTCTCTTGATGTCCTTAAAAACCTTAAAGAGTACATATCCTAAAGAAGAGACTGCAGCCAAGCACAGATTCACTTTTAAAGCTGCGATATTCAGCATTACAGTTTTGAGCTACACTATAGTCATAACCCTCTCCCCCATCTTTGAAGTGATACATGCCTCCAGAGACACAAAGACAGAACTGTTTTTCTATTCTCTGCAACAGAAGGGCTGTGATTTTCCACACTTCTTGAGGAGGGTATATAAGCAAGGACCTCTTGTTAGGATCTCTTAGGTAAAGTGTAAAATCTGGCCCTTAAAAGTTTGCTTTCATATTTTGTCTGTTATTATCAGACAATACTGACATTTTATTCTTTCCATTCCAGATAAATCCCCTGTAAACAGTAACTGCAACAGAAACCGACGTTCACCTTTCTCATATCAAAAGCACATAATGCCCCAACAGTACCAGAATAGCTCTGCAAAATATCATCTGTGATTCCACAGTGACAACAGGGTCAAAAGGAAACATGATTGCTGTCTGAACAGGCAGGGAGGATTTAGTTTTGCAGGCTGAGGTGTAGGTTCAGCTTGCTGGGCTAAAGAAACTCTCACTGATCACAGGGAGGTAAGTGCTCCCTAGAGGGGAGAAATGTTGTCTGTCTGGCAGGACACAGGTGAATGAAGCCAAGAGAATGATAATCTCACAACAGTTTCAAGATAACTAAAGTATGTACTTCATCTACTACCAATGCCTGCTCAAAGAAATTAAAGAAAATGTCTTTAGATAAGACAAGGGTCACAGACCATAATTATTCAATGTTTTTGGCAAATACCTGACTACTAGCACCTTTCATTAACTAATCCATTATTGATATATTTCAGAATGAAAGAGAATGACTAGTAAGATTCCAGTTATGTACAGCTCTATTAAACTCCCATGAAAAAAACATCAAAAAGCAAACCCAGCACTACTCTATGGAATTTAATTTGCTGTGAAACAGAAAATCCACATAATATTTCTAGGGAAAATTATATGAATGAACTTTTCATTGAACCTAGTATTCCCCACAATACTGACTCCATACTTGGCATACACCAGCACATCTAGCACTGACTGAAGACATCCTATCTAATGCCTGAAAAAAACAGGGAACTTGATTTTGGATGAACTTAAAATCCCTTAGAGGACTACTTCAAGTATAATGAAGCACCATAAGCTGAAACATTAACATAGAACAGTATAATTTTTTCCTCATTACCTTCTTCTGGTAATTATGGAAAAAAATCAAACGTAATGTACATGACCTCAATTCTGCAAATGCTTAATCATGACAAGTATATGACCCATTTCTCAGTGTATCCATCTGAAAATATCTTTAAAATGAACATATAAAAATCCCACTAGAAATTTATTTTTACTTTTATCTACGCATTTTACATACATACATATATATATATATGAGTCATCAATAAAAGGAAAACAAGCAACTAAAAGCAAGACTTTTTGTTTCATAGAAATTTAATTTTCCTTTTAAAACATATTTCAGAATGGTGATAAACTTCTAAAATTAAAATGCATTTTGTAAATACATTATCTATATTTCCATTCAAGTATATAAGCAGAAAATTGTTTCTATATTAATAATTTGCAAAATATTTTTGTAGTTCTCTTCCACTAACACATGAAGTTGGTATGTCTTCATGTGCTTTAAGTAACTTGTATATACTCTTTAATATCTTTCTTCACTGAGAGCAAATCTTAGCATGCAAGTCCAAAAGAATCTTTCAGTTACAGCTACTGAGGCTGTTACTGCTTCCATGGTCCCATAGGTAGAGCAATTCTGCTGCTGCTTACTGACAGAGGTACCTTCCCACCTACAAAGGTAGTTAGCATCTTTTAGGAAATACAGTGGAATTCAAAGAAATATTTAGTTAATATTAAACCACTAAACCAAGGCAGCCAACCTAAGATATACTTCATAAACAGGACAATCCTGGTATTATGTGGAACACCAAGCTACAGCGACAAGTACCAAGCTTTACAGCAGACATACCCTAACAACAGAAATAACTTTTACCTAAGTCTCTGTACTTGTTTGGCTGTGGTAGAGTTCGTTTCCTTCCACAGTGACTAATACGGGCTGTGTTTTGGATTTATGCTGAACACAGGGCTGATAACTCAGAGATGTTTGTTATTGCTGAGCAGGGCTTACACAGAGCCAAGGCCTTTTTTGCTGTTTGTACTGTCACACTGGTGAGGGAGTTGGGAGTGCATGGGAGCCCAGGAGGAGACACACCCAGGACAGGTGACCCCAACTCGCAGATTCTTACAGGCAAAGGGATATTTGCCTGACAGACATGCAGCCTGTCATGTCAGGCTGAATGACATCCTGCTCGACATATAAAGCCAGTGGAAGAAGGAAGAGAGGAATGTTCAGAGTGATGGCATTTGTATTCCCAAATCTGTTACACGTGATGGGGCCCTGTTCTCCTGGAGATGGCTGAACACCTGCCTGCCCACAGGAGGCAGTGAATTAGTTCTTTATTTTGCTTTGCTATTGTGAACAATTTTTGTTTTCCCTATTTACCTGTTTACCTCAATCCATGAGTTCTCTTACCTTTCTAGTTCTCTTCCCGATCCTGCTGGTGTGGTAGCAAACAAGTGGCTGCCTGGGGCTTGGCTGTTGGCTTGGGTTAAACCAAAACAGTCTCTCGTCCCACTTAAAACCTACTTCTCTTAATTTTTGTCTGTTATCTGTGCCTATGAGACAAAAGCAGCAGCTCTCAGGGCTGGGAGTCTGGAAGGATTGTGAATTGGAATACAAGGAACAAACCTCATAACCAAAGCAATAAGAAAGTCCCTGAAGTGCACATTTTGTAGAAGGGAGATAAGAAATGGCTGCAAAAGAACAGAAACAGTTCTGTCATTTTGGTTTTCTTCTCATTGCACCTACTAGGGGACAGAGCGGGGGATGCAGCACTTGGGTGGTGTTTCAGTGCGGGAAGATGTGCATGCTTGTATGGCACCAAACAGCAGTCAGCCACCACTGCAGAAAGACTGAAGAGGGCTCTGAAACTGAAATGCCTGAGAAATTGCCACAGCACTTTAGTCTTCATGCAGGTTTCACTGAATAACAAAGGAACCATTTTTCTTCAAATAGCACACACAAAGCTGTATCTCTTCATTAACTCATTAATGGTGTTAAACAGACAGAAAAAAAAGGACTAGGATTTGTAATATCAGCACATGTGAACAAATTCATTTCTGAAGAGATGCAGTGGAACACACCACAGTAAATTAGGTACTTTATTGCTTTGAGGCAGAAACAAATATATAATTTATGTGCATTCATGTATATAGACATAAAACACACAAACATCAAGAGAAAAGCATGAACCACTATCTCTTTTAAAAAGTCCATTTTTTAATTAAATTTCAAAACAAGCAGGGAAGTTGTAGAAAATAATGCAACATAAGCAACTTTTTATCTAGGTTAGCAGTTGAGAAGAAAACCCTTGGTCTTAAAATAATTTTTGCCTCTTTTGAAGTCACTTGAAAAGTTTCCTCTTTATCTCAAGAAAAACTAATAAAAGAGTAATTTACTGGTAGTATGGGGTTATGAGGCAACAAAAGTACAATGTTGAAGAAAAATACATTTATGTTTGTCCTGAGCATCTCTTTAATAAGAAAGCATTCTAAACAAAAGGGGAGGTGTGGTTTGTGTTTTTGTTTTATAACATTTCCATCCTTGTCTTTTTTCCATAGACTTACTCCTACTCACTATGAAAATATGGTGTGCACCTTTGAAAAACATTTGCATGTGTTCAAAAGCCGGCTATCCATGCCACCAATTTCCCAACACATGAGACTGCAGCACACAGAAATCAGCTTTCATTTTGGTAGCAATATTTGAAAGTACAAAGTGGACAAGGACAAAGGACCAAACATGAGAAGCAAACACATTCCTTCATTTTTAATCAATACCTAGTTAGACTGGTGGGTTTCACTCATTAATCTTTTGGTAAGGGAAAAATGAAATGGATTTACCATTACAGCCAAGTAAAATTGCAAATTAAATTTATTCTAATGAAATTGCTTACAAAGAGTGCTACTTCATCACACATAGCTTCTGTCAAGAGTTTGGACTTCAGAGTATTCATTTCTTTGAGGTAATGTATTTATTGGCAAATTCTGAATCCAAAAGATCTGAAAACAAACTTTCTAAATTCTTCATCTTACCCTGTGCATATTTTCAAAATTATGCAAATTCCACCTAAAAAGTACTGTATTTCGTGTCTACTAGCTTCAAACAAATCTGAAACTGAACTTCATGTGACTGCTGTGCTGCACCTAAATGTCCATTACATTATAGCTGAGCTGGGACATACAAAAAAACTCAAAAAATTAAAATGCCTGGAGGTTTGCAATGCATTGGTTTTAATTTTTTCAGTAACAGTTGCATATTGATTGATCTGGTATTGTACAACAGAGGAAATTAGCAATTAAAGGCTTCCATGCATCCAGCATGAGATCCTACAAAAACCTGTTATCCACAGGAGCAAAATTAAAAGAACTGAGGAATCAACAAAGTGAAAAAGTGCCTTCTGTATGAGGTGTAGAATGTCTCCATTGCTGAAAAACATGAAAACTCTGCACAGATTCCACGTACAAGAGCATTTAACATAGGATTATAACTCAATTAAGGCAACTATTTCTCTGATCCTGTAATTACAGAATCACAGAATCACACAAATTCTAGGTTGGAAGAGACCTTTAAGATCATCTAGTCCAACCCATGTTCTAACACCTCAACTAGATCATAGCACCAAGTGCCACATCCAATCTTTTTTAAAACTCTTCGAGGGATGGTGACTCCACCACCTCCCTGGGTAGATGATTCCAGTATTTGACCACTCTTTCTGTAAAATACTTCCTCCTTAATTCTAGCCTGTATCCCCCTTGGCGCAGCTTGAGACTGTGTCCTCTTGTTCTGCCTGTTGTTGTCCGGAGAAAGAGACCGACCCCCAGCTCACCACAGCCACCCTTCAGGAAGTTGAAGAGAGCGATAAGGTCACCTCTGAGTCTCCTTTTCTCCAGGCTGAACAACCCCAGCTCCCTCAGACGTTCTTCATACGGCTTGTGCTCCAAGCCCCTCACCAGCCTCGTTGCTCTCCTTTGGACTCGCTCAAGCATCTCAACGTCCCTCCTAAAGTGAGGGGCCCAGAACTGGACGCAGTGCTCCAGGTGAGGCCTCACCAGTGCTGAGTACAGGGGCAGAATGACCTCCCTGCTCCTGCTGGCCACACCGTTCCTGACACAGGCCAGGAGCCATTGGCCTTCTTGGCCACCTGGGCACACTGCTGGCTCATGCTCAGCCGGCTGTGGACCAGCAGCCCCAGGTCCCTTTCCACCTGAGCACTGTCCAGCCACACCGTCCCCAGCTTATATCGGTGCAGGGGGTTTTTGTGGCCAAAGTGCAGGACTCGGCACTTGGACTTATTGAACTTCATCCCATTAGATTCTGCCCATCCATCCATCCAACCGTTCCAAGTCCCTCTGCAAAGCCCTCTGTCCCTCTAACAGATCAACACACGTTTCCCAGCTTAGTGTTATCTGCAAATTTGCTAATAAAGGACTCTAAACCCTCATCCATGTCATCAATAAAAATATTAAACAGAACTGGCCCCAGCACAGACCCCTGAGGGACACCACTGGTGACTGGCCGCCAGCTGGATGCAGCACCATTCACCACCACTCTCTGGGCCCGGCCATGCAGCCAGTTCTGAACCCAGCAAAGAGTGCTCCTGTCCAAGCCACGGGCTACCAGCTTGTCTAGGAGTATGCTGTGGGAGACAGTGTCAAAGGCCTTGCTGAAATCCAAGTAAACAACATCTACAGCCTTCCCTGCATCCACTAGGCGGGTTACCTGGTCATAAAAGGTGACCAGGTTGGTCAAACATGACCTACCCCTCCTAAACCCATGCTGGCTGGGTCTGATACCCTGGCCATCTTGTAAATTTTGCGTGATGGTGCATAACATAAACTGTTCCATTATTTTGCCAGGTACTGAGGTCAGGCTGACTGGTCTATAATTGCCAGGATCTTCCTTTGCACCTTTTTTGTGAATGGGTATCACATTGGCCAGCTTTCAGTCATCCGGAACCTCACCAGTGAGCCATGACTGTTGGTAAATGATGGAGAGTGGCTTTGCAAGCTCGTTTGCCAGCTCTCTCATTACCCCGGGGTGGATCCTGTCTGGTCCCATAGATTTATGAATATCCAAGCATTTCAATAGTTCTATGACTGCCTCCTCTTGGATAATGGGGGAACAATTCTGCTCCCTGTCACCATCAACCAGCCCAGATGGACGGGAGTCTTGAGGGCAAGTCATCTTCCCACTAAAAACTGAGGCAAAATAGGCATTAAGCACTTCTGCCTTTTCCTCATCTTCAGATACTAAGTTCCCTCCTTTGTCCAGTAAAGAACAAAGGCTGGTCTTACCTTTCCTTCTACATTAATGTATTTGTAAAAACATTTTTTATTATCCTTTACAGAAGTTGCCATTCTAAGCTCAAACTGAGCTTTGGCCTCCCTAATTTTTTTTTCTGCATGCTCTAGCAGCCTTCTTGAATACTTCCTTAAGACCTGACCCTTCCTGCAATGCTGATACATCCTCTTTTTATTCTTAAGTTCCTCCAAAATCTCCTTGCCCAGCCAGGCTGGACGTTTACCCCACTGACTGATCTTTCAGCACACAGGGATGGTCTGTTCCTGCGCCCTCAAGATCTCTGTTTTGAGGTATGCCCACCCTTCCTGAACTCCTTTGTTTTTTAGGACTGCTTCCCAAGGGACGCTCTGAATAAGTCTCCTAAACAGGCCAAAGTCCACCCTCCGGAAGTCCAACGCAAGAGTTTTACTGGTGCTCTTCCTGACTTCACCAAATATTGAGAACTCTATTATTTTGTGATCTCTCTGCCCCAAGCGACCTCCAACCACCACATCTTCTACCAGCCCATCTCTATTTGCAAACAGCAGATCTAACATAGTCCCTCCCCTGGTGGGTTCACCCACCAGCTGCAACAAAATGTTGTCCTCCATACATTCTAAGAATTTCCTGGACTGCCTCTTTACTGCTGTATTAAGTTCCCAGCAGATGTCTGGTAGGTTGAAGTCACCCACAAGAACAAGGGCTGATGATCTTGAAACATTACCTAGCTGCTTATAGTATAAGTGATCTACCTCTTCTTCCTGGTCGGGTGGACGATAACAGACTCCCAGTATGGTGTCAGCCTTGTTGGCCTTCCCCTTTATTCTTACCCATAGACATTCAACTCCATCTTCCTTAGTTTCAATTTCGATGGCATGAAAAGTTTGCTTAATATAAAGGGCTACGCCACCTCCTCTTCTTCCTTTCCTGTCTCTCCTGAAGAGCCTGTATCCATCCAGTGCAGTACTCCAGTTATGTGAGTCATCCCACCACGTTTCCGTGATGGCAACTACATCATAGCTCTGCAGTTGCACCATGGCCTCCAGCTCTTCTTGTTTGTTGCCCAAGCTGCGTGCATTGGTATACATGCACCTCATCTGGGCAACTGACTTCACCCCTAACTCAGCCTTGCAACCCTTGGGCCTGTTTCCAGATAGCTCAGCTGGTTCCCCTTCCCCCTTCAAACCTAGTTTAAAGCTCTCTCAATGAGGTCTGCCAGTTCATGAGCTAAAAACCTTTTGCCCTTAACAGAGAGGTGTACCCCATCTGGTTCCAGCAGAGAGATGCTGTAAAAGTTTCCCCATGATCAAAGAATCCAAAATTTTGCCAATGACACCAACCCTTAAGCCACTTGTTGATGATGCGGATTCTTCTGTTTCTTTCATCATTTTCCTCCACCACCAAAGGGACTGAGCAGAACACTACCTGTGCTCCTGCCCTATCAACTACCTGACCCAGTACCCTGAAGTCCTTTCTAATTGCCTTGACGATCCTCTTCTCAATCTCATCACTGCCAGCCTGGAGTATCAGCAGTGGGTAATAATCAGAGGGCTGAATCAGCCCAGGAAGTCTCTCAGTGATATTTTGTACCCGGGCCCCAGGGAGGCAACAGACTTCCCTGTGGGATGGGTCTGGTCCACATATGGGGCCCTCAGTTCCCTTCAGGAGGGAATCACCTACCACAATTACCCTTCTTTTCTTCCTGACGCTAGAGGCAGTGATCCGTCTTGCAGATGAATCATAATTGGGGGGCTCACTAATTCTAAGGCATTTTGCAGATGGCTATGAATCCCAGGCTGTAATACAAATTTCTTTCTGTTCTCTATAATATAAACTCACATATTATGTAAAGACACATTAAATCTTCTGCCTAGTAAAATAAACTTCAAAATGTAAGCCAAAAGATACACTGCTTCTGGAGATCAATTTAAAATAAGGTAAATTAAATTAACGTATACAACATCAAATGCAAACATCATCCATGTATGTAAATATGACATGAACAATAAAGCCTAATTGATACCCATGTTTCCTCAAGGAATTACTGACCATGTCCCAGGGCACAGGGAAGGAAGATTACCAGTCTAGCAGTTAAGTGGACACAGCATCCCACACAAGGCTCTGCACACAAATTACACAAGACTTCAACTTCAGACTCCAAGTTAGCCTGGAGATTGGTGTGCTACAGGAATAAACATGCCCTTGCTCTGTTCCAATGTGAACAAAAGTGCATCTATGCTATCATTAATCATATGAGACTGGTTTGCTTCAGATTTGTCAAAACTAATTCAGCTTTGCTGAATTTAGTGACAGACACTGGATTTATCTGGACCAGGAGAAGAGGAAAAGGTTATATAAGCTTTGCTCACATAGCCAGACAAATTATATTGTTTATCCGTGCCTAAACAAAAGGTCACTATTAGCTCAGGGTCAACTAAAACTTCTTAGCTAATCTCTGACCTAATTTTGACCTCTCTTATTAATTGCAGAAAAGCTTTCATTTAGTTGTGCTTACACATACCCTCATCCCACCTACACCACACTCCTGTAGTTTCTTGTCTTACAGATCATAAATTAAAGACAAAATATCTTTTTCTAAGACTAATTAGTACCCAATTAGCTTCATGTTGTTACCTAGAGGGGAACTGACAGTAAAGACAAACAATTATCATTTTAATCTCTTAAATGCAGGAGGCATCTATGTAGAAGAAAGGACTATCAGAACCTTTACTTCACTTTACTTTTCCCTCCAGATCATAAAATATTATTTCAGAAAGCCTGTAAAAATACCCAAGTCTTCTGCTTCTAGCAATTCCCATTAGGAAGAAGTACATTTATATCACTGTTAGAAGTTAAAAACTAAACACATTTATAGAAGCCTAAATACAATTATAGAAGCCTAGAGGATCACTAATTATGTTAGTTGGCTGTAACCAGATATAATCATTTGTCATTGCATCATACTTCGTACAGAGCAGTTTGCACTGGGCTTGTTTAATTCCTTTAGTAGCATAATCATTGTATGTCAGAGTATGAGTATGATGTATTTACATCCACAACATCTCCCCATCTGTGGAAGACTAATTTTTCTCAAGTAAAAGCAAAGCACCTGAGTTATAATTCCAAAAATCACGATTTCTACTTTTCGTAAGTCAGAATTGTTCAATTTCTTGTAAAAACATAGGCAGACTTAATTTAAAAATTAATTCTGGGAGAAACTAAACCTGACTACATTGTAAAAAAATAAGTAAATTTACAAAAAGGAGTTCTAATTACAGAAGAAATAAAAATCTCAAAGTTAGAAAGAACTGTCCAAATAACATGCCTTATGTTCATCTGAACTAAAGAATATCGGGAATTACGCTTTGAAAGTCTACTGTAGTTAGATACTGAAGATAAAAACCTCAGTAATATTCAACATAATTCTAACTGTTGAGGCCTTACCATTCTATCACATCCATATTCACATTTCTTCTCTTTTTGTACTGGTAAAAGTCTCTCCAAAATAAATTCATCCAGTCATACTGAGGATCATATCTGACACCCAAGCGATAACATAACTCTAAATTATGTTCAATTTTCTTCCTCTTCTCTACAGGAAATGAGAATGCTCCTCCATCATCTGAACAAAGGCACCTGGGTTAGTGCATAAATGAAAAAGCTTGTCCATTACTGTTTGTCACACTGGTAGATAAACTCTTGCCGAAGAAGGACCTAAAAGGTGTTTTATTAGAGTATAGTCAACTGTTTGGATCAAATCCACATTCATATTCATTTGCTAGCTGCAAATATATCCCTCTGTACAGTCCATACAGCTTTCTTATATTTTAACATTATTCACCAGAAGCTCCATTCTTCTGAGTTTGCGTTTATTCTTTGGCATGGGCTTGTCATATAAGCCATTTTTGAGAAGATGTTCCTTGCTGTGATGGATCTGGGCACCATGCTGAAGTTGGAAAGAGCATAAAGCTTGAAGTGGATGGAGTATAGTCTGCAGAAACATGAAGGGGTGGGGGACAAAAGAACCCCAAGCTTTTAGAAAGGTATTTTAGAGACATCAATCATTACCGTTTTTTAATTCAATGACTACTTAAAAATGCTAATAAAATACAATTTGGATGATAAATGCTGTTAAAATATACCCTTTGGAGACACAAAAGGTGGACCTGAACAGAAGATGTACTGAAAAGAATCACAGAGCAGTCATACATGACCTGCATGGTGCCATCCCTCACTCCTTCCTTTGGAACCACTCAATCTTGACTTCAGCCCCAGCCACATTACTGTAAGTTATGGCTTTGAGTTGACCTCAGCAATGGACTACAATCAATTACTGCGGCTCGGTCAACAAGCTGCAATAAAATAAGTCACAATAACTAAGCTGCTTGTGCTTGCACAAAAATCTCTTGAGGCAGGGTTTTAGGAAGAGAGGAGGGACTCACGATCAAGGTACCTGGACTGCAATCCTGGAGACACAACTGTGTCCCTGCTTCTGCCCAGAGGTATTGCGTAGAATTAATGAAGCCACACAAACCAAATGTATCTCAAGTGATCCCTAACTGTAGACTCTTAATTTTCTGGTTGCCTGGCTAAGTCAGGGGGGCCCTATGTGCAGATGTAAAGGTGTAAAGCAATCACATGTGTAACTGCAGTCAGCAGGAGCTGAGATTCTACTGAGAAAAATATGACTCTTAAGAGCACACAGGAAAATTAAGTGACATACTGGTTACCAAACCAGCAGGGTTTTAATTTCCATGGCTCTCAACTTCAGTTCACTGTCTCATATGCTGGGAATAGCACTCAGGTCAGAGATGGTATAAAAAATGCATTAATGTAGCTCTTGGCTACTGCAATGCTTAGAGAAAACAGAAATTTTGTCTTTGAAAAGTAGGCTGGGCCAATTCTCAGTGGTAGGGGTGAATCAGAATATAAGACTGGTAACTATAGACATTAACTAAGCATTCACTGTAAGACAGAAGTTCTAGTGAAGGAAAAATATGTTGTCCTAGCACAACAAAGGAAAGGTAAATATAAAACCCCACAAATATACACAAGTTCTTGAAAACCATCTTTACTTGGAGTTCCAATTTCTGAGCCTCATTCTCTTGTGTGTCCATACACTTTGTCCAAATCTGGGTTTTATATCCAATTAATTTAAAGTTACGGTGAGTCTAGTGTCACAGAGGCAGACACAGAGATGGCCTACTATATATCATCCCAGCTGCAGGAGCAATTTTTGACCTGGACACCTTTTTTAGTAGGCAGATGTCTCATAGCTAATATACGAAAATATTAGCTAGCTGATGGAGAGCAATATGAGCACTCCAGGGTGAAGACTAGCATGTAGGGGGCACACGGATGGGCTTTAAATCTTTTTTCACAGATCATTCACTACAGAATTCTGGGCACACAGTTGAATTGCAGACTTGGCTCAGTGGCGTAAAAGTACTTGTAGGTGTTTTTCAGAGGGCTTATTAAATTGATATTACTAATGTCAGCAACAAAAGATTAAGAAGGACATTTTCTTAATGACCTCTTCCATCACAGACTAGTGGGATCACAATTTACAAGGAAAGGCTAATGTCCAATTAGTATTCTCTGACCTGGGATAAACTTAAACTAAAGAACTATTAAGTCCCAAATTCCTCCAGTGACATGTAAGAGTTGTGAGCCAGCTGGTAGGCAGACATAACCCAGTGGGTTACATTCCATGACTGAGGAATGCAGGAGATCAGAGGACCTGGCTTAAAAAAGCATTTAATCTTCAAGATAGCTGTAAGAGGGTATTCAGATCATCTCTGCTGTCTAGTTTTTGGAGAAAACAATTTACCTCTTTCCATGCAGTAACATACCTTATCTCCTGTCACAAAATGAATTAGGTTTTTCAGAGTTAAAGATCACTTTGTTGTGTTCGCTGTTGGAGCACAACGTGAAAGAGTCACAGTAATTTGAACGCTCCAGAGTTAAAAAATGAAAAATGGTATCCGTTGCTGCATTCGTGTTTTAGTTTGCTATGCGAAAAAACTATTACAAATGTCATTAAGATTTTAACTGTCAAGTTCTACATTAACAGCTAAGTACCTTTGCTGCCCCTGTACCATTCATAACAGAAAAACTCAGGTATTTAAGTTTACATACCTCTTGTATACTCTTATTTTTTTCCATGATGGAAAGAGCAACAGCTGCACATTCAAGAGTAGACAGACAGGTGTTTGTTGGTTGTGTACGAATTACATATTGACTTGAAATACTGGGTTTTAACTGCACCTGAAAAATAGCAAACTCTAGTAAAATAAATGGGCCAGGATAACACATGAGATACCTATTCTCTATACCGAGCAAAACACATCCCCTTTCCCTCTGCGTTCACTCATCTTCTTTTCTTTTTGGTCTTCCAAATGCCATTGCCATGCTACTGTTCAGTGTAATACACGTGAGCCACCATCACAAATAAAAACTGCAAAACTGTAACTGTATGAATGTGCAAAGGAAATACAATTTTTTGTTAGAGAAAGAGTAAGTGAAATTTCAGCAACTGATTTCAGTTGTCATATATATATGCTATAACAAAAACAGATTTATTCACTTATGCTTTTTTTATTACTCTAAACACACACAAACATGCAAGCTACAATGGCCATATAGTCATTAACATTTTCTATCTTGGCAAAATATTATTTGTCAAAGTTCTGAATCTCAGACTTCTATAAACTATTTATTCACACAACGAATTAGGTTTATTAGATTGATTAGAACTATTCGGAATCCTGTCTGAAAATAATTTACTGGCTCTGCCTGAAGTGATAAACACTTTAGACTATCTTGAAAATTAAAGGATTTTAAGAAAAGAAAATTTAATTCAACCAACAGTTCCAAAAGCTTTTACCAAATTTTTAAACAGTGGTTGAAACAACACCCAATTTACACTACTTGACTCTGTGTGAAAATTCAGATATTATTCCTGTATTCCTAAGATTTCCATCTCCACATATATCTAAAATGCAATTTGCAAAACAAATAATGTTTTAGCAATATTGTCAATACTCTTAACCAAAAATTCTCAGTTCTTTTTCCAACAACATTGTAGTGCAATACAAAAAACCCAGACACATCATTATAAAGGAATAAGTTAATTTTCTTTTTTTTTAAACTCATCCCATGAATTGTCTTTTATTTTTCTGCTCCTTGAAAAAATGAGTAAGTGATCCCCCATGGCCATAATATTGTTCCCATTTTGCCTGCAAGAAGTCTTTCACCATTCCTCACTTTATTCAATACTTTCCTCCTCTACTTTTCTCGTTTTTCCTTTTATTTGAAATATTTTATTTTCCTTCATCTCTCTTACAAGCAATTACCCATGCCTTAAAGTTCAAGGTATCCTATTTATAAAAGGAAAAGTTCCAGACTGCTGAAGAGACATAAATAAGCAAGATGAAATTCCACTGCCTTACTTGTCCCAATTTAAATGAAATTTAAAATAGTAAAATAAAAAAAGGAAACAAGAAAAGAGCAAAAGGCATTCTGGAAAGGACAAGCAAGTTAGCTATAAAAAGTCAATTTACTCAAATATAGGAAAATTCAGAAAAATTAAGCTTTTCTTGCCTATCTTTTTCAATTTGGCATGGAAAAACCAGAAAAGAATAAAATTACTTCAGAGGAAAAAAAAATGTAGAATGTAGACATCAGTGTAGGTAATGAAAAGAAAAAGAAGATAGTATTTTCATTTGTTATTCCTCAAGGTTTTATTTGGTTTTATGCCTTCTCTCTGTGACCACGTCTTCACCACAACAGCATAGGAAGCCTAGTTATTTGAAGTATACAGAAAACCATGCTGGAAGAAGGGGTCCCTACTTAGAAACTTCTACCTAGATATCAAAAAACAGAGCGAACTCAGTCCATCACATCTCCAAGACATGTCTTGAGCAGCAAAGCAGACATATATTCACACTTTTTCTCAACAGCTGAGAGCTACATTCTTCATGGAGTATCTCTCCAGAGGCTTAAACCACCTGATGGAGCACCTGCAGGCCCACTGGCTGCCCCCTCCTTGGACAGCGCCATGAGGCTTTTTTTCCTATGAGTTAGGAATAGTTCTGTCTGCTGCTTTCTATACTTCATTCCTTGGGTCTCATGCTGAAAAACACTTGAAATAATCAACATTCCAGAGAAAGAAAACTTATCAATGATTGCAAGACAACTTCTATAAAGAAAAGAGGCTTGCACACTGCCACACAACCATGGAGCCAAAACGTGTGTAACTGCAGCTCTCAAACAACTGACAAGGCACAAAAGGGCAACTTTCTAGCAACAGCAGCAGCAACTAAGTTTGTTCTTCCGTGAGTAGAAAGAGAAAGGATGGAAACAAGTGTCCCCAACCATTTTTCTGAAAAATTACATATTCCTTGGGATAAGATTAAAATACCACAGAGAGTGGTGGAGATCAGAGGAAGAATACGTGATCAAGACAACTGCCAGCTACAGTTTGTCTCTTAGGCTTCTTTCAGCATGCATTTTACCCTACTCTTTAAAGCAGCACAACCTAAATAAATCATCCCTAGTCACCTGAAATACAGTCAGGGTAGTCTTTGTCTACTGCAAATTGGGTAGACTCATCAAAGCTCCAATCTGAAACTAGATACATTTACTGAACCAATAAAGCATACAATACTCCACCCACTCAGAGCATAAACTGAATGGTAAAACAAAGCAGAAACAATACAGAAACAAAAACAAATTAGCATAGTTACTAAATATTTCAGACACAGGAAGATATCCTCTTGGAAAAAATGCCTAGACATATGAAATATTTAAATGTCCTCAGACTTGATTGGGTAGGAAGATGACTTATTTCATTTTTCCCCAAGAGGTCTAAACTTGCACTGCCTTTTGTGCAGTTAATAGTTTCAGATACAGTATTGCAACAATCTCATCCAAGTTTCTGCATTATCTATGTGCATTAATTCTTTATCTGTCACCTGTGTATCTCAAATCCAGCTGAACAAATTTAGTTCGAATTTACAGAAGTATTCATAGTTAACTTAAACAAAATCAGACTATCTGCCTCCTACACCAGACTTCAAAATCTCAGTTCAAAATGAGTATACAAAAAGAACCTGTTTAAGTACATTTCAAAATAACAATTATGACATTTTAGAAGTGCTTCTCCATAAAATGACAGATACGACAATACAACAACTTGTTTGCTTTTGCTTCAAAGTAATTTGGAAATCATATGCACACTTTGGAATAATATCAATTTCTATCAAAATACAGAAATGACAAGTTGAAAAAACAGCAGCCAGTTTAATATTGCTCACAAAAATAAAAAGAAAGAAGATGGAAACTATCTCAACCAAGTCAAACTAGAGAGAAATTTAGATAATCTGAATGCAATTATGCACTGGGATTCAGCCAAGACACTGAAATTAGTGTATCTGTTCTTTGTAAGTGCGAAGGAGTTTGGGGACTTAATTTCCAAGCCATCAGAAGTAGGAAGCAACACATAAAAAAAAGTTTCATTTCTATCTGTAACTGAAGACTCCTGCTTCAAAAGCTTGAATTTCAGCAAATCTCACAAACTGTTACACTAACTTAACACTGGCTTATCTGCCAATGCACCATTCCCTCAGCAAATGCTACAGCCTTTGAGCATTTACAAAGGATTTGAACCACAGAAAAAATTGTGACCCTTCAGTGTTTCTTGGGGGCAGAGTTTTTCTTCCTGAGTCTTCCTTGAACATGCTCCAGGCAACTAAAGACCCGGCTGATCTTCTTCAGCTGTTCAAAATTGATAGGAGCAAAAGTGTTGCCTTGATGGGGTCAAAGACCTGCTGTTTGAAATTTTAAAAATTTAAGTCAGTAAAAACAGGAAACTGATTTCTGCTTTTATTTTAAATAATAGAACTGGAGATCTAGCAGAAAGCTTTAAGTCCTCTCCTTAATATCAGTATCTTTCTATCTTTTCTGTGGTAATTTCTTCATCACTACTCTTACCAGCTTTATCCTCACCAGCTTTACTCTCCAAGAGAACCCAACATTATGCAAAATTATACTTGGAAAATAATGCATCACCAAGAACTCAAAAAAGTTAGTACATCTGTCTCACAGGGCACACTAAACAATTCTTTCCTGTTCTACAGGCATCTCAAAAAAGGCAGAGGCATAATATATTTTTCTGTGGCTTCTATAAAAAACTTAATACTTAAGATCCCTTCCTTTTTATGTTGATAGTGTCTTTTGAAAATCTGAATGTCAGCTTGGGAATTAATTTGCTTAACTTTTCAAGAATGAAGGAAGAAAGTACCATCTGTCCTCCTGCTTAACATAGGCACTAGTTACTGGTCATATTAATAAATACCTTTCAGAAAAAAAATTAGCCATTCCTTTAAACTAACTCAAAAGGCACCAAAAAAAATCTCAGAAAGAGTACAATCACATCTTGCTATCTTGCCCATCCTTCTAGAACCTAAAAAAAAATTGCTTTCAAGGTGCTAAAGGCAGTAAGAGCATTCTCTGGAAGCTACTGCAAAAACAACCTCAGACAGAAGAAGGGTGACAGGCAGGGTAAGATCTTTCAGTATCCGGCTTGCACAAGCATCTTTTACCTGTAAGTCAAAACAGTTTTCCGTATCTTACAGAAATTTCATGCAGTTAGTAAAATTAACTTTGTGCTGGAGAAGACAGGCTGAGTAAATTTAGTCTCAGCAGGCTACTGAAATTTAAATCAAGAATATAAATAAATTATCTTGTTCAAAACCTTGGCTTTAATTTAAAGTGACATCTTAAGAGCACTCTCGTCCTAAAATACTGGAGGGAATAACTGCCATGCAACTGTCACAAATGGAGAGTCTGAAAAAGTAGGTACCTGTCACAAAACACTCAATCCATGAGGGCATGACTTTAAAGACTCTGATGACTGGAAAAAGGGAAACATAAACTCCATTTTTGACAATAGAAAGCAGAAGATCTAGGGATCTACAGAGAAGTCTCATCTGCCAGGCAAGCTTATGAAGCAGATTCTCCTGGAAACCATGCTAAGACACATGGAAAACAAAGAGGAGACTGGAGAGAGCCAGCATGGCTTTACAGAGGGAAATCTTGTCTTCTGTGATGGAGCTGCTGGTGGATAAGGGAGCACTGGTGGATAAGGGCAGAGCAATTGGCACTGTCTACCTGTACATATGCAAAGCTTTGGACACTGTTTCACAGGACATCCTTGCCTCTAAAGTGGAGACACATAGTAATGACAGGACAAGGAGTAATGGGTACAGTGAAAGAGTGAAATTCACGCTAGATATTGGGAAGAAATTTTTACTGCAAGGGTGGTGAGACACTGGAACAGGTTACCTAAGAATGAATTGTAGCCATTACTCCTTGTCCTGTCATTGCAGTTCCTGATGAAGGGTCCCTCTCCAGCTTCCCTGCAGGCCCCTTCAGATCCTGCAAGGCTGCCATGAGGTCTCCACACAACCTTCCCTTCTCCAGGCTGGACATCCCCAGCTGTGTCAGCCTGGCCTTGTAGGGGATGTGCTCCAGTCTGTTTATTGACTTCATGTTCCTGCTCTGGACTTGCTCCTACCATTCCGTGTCCTCCTTGTGTTGGGGACACCAGAACTGGACACAGCCCTGCCGTGGGGTCCCACCAGAGCAGAGCAGAGCAGAGCAGAGCAGAGCAGAGCAGAGGGGCAGAATCCCCTCCCTCGCCCTGCTGGCCGCGCTGCTTTTGGCACAGCCCGGGGCACGTCTGCCTTTGTGGGCTGTGAGCACACACTGCTGGCCCGTGTGGAGTTTTCCATCTGCCATCCCCACCAAGTCCTGCCCCACAGGGCTGCTCCCAATCACTTCTCTTCCCGACCTGTGGGTGCGCCTGGGATTGCCATGACCCGGGTGTACGAGCTTGCACTTGCACTCTGTTGAACTTCTTGATGTTCCCACAGTCCCGCTTTCCAAGCCTGTCCAAGGTCCCTGTGGCTGGCACCCCTTGCCCGGGCATGTCCCTGCCCCGCACAGGGTGGTGTCATCAGGGAGCTTGCTGAGGGTGCTCTCCATGCCACTGTCCCTGTCACCAGCAAAGGTGTTGCACAGCATCAGCCCCAGTATCAGCCCTGAGGGACATGTATAATCCCATTCAATTCTTGTATGAATATTTACAAGTACAAGAAGCAAAAAAAAAACAAAAAAAAACAAAAAACAAAAAAAAAAAACCCGAAAAACCCACCCCCAATCCCCCCAAAAAAGGCAAGAAACAAAAAAACACCACCAACCTGGAATAGCAAGGAGGCCTTGCTATTCTTAAAGGAAGCTAAATAGATTGGCCTTCAGTTAAAACAAGTAACTGAAATAAAGTCCAAGTGCACATAAGCTGCAGCTCTAACCCAAAAGGAACAGTTTTATCTCCTGTAAAAGAACACAGCATGAGGCAGATAAAAATGTCAAAAAAACTAAGAGCTAACAGACAGTAAAAGTGTAAGGAAAGGAAAATATTCACAGGTAAACCATTAGAGAAGATAGGACTGACCTAGGAATATCTGGACTATATATTCTGCAAAAAATAATTGAAATACCATCTGGTTATGGTCTCAGTTTTTGTAATTGCACAATTTCACCTATAACTAAGGAAATAAATAATTTTATACTGCCATTAAGTTATGGAAAAATAATTATATTTAATTGTATGTCATATAGGCTATTCATGCCACCTCGTAAAATGACTATGCATTTCCAGTTAATTTCCAGGCATTGTATTTTTTTTGTATTTGGAGAAGAAAAAATCTAGAAATTATTTCTAGTAATATCTCTCTTGCTCTGCTTACATTTAAAAAATTAATGTCAGCCAACAGTTCAATATTTTATGCAGCACTATTCTTTTAATAATTAATAAAAGAGGAAAGTGTGGCAAGTAAATTCAGTGTGCAGAGTACGAACGCAGAGAATGGGGTCATGAAATCAAGAAAGAAAAATTAATTACTTGCTTTGTTACAGCCATTTAACTATAATTACCTGAAAATATCAGAAAATTGAAAATGAAAATTAAATACCTCAGTGTCAAAATGTAGCATCAATGCAATGATACTGTTCTTTGGAACCTACCAATTATTTTTGTTTTGTGTAATTTCTTATTTTCTTACTGTATGGGAAGAGCAGTAGGTACTTCCTTGGACAGAGGAAAAGCAGCAGAAGAAGCTCCTGAGAATAATTTTGGCAAGGGCAGAAGGGAATATAAAAAAAAAAAGAGTAAAAGAATAAAAAAATCTTCAATTAATCTAGCTATTGGAAAGCAAATTCAATAAAAATTAAATATATTTCCAGTTTACCTTTTACAAAATGTTCTTATCCCATGAGAATATCTGCATGGGTAAAATGGTACAAAATTTGCAAATGCTCCTGAATTGTTCTAGCACCTGGATATTCAAACATCTGTTGAAGGGTTTGACAACAATTATGAGAGAAAAGGAAAAAAAAAAGCTTCTGCCCAAGTGTGAGGAATCAGTTCAGTTTTGTTATGCCTCAACAATGGCTGTCAGAGGCCTGTGGGAGAGAGGCTGCACATGTCCAGGAGGCAGCTAGGAGAAGATGGAGGAAAGCCTTGTCCCTGGGGGGACTCTGCTTGGCAGCCATTTCATGTCTCACAGGCTGCAGGCAGTCAGCAGGGGGACACCACAGACACTGCACCCCAGAGACACTCTCCAGTCAGTGGCAAAAGGTCTCTGCCAATGGATTGCCCTGGGATATCGGGCCAATGGTCTCCTGTCAGCAGGTGGACGGACTTTGGGAGGAGCCAGGGCATAAAAAGAACTGCACAAGAAGCTCTGGGGGGCCGTTCTGTTGCCTTTTGAATCCTGGGGGGCTTTTCAAACATGATCTTTGAGTGTGGGCTTTTGGCTTGGGGCTGTCCTTTTGCTTTGGAGGCTTGATGATCTGGGTTTTTTTGAGACTTGCTTGTCGAAACTTGCTTTTGAGTTGAGGGTTTTTGAGCCTTACACTTTTGCCCTGGCCCCAGCCTTTTGGCTCTCCTGTCCTCGCTGGCTCTTGCTCGCCTTCGCGTCTGCCCTGCCCTGTGCCCTGACCAGCGCCCTGCCTGCTTCACCTCTGTGTCCCTGCCTGAGCCACCTGTGTCCAACCCAGCCTGCCTCCGAGCCTGCCCACAGCCGTGATCCTCACCGCGACTCTGTCCAGATTGCTGGACCTTCTCCCTTGCGAGCACCCCTCCCCTTGTGTCTGGTTGCCCATCGCCACAGTAGCCATCCACAGCCATGCCCCATGGACACAGACAGCACTCCCTGACCTCCAGTGGTAATGCTCTCCCTTTCCCTCTGTTCTCCCTCTATCCCATTTTTCTTCCTCTTGCTCTGTCTTCTCTAGCCCTCTTTGGTAGAGTAACTCCTTTTTATCTTGCTTTCTCATTACCAATAAATGGTTCTCAGATGCAATGTTTACCCTACTTGGCTTAATTTTGTTCCCAACCATCATTGTTAAAAGAACTCCTTGTGGTTCCCCACAGTGAAACACAACACCAAGAATAAAGAAACATACACATCTGGCATCTGGTAAATCATCTCACACCTTTCAGTCAAAAAGAAAATGTCACTGTATTGAGAGTTAATAAATACATACTTACCAGAAAAATGTCAATTACCAATGTCATTCAAATTAACCTAAATGTCACATGGACAGAATACTGTTGATTGCTCAGCATCATATCTCAACTAAGCCTACAATCCTGACTCAAAATAATTCCCAGTTCTGTCTCTTTGATCTCAGTTTTCTTAAACAGCAATTTCTAACAGTCCTAGCATAAAACATTTTGTTGTCTTGAGTTCAATTTTGCTTTTTATGTTTTGGTAGTAATAAGACAGCAGCTACAAACTTAACACATCAAACATTTCACAATATGTAACAGCTGTTAATGATTATGTTTATCTTACAAGTCATTATACACAGGATAGGTTATGAACTACTTACTTAATGAAAACAAGTTTTCTTGCTACAGCAAAAATTGCACAGTTGGAGAAAAACCAATATAATGCACAAACAAAAATTTACTACCAAGGCTCACAGGGCCTCCTCCACTCTAAGGACAACTAGGCTACCCTGTGGGATTATTAGTAAAATCACTATTAGTAAATAACACACTAGTGTCATACACAGATAGATAAGAAATGTGTTTGGAACAAGTCAGTGAAAGTGCAGTGTTTTTCTTCCATGAGTACGGATGGATGGTTGAATCCATACTTGCCAGGACCAGCCTTACTACAGTTTTCCCCGCTGCAACCATTGTGGCTGGTTTTTGTTGCCTTGGCTTCTGATTTGTCTCCTGCCCACCTGCACTTTTTATTCATGATCATACTTCTTTCTCTTGCAGAATTAAACTGGGCATTGTTCATTTATTTAGGTTCTATGGCAAAATTTAGTATTGAATTTCTCTCATGCAAATTGTAAACTGTAACAAATAAAAATAGAGTGAAAAAAAGCATAAAGATAAAAGGGGACTGTAAAAAAACTCATTTACTACTTGGCACTATTTATTATTTAGCCCTCATAAAATCACTTACTGAAGTCTCGTAACTGTGGAGATGAGAAAAATTATTTTTCTCTACATCTCCTGAGCTCATTGAATAGGAGATTTTATAAAAAATTCAGAGAGCAATCAGAATAAGAGTCAATTAAGATAGAGCCAGATGACAACAGTGACTTGATATTTTGCTTTTACTTCTGTTCTGGGTGTTTTCTGTGTGAAGATGAACAAATGGTTTTATATTTCTACTTTTACATTAATTGTAACCCACTGTCAACGTGTTAGACAGTTTGCTATACAACATAAACTGTATTACATTTGTGTCTGTGGGCACTAACTACATTAGAAGGAAATTTTAACTTTCTCTGGAAGGAATTTATGTAAATGGCCGAGTACACTTTAGAGTAACTGCTTGCTCCATCAACGAAATTCCTCTGATTTTTGAACATGTTTTCAGAAACAAAACGCTATTCATTCCTTATTCCTATAGGCTTGAAAATGGCAAATTCCCAAATAAAGTTTTCTTATCTGAATATACCAGAGAACTAGATGACAAACCCCACTTCCTGTTAAATAATATAACTATTCAATGAACCGCAAAACATTACGGTTTCTTCACCAACTCATTCATGACTTTACCCGTCATTAATGGAAAAATAAAGAAATTAAAAAGAAAAAAAGAAATTATGCATAGTGCATAGCTGAGCAAATTAAGTTATGCATTAATTTTGTATTGATAGTTCTGGTATTGCTGCAAGTTGAATTGCTGACAGAAGACCCTACAGCCAACTACAATTCAGTGTCCTACACCTTTTGACACTTCAGCATTTCATCACATCTACCATGTAATTTACTTTAAACCAGGTGGCATTTTATAACTTCCTGTCTAGCATTTAACCCTTCAGGGGAAGCCCATGGGACTCTTCTACCTAGTAACTTCAGTGGCACCACTTCAACTGAAAAGCAGGTTGACCCGTAGAGGAAGGGGTTTTTTTAATGTCTTTTAAATAAAAGGAGTGGCAAGAGTTTGTCCCTTGCTTTCCATACTCTGTGAGCAGCTCTTTTCTTCTTTCTTAGTGCTCAGTGAAATCCTGAGAATAGTTGGCACATCTCTTCACTGATTCCTACAGAAAAGTTAGAATGCTCTCCCAAAGAATCCCTATGATGACAGTTTCAAGCAAGCGGTTTGATAGGATTTACTCTCAGACATCCCATACCACCTGTGAATCCACGCTTACCCCACAGAGGCCACACAAACAGAATCCAGTAAGTGCTACTCACTTTGCACAACATGAAGTTTTGACAAGAGCAACAAGGTAAGTTGGCAAAGAATTCTTTAAACAGATGTTGATGTGACTGACTTTGGTGAAAGATCAATCCTCTGAAATCTCAAGGACCTGTTTGTGTTGACAGCTACTCAGGCATATTACATGATGGCCAGCGAACAATTGAAAAGAAACAGAAATGCCTAAGTGTTTACTAAATATTTAATCACATCTTCCAAACTGTAACAGATTTGGGCCATGTTTCTCAGAAGCTGAGAATAAGAAAAGCTCCCCCTGCCTGACAAATTGCTGAAGTTCTCTTCCATTGACTGGAGTTCTAGACAGCACATAACCTTGACATTTCAAATTTATAGAGCCTTTTCAAAAGACAGCACATCAACTATGAAGTGGTATCATTGCTTTTAATTAATCAGTTTATGAGGTGAAACAACACAGTTTCTTGTCATCATTAACACCTTTTGTACACCTTCCCTTTGTATTGAAGACAGTGAAGCGTTTTGAAGGATTTTTTGTAGTACTATGGTATTTTAATTTAACAGTAAGTGTTCTTAACAACCTGATTATATTGTTTGCAAATAGAATTATGTTTAGCAGACTGTACCCATCCTATGCACAGGGAGAGAATGTCATGACAAGGTCAGACAGAAGGGAGTAAATAAACTTAGCAGGAATGACCCTTTGACAAATGCAGTGCTGAGTAAGAACATTTGTGTAGTACCCTGAAACTTTGCAGTTTATTGCCACAAACAAGTTCATAAATCATCCTGAGGGTCTTGCCTCAAAACCACTATGTTTACCTTTAATAGGGAGCAAATGTACAACCTATTTTAACAGCTTTATGATGATTCATTTTACCACAGGATTCCTAGGATCTCATATAAATATGAGCAAACAGCTTAAAAAAATGTTTAAGAAAGAAAGCATATGGTAGCATTTACCTTACCTACTAGCAGATCACATTTTTTCTAGTTCAAGGCCATCAGACTGTATAATGAAGAATACCTAAATTCAATAGGAAAAATGGGGAAAACTGAATTTAAGAAAATGTTTAACTACTCTGGGCAAAATTTGGCTACTATACCTGAGCTGAAAGCCCATCATAAATAGAAAGACATCAAAATCTCAGTGTATTTATTTATTTTCACAGAATCATAAAATAGTTTCATTGGAAGGGACTTTTCAAGGGTCATTTAGTCCAGACCCCTCCACCTGGCCTTGTTGAACCTCATGAGGCTTCCACAGGTCCACTTCTTTAGCTCATTCAGATGCCTCTGAATGACATCCCATCCCTCAGGAGTGTCATCCCACCACTCAGCTTGTAGTCATCTGCAAATCTGCTGTGGTTGCACTTGATCCCTTTGTCTGTGTCATTACTGAAGACACTAAATCACACTGCTTCCAGCAGAGACTGCTGAGGGTACCACTTGCCACTGATTCCCATTGGAACACTGAGCCCCTGACCCTCACTAAACCACTACCCTCTGGATGTGACTGTTCACCTACTTCCTCATCCACCTAACAGTCTACCTATCCAATCCATCTCTCTCCAATTTAGAGAAAAGGAAGGTGTGGGGGACCGTATCAAAAGCTCTACAGGAGTCCAGATAGATGACACCTGTAGCCCTTTCCTGTAGCCCTGTCCACTGATGTAGTTCCCTCACTGTAGAAAGGGTTGGAACTAGATGATGATGGATTCTTAAAGTCTCTTCCAACCCAAACCATTCTATGGTTCTACAATTTGCAAAAGAAATTTCTGTATACACTACAGAAGACTCTGAACTAATTGCCCAGGCAGTAAAAAGCAAGTAAGGGGAGCTGCAACGAACTCAGGTACAAACAAATACAGGAGAGGGTATCCAAGAGACTGGGCAGATTGCTGGCTGGAACATTTCGGGGGCATGGAGCATAAAGGCGCATCCTGGGCTGGGCCTTGCCTTTGATGAGGTGACGCCTTGCACTGCACACCCTGCTCTGGGCCTGTGTCCCAGCCCTACAGTGGCCAGCACTCCCTGGCACAACACAGGCAATACTCCACACCTGGCCCTGGAGCCCCAGTCTTGCCCCAGAGTGGCCAGATGAGGGAAGTCCCACCTGGGGAAAGGGCACAGGAAAGCCAAAGGGTAGCTTAGCCAGGACACAAAGCAAGCAGAGGTCTTGGCTCTATTTCCTGCTGGACTTCCTATCAGCTGAACACCACAAACCAGAAGTGTATGCTCTTTTCTACAGCTTTTCTGTCTTTCTCTCTTTCTTCTTCTAATTTCATCTTCCTGGAGTTTTGAGAAACTTAAAATGGGATGGGCTTGGAGCCTGTTAAATTGAATGGGGCACCAAGTTAATGCTTTGTGAAGTGTTTTATGTTGATTGTATGTTGCTTTAAACTTTTGCCAGGATTCTCTGCTTTTCTGAAGCTGCCATTAAAGCTTTTTTTGTTGTTTGACTGCTTGAGGATATCTTGTCAGCATTTCTCCTATGCATCTAACTCTGAGTAGATGTGAGCCCCTTTAAGAAGCTTGCCAAGCCGTTTTTTTGGGGCTTTATAGGCATTACTTTACATGTGATGGAATTAAATCTACAAAGACTGCACATTAAGAGAAAGTCTTGCATGAAGTTAATCAGTCATCATATTTCATTACTACTACTAAACAGAAGATCAGCAAATTGGAATCCCAGTTCCAATTAACAATTAAAAGAATTTCTGTACTTCACCAACAGTTTTTCAATTTGTATTACAACAAGAAGCGTTCAAGGTGTATTTTGTGCAAAGATTTCAATGCAGGAAAAATCTTATCATCAGTGGTATTGCCGAAGTGCATGACAATTGAACAATTCCAAATCTGGTTCAGGATTTGAAATGTTGTCTTCTCTATATGAAAAGTCCAAAATGTACACAGATAATGTAGTTAGCAGCCTAAGTTTTCTTCTAGTTGTCTGTGAATTTTTGTGCCCTTTTTTTAATAGGAGGCTTCTGGTCTGAACGGAACAGCATGTGTGCATTCAAGCAAGCAGATGTGCATCTAGCTCTTGGGCACTAAATTTTGCATCAAATTTATAATTATAATCCCAAAATCACATTGCTGACAAGTAAATTGCCCAGTTGTAAAAAAAAAAAAAAAAAAAAACAGTTTTTTAATATGCTTTCATTAACATTTATCTACAGTGAATTTCCTGTACTGTATCAGTACTGTATTAATGTCCAGTTACTGAAATTCACACTCCTTATAGAACTCCCCACTGTGTTATCACTACCACTTTCAATTACTTACTGCCATGATGACATTTTGTCACTTAACTAGTATACCTTTGGTATTACTTCAGAATATGTTGAACAACCTGGATTCACTGCAGGCTGCACTAACAATTTCTCTACAAACCGTAAAATAAAATTACAGTCACTATGAAAACAGACCAGTTACCAATGCCTTGTTTAGCATTTTTTAAACAAGACAGCATTTCTTTGTATGACACTTATTTCTATTGAGGGTATTTGGTGAGGGATCTGCAAAAAGTGACCTTTGCACTGATCCAGTCAGATTGCTTCTGAAGGAGCCATGAAGCAGGTACGTAAACAGCTTCAGTAAATTTGTAAGATACATCACCTGTTTTCAACAGTTGCATTGAGCTAGACCAATACTGCACATATATCCCTGGCTCTCCTAATCCTATTCTTAATCAGATTTTCCACTAAATTATTAATATTAGTACAGTGTACCTAGATATAAGGATAAGCAGAAACACAGCCAACAACATGCAGTACTCATGCAATCATCAAGGACTGTGATAATCTTAAACTGTGATGTTAAGACTTTCTGAGTCTTCGCTGTTGACTGGGTAAGAAAGCGTTGACACAGGACTGTCCTCAGAAAACTGACAATTCTAGAGCTGAACATAAATTTTGTGGTCAAAAGATCATTTTGGATACTTTATCCTTATTTCAAGAACATGTGCATCGATTGTCCTGGAAGTTTTGAGCATTGGAGGAATGACTTTTCCTCCTCAGAACAGTCATGCATGACCTTATATACACATAATGCAGTCTAACACACAGGAGATTAGCACTCTTCTGATGCAGCTGTGTGAATAGATCAACAAAATTATAATAACCATTTTTAGTTACATGGCCCTTACTAAAAATGATCATGTAGAAGGCCTGCTTTGCATCAGTTGAAATACTTTCTGACTATTAAAGGGCTACTGCAAATAGATGCTCTTGATATTGATAAAAAACTCTAGTCTCCAAATCTCTAAATGTTCACTAAAATGACGGTATAGGCAATGTTTGTGAAAACCTCTGAATAACAATTAGTCTTTACACGTACATTCTTGCAATTTCTGGATGGTTCTGCCATATATTCTCAATATGGCATCTGAATTCTCTTGCTGGAGAAGAAATTCACAAATTATTTTCAAATGTTAAAGGAGTAAGTCAGTAAGTCAGATTTAATGATAACTCCCTGATCTCAAAGCTACCTCTTATGTTTTAAAAGCTCAAGCAAGACTGCAGACAGATCTGTTAAACTCTTTCAAAAGTGACATCTTGGGCTCCAAAAAAGCTGGTTAGAAAATAAATTCCACCTCAGGGAAGGAAGAGTGAGAAGGGAGAGAGAGGAAGAGCAAGAGATCCCAAGCATAATCTAAAGTTGGATATCAAAACATCAACTTGCTTGAGAACCAGTGCTTGACAATACAAGCATACATTACAAATGCTCATGACTAGTCAAGCAGATTTAAGCATACAGTGCAAGCTGAACTAAACAGTAAAGCTCAAAGGTTAAAAATTTGCTGTAAGAAACCAGATTTCAGATGATGATACCAATTTTCATGTAGCGAAGAAAGTATAAGGAAAACAAAATAGATGTATTAGAAATTGTGAAGGCATGATGGAAAAAGAAAATGAGGTATTGAATATATGAATAACAGCAATACTGTGATGAATGCATAAATAGGATAATTTGTTGGCACAATGCTGCTGACATTATTATGCACAATAAGTGACAGAAGAGTGCATCGACAAAGAATTAAAAAGTCAGGAGTTTAGTCATCTCTCCCCACTATGCTGTGCTTATCTTCTCTTAAACAGAAGTGGCTTCACCCACAGTGGCCTGTGATTGCTTCACACAATACACCACCACATGAACTGTGACAAATGGCTAGTTCTTCTCTCAAACTACTGCATCAGCTTCTCCAAGGTAACTGAATACCTTCTCTGTATCTCCTCTGCAACAGCAGCAGATGCTGCAGAGGAGATTCAAAAGCCTGCAGACCCCTTCCTCAGTTGTGGCTATGCAAAACATCCTGGGATAATGCGCTTCTCAGAGGGTGCTAGTTTATGGAGTACCCTGCGTAATCAATGTAATAATCATATTAAAGACTATTAAAGTCACAGGAGGAGCAGCTGACTGAGCTCAGGGTGTTTAGCCTCGAGAAGAGGCAACTCAGGAGAGACTTTATCACTCTCCACAACTCCCTGAAAGGAGATGTGAAAGGGTGGGGCTCCGTTTCTTCTCCCACACAGTTAAAAACAGGACAAGAGGACACAGTCTAAAGGTGCCCCACGGGAGGTTTAGGCTGAAAATTAGGAGGAACTTTTTTACAGAAAGGATGATTGGGCACTGGAATGGACTGGTCAGAGAGGCAGTGGAGTGAGTTACTGTCCCTGAAGGGGAAAAGACTTTTAAGGAAATACAGGATGTGGTGCTTGGTATCAGTGCCAACAAGCTGACAAGGTGGTGTTCTGTCCTAAATTGAACTTGATGACCTCAAAAGTCTTTTCCAGACTTTTGAGTTGGTGATTCTGTAAAGTCACCTTAACCCCAGTGCCTCATAGGTTTTTGCTAAAAAGTTTGTCCAACCTCATGCTTTGTAATTTAAGAAAAAAAATTCCATTCCATTCCACAATAAGAATGATTCTGGATCAAGACATAAATTTACATTTTTCTGATAAAGTTAAATATGTTAGATTCATATATATCTATTTCCTCTGGGGCTTTCTGGAAGAGCGCAATTTAAATTTCTTTTAACATTTTTTTCAAGGAAAAATGCTCTGCTGACCGAGCTGTTAATTAACAGAGTTTTTATTGGAGATCTCAAGATTTTAATACTAATTTAATACAACAGCCAAGTTTATTAAAATATCCCACAGTATCTTGAAAATCATTCAACATAGCAGTTTGTATTACCCAAAATCAGCAAAGCTGTAAAGTAATACAATTAAATATTCCTTTCAATGGCTCGAATCGATGATGTCTTTGTAGTTAAGAATTGCTAACGTCTTCATTACTAAAATAGCTCTTTTCTACCTCCAGAATATTGATTAAAAGCACACATCACCATTTATTGAATAAGTCTAGCTTCTTTTTGTATTACAGATAATGCCACCAGGTATCACATCCTCTTCACTTTTTACATCCCCCTCTATAAACCTTATTCTCTCTCTGGGGCCAAAAAAGCCTGCCTTCTTGAATTTCAAATATAGGGACATTCTACTCACTTTTGTCTCAGAAAATTGCAATATCAACCCAAAGTTTCAAGATATGATCAGTAAAAACTTTTTTCAAATAGAAAGCCATTTACATGGTCATTTAAATATGAACTATGGCGTAGAAAACAAGAAATAATGCAGAAATAGTAAAAAGCCAGAAAAACCCTACAGTGTTGGCCATGGTATCTAGATCAGTGAGAAAGATGAAACAGAACGCTGTTAAAGGTTGAACAAACTTTAGTCCCTAACAGTGCTGGTGTTTACTTGCAGACAGTTTTATAACTATGTTCTCCCACATTACTGCTAATTTTAACCATTAATAAGTTTCTAGGGAGCTGCACAGGTGCCTCAAGACCATTTCAGCACAAAATGATCAAACTTAGTCTAACATCCAGGTGTGTACAGAGCGCTCCAACACAGCCCTTGCACGGCTCCACACCCAGTGGGTGTCATCACTGAGCCTTACCTATCTCACCGGTGACTCTGTGCAGCCACAGCGCAAGCTCTAACTTGGCACAGCACAGAACAAATAAAGCAAAAATTACAGTCAAACCACTAAATGTAACCTTTAAACTTGATCTAAGAGATTGATGTCAGCCAGGTCACACCTCAACATGGGAAAACAGTTTTCCCTGCAGGAAGCTATTTTTGCATTTGGGAACTCCAACAATGTCATCATAACACATCCCTGTGATTTGAATAATAGAAAGTATCAAGTAGCGTATAAAATAAAAATCAAACCAAATATTGATTATAGCTCTGATATATTTACCATCTACCACAGTTTAAGAAAAAAATTAATACTTTTATTAACTTAATACTTCAAGAATCATTGTATCACTGTATTCATTTACTCTAAGAATTTAAACCCTTTAAAACAAGAGCAGCAATGCAATTCCAATAAAAAAGAAGGATATGGATGTCAGAATGTACCTTTCCTTGACAAAAGGGCCAGATAAGAAGTTGAGTGTTGACGAATAACTGCAAATGCTAAAGACTGCAATCGATGCAATACAGAATTCATGTATGCACAACAAAGCAAATCTACGAAGAATGTTTTTCTATACTCATGCTGTCTGCTGAATTTTTTTCCTAGAGCTTGAAGTATGATCCCTTGCATTGCTGTTTCATAAATCAATGCCTCTGAACTTTCTCAGAAAGGAAGACTGTGACTCACCCCACAGCGACAAGACGTATCCAGTCATTAGTTCTGGTGCCCACTTGCAGGGAGGAAAGGTGCACAGTAGCCAATTATCCACTTCCATCCAGAAAATCTCTCTGGGCTGTCACATCTCTACATGTTTTTATCCATGTTCATGTATAGAGGGTTATAGATTAACACCCTACACCTACATTTGCTCCCACAGCTATGAAATTTTGTACAAAACATCTTAACATACAGAAAACAGTTATGGGCAAATTAGGTGTCTATAAAATCACATGTAGATGTGATTTATATCTAGTCTTTGTGGTGTAATAACCTCCTATGATAGGAACACATTTGTTTGCAAACATTAAATGTTTTTTTTTCATTTGTTGTAGTGCACAGATACATCTTAATATCTTGGTGAAATCTAATGCAACAGAAGAATACATGTCAAGCAACAAACTGCGTATTATGGATTTTTTGAAAGATAAATTATTTATATATTTAAATGAGGTTTCATGCATTATAGTCAATATTACTGCTCAATCTTCTAAGAGGTTTTTTTGGTGTAGTATTTTACTGCATTTTCATTCCATTATTTTTACATGTTCTATCAATTCAAAGTCTTTATCAGCTCCAATTTGCCTTAGGCAGGATTTAATAATTTAAAAAGCATTACTTGTATGTAAAATGATCCATAAGCTTGCTGTCCATTATTAAAAATAAAATACACATTTTAACAGCCTCAGGGATACTAATTATGATCCAACAATGAAGGGAATTATTTTCTCCATTAGTAAAACTGAATAAAAATGGCAGCTTTGTCAAAAAACTAAATGTACACAAACAACCCTAGTCTGATGAAAACACTTAAGATACAGATACAAAATATGAATATACAGTCAAATGGACAGTATTTGTAAAATGTTACCTGAGACAGAATTTTTAATATGGTGGAGACGACATATGAGAAGAGTGTGATGCTTTCCTAAGAGGCTGAAAATTCAACTTTCAGCTTTCATATTTCTGCAATGTAAAATACTTATGCAGGGGAAAAGAAACACTTATTTCAATCTTTCTATTCTAACATCTTAAACAAGACACTGTTGTGTGTTTTTCTACACAAATTAGTTTTCAATTTTGCAAAACAATGATTCACTATGAAGTTACATATGCTAGGTGAAAATCAAAAGCAAATTTCAAGTGAGAAAGTAGACATTATCAATTATCATATTATCAATATTTACAATTATCTTTCTTACAATCTTACAGATTGCCTAAATAACTGTTCAAGTTGTCTTTCTCTTGTTGGCTGGTTACATCCTCAGAAAACTACCCCCTTCTAACTCATTAGAGGCAAGAATCTACTAGACAAACTTTGAATTTTTATTTTACAGTTTATAACTCACTTGCTTGGGAAGGCGGAAGAGAGAATTTTTGTAAAATATATCTTTAGCCTGACTCCATGTTCCATCGATGATAATCATAACAGATGGACTAGAAGACATCACTGCAACTTCTTCCAAGTTGGTTGCTTCAGCTCCAGGATACAAAATTAGAGTATTGGGATTTCTGCACACAGTTGCTAATTCAGGATACCTTTAATGCACAGAAACACAAAATCAAATTAATTCTACAAAGTTTTCATGATGTACACATACTTTCAAATATTAGCTCCCACTCATCTCCACCAAATTTTACTTAAATTTCCCTTTGTCATCTACCACTTTCTCCTTCCAACACCTCTGAAGCTGTTGGTTTTCCTCCAACACCTAAAGTGGGGGCAGCTTCTAAGTCAGGGCAATCAAAAAACAACCACAAAAGTGACCAATGAAAGCTGAATAAAACAATATATCATATCTTTTGCAATGCTTAATCACTACTGTAATGTGTATTGGAGCCAAAGACATTTTGAATTGTTTACCAAAATTTAATACATGCATTCTAGAAAAAATTTATCAAACACTTGGCATAAAATTACTGCAATTATCCCATTTTTAACCTTATATATAGATAAAATATTAGCAATTCATAGTCCACATCTACAGGACACTTTTGAAAATGTTATCATTTCCATTGGTTTGGATTTTTTTTAATTACTATTTATACTAGCTGGTACAGTTATAGTTCCCATTCTTTTACATGCTCTTCTTCCTTCCTGTTGGCCTTCTACACTTGTCAGTGGTACCACAGATGCAACGGCTGCCTATTGAGTGTACAGTTAATGTACACGGAAACTCCTGAAGTGTTTGCAGGACACCACTGTCCTAGCCTATAAAAATCTGTGAAAGACATTGTCATTTAAATAGTACTCCAGGTTCCAAAAGCCAAGTATAAACTAGTCTGGCCTAAATACTCCAGGGATGGGGCAGCCACAGCTTCTGCAAGCAACCTGTTTCCATGTCTCACCCCATAAGGGTAAAGAATTTATTCCTAGTACCTGATCTAAATCTAAATCTACTACTCTCTTCCAGTTTAAAACCATTTCCTTTGTTCTAGACCTTGCAAAAGTACCTCCCCAGCTTTCCTGAAATCCCCTTTAGGTACCAAAAGGCTTCCACAAGGTCTCCTTTGGAGCCTGCTCTTCTCCAGACTGAACTACTCTAACTCTCAACCTTTCCCATAGGAGACGCGTTCAGCTCTCTGACCATCCTCATGGCCTTCCTCTGGACTCATTCCAATATGTCCATGGTCCATATCTTTTCTGTGTTAAGGGCTCAGAGCTGGACACAGTACTCCACAAGGGGTCTCGCCAGAATGGAATAGACAAGCAGACAGGGGAGAACTCAAGAAAAGGCTAGTCTTGTAATAAAGAACGCATTACTTGTCTGGAACTCATTTCTCAGTCTTCCGTCTTGCTTCAATCAGAAATCTTGAAGAAATATAAAGCAAGGGTTGACTGCCCAAAGCATGTGACATCAAATAAGAAATTAATTCTACATAGTACCGCAGTGGTTATAAGGTGTAAACTGATTTGGTAGGATGAGAAGAGCTTTATGCAGTTGAAACACCATGTGAAGTGGAAAGAGAAGCCAGCACATCTTAGGTATATCGGAATGGGATTAACAATAGTCAGCACATAAAGTGGGCACTTCATGATACCTATCAAGATCCACTTGGTGCAAGATCACAGATACAGGCACACTGTAAACATCTAAGTTCACACTGATGAATTTCTATTGTCACTGTCACCTTTTAAGTTCCAGAAACCAGGCATCTGCGCCACTTCTCCAAAAATCAAGCAATAACATGTATTTGTAGGGGGAAGCAGTGGTAGGAGTGGGGAGGACTAGAGAGGGAAGAAATGGTTCATAATGGATTTTGAGTTGATATATACAAGGTGTACCTAAACCTGCACTCCATTATCACTCTCTGAGGAGGCATGTGAAAAAGCAATTATAAGAATGTTAAATTCAGACAGGATTGAAGTGCAAGACATTGAAATCCTGAGATTAAGACTCAAATGGGACCATAAAGGATGTATATGAAATGAATGTGGAATGGAATTCAGTGTACCAATAAGCTGGAGAAAGTAGTCCACCATCTGACCACCCTCACTGCCAGCCATCCTCCCTCCAGCAAACAATCCAGACTGATTCAACACTGTGTTTCATTCCTGTCAATGTAGTTTACTACAAAGAACAGACATACAAACAAACAAAACCAAAACATACCGATTTGTCTTTCCAAAATGAACAGGAAAATTGTAAATAGAAACTGGAAATCTGTAAAATAAGCCTGTGGCAAACAGTTCTTCCCATTATTTTTTAAGCCTTACTTACACTATAGTAATTTGGTATCATTTTAATTTAACCAACAATTGTTACGCAAAATCAAAAGCACGAGGCCATCCCATTACACGATATCTAGTACCCAAGGCTTAAAACTGGTCATTATTTTCATGTTTGTCTTGAGAACCCAAGTCTTCGATTTAAACTATCCTAATTCTGAGACAGAAGAGATTTTAAATCCCCTTAGAGGATTAAAAAAATCCTCTAAGGGGATTTAAAATTTTAATAATTCATTTAATAAATGAATTATTAAAACTATTCCAAATCCGTATTGATTATGAAGCTCTTTAAGTTTATATTATGAACACCACAACTGATGTTTTAGTTGACAGTTCAGTTGAAAACACTGGTTTTCAATGCATACTCATCCAAGGATCATAGAATCATCACAACTTCACAGAATGGCTTGGCTTGGAAGGGACCTGAAACATCATCCTGTTCCAACCTCCTTGCCACAAACTGGGACACCTTCTACTAGACCAGACTGCGCAGAGCCCCACACAACCTGGCCTTGGACACATCAGGACAGGGCATCCACAGCTTCTCTGGGCAATCTGTCCCAATGTCTCACCACCCCCAAAGTAAAGATTTCTTCTTAATATTTAATCTAAACCTACTTTCTTTCAGTTTGAATCCATTCCCCCTTGTAAATAGTCTCTCTCCATCTATCTGGTATGCTCCCCTCCTGTCCTAGAAGGCCGCACTTGGCTCATGTCCTTTCTAGGATGAACAATCACAACCCTCCTAGTCTTTCCTCTTCCTAGTCCTTCCATCCCTTTAATTCCCACCAAGTGTTACTTCCATGACTTCCCCAACACCGGACAATTAAGATTCTTCTGAACAGGTTTAACCATCTTGTCTAGACTGTTTTTGCTAAAAAAAGTTTGGACCAGATGATCATTGAAGTCCCCTTCCATGCTGGTATTCTGTAATTCTATAGTACATATGTAATTAATATTGACAACTCTCATCCTTAAAATAGAATGATTTTAAGTAATTGCAGGAATATCCTCCATAAACTACGCTGAAGAAAAATCCTTTATACAGACACTATGACATTTCCAATACTTTCACTGGCACTTCACAGTACTCGTAGACTTTCAAACTTCAGAAAACGTTAGCATTTCCAAGAAAAAGTAATTTGTATCATTTACAGTTGTAGTAATTTACCTCAATCCTGTTGTAGTGTGTTTTGTTAGTTTATTTTGATTGCTCCCCCATTTTCTGTATTATCCCCCCATTTTATATAATGGTTCTGCCCTCACCAGTTTTTCCCGCCATAAACCTGCCAAATATGTTGTTCCCATGGCAACTCCCGCCACTGGGGTTGTCATCGCTGAAGACAATTTTGTAATTATCTTTTAGTTATGTAATTCCTCCTCCCCCTCATTCCCTTATATGCATACTTGTTTCTCCTCCCTGGGCCCAGTCAATCACCCCTACTCCTCCCAGTTTACTAGAATCTTCTTTCCCATGGGGGTTATGATTGGCTGTGGTCCCGGGGCCCCTCCTTTACTTTGTATTGATTGGGTTCTCCCTAACGTCTGTTATGTTAAGTTCCCTCCCTTGTCCTCCCTTATTGGTTCTCTGTAAACCCCTCCCTGAGATTCCTCACCCTTTATAACCTTGTTACTCCCCTTGCTCTTGGTCACTCCCTGGCTGACATTTTGTGTTTCCCCAATAAACCTGACTTCATCCCCAGCGAGTGTCCAGCTCCTCATTCCCGTTGTGGTGGCAGCGAGACTGGTCCGCAGCGAGCACAGCCCGAGGCCCTCAGATGCCAAAGGGTGCTCGCCTTGGATTGCAGCTAGGTGTTGGCCGCCCTCTGCTAGCCAGACAACTAGCCCTCAAGGCTGGACACCTCGCCGCAAATCCAGGTAAGATTTTCATTGCAATAATGAAAAGTAAGATCAATCTGAAGATAATAATTTTCTCTTTCTATAAATTCATCAATACAAATTTTTTTATCTGCTTTACGTGGCCAGCAGCTAACATAAAGCTCAAACAGATGACACAATTTAAAAGTTATGCTGTAAGATATAACTATGGCCTTGAGCTCTGTAAGAGAAATATCTACAATACTTGCTTCTCTTATAAATCAGCCTTAGTTTTGGTATGCAGCAGGTATTGTAGGCTTTTATAATTCATTTAGCACAACAACAATCTCTGCTAAGCAAAACTGTTCAGATATTTCATTCCTGTCTGAATATCCAACCACTTTGTCACTGAAGATTTATACATTCTCATGAGTGCATTTAAGTAGCATTTCATTATTTCTGGGATGCATGCTCTTGAAATGTGTAATTTAAACATAATCCCATTTTTGTATCATGTACATTTTCATTACACATCTACTCAGTTGCTCTCAAACTCTCTAGATGGTTTTAATTCAACATGGATCCAGTGTGAAAAGCAAGCATTCAGATTTTAAAAATGTAACACTGCCATTTAGTAGCAAACAATACTACTAATAAAGAATAGATGCTAACATATTATCTGTAGAAAACCATCAGGTTAATGAGGACTTCTCAGTTTTTCTTATCATTTTTACTGTCTCACCTCAGTAATAGGCAGGTGCCTCTACCTCTCTCAATACTCCTGTGCTTGGAAGATTGTGGACTGCCATAATTCCTAAAAGGTAGTAATTTCCATCAAGTAATAAAATAGATTTTAGAAAAGGTAACTACTCTCTGTCATTTCCACATTCAGAAGGAAGCCCTTAGGGTCAGGACAGAAGCATAGAAGATATCCAGGAAGAGTGCCTCTGTTTCATCTAATTTTTGATCATTTATCTACTGTCTTTGTATGTAAAGCATAATCTTTAAGAACAGAAACATTAGCACAAGGATCATCACAGAACTGTTTACATTGGAAAGGACCCCAAACAATCAAATCCAACTGATACAGTTTGGACATGGCAGTGTCTTAACACTGCCATGTCCAAACTGTATCCCCAAACTCCCTCTCTACAAGTCTATTAAATACTTCCTGGCATCGTGACTCAACCACTTTACTGGGCAGAATATTCCACTGCCTGACAGTTCTTTTGGTGAGGGCATTTTCCAATCTAAACCTCTCACTGAAGCACATCTTGAGAGCCATTTCTTCTCGTTCTGTCTATTGCTTGTTAGTTCAGAGAAGAAACCAACGCCCACAACAACCTCTTCTCAAGGTTTTGGTAGTAAGTAAGCTGCAAGAGTTGTTGTGTGTTCCCTGTGAATATGCCCAGAAAGGCGCTGCAGCCGGGAGAGCACACACACTGAGAGAGAGGGAAAGCGTGAGGAGGAGGGAGTAGAAGAAAGGATCTGTTCTGGACTCAGTGCAAAGCTGAAGTCTATAGTACTCAAAGAAAAAACAGCCAGAGAGAATATTATCTAAATTATACTGAGAAATCTGAAATTTGATATGGTAAAGTACAGTTTCAGATGGAAATTAGCACATGTTCAGTTAACCAGCACTAATTACTTCCACACACAGAATGACAAAAGCTGTGACAGGCTGATGATCTCTGCCTGCATCTAGTCATTCTTGACTGAACTAAGGGGCAAAAATGCATGAATTTAGTTTGATAGCATAATGACACCAAAGCACAAAAAAAGCTCACAAAAAAGTTATCTGAATAAAGAACCACAACCTGTAACCAGTTTCAGTTAACATTAGTTGGTAAGTGGCAAAACTCAATTCGTTGATATTTAATATAGTAAGAATTCCTGTTTGTGAACAAGCACTACAAAGTGTCATATCTATTGTATATAATTACCTTAAACAGCTTTACAGAAAATCAACAGAAATAAATTGCATTTTATCACTTCTAAAGTGAAGCTACAAATTTTCCCAAGTGGTCCATTTAATTTCTAATCTAGGCCACTGAACTGCAGGAGGGCTGGCAGTTATACTGAGATTTCACAGAGTCAAAGAACCGCAACATTGTAGAGTATGCTGACTTGCAAGGGACACAAAGGATCATTGACTCAATTCCCATCCCCGTTCAGGACGGGACCCCAAGAGTCACACCACGTGCCTGAGAGTATTGACCAAATGCTTATTGAACTCAGACAGGCCTGGTGCTGTGACCACTTCCCTTGGGAGTCTGTTCCAGTGCTCAGCCGCCTTCAGGGTGAAAAACTTTATCCTGCTATCTAACCTAAACATCCCCTGGCACAACTTCAGGCCATTCCCCTGGGTTCTGTTGCTGGTCACAAGAAAGAAGAGACCAGTGTCTCCTCCTTCTCTTTCCCTCACAAGAAGTTGTAACTGCAATGAGATCCTCCTCAATCTTTTCCAGGCTGAACAGACCAAGTGAGCTCAGACACCCCTCACATGGCTTCCCCTCGAGGCCCTTCACCACCTTCATTGCTCTCCTTTTGGACACTCTCTAACAGCTCAATGTCATTTATGTTGTGGTGACCAAAACTGCACAGAATATTCAAAGTGAGGCTGCCCCAGAGCAGAGCAGGACAATCCCTCCCTTGCCCAGCTGGTGATGCTGTCCCTGATGCCCCCCAGGACACGCTTGGCCCTCCTGGCTGCCAGGGCACTGCTGGCTCACTACTGACCAGGACCCCCAGGTCCCTTTCCACATGCTGCTTTCGAGCCTCTCATTCCCCAGTCTACACACACAGTCAGAGTTGCCCCATCCCAGGTGCAGAACCAGCACTTTGTGTGGCTTGGTTTCAGAGAGCAATGTAGATAATTTGTAATTGTTTCCACACTGTCCTAAGTAACAGAGTAGTGCATGTAGAAATATTTGCAGCTGGGGTTTTGTAAGTGTTCCTTCATTAGAATCTATAATTTTATCACAGCATCCAGAATCTATACCATCCAGAATCTATATCTACCAAAGTCTGCATATTTTCAAAGAGGAAAAGCTTAAGGATTAGATTATCTTTCCAGAAAAATAAAATAAAGACAAAATCACCCCCTCCAAATAGTCACAAAATATAAAATGAAACTTAAAAACCATAGTGGCAAGGTTGTTTATAAAAGTCTGGTACCAAAATAATTCAAACTTTCGACATGTCAGATATTAGATACAGTTGTTATCTCTGGTCAATACAGGCCCACAATTACTTCTGAGTGAAACAGTATTATTATACAAAAACAAATACCTACAAAACTTTATTATTAGTAGCCTAAAAAGAGCATTAATCCAATAAATTGTACTTTATTCATGCATAAGAGACAATAGTTGCTTTTTGCCCCAACATTTCCATAGTGAATAGCAAATATACTGCAGTTGTACAAGCCTATGAACAATGCAGGGAAAAGACATTAGCACTTTTTTTTGCCCATCCTGCTACATTCCACTGTTTTGAAGTTTTCTATTTTTGTAGAGAGTATTTTAATAGAGATCCTTCAAATGTAAAGGCTTTTGTAATTGGAGTTTCAGAAAACCATACTGTACAGTGTATATCCAGCTATGTAAATTATGCCTTAACTCTGTATTCAGGAATAAGTAATCACTTTACTGAATTGAGATAACAGATACCCTACCACTCTGTTCTCCCTCACACTTTTGTATATTTCAACTGGCCTTGCTCACCATGTCATGTGTATTAACATTAACATTCAACTTTTATTGAAGGAAAAGAAAACAGCAAATATTAACCACTCACAGAAATTCCTCTAAGGATTCAACTCAATTTGAGAATTAATTTCCTTTTTAAGTATTCACACTTTCTATTTGCTTTATTAAAAATGTATGTAGTAAAGCTTCACTGGCATTTGTACCAAGACCTGGTTTCTAAGATTTAGCTTCATCTAATGAAGATTAAAGACGTTATATGGGAAAGCAGTATTTTCCAGTGTCTCAGAATATTAGAAAAAATAATTTAAAATTTCTGAGAGCTATGCTTTCTTATGATGTATTTTAAGAGGAAGAAGAAAATTAATATTCCTTTTTTTAAATTTTAAAGAGTTTTAAACTAATCTCACAACGAGGCTGCTTTCTCAGTTTCCCACACTTGAGTAAAAACTATTAGTTTTACTTCAGTGACACCAAATGGTTAGTCAGATAAAGCAAATCAAAAAGAACAAAATAGAATAGCAAGACAGAGCTAGTAGAAAGAACAGAACTGGAAACAGATAAGAGTTTGAAAGTAGCCATGTGAACACTCCAAGAGCGCAGAACTGAGACTATAACCTGAAGGAAGAATATCAAGTGCTTCTGACTATCTTTGGAAATCAGAATGTGAGTGTGCACACTTGAAATAAAAATTAAGAACACTGTTGGCTATTTTAAAAGACACTGAAAGATATATTCCTATGATTTACAGAGAACCAGAAAATGCACAGGCAATCCTGCTCACCTGTCTTCGTTAAAACGTCGACCAACCAAAATTTTGCATTTGTCTGGAGGGAGACAAGCTGCTAGCAAAGGTACCGTTCTTAACACTCGACTTTCCTGTAAAAAAAAGAAAAGTTACTTTTGAATAAAATCAAGAAAGGCTTCTATGAATTATTAATGTTTTTATTTTCTTTCAAAATCTGTTGACTACAGAGAGAGAAAAAAATTTAGCAGGTAACAGGACAAAAAATCTTCAGGAAAAAAACCCCAATCTTGATGCTTCAGATTGTATCGTTTTAATTGACAATACTGAACTCAATCTCAACTAATCTATGATCATCACCATAAATTTGAACTAGGCTATCACTATAAAAAACAGTAACAAAACTTGAGAGAAAAATCACTGAATAATAAACAGCGGGCAAAAAAAAGCATTAGCATTAATGAAATAGTATCATTATCAGTAGAAAACCTGGGTAGGGCTCAATTTCCGCAGATAGATGCTTCAGGGTTCTGTCCTGAGTTACACACATCACTCAAGTTTTGAAAAGTACATCCTACTTGCAATCACTTCCAAGAATAAGCAAAGGCAAAGGTAAGACAAAAAGGGGTTTGTACACCTAGCTATGCCACTGACCTCTGGATCATAACAGCAAGCATGAAAAAGGAAAAATGACACAATTATTCTATTTACTTATATATTTATATTATATATCTATACCTATCTATATATAGAGAGAGAGGTATATATATACATATATATATTTACCTATATGCAAAAAAAAAAAAAAATCAGACTGAGCAAATAATTCCATCACCTTTGCACTAGTCCTGATGCTGGATTTCTATATTTTTAGTTATTAAGTTGGTCTCATGATGCGCAATGATGCAATAACACTGATCTGAAACCAAGTATTTAGACCTTGACATGGAACGCTATATTGTCCTTGGATTCCTCCACAAGCAAAAATCTAAATAATTCATGTAGCTATTATGCAAAATGGAAGTTTGACAGTACAATTTCCCACATGTGATCCACTGTTCTACAGCAAGTGATTCTTCTCCCTTTGACAACACCTGATACATGTGCACATCTATCTGGCAGCTTGGCCTCTGGATAGTGTGAATGTGAAGACATTAGTCACATTAATCCAAACATAGGATATGTTTTTCTTGACTTTCTGCATTACTATCTTCCCTCAGTACCAGTCTCAATAGCACCATTTGACAAGAGTTGAAGGCTTAATCCAATGTACTGCAGACTTCCAAAGCCAACAATGAAGCACGTGGGGGATGACAGTTAAGACTGGCGGGCAGCAGGGGAAAGATATTCTCTATCTGGTTAGTTTATTGGGTTATTTTTGAAACAGACTGTTAAGAGTGTATCTGTAATGCAATGGCAGACTGAAGGATCAGATACAGTCCAAAAGGCTCATCTGCCTTCAAGACTGATTGTCTTTTGAGTGTAAGCAGCAAAGGGAACTTATTTTTTGTCACGTACGCCTCTGCAGTTATGCAATCAAAAGCACCACCTTTGACTACCTGCAAAGACCACCATTTAACAGGACTTATCTCTGATAAGCTAAGGGCCCTCATATAGTTGGATAGTTACTATAGTGGTCTTCCAAGGATAGTTTATTCTATAAATTATCACTATGCAACACAGAGTAATAGAAAACTTACATCTCATTGTAACAGACACCTGTTCTGATTGCTAAATAATAAAAAGTTGTAGATAGCCTTCCAGACACTGGAATGCTGTATAAATCCAGAAAAATCTGCAGACTTTTCTAATACTCTCCATCATGAACAGGGAATTCAACACAATTAAAATGCCAATTCAATATCTCTGGCATATTTTTAAACTTCTTTTTCCCAGCAAGTGACTTCAGTGTATATTTAGGTGGTTTTAAAATAGGAGGTCACATGGAGGATATTTCTATTATACACAGTCCATTAAAAATCAGTTTTCCCATTTAGGGCCCAAACATGTCATGGCTTCTCTTTTATTTCCCTGCAAGAGAAGACTTTTTTAAATTGGATTTTTTTGTGTTCTGTTTAAATTCCTTCAGGAAATTACTCTTTGCATGTTGACTGAACAGCTGTCAATGTCAAGCAAACAGCTGCACCATGAGAATACAGTTTTCTGAATTCCACAGTCTGATTTGTAGACCCAGCATCTACCCAGATCTGTGTAAATGTGGTACAATTTCTAAACACCTTATGATCCACCTCCATGGGCCACTGTCAACCAAAGAGAAAAACATCAATGTACATCCTCCTACTGGTAAACCAAAACATAGTGTTCTGAAGCTGAACTGTAGTTTTCAGTGGGGAAACAGGTAAGGTCATCACTACGTTGAATAGCTTAATTCACATTTTAACAGAACACTAACATCAATAAGAGACCACTGCTGTAATCAAAATACATTTCTCTATGGATCTACTCTTAGCACCTCTGTGAGACACAGTGTTCACAGAATATGCTGAGTTAGAAGGCACCCATGAGGATCATTGAGTCCAACTCCTGGCCTTGTACAAGATACCCCAGTCACACCCATGTGTCTTTATTTTATTTAATGTTACTTAATAACAATGTTATTTCATTCTTACAGTTTGTACAAAGGTAAGTAGATTTCAATTCCAGTAAGACTATACTGTTGAGATGCCTTGCATGCATGGAGTTACAGAAATAAGGTGTGATTTCAAAGATACAATAATTCAGATGAACTGAACAACAAATATAGCAACTCAGATGAACTGGCATTCAGTCATGATGTTTAAAAGGAAAAATCATTATATGATTGCCCTGGTTTTGGCTGGGATATAATTAATTTTTTCCCAGTAGCTGATATAATGCTGTGTTCTGGATCCAGGATGAGAATAATGTTGATAGCAACAATGAAAACATCGGTACATTAAGTAGTGTTTACCTAAGCCAAGGACTTCTCAAGTGTCTCACACTCTGCCAGTGAGGAGCTGCACAAGAAATTTTGAGGGAGCATGTCCAGGTCAGATGACTCAAACAGGCTAAACATGGTTATTTCACATGAATATTATGGACATATTTCACATGTCCATCATTAACTGGGGATGGTCAGGACCTGCCATTGCTGCTTAGGGATGGGCTGGGCACCAGCAGGAGGTGAGCACTGTATCACGTATCAGTTGATATTACTATCATTAATAGCAGCAGTAGTGGTAGTACTACTGCTCCTGTATTTCACTTTGTTTCATTTATTAAACCCTCTTATCTCTCTCACAGAAAGTTTTACATTTTTTCCCTCTGCTTCTCATCCCCATCCCATTTGGCAGAGGGGCAAGTACTGTGGTACTGCATGGTCCTCCGCTGATGGCTGGGGCTGAAGCATGACAGTGAGCTGACAGCACAGCTCTTTCCTCCTGCCTGCCATTTGCTGCATTGGGATTGGCGCTCAAGTCCCATAGTTACCATAGCCTTACTCACCTCTGCTGGATGCTGAATTATATACAGGCAGGTGGAGACCTTTAGTGGATGTACAGGCAGGAAAGGACACAAACACACCTTCTGAGGACGGCTACATGGCAAAAGGGAGTAAGAGAACAATAAAAATAATCAGCAGCTTGTGAAAGAAGATATAACTACATTGCACAATACATATTCCCTAAGAACTTAACCTAACCACGTCGTATTAAGCCTCATGTAATTTTATGTTTGAAACTCCTTTCACTTCTAAAAATAAAGAGGCAAGACTTTCATTGAAACAGCATTTTGAGAACAGCGTTCAGACACTTCCTGCAGTTTGGTTTGGGTTACAGCACTCTGAAAATTCTTCTGTCATCTTCAAGATGAGCAGCTTACTAGTATCCGTACCCTTATTAGACAAGTCTGTTACTTCTTTCCTAACAAGTTAGTTTCAACAATATGATGACCTATAATAGAACATACAATATTTACAATTTATAATGATTGATTAGAATACAACATTTTAGACGTATCCACACATATGAAAACCCAGACAGGCTGTATTTTACTTTTTTATAATTCCATCTATGCTGAAGACATGTAGAATGAAAACAGAAAAATCCTTATCAGGAACATCCAATCTAAGTCAGAAAAAAAAGTATTTAAAATTCTTTAGTGTACTGTTTCAAGCTGTTGAAATGACTAGCTGAAGAACAGTATCTAAAGAAATTAACTTATGCTTAGTATGAAACTGATCTGCTGAATGATCAAGAATAAACAGAAGCAAAGAAGTAAGCTTGAAGTTTTACACAGAGAAATTGAACTGTCACTGCAGAAAAAAACACATTTGCGTGCACATCCATGGGCAGATGTCACTCTAGCTCTTTGCACAGATTATTCAACTACTCAGGAAAATGAAGAATTTTCTTAACAGTGAAACTCCTACATGTATTCATCAATTAAAATCACACCATCTCTGCAAACAAAACTCTATATGCTTAAAACATACAAAGTTGGAATTTTCAGCAGTGACAGGGACTTGGAGCAGAATTTCACCTGCACCCTCCTTGTAACCTTTACTGTTAACAGTTCATAGGCTGAGCACACAGGAGAGAAAGTAAGCAATGAATCACTGCAACAGATGTAATTCAAAGAAGTGAATTCTGAAGACAGGTTCAGATTAAATTCATGATGAGCCTGACACAGAATGAATTTGCTTGCTCACAAGAGCATGCACCCAGACAGGTGGACTAAGTAATGCTAAGTAATCCACACCAGTACAAGTGATCCCCATTCAAACATTAGTATTTAATAGTAAATGGCAGCATTATAAAAAGGCAGTAAGAACTGGTAATCTCCTCTTTATCAGTTGACAGGCTGTGCTAATTTAAAACCTGTACTTCAAGCCCCAACAACTGAGGCACAGAGAATATCCCCTTCTTACAGGATATACAGTTAAAGGTTACCCAACACCAGTCACAATACAAAGTGAGGACAGGGGGAATGTTGATGCAAAACAAGGAATTGGTACGTCTCAAAATAAGCAACAGAAAAACTAATGTTAAATATTTAGACTAAAAGATTCACAGTCAATAAATCAACGTAATGACAAACTGGAAATTATTCTGATACACTCTTCTGGTGTACTGTTCCAGTAGCCTGCTGCCTGTTTTTCCTTCTAGTACTGCCATTTTCCTGCTGCTAATGCAGCATAAATTTGGCACGTTCTGGTGTATTAATGGTCAGGCTTCAGGCCTAAAATGAAGCACTCAGTAACCTGACTATTCAGTGGGCTACCCAAGAGACCTTCATGATGAATGAACTGAAAACAACCTCACTTCCAGGTCTGATGGGTTGTTCTCCAGTGCAGTCCCCTTATCTTTGTCCCAAATGTTCTTAGATGTGAGCAATTTAAACAGAAATCTCTGTTTTGATAATAACCTAGAAGCAGCAAATACTGTGGGGGCTGGTTTTTTGCCTGTGCCCCGATTGTTAAGTCTCAAAGTTCATCCTCTTTTTGATCATCAGGTACATCAGAAACTCAGGTGTGTGTACGAAGTGTGACTCCTTGGTTTCTCCCCAATAGCTGGTTCACTCCAACAGCTGGTTTCACTTATAAGATAAGTTGTTAAAGGTCTCCCCATTATGACATTTTCTGCTGAAGAGAGATGAAGGCCTGAAAATCTACTAAAGGAAGCTGTTCCAGAACAGTTAGCTGTTGACTTCAATCCCATGAGCTACACTGTTCATTACCTCTCATAAGCACACAAAAGAACTTCACAGTGATTTCTGACCTCAGGGTGTTTAATTAAAACAAATTTCGCTAGATATAACTTACTTTCAAGTCTCCCTTTGGCATATGCTTTTTGTATTTTCCACACTGGTTTGGATTTTTCACAGATAGTTTAGGCCTTGTTAATCTCACAGAAAAAAAAAAAAAAAAACAAAACAAAACAAACAAAAATAAAGAAATTACTTGGAAAGTAAGTATTTTCAAATAGCTGCAAAAATAAATTCTGCCTATAATTTGATCTGTAGGGAGCAGACCAAAGACTATGACAAATAAAGAATTTCCCAGTATAATTTAATTACTTACATATGCATATACATCACTTAACTTTAAGCACCCAATTAGGTACCTAACTATGTTGAATACACACTTTTACAACCCCATCTTGAGCACACAAGACTTACTTCTGTAATTTTATTTTGGAACCTAACAGTTGTTTGTGAGACAAAAACCCCCCAACACTATTTCTTCATGAAATCAACATTACCAGTCCACGTCTGTGGGACAGGAAGCACTGCAGAACAAACCAAGTTCTGTTCCACCCCCACAAAAGCTGCCTTTGCTCTGAGAAGGCCACCTAGGCAGAAAAGACATTTAGTCTTTTGTTTCAAGATGCTGTTTTACTCTTGCCCTACATACACAGCTGATATTACAGAAAAGAAGCAGCACAAGGAACTTCTTTAACACTGAACATCATCTTTTTCTCATTTCTGGAGATCTAAGTAGCAATCATCTCTAGGCAGGAGCACTAGTGTTCAGAATATTAAGGAAAAGGTTTGTGGGTTGGGATTAGGATTTGAAGAGGATAATTTTAGGATATTTTTACAGGATATTCTCCTGTATGCAATTTCAGTACAGCTCAAAGCTACCCAGTGGATTCTTAACGGTTTTTCAATACAGCTTTTCTAGTCTAAAATTTATGATGAAGCAACCTATCACAATGGCATGATTAAAAGAAAAAATCATCATTCCACATTTGGCAAGAATGCTCCATATGAAAAAGACAGCCACATACATGTACGGACTTAATAGCTTTCCTTCCATTATTTATATCTCAATGAATGATACTCAGAATAACATTAAGTCTACCTTCCCAGCAGAACTGAATCTGGACAGGGGACTGTGGTATCAGATTTAGTGTGATTATGAGTTTCTGGGCAGAGATACTCCAAAAGTAAATATGCCATAGTCTGAAAAACAGTGAGCTAATTCTGGAATTCTTTCCAAGTCTCTGTATTATTTTACTGCAACTTGCTTCAGAACTTTACCCTGGTACATGTCCAAAGGCTTCTTCTGAAAACACGCATCATTCTGTGAATGCAAGTGAGTGTATTCATACACCCATAGTCAGAAAACTACAGTAAATTATTCAAGGATTTGAACTCAAAGTAAGCAAAAACTAAGAAAGTTGCAGTCTTATGCTCAGCATTTGTAGACATTTGTATGGAAACATACAGAGGTTGTGTGCCAAGCACATGTTCTAGAAACAATGCTTCCAATATTAAAATAAGGAAGAAGCTGATGTTTATTAACTACTAACACTTGTAGCAACATATTCATGTTCCACCACATATTGCCAAGGTCAGACCCCAGACTGTATTTTCAAAAAAACATGCCTGCCAAAACAGAAATGGCTGCTTCAAGCAAATGAGATTTCTCTACTGTTTTTGTCAAAACACCAAGGGTTTCAAGGTCACAACCCACCTGAGAAATCTGAAGAAAAGCCACAAAGTTACTATATGTTTGTTTTATATTAACACTATTAGGTATGTTTTATACTGACAGAAGTCCATTACTCCCATGCATTAAAACAACATTCAGGAGTTTTACAAAGCTAGGGTGAGGGGTGAAGTTTAAAAGGAGAAGCCCAGATATTTTTTAAAATTTGAAAAATAATGCTACTTTTGCTACCTTTATGTTAGAGGACAAACAAAAACTAAACATTTATTTTAGGTAACATTTTGCATTATCCACCTTAACACTACAGTTATAAAGGGAGCATAAAAGAATATAGATCTATTTATCTACAGATAAGTAGATCTTATACACAGACCTTACACATAGATATGTATAAACTTACTCATTTAGGAAGAAACAAACCTAACCCAACATTTAGAAGAAAAACACAGTCTGAAGTTAATATGACATAACATTCAATAGTACAAACTTTCAATAAATAATCCCATGAAAACAGCAGTTAAATGCCAGGCAGTTCTCAAAAATGCACATCAATTGTAAAGTGTTACTAATAATTAAACACAGAACATTTTTATGACACTACACAAACCTCTGGTGTGTATTCTGAGTGCTGGAGATGCCAGATCAAAAATACCTGAAGTAATTTCTCATGTCATCAGCACAGTCTGGGTTTCTTCTAGGCTTATGGGGACATTCTTTAATCAAGCAAAATTTCAAGCCTTATTTTTAATGTGGTTTCCTGAGAAAAATCAGGCACAGAACATTACTCTGACTTTATTGTATTCCAACTTCTATTTCTTCCTCCTATCTCTTTTAAAAAATTTCCAAGTCACTGGTCATGAGGCATAAAAATGTAAAATTAAATCTCTACAAACTTCATTAGGAGTCAAAAGTCACATAAAACACAGTATCAGAAACACAGGTGGAGGGAGCACCAAGAACAATAACACAGCACTTCTTTTTCCACTTGATAATCTGTATAACACCAGCTTCCTGACAAAGAAAAAAAAGAAAAAGAAAACCTAACAAATAAAAAAGGCGTAATGCCAATTTTTTGCTTCCCAAAAGAAGTTTTAAATAAAACAGGTGTATGCGTTGCTTTTGTTTCAGTATTTTAGATTTTTAATAGTGCAACCAGTGAATTTAATGGAACATATCTCTGTTCCCAGAGTAAAAACATACACTTAGATGTGTATGCACAGGAAAAATATCTCATACAAATCACAGTGAAAATCTTTTGTTCAAGGAAAAGATTACACACAATAATGGAAAAAATTTGTTTCCATGTTACCCAACAATATGAATCATCTATTTTGCAAACAAATTGTCTTCAGGTGTAAAAAGGTAACTATTTAAAGAAAATTTAGCTATCCTGCACAAAAGCTTTTGTAACCTTTTCAATACAATTAAGACAGCAACTTTAAGGAACAGAACACATAAATAAACTAATTCAGCTGATCTTGTTCTAATTCATATGAAACGTTCTACCACACATCTCATGATATCATGAGAGAGCTATGGAGTCCTTTGGTATCTCTCCATTTTGCCGATCATTTTCCAATGCACATCAAATGTTCACTGTGTTGAAGAGCTTGAAGCCCCTGAGTTTGAATGTCAGGACTTCATACAATACCATATCACTATCAGCTTCCTCCTTTTACTGTGTCAGAGTACCAGCCAGGAAAAAAAGGCATCCTCCTAGAAACACGTATTTAGACTAACAGTATCAGTGGATCAACAGCAGAATGGCCTCAGCTGGAAAAGATTTTTGAGATGATCACATTCCAACTGCCCAGACATAGTCAGGGACATCTTCCAGGATCAGGCTGCTCAAAGCCCTGTTCTGCCCTTGAACACTCCCAGAGATGGGTCACCCACAGCTCCTCTGGAACAGCTGTTCCAGCGACTCACTACCCTTATAGCAAAGAATTTATTCCAAAGATCTAATCTAAACCTAATTTTATCTCTTTTAACTTATAGATCTTGCTCCTTTTACACTTTAAACCTGTAATGTATTCTGGTACGGGTTCCAAAACTTTTCTATCTAGTTCCAGGAAAAGCCACTGCAGTAAAAAATATTAATATGCCAGAATAAATTTAGCATTTTGTACCAGAAGACATTTAATGCAGTATCACAAACCTCCAAACCAACAAGACCATAAAATTGACCAATTAAACAGAGGTTACCACTGTATTCAACAAGTTCATTTCCAGAGAACTTTCCTCATAGCTGTACATTTGATAAAACATAGCATCTGTTCTTGCCACAAGGTACTATCAACACAGCAAACTTGGTCGCAGTATAAAGAAAATACTGTGTTCAAAAAGCAACACAGTATTTTCAGACAAAAACTGCCTTTGAACTGCCCTATAATCCCACTAACATGGTCAAGGGATACAGCAAAGGGAAAAGGCAATGAGACGGGGTCAGAGATACTTCAGAGAAGAGGTACAGAAAGAGGTTCAGAATGGGGACAGGAAGACAGAGTCATCTCCCTGCCTCTCAACAAAGCACACAGTACTAGTGAGCAGCTAGGAAATCACAGAACTATTTCCTAGCACTTAGATTTCTTGTAGATTTCTCAGATTCCATGTAGGAGCAGGAGAACCGCTGAGAGTTGGTACTCTTAGCAGTTCTCCTGCTCCTACATCGTTTGGGGAGAAGATACATCCCTTGCCCTTCTTTCTGTCTTCCACTCTAACCACAGCCACTGGTGCAAAACACTGATTTTCCACCATAGTCAACCAATTTGAAAACTTCACTTTCTTGTAAACTTGAAACAGTCTTGGGCCTGTGCCCAGAGCACTGGATTTCACAAAACCCAAGCAAAGAATAAGGTAGTTAATTCACAGAGGCATCAAAGAATACCAGCAGAGGCTAAGGGCAAAAAGAAACACTTATTTACATCTGTTTCATGAACAGCTAAGTTGCATCACATAATGGGCAGGGGAAGAAATTCACAGCAATAAAAAGCTGTCCATTTTCAAAAGTTACTAAAGCATGAAGATACACTTTTTAGTTCAGAAAATCACAAAACCACTATTCCTATCAGCCACAAATATCATTCTACCAGTGCCCAGTTTTATGATGATCCCCAGGCACCTGCTATTTATTATGTAGCTCTCCACCACAGAACTTCATGTTTGACCCATTTGCTCTGAGTATGGTTTACTGGCACAAATCATCATTAAAAAAAAAAAAAAAAAAGCAATAGACCATTATCCAGCTCCTACACTCAGCAGGAGAACATAAAGCTCAGCGAGATAAGCATTGAAAACAAGAGCAAAGACTATATGTGGTTTCATTTTAACATTTATTTTCAGAGCAACCCGATATATTTCAGGGATTATGTCCTGAGCTCCTACTGGGGAAAAAAAAAAACAACACATGTATCTCAAAAACAGCTAAATTTTTAGCAGTTGACAGCCAGCTACTAGAAACAGGATTTACATCACTAACTCATTTCCTCTTCAGCACCAAACAACGATCAGCTTGTAATGATTTTCAGTCAAAGTTCAGCTGGTCTGGATTGGAACAACTATAGCAATACATTTGATAAGCCCTACTTACAAAGATTGCAAGATGTTATTTCCCTAGATTTAAGACTAAAAAGGCAACTTTCCAGAAGTAAGAGACAGAAGCAGTCACTTACTTAGTTCATTACAAGCTCTGAGTTCTCATTAAAGAAAACCTTCCTATTTCTTTGAAAACTACATCAGTTAGTGCAGGTCTTCAGAAATTAGGCAAATAAACATACGTACATAAATAGATGCATACATTTCTCTTTAGAAAATGTCTATTTGTAAAAAAAAATATCTAAAATTAATGAAGAAAATTACTTCCTTCCAAGTATCTGGTAGCTTATGCATCATTTTGAACTTCTCTTCTATTTTGCATTATATTTTTCACAGTGGTTTTCAACACGAAGTAAATAGTACAAGAGATTTTATCCTCATCATCAGTAGTAGTGGTAGCAGCATATATTGAAGACATAGTATCTGGAGAACTACCAATTATGGGTGAAGTGGCTTTTATGGAGAAGTTTACAACACTACAGTGACATGTAATTATACTGGAAGAATTTTAAGTAAATTTGGACATTTCCTTTAGACTTTGACACTACAATAGGAATATTATTTAGGTTACCCAACAAAATTAGTAGATTCTTTAGTACAGCATGTGTATGAACCCTGTAAGAGTATGCTATCCTTAATGAGTGACCTTCTGCATATTTTTATGCTGAAAGTATGCAGGGAAAAATCAATATATTTCAGAAATGTGGACAAAGGCAGCACAAACCTTATTAAAGACTTTTAAATTGTGTTGTGTTCTCATGTGTCCATTTCCCAAGGCAAATAACCTTTCTGCCTGACCAATTAAATCATAAATAAAGGACAAACAAGTTAGCTTGGGATTTTTTTTTCAGCCTGGTATGTTCACAGCAGCTTTACAAGCCTAATCAAAACATATCCAATGCAACAAGTATCTTGCAGTGCTTTAGAAGACAAAAGGTGCAAAGAAGAAAAGAAAAAAATATCCACCCTGTATCATTTTCTGAACTTTTAACAAGAAAGCAGACTTTGGCAGGCAGCTTTCTTTGTAAATAACTTAAATTAACAAATCAATAGGAGAACATTCTTTCAATAGCTTAACTGTTTGCATTAAAGTTGGCTGTGGTTTCCACTGGAACTAATAGGAGTAAATAAATAAAATAGTATTTAGCTTATGCAGCACTGCAGTCATTACAGAAAGGCCAGGAAAGCCAAAAACTAATGAGCCTGAGACTGTTGACATTTTCATGCATCTTGGCTCTAAAGTCTGGCAAAATACCTGGCACCCTGACAATCTTGATGCCAGACAGCTAGCAGAGCTTTAAATCTGTTGAAGAAGGTGAAGCAGTAATGGCATTTAAAGTGTGCCATTGAGACATTAAGAAGTTAAACTCAAGTCTTACATTGCCAGCTTATAATTCTCAATCTGTTTCACAAGCTCAGATGATACCACAAGAAAAGACAAAGCAGAAAGACTGTGTAACCAAAACATCTCATGAAAAAGTCCTGAATTTCCCAGGGAAGAGAGGAACCCATCAATCCAAGCAAGAAAGAGGAAAAAATTAAAAAAAAAAAAAAAAAAAAAAAAAAAAAGAGAAGAAAACATTTTCAACAATACAGCACCATCATCTTGGGTCTGGTAGGCTTGGTAGCCCCTCGCACGCCTGCACAAAGAGCCCCTCTGCACATGACTCTCAGAAACTGTGGCTGACTCTCCCTCTTCTTCTCAGTCTGGTAGCTTGCTGTGAGGGAACACAGGCTCTTTAGCACCCTATGTATAATAAAGGTTCACAATTAAAACTTATTTAGTAAGACAAGGAAGCTGAGGTTACGACACTGCTAACAGGAGCCACTGACAGTACATTCCAGGTGCAGTGAGGGGTTAAAACAACAACTGAAGCTGTGTAAATGCAGTCTACAAATCTCAATCTTCCTGCACTGTTGTTTCATTATTTCTTGTTTATTGATGAAAAAAGTTCATTGATCAACTTTTCATTAAGGGTAATATTGCAAAAATCTATCCAGCCAAGAATAAAAACTTCTAACACTATATTTTTAATTCCCAGCTTATGGGGTTTTTTCAGTTTTAAATTTGAATTACATGAGCAACAGTATCTTCAAAACACCTTGACCAAGTTTCAATAAAACTGCCCTTTCTATCTCCACAAAAGGAATAGGTCATTTCACATTTGAAATATAGGTCTCTCATGCAACTTCACCATAGTATTTTAAACACAGAACCTATTGAAATATATACTTTATTTTTTAATAACAAAACCAAGTCTGAGTCCTAGTTTGAAACAAGCAGATGAAAAAAGGGAAGTTAAATTAAAAGCTCACTTCTGCACCAAATGAAGTCAAGGGAATTGTAGGTGATTTTTAATGAAAGCAGGATCAGTTCCCACACATATTTCAGAAGTTAAAAGAGCTAAATTCTTATGTTTCTCAATCCACACAACAATGCTATATCCTGTCATTTACAGCTATGAATTTAACCTTTACTCCTTTCAAAAAAATTCTTAAACTCTACTAAATGAAGGTATTGTTATAATTTATTACAGTAAAACAGAGCACAAACAGTATTCCCTTCCTAAATGATATTTAGCATTAACAAGATAGTAGATAATGTCTATCAGACAAAACTCCTTTAAAGAATAGATACTCCTATTAAAAGAAAGATTCTGCAACCTATTTTTAACTGAACACAAGCAAAAACACAGTTACTAGAGTATATGACAAATAAACTGTGTGGGAAAATGGTTAAATATGAAATAGAATAGTCAATAAAAGTATTCTAGTATAATATTCATTTCTGCCATAGATGGTAGAAGAATGGAGCTGTGTTTAGACACTCAGAAAACTTCAGTATAACTCAACAATATAAAACAATACCAAAAAGGCTGTGTGCAATGTTCTGTTCAGACTTCCCGATGCCACTTAGCTGTGAGAGCACTTTAAATGCCACACTGCACTCTAGTGTCCTTTTTATGAAGAACAGCAGTTCTGCCAAATACACTGCTTCTGATCTAGCATCTATCTTATTAAAAAGTAGTCAGTTTCCTGATATAATGTAACAAAATAATGTATTTTAAAATAGCATACTTGTTATTTAAAAGTAAAAAGTTATTTCTTTAACATATGTTGATTTTTACAGAATACAGAGTATCTCTTTTATTTAACCCAGCATCGAATTCATTAACCCATTCTAAAGCATTTTCCAGATAGTGGAAGATGCTGCTTTTATAAGGTAAACAATCAATTCAGCACAAATGTTTTTTAATGCTTAATACAGCAGTCACCACATCAAACCTCAGAACCACAGTGATTTTTACCACTCAAAGTGCTTTGCAGGCTTCAGGCCCTAGGAAAAAATACCCCACAATAATGTTTTTTTTTAAATAGGAAAGTTAGAGGTCTGTTGCATAGATGAAACTTTCTTGTGTAACTTGGAAACATTAGTTTTACTACTAGCGTAGTATATATTTAGCAAGCATGCTTATAAAAGTTAACAAAAAACAAGGTTAACAAAAAACTGCACTTGAGTATCCCATTAAGAAGTTGACAGGAATAAGAAGGATCACAACAGCTAATAGCTAACTTTGTGCTCATAAAAGTATCATGGTCTGAGAGGCCACTGGTATTAACCTGAACAGTTAAATAGTAAAAGTAATAGTAAAAGTAATAGTAAAAGTAATTAGTAAAAAGCTATAAACAGACTCATAAAATAATTCAGAATTGGACAGCTTTGGACTCAAAGCAGACATAATTTCAAAGGCCTTGAGCTAACTGATGTTAGCCTACCAGAGTCTCACCAGGCAACCAGCTTTAGCATTTAACCACTCTCAGGAAGTTAAATTCGCTTTTTTGTGAAGCTGAAACACAACTACACTCTGATTGAAACTGGCAGGACAGGGCCTCTTCTCCCACCAGGGGATGCTGCTGGCCCACGCTTGCCCTGCTGCCCACCTCTGCTGCATGTGGCTCCCTTGCAGGCCAGTAGGCAGGCTGACAGTGACACCGGGGCTCGTTTAGCCCTGGGAAGTGAGCCTCGAATGTGCTGAATTTCCTGAGGTTCCTGAAGACCAGACAGCCGTCAGTGTCTCTCAGAACGGCAGCTCTAACCTCCTGCAGGAGAACTGTTCCCTCCACCGGGCTGTGACCTGCATGCTGCCTTCCACCCCGCCGCCGGGGCGCTGGGAGCACGGTCAATGGCGCTGCCCGCAGCATAAGCCCCCACAAAGACCTCTCCTGCTTTGAACTGTGCATTGCTTGAGCTCAACAGGCCGGGAGGCTCTCTTTATTTAGTTTATTTTGTAAACCTATTACCTAGTCTGTATATTCCCAGCTTGATTTATGTAGGAAGGTCCCAAACACTCCCTAAATATTCTTAAATTCAGACCAAGGTAACCACCCCCTACTCCAGAACCAGAACCTGTTATCACGGTTACAGACAGTTAAATCCATTAACCAGTTTGTCAAAGAATGGTGTGCTCCTCTTCCATTTGTCCCCTGCCCACATTTGTTTTATTGGTACATGACTTCATTAGGCCTCTGATATTGCCCCTACTAAATTCCTCCTGACCCCTCTCCCAACAGGTACAAAATCTGCATTTGCCAACGTGAACAGAATACAAAATGAAAGCAGTGGCTCAGAACAGAGGTATATTAAATCATAACCAAATTAATAGATTTTGACAGATTATATCCACTGTACCATTATAAACGTCAAAGACATCACTGAAGCAGTTTTAAAGACTTAAGCTCCATGATATTTGGGTGCCTAGATATCTTTAAAACCACTTGAGTTTAAAGCACATATTCATCATCATCCCTGTTCACTTTTGTAAGGCATAGGTGTGAGTGGGCTTGGTGTACACGAGGGGTTATTTTTTAACCTACGTGGAGATGACATATTCTAAAAGGCACTTAAAATCAACTTAATACACTGTATTAGCTGCCTGCTTTTCATACATTAGGATTTTTAAAAGAACTTTGATGATCAAGGAGAATTTAACATAGTCTCCAGAAGAATCAGCACAATTAGAATTCATTGATATTTTGTTGGTATTTTAATGATGAAATTTGCTATTAGAAAGTACAATTAACAAGCCCTTCTATTAGAAACAAAATAAACTATAATGATTTTACAGCCTTATAGCTTCATTTGTTGAAAATTCTAACAAATAGAATTTCTGAAGTTTCTAACCAACAATTATAATAAATCAGGGGAGGGGGAAGAAAGGCAGCTTATTCCTAAATTGCTTAAGTGTAATACTGAATTCAAAAATACCAGGAAAAACAAGTTCCATACATTATAAAATTGAATTGGACTGCTGCTGTTTCGTATACATAGCAAACCATAAGAACCTCGGAATCATAACTCTGAAACTTTTTTAGATCATCCTTTTTTATAAAATACCACTATCTTGATTTACCACTTTACAGCTGTTAAGAATACAATCCATTGTTAACAAAACTAGCCTGATCTCTAATTAACTTTTCTGCCAGTAGATTTCCTCAGACTGTTTGGCATCCGCAATTAACCCATAAACTCTAGGTGCTTTTCAGATCAGGAGTATTTTCATTCCACTATCTGACAAAAGCATCAAAATATTGAATTCCTGAACATTTCATATTCATTCTAATTTAACCAACTTATTCTCTTCCTAGTGCACAATTTGCCTAGTTTCAATTTCATTAAACTGGATTTTTGGAATAAATAATTGGCTTTGTGAATGCTCCTCTAACTGCTTCTGAGGTGAAAGGATTCAAGAAAGAGTTAGGGAATTTAGATGAGGACCCAGTGGGCATAGCCAACCAAGTGGATCAATTCTTGGGTCCAAATATCTACACTTGGGGGAAGATTAATTCCATCCTGAGTATATTATTTTCCCCAGAAGAGGTCCGGATGATTAGAGCTGCTGGCATAAGAATCTGGGAGAAAGATCACCATCCAGGATCCCAGGTGCCATCAGGTGAACATAAATTGCCACTAGTGGATCCCAGCTGGAACCCTAACCAGGAGGAAGGGAGGAGGACCATCATAGAATATAGGTCTTTGATAATTCGGGGGATCAAAGAGTCAGTTCCCAAAGGAACTAATACCAAATTGGCATCTGAGCAGACACAAGAGAAGAAACTCCTGCGGCCCGGATTAATTGCTTAAAGCGGAACTTCCAACTGTACTCTAAAATAGACCCAGACACCCCAGAAGGTCCAGTGCTACTAAAGGTCCAATTTGTTACCAATTCTTGGCCTGATATACAGAGAAAATTGGAAAAGATTGAAGATTGGCAAGAGAAGGATATTAATGAATTGAGAGAAACATTGAAGGGGTATTTAAGGAGGGAAGAAGAAAGAGCAAAGGCCAAGGCTAGGATCATGGTTGCTGTAGCTAGAGAAAGTGTGGGGGCAAGAAACTCTATCCCATGATCCAAAGATTATGTGATCATTTCTTAAGAAATAACCTGGGCATAGGTGTATATGGCCTGGCAAAAGCAATTACAAAAGAGTGTTTAATTTGCCAAAAATTAAACCAGAAGGTTATGAGAAAGGTAGCAGCTGGAGGGAGGGAATTAGCTCTAAGACCTTTCCAGGGCATACAGACAGTTTTCACTGAGATGCCCTCAGTGCAGAGATACAAACATTTACTGGTTATAGTACATCAACTCACCCATTGGGTGGAAGCCTTCCCAACAAAAAGGGCAACAGCCCAGGTTGTGGCAAGAGTAATCTTGGAGAACATTAGCCCCAGATATGGAATGGTGAACACCATAGACTCAGACCAAAATCCACATTTCATGGCCCAAACATTGCAAAACATAATCAAAGCTTTAGGAATGAAATGGAGATTACATACTCCATGGCACCCCCAGAGTTCTGGGAGGGTACAGAGGATGAACAAAACTCTCAAAAATGTATTGACTAAATTGATTGAAGAAACAAAAATGAATTGGCTGAAGTGTTTGCCCCTAGCGCTTTTGCGCATCAGAACAAGACCCCGGTCTGATATAGGGATTTCACCCTATGAAATGATATTTGGACTGCCATTTTTGTTAACACCCTATAGCACAGGAGACTACTTGGAAGGAGAAGAAGCTACCAGAAAATATTTAGGAGTCATTGGAAGAACCCTAGAAGGACTTAAAAGAATAGGATACCTCCCCCAAACTTCCCCTCTGGACACAAAAGTACATAACATTAACCCAGGAGATTGGGCTTTGATAAAATCCTGGAATAGTGGACCATCTATGCTTAAATTTGAAGGCCCCTTTCAGGTACTCATCATCGCTAATTTGGCTGTGCAGACCAAAGAAAAGGGTTGGACCCACATCACGGGAATAAAAGGACCAGTCTCACCTCTGGGCACTGGACAGGATTCAACGTCAGTTTTTCCCTCTGGCATTGGACCAGATTCCACACCTCTCTCACCCCCTACTCAGGACAGGATTCAACCACATCACAAGTTAATTCACCTGAATATACCATTATAAAAGGACCGAAAGACTTAAAGTTGACTCTAAAAAGGAAGAGCCAAAAAGACTGATTAACAGAAAAGAGTTTGGTATCAGAACCATACCGTATCTTAAAGTGTTATAAGACAGTTCTGTGTTTAAAAGAGGTTTGTAAAAAGGTTAAAGACTGTTAAGTAATTCTGGTTAAGTTCTCCCAACTCAGTACCAAAGACTCCAGGTTAATCTTCTACAGAGTGCTCCCCTAGGAGAAACTAAATTAGGAAAGACAGACCAAGAGAGGTTTAACCAGAGAAGCAGGTGGAAGGGACTCTAAAGAGCTTGAAGGCTTTTTCTTAGTAAAGTCCCCAAGAGGCAAGGCCGCGTGGGCAGGCTGTGCAAGATGACCCATACCAGACTCTTGGGAAGGGGAGTAACGATGGCTCGGATTGCTGGTGGTGCTCTGGGGAGCCCAGGAGAGCCGTGCAGTGAGTGCTACCAACCCCTCTATGAGGAAGAAGAAATTCCTTGTCAAGAGTCCACATCAATTTTAACCCTAATTGTGTTAACCTCTCCCAGTTGGTCCTTTGTCAAGAGGATGAGAAAATGTATTGGATAGCCTGGGACACCACCACTTTTAGAGAGCAACTCCTGGGACAGTGCCCTGTAGGAGAAGCCTGGTTGTGCTTTGAACATGATGCTACTGAAGCAAGCCTGGTGGATCTGGTCAGAGAAAGTGATAGTAAAAGCAATAAGAGAACAAGACCAGCTAGAGATACCCCGAGGTAAGAGTCTATTCATGGATTCAGTGGAAAAAATCAGCCAAAAATTGAATCTAACTAATTGCTGGGTTTGCGGAAGTACCAGATGACCGAAATTTAGCCATGGGAAGGGATTAGTCTAAGGGTGTTAGAAATCTTAAACTAGATACAGAATAATCCAGAATTTAGTGTTACAGAGGTGAAGGGAAAAGAACAACGGGATCTGAAAGCAAGAATAATAAGAGAAAAAGCTATTTTAAGAAAAGGGAAGGGGTACTGTATGCCAGTAAGAAGAATGGTTTGTAAAAGGTATTTAGCAGTTAAAAACTCTGCTACCTAGTGGATCCCAGGAGATCCAAATAAATTTTGGTCAGTTGAGAAAAAAAGAAGGGAACAAGTGCATCCACCATGAAGCACATGAACATTATGAGTGTGCTAAAAAAGGGATAAATCCCTTTTGGGGAATGAAAGAAATTTCTAAATATTGGGAATGCCCAACAGAAACTAAGAACACATTTTGGAGGGCCCCTAAACACCTGTTTTGGATTTGTGGTGCTACAGCATACACTAAATTGCCAGGAGACTGGTCTGGCAGTTGCACCATTAGAATGATAAAATCAGCTTTCTTTTTATTACTCAAAGAATCTGGATGAAGTTTAGGAGTTCCTACATACGATGATTTAAGAAAAACCAAACGGAGGAGGCGAAGTGCAATAGAAATTGGAAGAATCCAAAGTTGTAAGAGCCAGGTTCGGATCCCATGAAAAATTATCAAGACTTATGGCCCAGCCACTTGGGCTCAAGATGAGTCCTGGGGTTATCAGACCCCGATATCCATGTTAAACAGAATCATCAGGCTTCAGGCAGTATTAGAGATGAAGAGTGCAATCATTAGAAACATCTCAAACAAAATAAGAAAACTAGCATGTGTAAGTAACCAAGAACAGACTCCTACACTTGATTCCGGTTGGTGGGATAACCTATGGACTTTCAAAATAGATTGGTGGAAAAAAGTAGCTTTCCTCACTGTGTTTATACTTGCTGGCTTGCTCATTTTACCATGCTTTTTTTCCTGCTTAAGTAAAATGGTAACATTTGTCATGCAGACCAACCTAGAGATCTCTAGAAAATTAACCTGAAGAAACCAAAAAAAGTAATAAAGTAACCATGATTACCAGAGTGCTTAAGAAATTGATAATCAATACAAAAAAATTAAAGAAGTTCTATGCTCATGAGTCAGAAATTGCAAGTTGATGCGAGCTTAAGTTTAAGCCCGATCAAAGAAAAAGAGGGGGACTGTTATGAGGAGAGAAGTTGCCCATTTTTTTTAAAGGTTGCAGAGCTCACAGGTTGGGCCAGTTGCTGCCAGGGTGGAGTTCAAACTGTTTGTCGTGGTAATCATCTGTTGTTAATAGTTTTTTGTTAACTACCTGTTGTTGATGGTTGGGAATTCCCCTTTTTGTCGAGTGGCACCCTGCTGCTTCCTGGAGGGTGGCACCGGATGGTGAAGAGGAGGAGACATCGGAGCTGGCACGCCAATGACATCGGGGCTGGCATGCAAATGAAGAAGCCCCTCACCAAATCTAGCAAAAACCCTTAAAAAAAACGAGCCAACACGGAACTGAGGGGTCGAAGTGATGTCTAGACGTGAGGAACAGAATCCAGTGTCTGCTAAGACACTTGTCACCCCTCACCCTAACCTAAAAATGCTGGCTGAGGACCTCAAATGTCAAACCAAAAAACTGGGAATCTCCTGGTGCTCTCGTGAGGACGGAAGCCCCAGCTCTGCCTGCAGACCAGCGGACAAAGCTGCATTATTCCTCCTCCTCCATGCCATTCGTGGGAACAGTGGTGGCGTGACCATGACCTGTCAGTTCTTCCCACCCAAGCTGATTTTTAATAAAGGCATTAAAAAGGAGAAAGATCTCCTGCCCTATTTATTTCAACAGGTATGCTTCTAGAAACAGCACAGACAAGTACTAGGCTGACAGATCCAGGAATCTGAACTGGGATTATTTATTCCAAGCAAAAAGCGTTAGAGTTTTCGATGAAAAACATTTCAGCAGAGCTTGTGAAACAAAAGTACAATTCTGTTAACCCTATAAAAGTGCCAAGTGAAAACCGAATCCAGTGTTCAAAACACAATTTGGCTTTTAAAAAATGAGAAAGGGACACACATTGCACAGTATAAGTGTGAATGGGAGATCAGGGGGTTGAATGACATACAGTCATTAAAAGGGAGAGAGAAGACTCCAACAATTATCACAGCTGAAAGGGAAAACAAACAAACAAAAAATTTCATCAATGAAAGAAATCAGAAAAAAATCAAGTGGAAGAAGTCAGATGACCCTGATAAATCATTCTCAGATTACTTAGAAGAAAAAATAAATTCTAAGAAATTGTAGGCATACTGTTTCAACAAAGGAAGAAGGTTTGAGTGACGCACCTGAAATGACAGGAAAGATTTTTTGAAAACAAAATTCAAACTGAGGGAAAATGTAAAAAAAAAAAAAGAAAGAAAAAACAGACAACAGGTAACTGAAAAGAATGTGACAGAATTAAGACCAATCAGTCACAGGATGCTCAGACATGCTCTGTAGTACATTACATAATAAATAACTCAGGGATATGTCAGGGCTGCCTCTCCTCAAAAGAGATAGCGCTGCAGCTGAAATTTACGTATGCCAATATCAGACGTAAACCCCAGATATCACATGAAAAATCACTGGATTTGCTGCACTTAAACCAACTCTTATTTGGGTATATGGATAACAGTCTTCAGCTACTTTGTAACCCCCAAAGAATGGAAAGTAAAATTCATCCTTTTATAGGTTTTTGCTTTGTGCTAGGTTTACAAAAATCAAAAGCAAATCAAGAAAAATAACCATTAGTATTTTTTAGTATTCCTTACAATTAAACTGGGAAGGCTTGATCAATGTTGAAGCATTTTTGACCTCTTTTACAATGCACTACCATCCCCAAGGAAAAGGTGTGCTTAGTGTAATTACAGAGTAGAAGCCAATCAAACACACTACATTTTTTTAACTAACAAAAGATGCAGTTCTTGTCTTCAGGTGTGCTATTAACCAATAGCTATCCATGGACCATATGTGGCCAGCCTGATACATCCTCTTTCCTTTTTTAATACCAACAGATCAAAAAAGTATGCTAACCAAGTCAGCTGAGGCACAAAACCAGCACCCTAAAAAGGTCACTACTCATCAATCTGATCACAATATAGTATGAAATTAATAAATGCCTTTGAAGTTCAGACAGCAGAAATAAGTAACAGTGAAGTCACAAAATCTTTAGTTCACCAACAACTCTGGCACCACTCAATATTGGTAATACACACCAAAGAAACATCAGCATGAAAAACTACTGCATATACAGTAAGTGCTAAACACAGAAGAAAAAAAAAAAAGAAAAAACCAATGTTTAGCTTGATATTTATAATTCTAGCCAAGAGAAGATACAGAATTTAGTGACCAAACTATAATCATTTAAAGCAACATCACCAGAAGCATGTTAAGATTATAAAAGGCACTGAACTTCCAATCTAATGCTTGATAATTTTTCCACTTTAGCTATTCTTCTTGAAATGTGGTACAGATTACATATATCGTAGTTAATCAATTTCAAACGAGTTACATCTTAATTTGTAGTTGGTAAATTCCACATCTTTTTTACTACCAAGTGCGCAAGTTCAAGACCCCCTCTTAACATTCCTCAAATCTCCTTGAGCATCTTCTATTGAAAATAAATAAAAACTTAAAAGACATTTGTGTCTATCAAGCAAAAAGGCTAATTCTTGAATGGAAGAAACTTCCAGGTTGTATACTTTTGCTGTTCACGCCCCCAGTCCTATTCAAATTCCTTAGCCTCTTCATAAGAGCTGACATATTACAACATAAATATCTCTGCTTCCCCAGTGGCAAGAAAAGCAACATAACCACTTAATGCTGAAATAAATTTTCAGTTTGTAAAGTAACTTTCTGCTGTTGCAAAAATAGGCACTTACTGATAAAATAATCTGCAATCTGCTGTAAAACCATTCAGAAATTATCTTCTCTTAATGTCTTCAAGCATAAAACTCAAAACAATAATTTTTTCTGTGGTCTTGTGGCTGGATTCTCTGCAGGCAAGTGAAGTATTACCAGCTCCAAGACTGGGGGCAAGAGGCCACCAGCACCTTCTTGCTTAAGAACTTAACTCACTTTCTAGCTTTCTAAGTGCAGCGCTCCTGATCTCTCAATGCAAACACACGTTCCCCCAAGCTGGCTAAGAAAACATAAATCAAGTAACAAAAAATACGATCATGGCAACAGAGTCCTTCTTGCTATTCACTTTGTCTACGGGGCTGACAAAAACCTGGAGAAGGGTCAGACACATGATTGGCACCCAGGTCTCTCTTACCTTCTTAGCTGCCTACATACCTACACTTAGAGAAACAAAAGTATATCTGCACATCTACCCTGATGAATTCCCTATTTATATAAAACTCACTGAATGCTGGGAATAAACACCTACAATACATTCATAGTAAGGAGATAAGAAATCTTTGACTAATACTTCTACCTATTTTTTAAAGAAATACTACCTATAGGTGAAAAGGCCTCAAATATTTTATCAGGTTTCTCTGCATTAAAGTTAGCTTACAAAAGACTCATTCCAGTTATTATGTTCCCAGGTTCGGACAACACTTTGGAAAACCTATGCAAGCAATTAATGGGTCAACACAAGGATACAATAGAATTGAAAAGGCAACAGTATTTTTTGAAAAGTAATAAATAATACAAAAAAGTTACAAGACAGAAAATTCAGTTCCTTAGACCAAAAACCTATTAAGAGATAAATAATTTCTGATTCCTTCAGCTATACTGGAACGCACAGAACAATTTATTCACTCTTCTATTAGAAGCAACAGCTGAAAACAACCCCTTTAAAAAACCCAGTTCCTCTCTCCAGTTCTTCCTTTCTAGGCAACTGCCTCCTGCCAGACCTCAACTGGAGTTGCACCACTTACAAAGTCCTTCTACAAAAAAATCTGAAAGCAAAATAAGACTTATTTCATCAACAGAATAATTTTTCACACATACTCTGGTAGACATATCCGCAAAATACTACTACTTACCAAAATATCTCTCTCAGCAAATGCTGATGCTGCAGACTCTCTAGAGATAGCCACATAGACTACACTACATAGCATCTCCATAACGTAACTTTGGACTGTGATTAAGAACTGGAAAGCCAAATTCATGCTTACAAAAGATTACTATCTCTGGCAGTTTCTGCCTCATTTCAGAACAAAGTTTTATTGCCAACTACTTGTGCTCTTCTGACAAATCTCATATTCACCACTGTCTCTTTACTGTCAGTGGTGGGTTGACCCTGGATAGGTGCCACATGCCCACCAAAGCCTCTAGCACTTCCCACCTCAGTTTAACAGGGGGAGAAAATATAATGAAAGTCTCATGGGATGAGACAAGGACAGGGAGAAATTACTCACCAGCTACCAGAGGAGGTGAAGACTCAACTTAGGGAAATGGGTTTGCTATTAATCAGAGTAGGACAACAAGAACAAAACACAAATCCTAAAAACATCTTCCCCTGCCCCTCCTTTCTTCCCAGGCTCAATTTCATTCCCAGCTTCCCTACCCTCCACAGTGTTGTGACTTCATCACACACTCTCTGCTACTCATTTCTCTGCAAGGAGAGGATTCTTCACAGTCTTCCCCTGATCCAGAGTCCCTTCCCACAGGAGACAGCCCTCCACAAATGTCTCCAACATGACTCCTTCCCCTGGCTCCAGTTTTTCATGAATTGGCACCAGTGTGGGTCCCTTCTACAGGTTCTCAAGTCCTGCCAACAAACCTGCTTCCATGCAGGTTCTTTGCCCTACAGGTCCCGCCAGGAGTCTAATCCAGCCATGCTTCCCACAGGAGCACAGCCTCCTTTGGCCATCCACCTGCTTGGGCGTGGGGTTCTCCAAGAGCTGCAGATGGAGCTCTGCTCCCCCACAGATCTCCATGGGCTGTGGGTGGACAGCCTGCCTCACAATGGTCTTCACATGAGCTGCAGGGGAATCACAGCTGCGCTGCTGCCATCGCTCAGCCTTGCCATGCAGTGGATCCTTCTTGGAGCATTCTGCATGTTAAGGGAGCTGGCTGACACTATTACAAGGACAGTTTTGATGATCTCCGGATAAGAGAGGTTGCTGAGGTCTGAAAGAAAGCTAATGTCACTCCTCTCTGCAAGAAGGTCCAGGAAAGTCAGTCAACCTTACATCAACCCCTGGCAAGACAGTAGAGAAAATCCTCATGGAAACCATTTCTAGACAAACAAAAAAAAAAAAAGGATATTGAGAGTAATCAGATGGATCTAGAAAGGGAAAATCCCATTTGATCAACTAGATGGCCTTCTATAGTGCAGTGAGTACCTTGGTGGATGAGAGGAAAGCAGTAGATGTTGTTCACCTCAGCTTTGATAATTCTTCTGACAGTGTCTCACCCTCCTAGACAAGCTGATAAAGTACTTGGATAAACTGACAGTGAAAAGAACTGGCTCAAAGCCAGGTGCTGAGGGCATTACCAGAGGGATGAAGTCCAGCTGGAGACAAGCTGCTAGTGGACTACTGCAGACATTGATACTGGGCTAACACCATTTAAACTCTTCATCACTGACCTGTATCCTGGGACAGAGCATACCCTGAGAAAGCTCACAGCTGACAGGAGTGGCTAGTACAGGGCAGTCTGGCCATCCAAAGGTGTGACTGATGATAAAAAAACCCTTTCAAGAAAAAGTTCAGAAAAAAATGTAGGAAGACACCTTGGCTATCACAAAGGAAGCTGGACTTATTTCAATACAAAGGGACTGGAGGGCGGCCTTTGCTTTAGATAAACTTCTCTGTGCATCAACTGTTTGTGTAAATGGCCTCCACCCAAAAATCAATAGAGATAATTATCTTCCTGACCCCAAGAAAATCAATAGAGACAATTATCTTTCTGACCAGCCAGACCAGTATGGAAGAAGTATTTACATGGCTTAGCATAGTACAAAAGCTGAACAAACACAAAATGAACTTCAAGAAGAGCAGTGGGTTTTAGGTGGATTCAACCCATGCATTCCCTTCTGGTAACTGAGGATGGACAGTGCACATCTAGAAGAACCCTGTCTGGGGATACTGGCCTCTGGCAGGATGGACCTTTACAGACTGGAGAACTGGGCTAGAAGGAACCTCATGGAATTTCAACACAGGTAAATGCAAAGCCCTGAATTAAAAGAAGAACAGCCTCAGGCACCAATACACCCTTTGGAACCAAGAACTAGCTGGAAAACAGCTCTATAGAGAAGAAACTGCCAGAGAGGCTAATAATGAGCCAGCAAACTGTCCTTGCCCTTGACACAAAGGCCATCAATAGCAAACTGGGCAGCATTTAACACTGCTGCCTGGAGGTCAAGAGATGTGATCCTTCCTCTCTACTCAGCACTACTAAGGACACGTCTGGAGTGTTGGGTCCAGATCTGGGCCTCCCAGATCATAACAAGCTTATTGGAGTAGGTCCAGCACACAGCTAAAGATGACTATGGGACAGGAAGTTTTTGAACAAGAAGAGGCTGAGAAATTGGAAAAGAGAAGACTAAGGAACACGTTATCACTGTGTATAAATGACTGATGGGAGGGAATGAAGATGAAGCTCTTCTCAACAGCACCCACTACCAGAGCAAGAGGCAAAACGCACAGGTAAACTAAGAAACTCCATATGAAGACAGATGGAATCGAACACTGGGAGAAATTCCCAGAGCAGTTGTGCAGTCTCCGTCCTTGGAGATATTCAAAACCCAGCTGGACACAATCCTGGGCAACCTGGTTTAGCTGATCCTGCTTCAGCAGGGGTCTGAACCCAAGGTGATCTCAAGAGGTCCCTGCCAACCTCACCCGTTCTGTATGTAAGATTCTGTGGCTACAGCCCCAGCTGGGTATGTCAGACTGTGAGCGTGGTAATTGACAATTATGTCCTTATAGGAAATGGGTATTCATCTCCACACAGCAATAACAAAAACATGCCAAATGGAAAAAATCATCCTGAAGTAGAAGTAATAAAAGGCTATGAAGCTATTTTCTTTCAACAGCCCTTGCTAAAATACTTAATGCAAGCTTATTTCACTTTCTGCAACTGCTACTCAAACTTAAAAAATTCATGTTTGCACCTAAATACCATAACAGCGTGTTATAAAGCAAATGCATATATTTATTGTGTTGAAGAAAGCCCAGATTGCTTCTTCAGACTCAGCCTTTATATGATGTAACAGAATTATTAACAAATATGTGACACTTATAAAAGAACTTTAGATTTTTCCTCAAAATATGAAGCAGCACCATGTCATCAGAAGTCATCATTGAATTATCAATGCTATCAAGAGCTCTCATACCACTCAAATTCATCGAAATTATTTTAGATGTAGGCAAAGAGAGTATTTATATTAAAGGATTAATGTTACTCCTTTTCTTGCGCCCCACTCTTGAAATACATATACAGCAGCACAGCACATACAATAGCAGAACTGAGAAAATACCAGTTGTTGTTAACCCAACTCTACAACATAAACCCATCCTGCAAATATAGAGGACTGTTACCAGGGGGCATTTGTGATGGCCTACATGACACCTAACAACGTCCAGATGATAAATAATACAGTCTAAAGTCATAATTTCTCCTAAAAATATTACCCAGAAGTTCTCCTATAACAATGGGATTTTCCTATGTATAGTCAAGATTTGTGGCAAGAAGTCAATTCATGGCTCTTGTACTAATAAAAGGCTTTTTTCCCTAATAGAACACCATATATCTAGAAAACAATGAAATCTGACCCACAGAAGTCCACAATTTCAAAATGTTAAATTACTATCAGCATCACACACAAAGTCAAATTGTTGTCCTACATTACTTCAGTTGTGGGGCCTGCTCATTTTGTTTTTCAAGGTAATAGCAACTTGGAAATTATTTGAAACCTATTCTACTATTAAAATGTTTGCGTGTGGGGCTTTAACTTGAAAGCAAGTTGAATACTTAAATCAGCTATGAAAGCCTTAAGAAGTTATTCATTCAAAGTTTATCACCACTAACCTTTTGGTTTTGGCAGACAGACTATGTATTAAATTCTCTCCTCAAGAATAAAACAGTATGATGTACATACCTCATTTGCATCAGCTGCTTGCCATCTGAAACACCAATCACAAGCAGGGTCATTTTAAACTTTTTTTTTTTAGCTGGCACTTACACACACAACACCTTCAAAATGTAAAATTGTATTACATTATTCCATTCAAATTCTCCCCCATAAGCTATTGCAAATGCTAATATTTTCCCCACCACCACCACAGGCAATAGAAAGTCTCCAACATATAACACTTAGAAACATCCTGTCCCTTCAGGACACTCAAGTGACATTCACATTATCCAAAATGAAAACTTATCTACCTTACTCCCACATTTCTATTCCACATCTTGACTGACTGAGCACTTGTTAGCAAGTTGTCAATCAGCTGTCTTGCCATTTCTAAAAAAAATCAGAACCTGAAGTCAGTTCCCTTGAGAAATCACCAGATGATGCTAAAGAGAGCCCACTCTTCCATGCTTTTGTACTGAATTCAGACCTAAATCACATTCATTGAGGAACAGAAAAACAAAAATCTGGATTTTTGTAACAAAAATCCAGAGTTCAGAAAATTGAGGAAGTCAATTAAATATACCCAGCCCCAGCCAACACGATACTGTTAAGGGTAATATTGCTTCCCGTGAGGCACCCTAAGTTACAGCATTACCCACTTCAACTGCAAGTCATGCCACAGAGTCATGAACAATGAAAAGCAAAATTTAGCTATAATCCTGAAGAATAGCATGGAGGGGATACCCTGCAAAAATACACTGAATGTACAAATTAGTCTTGCATTGTTACCACCACAAAAAAAAAAAAAAAAATAATCCTTTTTTCTTAAAAAGTAGCTCTGTGGTCTTTTCATCCTCCTTGGTTTCTCCGCCCCTACATTTCTGTCAGTGTCTGTGCTCATTGTTCCCATGCTCCTCACAAGATGTAATTCATCCACAGCTCTTTAGGAAGATGATGTTTCAATATTCTGCATGGTAATGAGGAGCTGGACAAATATTTTGCATCACATTTACTATGAAAAAAAAGAGACACCCATCCTAGAAATCATTTTTGTATGTGACTCATCAGAGAATCTGTTCAAAATTTAAGGACCTGAAGTAGATGTTGTGAAACACACTAATAAAATAAACAACAATAACAGAAGTACTGTACAGGCATTTTTAAAGAACTCAACATTAAAAAGCTCAGTAAGGGATGACAGTGGGTTAACTCTCATTCAGCCAATTCCTTGGCATGTAAGGACTGGAAATGCTGAGCAGTAAGCAACTACCACCAAAAAAAAAAAAAAAACCAAACCCCAAAAAAAAACCAAAAAAACTGAACTACTTCCACATAGAAGACTGCTAATGTGAACAGAAACTTCAAATAAAAATATGGTTACTAGAACCTTACAAAAACACATGGTTTATATGAAAATAATTGGCATAGATTTAGGAAAAGGGAACCCTACTTTTCAGACCCATTTAAGATCTCTGAAAGAGTCAATAAATACAGAGTGCTGTAGCTAACAAAATCAACTCTGGCCTTCTCAAAGAGTTCCCAAAAGGTTACTAGGTAACTAAGCAGCTATAGGATGAGGAAGGATCCTTACAAATATAAACAGAAATGCATCACCCAAGGTATAAATCTCTACCTGGCTTGCTCCTACCTGGAATAATATGTGCAAGGGAGGAAGGTGGAAGCCACAGCCAAAATAAATTAAAAGATAATTCCTCCCCACTGTGGTTTGTAGGCCTGTGGTGTGTCCTTGCTAACCAGAGGTTGCTGATACATGGAATTGACATGAGTTCAAGGGGGACTGGAGAAATTCACATCAACAAACCCCCTGCATTTACTGGGGGATATTAGATATTACATCCAGCTCAAGAAGTTCTCTGAGCTAAAGAGAAAAAGAGGGCAGCAAAAGGCAAGTGTCACTCACCTGCCTGGTTTTCATCTCTGAGCATCAACTATTGCTTATGACTACTTTTTCCAACAGTGAACACTTAGAAATACTATGACGTGCATGATACATATGTTTTATTAAAACTTACATACAGGAAACTCTCCAGCAGCAAGCTTCTGAACTCTGACACTTGAAAAGAGACTGCAACTACACTGTCAGCAAAATTACATGCCTTTCCACTCATTTCACCAATGACCAGGAACAGATCAATCAGTATAGGTGCTGAGAAGCCTTTTTTCCCTGGCAGCTATGCACAAGCATTTCAGTTCAGGAACTTGCTCTTTCTTTACTAAAAGTACATACATACATACATAAGCATACAATCAGATTGTGAGATATTTCTGGAAGACCATAAGTCACTGTCTGCTTCAAAAAGACACCTGAATTCACATGTTGTATTAACCAATGCTCGAATGGATTTCAAAATTAGCCATAAAGCTGTTAGGTAAGGCTAGTTTTTCATTTTCTTTTGACAAAGCACCAAAGACAGTGCAGATGTACTGAGCCTCATGTGCCTCGCTGCATGGCATTGAGGGGACACATTGCTTACCCTTTGCTTTTCTAAGGCGAGCATACAGAGAAAAGGTGTAGCACCATCTCTGTGTTGAGCCTCTAGGTATTCCCCACCACATTTACCGACTCCTTGGACAACAGAGTTAATTCATGTCATGTTACTGCTTCACAAGAGGTGTGTACATGCCTTTAGGACATTACGGCCTCAGGCCAAGAGGCAACAAGCAGAAACTGACGCACACGAAGTTCCACCTGAACACGAGGAAGAACACCTCTACTGTATCTGGAACAGATTGTCCAGAAAGGTTGTGGAGTCTCCGTCATGGGGATACCCAGGAACCATCTGGATGCAATCCTCTGCCGTGTGCTTTGGGATGGCCCTGCTCGGGCAGGGGGTCTGCACCAGAGGACCCGCGCGCTCCCTCCCAGCCTGACCCGCCCGCGACTGTGCGATGCCACAGGCGCTGGAGGGCGCACAGGGCGAGCGAGAGACCCTGCTCACACCGACCCGCTCCGTGCGGGGGTCCTGAGGGGGACTCAGTCCCTGCCGAGCCACCGACCCGCGCCCGCCCGGGGCCTCAGCGCCGCCTCAAGGCCAGCGGGGCGGGGCCCACCGGCCCCGCGGCACCTCCGCGGCCCCACTCCCGCGTCACCTGCAGCGCCCGCACACGGGCCGCCTCTCGCAGCACTCCACCGGCAGCTCCCACAGCCCCTCGCAGCCCTCGCCCTCCCCGCCCGGGGCCGTGGCCGGACCAGGATCCGCCCCGCCGCCGCCGCCGCCGCCGCCGCCGCTGCCCTCCATGCCGGCGCGGCGAGACCGGGACACCGCCGACCGCCAGGGGACGCCATCCGGCAGGAGAGCGCGCGGCCCCCGCTCACGTGAGGAGGCGGCACAGCCCTTTCCCCGGGCCACGCCCAATAGGAGCGCGCGAAGAGCCGGCGGAACCCCTCCCACCGAGGCGGTGCCAATGCGAGCGGCTCGCGCTCCGCAGCGGGGTACGGCCGGCAGGGGGCGCTGTCGGCGCGCGGCGGTCGCGCGGAGCCGCGTGGCCTTCCCGGGCAATGCCGGGAGCGCGCGAGCCCCGTCCCGGCGGGAACGGGGAACCCCGGCCCGGCCCTGCCCTCACAGCACGGGCACCGGGACCGGGTGAGCCCCGTCCCGCCGGGAACCGGGAAGCCAGAGCGGGACACGGGGAACCCCGGCCCGGCCCTGCCCTCACAGCACGGGCACCGGGACCGGGTGAGCCCCGTCCCGCCGGGAACCGGGAACCCAGAGCGGGACACGGGGAACCCCGGCCCGGCCCTGCCCTCACAGCACGGGCACCGGGACCGGGTGAGCCCCGTCCCGCCGGGAACCGGGAAGCCAGAGCGGGACACGGGGAACCCCGGCCCGGCCCTGCCCTCACAGCACGGGCACCGGGACCGGGTGAGCCCCGTCCCGCCGGGAACCGGGAACCCAGAGCGGGACACGAGGAACCCCGGCCCGGCCCTGCCCTCACAGCACGGGCACCGGGACCGGGTGAGCCCCGTCCCGCCCCTGCCCTCAGCGCACGGTACCGGCACCGCCGGGAGAGAGCGGCGAACAGCCCAGCAGGGCCGGAGCTGACAGCGCCCCGCTCCGCGTAGGCAGCAGCTCCTGGTGCTACTAGTGACTCTGGGGTGGGAGACTGAATTTTTAATACTGTTTTTTATTTTTTTTTTAAATCACAGACTTCTGGTTATTACCTAATTATCTGACCACTTAAATTGATATTTTATTCCAAGTGCTGCAGAGTAAGACTTCGTGTGCCTTAGACCCCTTATACCCTGTCCTGGCCTCGCTCAACTCCAGTGGAGTTTCTGCGGCACAAGACACAGTGTAAGTTATATTGTGGTCATGTTGCAGTTTACATTAGAAATCTACTGAAATATAGCAGCCAGTAGATTTCCACGCAAGAGATCTTCTCCTGAAATTAGCATCTGCAGATGAGTGGGCTGGTTGTATTATTTCCTGTTTTCTGTTCTGTATCTAAAATAAACTGTATTGTATTTATGTATTTACAATCATCAGACTAATTTGATGTAATTCAGGCCTCCTGCTGTTAGATTCATTCGTATTGTGCAATACTCACGCACAATATTAACATAGTTTTGCTTTTAAGTGGTGTATTTTTGTACTATACTTTTTTATTTGTAGCTCAAATTTGTAGCACTAATTTTCTTGTGTAGCCGTTGAAATAAATTTTCCTCACAAGATTGAAAAAAATCAGAGATCATTGATTCTGATGCTGGCTAAATACTTATACACTGTAAATTAAAAAAAAAATTTAAAAGAACCACCAAAGAAATTTTAAAAACAAACAGAAACAAAAAAAATCTAGGTAAAAAGGAAAATGCCACTATGAAAATTCAAAATTATGAAGTTATCTATTGCTAGTATTATAGCCCACCTGATTTAGGAGAGGGAGACTAATGTGGGTGGTGGGGAAGGCTGAAACTTTTTTGTTAAGGTGAAAGCCTTATCACGAGGTAAATTGTTATAACCTATGAACAGCTTATTCAGGCCAGTTGTTAGAAGAATCACAGTTGTAGTGGACAGGACAAGGAGTATTAATGACAATTTTCCTAGTTCCACCTTACTGGGAAGGGTCCCCATGCAGGGCTAGCAGCAGCAGCCTGGATATGCCTTCACAGCTTCCCACAAGTCTCCAAAGACTTGAATTTTTTATCTGCTCTGCTAAGTATAATCAGCCTTAAAAGAAAGTAAACCATTGTAAACTGTTCTGGTCAGACCACACAAAGGAAAATAGATCTGCAGATAGAGATGCCTAAAATAAATGTAACAATAACTTGGTCTGAAGCAATTTTGTTGCCAAGGAAATGGGTGAACGTGGCAGCGAATATCGAGAGGTTCAGAAGCCAGAGGATGCTTTTGTCTGTATGCGTAGATCTGAAGAACAAAGTGAGTCAGTTGAAATGGAAGGAAAATGGAAACATGAGATCAGGTTAGGATAACCTGACCGTGACTAAAAGCTAGGCTTGAGGACAGAGGGTTCCTGTTAGCAGAACATTGCTGTTCTGGACTACCAACAACAGTAGAAGGGATTAAAAGCCAGATGAACCCGACCAATTTTTTTTTTTTTTTTTTTAACAAAGCCACAGTTTGCTATATTTGTGTGTTTCAATGCATCTTTTCTCACTAAAGTCCAAACAACTAAAACTTTGACACTAAATACTAATTTTTAAAAATTGGAAGCATTATTTTTTGGCCAAAACATCTTGTTTGAATAAGGAGGGATTTAAGAGGAAAAATGACTGTATACTGAAGTCTAAGACAAAAATTAAAATATATTTTATGGCAGATCTTGTAATAATAATCTTTTGCAGGCTAATAGGGTATTTATTTTCACACTATCTTTTTAATACATTAGTAGCTTGAGTATTCAATGTGCAGACTTGAGTGCAAATTAGCTTGTCCACCATCATATTAGAAACCTGAGGAATTTGCAGCATCTTCTTGGACAAATGTTTACAATTTGTAAACTTACAGCCCTAAATGATAAGGTGACTGGGAGTTTCTTGCTTGCATTAAATACATTTACTGCACTGTTCCCTTTTTGGAATAATAAATGGTCACATGTTTAGTGACTCACTGTAGTGTGGAAAGTCCATTAAATTTTATGAAAAGTACCATTCTTCTGCATGTCCAATCTTTACTGCATCTTTTATAAACCATTTCTCTTTTATTCTAGGATTTAGTATTTCTTTTATTTTAGGGTTAGCCCTTACTGAGTAAAAACAAGTTACATTTCCTGCTGCTACAAGTCACCAAAAGTCCCCTCCTCACCAAGATGTTCAAATTTAATATACATTTATTTTAAGAGATAGAAAAAGCTGTCAGGATTGCAGTCCTCAAAGAAGCATATTCAAATGGCAGGTGTAGTTTCCAGGGAGCTTTAGCCAGTTTCATTCCAAGTCCCATGTTTCTACTGGCTGTTTTGACCCAGAGTTTCAAATACCAGTGTAAGTAATCTGAAATCCTGCTGGATACATCATATTTTTTCTTTTGTTTTCTTTGTAAAATCTGTATCCTCATACAGAGTGTTCCTTCATGGCAGCTGACAGCTGTTGAATTCGGGCAGCTGTGGTTCATGTTTCCTGTCCATGCCCATCCTTGTCCATGCATTCAGGTGATGGATCCAGCGTTCAAGCCTGAGCTGTCTCACTGCACAGCCCCTGGTGTCAGCAAGAGGCACAGTCTGCGCCACTGCAGCGGGAGCTGGGAGCTTGGAAGCCGTGCTGAGCTAAACTGCTGCCTCAGGGCACCACAAATGTGCCTGGAGAACTGGCTGGCACTGAGAAGTGTGGGCCAAGGGGAACAAGTTTGAGACAGGTGAACTGGGAGATGCTTATACGAAGGCCGCCGTGAAGAAGAGAGCTTTTGTTTGTTGTGCAATTATGCCTCATTGCCTCACAACAGAAGACAGACAAACATCTTGGTGTTTGTACAGCAGAATGGTATCAACAAAGCACCTTCTAAGCTGGCAACATGTGCAAACAGAAGCCCATGTGCAATATAGACTGTACTAGATAAGGAGGTTCCAGAGTAATGTTGGTAAATACCACTCAGGGTGGAAATGGAGCTCAGTGCAGGAGAAGTGTGGGGGTGTCTGAACTCAACACCAGAAACTGCTGAGTTTTGAGGAAGAGCTCGCTTTTTGTTTGACCTAAGCATGTACTGACCTGATTTGTCAGCTCACTTGTTTCCCAAGACAGGCCTTTTTGAAGGAAAAAGAATGTTTTAGTGAGACAAGATAGCTGCCCAGAATAATCGTCTCCAACTTCCCACCAAGGACTTTGTGACTGTTGCTGGAGGTACTATATTTTTCCACATGCACAGAGATACTGTGAGACTTAAGGGCAAAAATCGCCTGTGCCTGTCTCCATTCCAGAAGATTCTGTTCTATAACAGATTTGCAACACAATGATGAGAGTAAAGCACCCCATCTTACTTGTTTGCCTGGGCAGCTAAGGATTACATTCCAGGGAACAAAAAATAGAAACTAAAACAAAACAAAGAAACAAACAAAACAGAATACACACCAAAAATGAAAAAAAAAAATAGAAAGAAAGAAACCAGAACAAAAGAAACAAAAAAACAATGACAAAGATTTAACCATTCAGTATTAAAAAACTGATTACATGGTCAGACCTGTGTAACATTTATGTACAGTGTATATTGTTATCTCCGCTTCTTTTAACCCGTGGGCTTCAGACATTACTCATTATGTTTAAAGGCTTTGGATTTGTCTGTCATTTATGATAAGTCACTGCTTTGTAAATACTGACAGCAAGTGACTTGAGAAATGGAGAATTCATTTCAGCTATTTTTGTTACTACTGGGGGCTTGGAAATGTCCTTTACATAAACTAGAGAAACAGCAACAGCAATAGAAACATCCAGTTTGCTGCTTATTTTTCCTTTGTATTTTTTTTTCTGTAGACCCAAGAACTAACATTTGTGCAATCATGTCCAAAATGCTTTGCAACAGTGATTATGTCTTTATTCTGCCTGATGAAAAGCCTTCTGCAGGGCTTGTTCTTTAGCACCTCTCTTCTACATATTTGCAAAAAAAAGAATATTTTCCATAGCCTCATTTACTTCCCAGAGAGACAGGATTTTGGGGATAATAATGTTTGTCCATTGAAACTTTCCTCACACCTTGCAGATACTCTGTAAGAACATACAGTTAGGAACTGTATTTGTGTGAGGAAATAGCTTAAAATAACATTCCATCCCAGCTGTCTCGTGCCATCTCCTGTACATACACTTTTATTTTTGGCGTACTACACAGATGAGTTACAGTGAAATAATAAGGGCGTGACTTTGCAAGGTAACTACTGCATTTCAAAACCACTGGTTTACATGTTTTCACATACTGTTAATGCCAGGAAGTGTTCTTTCTCATTCTCCCTTGAGGATAATTGCCAGCCATTTTGAAAAAAATAATAATGAAGACAGTGATACTATGAGTAGAACCTTATTTCTTTACTTGGTCTTAAAACAGTGAAACTTTTTAGTGAATCTGCATTGGAAATCAAGTGAAGTTACATAAAGGTACTTACACAGTAATATTTTTCTTCCACAAATATGGGAAGTACTGGGTAGGACAAATATCAGTACAGACTGGAGCTTTGCTTTTGAAGTCTCACCCTGGTTAGCCTCAGTGTCTTATGTTAGCCTCACTTCGAAGAGAGAAACCCTAAGGAAGTCAAAGGCTGGTCTGCAGCTGTGCACTTTTGCAGTTACCATTCATCACTTGCAAATGCATTTTACAGTGTTTACCTCACACAGATATACTAGCAGAGCCCCAAGCCTCTGGCATAGAAACAATTAGGCCAGCAGACATTATTGAAAGGCAGCTTTTTGGTTGCATTTGTTATGATAAAATGTTTCCAATTGGAAAGAAGATGGCCACTTCCAAATGAACTTAATAAAACCTGCAGAGCTTGTATGGCTGTTTGCAGTCTACCTGCGCTGGGAGCTCAGCATTCTACATTTGGTGGGCAGGTGCCAATAGCTCTGTAAGTATTTGTTCCTGATCAAGTAGTCACTTTTAGTGGTGGATTAACAATTCCTTCTCCTTATGAGAACTGTAAACAAACACAGACATATTGGATTCTCATGAAACAATGTTGGCTTGTTCCAGCTCAGAAACTGGTGAGTGCTGGCAGGGTAGCAGGTGTTAGACGATGCTGCTGCAGGCTGCCTCCAGCCAATTTCCATCAAGCTCAAATGAGCATGTTGTTCAAGCCTGCAAACTTTAAAAACTGCAGCATATTTCTAAATGCAAAAAATAATTTGAAAGTGCACATAAATTATCAGAGCTAGTGAAGGTCATGACCTTTCCCACCTTCCTCCACTCTCCATCTTGCCTGGTGCTAATATGAGTCCCCACAGATGTGCCAACACAGCCACCCTGCATGTTTCTTTCTCTATTTCCTCTCAGATAGACCAGCTGGGTTTACCCTATGACCAGCCAGGCATTCATGCTGGCATTAGCATGCTGATGGGAAGAATGAGGAGGAGAAAAATGTCCTGCTTTCCATTCTGATTTCTAATGACCATGAAAAAGTGAAAGACCAGTAAAAATGTAAATGCTGTTTTTTCTGGACATGTAGTGCTGCCTGCAGAGGTTGGCCTTGGTCACCAGTTGCTGTCTTGGTGTGGGCCAGCCCTGTGATGAGTAGTCATGATATACTCAAAGAGCATATGGCAATATATGCAAGTATTGCCAGCTAAAAATAACTCTTCATGGCAGCTTCATTAGTGTTTTTTTCTGTCACCCTTCTTTTTGTGAGCTGCCACTCTTCCTTTCCTGTTGCTCTGCTGCTACAGTGTTCATCTCGTCTGTGCCACCATGTGCTGTGAAACAACCTGCCAGGCTGCTGCTTAGACCTGCTCCCTGCCAGCACAACACTCACAAGGCTTCGCTGATCTGGAAAATCTCTGTGTACTCAATTCTTTGTTTCACTGTTATGGGTAGGTTGCAAAAGATGAGAAGAGATCATAGTCTGGAAAAATACACTGAATTACAGTTTGGTTGCCTAATTCAGTTCATGAGTCTGATTGCTTTTATGCTTGTAAAAGCTAACTGCCTTCTCAGTTCCTTTTGGTTTTGTCTGTTGCAAGTAGATCTCTCATGTTGCGCAAGAAAGTCACATGGAACTTCATAAAGTTATTCTATGAGGTCACATGTAAGTGTCATCTTTTTGAAACAGTTTAGACTGAACATCTGAGGTAAGTGAAATATATCATGTGACAGATAGCTTACATTCATTTGCTTCTTTCACCAAACATTTGTAAGGTGTAAACACATTTTTCAAACCCAGTCATTTCATCACTGATTTGAAAGTTTGGTCACTTCTAATGGCTTCACTCCTGACACATAGCTAATAGCAGGTAATTCCAATCTCTAAGCCTGTAGTTGTAGCCTGTGATTGCAACTCTGATGACTTGGAGCACATTACAGTAAGAGGTTACTGAGACCTTCATACTTATTTCAAAATTCTTAACTAAAGTCAGATTCAAAAATCAGAACTATGCACTGTATAGAGACAAGTGCAGTTGGTTGTATAATCTTGATGTGCTATGTATGCCATTTTGTAACTGTAAAATGCAATTGAAAATACAAAGAGCAGATGTAAAATAAAACAGGTAAACTTCAGTGATGGAGATTAAAATAGGTAGATGAGAGCTGTCCCTTGAAGTAGTAAAATATTACAGGCAAGGGTTAGTATGTCCTCCAAAGCTTTATACCTTTACAGGTAAACCATAAAGCTTCTGTTTCAAGGACTACCAAGTGGAAACTCCTGTATGTTGCGTGTCTCTTGGAAGCTGACAAGCATGTCAGCAGAGAATTAACTTTTATCTGTTTGTACTGCTGATGTAGATGTGGCTTGTTACAGGGAGAGAAAAGGGGGCAGTTTTCAGAGTACTGACAGAAATAATTGAGTTTTTATTGAAGTCCTCTAGAAGTCAATGTTCCAATCAGCTGTACCTTTACAGGGCATTTTGAGATGTCAAAACCAACCCCTTTTTCCACTCAATTTAAAAGCTTTGCATTCAGCAAGTCATTTTGAAGCCATAAGAAAATTACTTGAGTGTGAAGTTTCTTAGATTTCTGGTTGGAAAGCTGGTCAAATGCCATCATTAGAGTAATTTTTAGTCTTTCTGCTCCATTGTCAGTAATGGTATGGCCTACCCTAGGTGGTCAAAGGAGACAGGGTCCACTTGTCTGGAAACTGTTGCCTGTTCTTTAACTCCCACAGTAAGTGTAGCTGAATTACTTCTACACTTAATGAATAGTCAAGTAAAAAGCTTTAAAGGTGTATGAAAGAAGTCTAAACTGTACCTGTCTTGCAATGTAACATTCCGTTTGTGCTCTTTTTCTTCTATCAGAAGGGCATATGCAACTAACAGAGATTATTTATTGATACAAAGAATGCACCTCTAAAAAACAGAAGTATCTGTCTCTTTGAATCCAAGATATTTTGGTCATTTGGAAAATATGACAACACAAAGAGGAAATGTCCGGACAATTTTACTCATGTCCATGAATTTAGCAATATCGTGCCATTTCTTAGGTTGGCCAGTTTCACAGACTGGATGCATAATATATTCCATAGGATTTGTTTTTTCTGGTTCTGCAAATACAGCCTTCCAGACAAGACTACAGCAAATACAGTAAAAGCCTCAGGTGACAGCAATAGCACAGGAGATTTGGTTGAGTCTTCTTGTGAAGAACAAGAAAGTAACAAAATTATTCCATAAAATGTGAGCATTTCAAGTTTCCTCTCCATACTGCGTAAGAAAATTATTGAAAGATGTGAAAACATACAGTAAGTCAGAAAAGCTGTCTTATTCCAAAGCAGCATTCATGCAGCCCTATTGTCCTGAATTTATAGATCCAACACTAGACTAGTATTAAAGAGTGTATCTGAATATCTGCCATGCTACTCTAGGACTAGGTTGTAGTTAGATACATATCACAGTAAACGGTGAGAGGGGCAATTATGCAAACAGAAGTTCATCCTGTGTAGTAAGTGAGATGACAATAGTATATGACATGGAAAGAAAGTTTCATTCATGAGACACATATTTCCAGAAGAAAGAACTTTGAACAAAACTTAGCCTTAGACACCAAAGTATACAGCACAGGAGATAATTTTTGCCTCTATGCTAGCAGGGGTGCAGTAAGTAGATTGATTCAGGGTGCTTCCTGGTACTGGACAGGACCTTTCTTGGATGCTTCCAACTCACAGGGCAGATCAGTTCTCTTGCTTTGCATCTAACAGTGTAGATGTCCCAAATCTGGTGCTATTAGGTACTGTTTCTTGTCCCTGGCTTACACTCCATGACATACTGCATCTATCTGAGCCATACTGGTAGTTTATACTTATTCTAATTGCTAAGCCTGAGTTGTTAAATGGATGCACATAAACAACCAGGATAATTTTTAGACAAAATGTTAGCAATGGTGCATAATATATTAATATCCCCCTTACTTACTTCTGCATCTTGGATTGTGGGACTCTGTTTTTGCTTTGGTTCTGATCATTGTGCTTCCTCTGGCATACATTTGCTAACCCTTCATAAGGCGAGCAATATCTTTAATGGTATCAGACATTTAAAGAAGTTAAAATCAAAGTTCATGGGTTTGTATACCCTACAAAGAAATGTTTTACATAATAGAAAATACTGTCAGGCAAAACCTACTCTCTCTTCCAGTAGCTAGCAAATCAGAGGAAATAAAAACAAACTGCCTTATTAATTTTAGGAATCTTATTATTTTACTGAGCAGACTGTTTCCTTCTTAAATACCCTGATTTTAATGCTTTGCCAGAACCTGATCAAATTCTTTTCCTTAGATTGGACTGATTCTTTTCCCCCAAGAAATTTTACATTCTAACAAAAGTTTTGAACAGTGCAAAATAACTCGAATGTGTAGTTCCATGAGTGGTCTTGCACAGTAAATTGTTGTGGTAGTGTCAATATATTTGTATTACTTCACCATCTGCTTGATACGTAATGTAGTAGGCAAGATCAATGCCTAATATAATTATGTCAGTAGAAACCTTGATGTAATGTTGATATTATGTCCCTGCAATGTACTTCCTAGGGCAAGGACATGGCATATATTATCTTTCATCTGCAACTTTAATGTTACTTCAGCCAGTCTACAAAACCCCTCTCACTTTGCCACAAGTCACAACAGGGATTTTCCTGAAAGAATGATGGATTGATTTCTCCCTGACACTGTCCTACTAAGGACAGAGAGCTGTGCAGGGGCTAAATAGCGTGATGGCTAAATAGAGCTGTGCCTATGTGGAAACCAAATGTAGTAGTGATTTTAGTGTAGATGATTTTAGCCATGAGGCTGCATTGGAGGGATGGGGAAGAGAAAAGGAGGGTGTATTATACAGTGCTGTAGATGCCAGCCCAGCAAAATCATTAAAAATATCCTAAGGACAAAGGAGAGAGGGAATATGCCACTATTATAAGGTAGTTCACCCTGGACATGTGTTTGAATTTTATAGCATTGTTTGCAAAGACATGAGCATGGTCAGTCATGGTATTGGACAGACACTTCAGGAATGAGCCTATTCTCTGGACAATCAGAGCCAGCTTTGATATCAGTGGGAGCAGTGAATCCCAAAGTATCTGCTAGCATCATTTTCTTTCCAAGACCAAGACCTGATAGGTCATGGGTTGGACTTGATGATCTCAAAGTTCTTTTCCAACCTGATGATTCTTTGACTTGTAGAATGAAAAGTAATTTAATTTGTGGCGGTTGGACTAGATGATCTCTGAAGGTCCATTACAACCCTAACTTTTCTGTGCCTCTGTGAGTTAGAAGGCTGGAAACTTAAAATGCTGCAAAATTGTGGGGAAAAGCCACAAGGTTTTTAACAAGCTGGATCCAAGGGAAAAGGAGACTCATAGGATCTATCAATTTTCTTGAATATTGCTGAACAGTATTTTTAACAAACCAGGATGGAAGGCAGTATTGATGTATGATCTGAAGCACAGAGGAATTTAAAGTTGCAACAGTGCAGCCCACAGACTAAATAAGAACTTCTGTGAGATAATATGAGAAGATGGCTCAATGGACTTCCTACTGAGAACAGTAAAAAAATCAGCATTCACTTCAGTGAAGAGTGGGAAATGGGCTGGAAGGAATTTATCTCATGCAGGTTCAGCTAAGGTGACATCCTCATGGAAAGAGAAAACAAAATGACAAAAGCAGCAGGATGTGTCTATTCAATGCTAAAAGAAAAGCCACTTAACAGCCAAACAACACAAATACTGCAATTAATATGGAGTTTGGCTGCATCACATTACACAAAGGTGCATATTTCAGAATTTTCTGTAGCTTGAGCCACATCTGACACTGATTTTTCTCTTGTGTATCTGTGTGATCGTGTGCAGCAGAGGTCTTTATTATGGTGCTGCCACCCAAAATTATGAAGCAGAGAAAAAGTAGCAGTGTGTGTCAATTTTGTGTGTCCTTCTCAGTTGCAAAATTATGAAAACAGCCTCTATGTGAAAAAGGTGTGCTGATATCAACAAAGGTGATGAATTCATAGGTAGCTTGTAAAGGTTTATCCTCAGATTACCTTGATTTGCACACAGCTTGTTTACTATGGCACAATAGAGAATTTGTTGTGTGATGCATGCCCTGCAAAGTCAGAAAAGTGTATGAATGAGCAGTGACATTACTGGGGAAATGTATTTACACAACTTTCAGGTGCTCAGCATGTGCATTGCACTCCTTTATGTAAAGGTAGAGAATTGTTAAAAGGCATCTTTTAATGGAGAACAGCTAATTGTGAAATAATCTGGTGTGTATCAGTCTACAGACCACCAGATTGGTCCAGTGCCCATAGCACATTTGTAAAGAGATTGAAAGAAGCAACAATGGGAGCTGCATGTGAGCCTGAACAGACATGACAGGCAGGTTATGCAGCTGCCTGGTGCTCCAGTTGCACCTATCAAAAAACCACTAGAAGGCAGGTTTGAAAAACTTAGATCCTAATAAGGGCACCTGTGAATAAATTTAGCATCCAAAGCATCTTAGGCCAAGGGCTCAGATATTTCACTTGACAGTGGTAGTGAATGAGAAGGGACACCCTTCCATCTCTGCTCAGTTAATTTAGTCCTGTCTGCTCTCTCTTGGGAGAGGCTCTTAGGGGGGCTTTGGCCAAATATTTGCAATAAACAGGCAACCAAATAACATCTTCAGAGGGCACTAGTGAGCTTCTCAAAACTGGCAAGTGCCCAGATATATTAGGGGGTAAAGTGTTCCACCAATATTTATGTACTTCTGAATCCACCAATGTCACACACCAAATCATACATAATTTTTCCAATTTACATAAAAGATTATTATGTTTTTACTTTTTGTATATGTAGTATCTATAAAAGGGTTTAGAAAATTTCCAGATCCATCTCCCAGTTCTTGTAATCAATGAATAAAATGCACATTTTGCCAAAATTAGATAACTTGTTTTAGGAAGAATGAAGCGATTTGTAGATATTTTTCCTATTAGAGTTCCCCAAACATGATAAAACTGACAGCTGATAAATATACCTAATGAATTACATTGGACTTTTCATTCTCCTTTCTGTTGTTGGACCAGTATATAAAATTGTGCAGCAAATCTACTATTTTTCCTTCTTTTATGAAATTTTAAATTTCTTCAAATTCAAGTATTTTATTTAGTATAATATTATGGCCTTATAACACTTACCATTTCCCAAATTTAAAATGTTTTTATGGTCCTTGTGAAATATAGCTTCTTAAAAAAGAATGCTGATATATAGCTTCTTAAAAAAGCATCGGAGTTGGAGAATTAAATTTCAGAACTAAACCAAGTTTAGAATTAACATGGAAGTCACAGATTATGAAACGTGAACAATTAATTTGTTGGGGGTTTTTTCCCAATAAATGCTTATATCCTTTGTTAAAATGTTATTGGGAGTTGTAATGCTTTTGGTTTGAGCCCTGCTTTTCCTTACAGTTTTGTAAGTTATTGAAGATGACAGTTTTAAAATTGCACAAGCAGTAGAGAAACCAAGACATAATACTCATTGGTACTTTCCTGAGACCAGTTATTTTTATTTAGATGCACAACAATCATTCAATGGAAAATTACCTTTGTCAAAGTAAATTTTATCTATGGTAAAATCCAAATTGTTGATTTTAACAGTTTTCATATTTTATTTTGTATTTTCTGTTGCTTATTATATAGCACATTAAAATAATTAAATATTGATTTGTCAAGTAGTCACTTGGTGCTAATGCAAAAACTGTAATGCTGCATCTTGGGAAAAAATCCTTTTTATATCAGATAGTATTTCTTAGGTAATATGAAAGCACTGGGAATTCTTAGAATTATGAAAATCTTGTAACCCAAAGGTCCACGTGTTACTGTTTGAATCATCTAGCAATGACATAATTAAACATTCATATCTCTTCATATTTCAAGTAATCATTGCTGATTGCTATGCATGCTGAAAATATGCCAAATAGCATGCATTGGTGGATTCATGGTCTCTTTCTCTTACACAAAAAACCACAAAGATGGATGCACACATTTGCACACATAGACTTGCAATGAGGTTAACAGGACTGGTCAATGTTTACATGGACCTCAAGAGCAGGAAACAATTTCCTAGATTTAACTGCCAGTTTTAGGCTTTCAAGTGCTGGTTATTTAGTTATCTGTTTAATTATTTTCCTCTGGAGTAGTATATTTAAACACAGGATCTAATTATAGACTATAAAGTGTTGCTATAAATTTTATTTTTCCCTCTTACTGGGGCAAGACTGGAGCTTTCTATTTTTATTAGAAAGAAGAGTAAGCTGCGAATGCAAACCAGAATACATACCATGCCTCTATTTTATCATGTGACTGTATTTGCTACCTCTTTTCTTAGTGAAGTCCTCCAGAAAAAATAGAGATAAAATACTTGATACCAAGTACATGCAACGATTCCTTGTAGACATTAGATTAATTAGAGCACCACTGTTTACTTAGCAGTACTACTGAATCACAGCAGTCCTTGCAATGGAAATTCTGCAGTTAACATACAGAAGACGACACTGGAATTGCAGAAGATAAATGTATTTCTCTTCTTCCAAAATGTGTTTAAGGACAGTGTCTTTACAACACAGCTGACAGTCTAGTCCATAAAATTTTTACATGTGAGCTACTTGTATTTACAGAAGAAAGCTTTGCACAGCTGTTTTTCATTTGCCCTATTGGTATTTTAATACCTGTATGGTTCAAGCAGATTTTGTGGTTTTAGATCACTGCTGAAAACTTGTCAGGACAAACTGCTTATGAATCCATATATCGGTTTCCAGAAGAAAGACTGAAACAGGCCAGTCTGGAGTCTCTATTTACAAAATGATTTAGCAAATCAAAGCAGAGGACACCAGCTTCTTGATGGCTGTTGTTGTGGTCTTTCTGTCACATTTTCCTCTTATGTTTAATTCCTTTTCAGATGTATACTTCTGGTACAACTGGATCTCTTCTCTTCACACATGCAGGGGAAAAAAATCCTACTACTTGTTCCATGGGGTTAGAAGAACACTGTGGAAAAAAAAGCACCTTCCAGGTTTTATATATGTCCGGCCTCACAGTATTTCCACATTGCTTAGCCAAGTCCTCCAGGGCTATTACAATACAAGTAATAAACAATAATAATCAAGGCATTCTAGTACTTTGGGGTGTTGAGCATCCTTAACTTCCACTAGAAACTTGATGAATGTGACAGGATTAAGGCCTAAAGCTTTAAAAAGCTCCTGGTACCATTCATTTGCTCAGACAGGGATTAAAACAGGCAGGCAGTAGCGAAGTGGTAAATATTGACTCAGCAGTAAATAAAATCAGTCCATTGAGGTGGAGTGTACAATATGTGGTGGAAGAAGAGTCACGAGAAAGCAATATCGCTCTTGGGCAGATTAAACAGTGTACACCACAAACCCACACGCTGTTTCAGGAAAGTCACAGTGTTCATAAAACACAGAGACACTCTACACTCTTAACAATCTTTAAACAAGGAAATTGAGTGTGCTTTTTTTTAAACTGGTAAAAAATTTTTCTCTTTAGTTGCAAAACAGATGAAGTCTGGTACTAACAAACAACCACCACCCTTTAATATGTTTTAAAATGTGCATGTGTAAATTTTATTTCCTGTCCACAACTATGTTAAAAGATCTTATGATTTTTTGTTTATAAAATGGAAGATGTTTCAAGACCATTCTCTCCTATAAAATAACAAACACTCTATTACCCTGTAAAGAAAAATAGATGACATACAGGTGCTCAAATGATGAGAAATATAGCAATTTTAATAGCTTTTGTCAAGCCTTGTTAGGTGTGTGGTTTGTTCCACTCAGTCACTGGAATACCATTTTATACTCCGCATGTAACAGTCAACAGAGAATATACCATCAGGCTGCAAAATTTCATTTGTCTCAGCACCATTGTTAAATTTTATGTTTCTGCAGCATTATGAATATGCCATTAAGTTGGAAGGAATGTGCATTAACACACAGATGAACACTCTTTCATTTGGTTGCTCTTCCTTTCTCTTCCCTATATGTGGAATAAAAACAGTGTAAAGAAGGTAATATTAATCTTGTAAATGCAAGTATGCCTGACAGTTCAGAAACCCTGCATTTGTACAAATGAATCTGAACTATGTTAATGAAATGTAGCAATCAGAAAAAGAAACAATTTTTGAGTTGCATACCATGAAAACTGCTGGCAAAGAACAAAATACAGAGCTACCTTACAAAATGGCTATGAGATAAGGAGGGGTGTATGCATTTGAGAATAAAATTGCTAGTTCCACTGCAACTGGAAAGAACAATGGGCTTTTGTGGTTTTCTTTCCCAATACTTAAATGGCCATCTGCTTAAGTCTGTGTACAGATATAAGGAAAAACCAGTCTTCTATCAAAAGCTCAATCCTAAGAGATCAAAACTTAGCCATTAACAACCTTAAAGAGGTAACAGGATGAAATAATAGCATAAAATCACTTCCCCCCTCCCCCACCCCAGGCTAGTCCTTGAGCGTCTCAAGCCATTTTAAAGGCCTAAATATGAATGTCTATGTGCAATAGATTTGTGGAGGTATGCTGATAGTGAATTTGGAAACATACACATCCAAGCTCTTGATATAAACATGAAAGGAAAAGTAAAGTGATTGCATTATACCTCAGGTAAGTTTCTTAGGGACACATATATAGAGTGTCACCCTTTTAAGTTTGATATGGAAACCATATGCCATCTGAAATACCCCAGTGTTCCAAATTTATAAAATATTCTTTATTGGAATAGACTGGCAGTATGACGATTCATTATGTGAATACGGAGTCTACATATTTATTTACATATAATTTGACATTTCAGAGTAAACAAAAAAAAAATAGTATTTGTTATTATGCTCAACATGAAAATCACAGTTTATAAAAGAGAAAGAGACTTACTGAATAATTCAGAATTTACATAAAAAGGACAAATACTTTCTGGTAGATAATACTGCATAATGACTATTTCAACAGCTGTTCATGTGAATTTCAAGTAGCAGGCTATACATCAGCAGCCTGATCAGAGTTCAATGCCAGCAGGTGAGCTGTCAGCAGAACTTCTCTGAGGCCAGATGGGGCTCTCCAGGTCTGCACAAAGAACTGACCCAACCAGACCCATCTTTGCATGGGTGGAAAGAGCCAGGCTCAGTCATTTCCAGGATATTGACTACGGCACTGTGGCACAAAAAGTATCCTGTTCATGTAAGATGGATGACATGTGAAAACTGACTGATGCATCTGGAAATCATCACTATTTAGCATTTGTAGTAGGACAGGACTTGTACATGCCAAACAAGATCACTCTCAAGCATGCACTGTGTGGTCCACCAGTGGATATTTTGCACAGCAGCTCCATGCCAGAGCAGCCCTCCTGGCTCTCCCAGCTCTGCTGTGGTGCAGATCTGTATCCTTAGAGCAGCCTGCTGGAAAGTGAGGGCGCACCTGACGGGGCCCCCCACTACTCCCATGCAAGAGATGAAGTCCAGCTTTGCATCCTCAGCTGTCAGGGATCACAGAATATTTTATAAATATATGGGAAAGAGTGGACAGTTAATGTACTATCCACCAGTCCTTTCACAACTTTCTTCAAAAGTAGCTTTAATCTCAGTTATGTGAAATGAATGTAAAACTCTGTATATGAATGGAAAATGAATGGAAATTTTAAAAGTCTGTTAATTGTTAACTGCTAATTTGCAAGCCTGAGGGATCTAATAATTGTTGATTTTTATCTTAGTTATGATACCCTCTGCTGGAACCAAAGAATCACCAAAAGCCAAATAAAACCTGAATTTAATAAATGAAAACATCTTTACCAATATCTTGTAAAAAAGGATCCCAGTCAGTATATATCTCCCTCACCAAGTAAAAGGTCATATCAGATCACTGAAGTGAAAAGCAATGTACTGCACTGTACAGGAGATGTGACAGCAACACTAGCTGTTACAAAACATCTTTCACCAAATGAAAACTGTACCAAGAAAAAAAAAAAGAAAACCAAATATCACTCTAACCTTCAGGCTACAAATAATGAAACTTGGGGTACTGAACACATGAATAAAGCCAGCTTTTTTGGAAAGAAAGGTTTCATAAAGTGGTCTTCTGTTCAGAATCTCATTACTAAATGCCAACATGTATGTATTTATGCATTTCACATTTTCCCAAGATTCTATGGTGTGTCTTTTACTGTTTTACACTTTTAGGAGTCACAAAAGCTCAACAGGAGAATCAAGTAGTCGTTCAAGTGATTGCCAGTGTGATCACAAAGGGAGAACACCAGATCTTGAGGAGATCAGCAAGGACTCTTCAGGGTTAACCTCACTAAGGTCCACCTTTGCCTTGTGTATTCACAAACCAAAGAAACCCTGCAGAAAAATCAAGGGTAGCAAAGACAAGGTCAAACAGCATATGAGGCGCACAGCTATTCCTGGCTGCAGCGCATTGGTTTTTTCACATGAAAGGTAAAATATAAATGTAAAATGTGTTACCTTCCTGTAGCTAATTATTAAGAAATACAGGAAGAATATATTTTCTATTACCATAGACAAACTCTAAACATGCCACTTAAAATGCCAGCTTCTTTCAAGCTGCCTGTATATCATTGACATAAGTGACCTCACCACTGTTAATGAGTGACTCATGGATGTTTCTTGTGCAGAAAGAACACAAAGTGTGTCATTGTAATTCTGCAAGTGAAATAATTTACATATATATACCAATTTTGTGCTGCATTACACTGAAGAATATTGTTAATGCGGATTTGATGTGCAGATGTGCAATTTTGGATTTAGAAGAGACTCGTGGGAGTATGATTTAAAATTCTCATTTAGACTTTCCTTGGATACTGTCAGGAAAATATATATAGGATTTACTAATGAGAAGTGTGTATGCATATACTTGGTATTGCTTTATGGAGCATTTAAGGGCCTCATTGCTACTGAAACAGTAATACTTTTCTCAATAATCAAAAAGCAGTAAATTGTTCACTTCCAAGCACAAATGCTGCAGTTCTGTCAGGCTTTCAGAACAGCCAAAGCCAGTGTATGTTAAAATATTGGGAAATTAGGGTTTTTCCTTTCTGACCTTCCTGATATTCTGATACAGATACCATTTCATACAGTTCCCTTTAAAGAAACAAAGTAAAGGCCTGAGTGAGTATACTCATTAGCAATTATGAATGACAGGAGTCATCAGCTTGTGAAAAGAACTGCAGTACCTGAAAGACTCAAATAAAGAAGATTTACTGAGGTTAGGGGGGCAATAACAAAAAGGAGTTTATAATGTTACTTTATAATACTGTAGGTTAACTCAATGCCTATTCTAGTTTTTTAATTCTTCTGAGAGAAAGGAAAACCAAAGATCTTAAAAGAAGAAAAAGTGTTTATTGAGAAGGCGAGAAAATATTCAAAATGAACAAAAATTATATGAAAAAAACTGCTGTTGTAACTGTTAGTTTTCTGAGGTGTATTTTTTTACCCTTAGAAACTGTTGAGTTTTGAAATTCTGAGCTAAACTAACTTACATGTTTTTGTCAACAAGACAACGTATAACTACACTTTTAATTGTATTAAACCATTTAAAGCTTTTCTTTTTAAATGTCCTACAATGCATTCACTTTGACGTCGTAATAAAATATACAGTAGATAATTTGTCTGCAGCTGAATTCACAGATGTTGCAAAAGTGAGGAGGGGCATCAATCAAACTGCAGGACACATGGCTGGTGGCTGTCCTTGGCATTCCCCAGGCTAAGTGGAAGAAGCACAGCAGCAGTGTCAGGGATCAGCAGCAAGGTGAGGTATGAAAGCTCCTGCGTTACTGCGTGTTGCTGACAGCAAATGTGGGAGGAGGAAGGCAGTGGGCCCTATTCCTGTGGGGATGGGAGCCCTGACGTGGATTTATACACCTGACAGGTGTACCAAACCTGAACCTCGCTACGGAGGCTTCCACTCTATCCACAAGTTAACACAGGTTAATGTCCTTTCTTCTGTGAAGTAGGCCAAACACTACTAATCTGAGTAGTGACAAAGGTCAAATTCACTTAGAAAGTATTTTCTTATCATATCAGCATGTTAGGGTGTCGCAGATATAGATTAAAAAGCAGTTATCAACTGCAAAGTAAAACTCTTCCCTTCATCATTTTTGTTGGCGTCCTGAGTTTCCCCTCCTTGATTTCTTCACCCTGCTCAGACAGGGGTCTGGGATTGCTGTCTGCTGTTAGCCCGCTCTTTCTTTTGTTATACTGCAAATCCTATGAGCTTTACACCTATGGACTGAATAAGGCTTGAAGAACCAATATAGACCTGCAGTATCTCTGACCTCTTCTGCCCACATCAGTGCTTGTGGCTGAAGTCCCAGCTGGCTGCAAGCAAAGCAGAGCAGTTCACTGTGTGAGCCCAGAAGTAGCTGGTTGTGCTGAAAATTGCGAATGAGGGTCTCTTTCTGTTTTCAGTGATAATTCACTTTCTTACCTAGAACTCAATGAACAGAATTTTTGTTAACTAAAAAAAAATTCACTAAGGTTGACTTTTGAGATTTTGCAGCAGGCAGGAGAATTAAGATCATTTATCAGCGACCAGCAGTTCTTGCAAGAGTAAGGAGTAAGATCACTACTCATTGACAGGATACTTTGATAAGCTTTTTGATGCTTTGTCAAACAAAAGTGATTAGGGTTATAGGAGTTTGTAACTTTCTTCAGAGGAACATCTACATACACAGAATGCCAAACCTGATGATTTTTTTCTCATATCAGAAGACTTCATAAAGAAATCTTTCTTTAATATGCATGAATGATCATCATCAAATTGTGTTATGATGACATGCTTGTCAATCTGCTTTTCAAAGGATGCAGGGCTTATATGTACTAAAATGATGTGTAAAACATAATGCCTGAAAGTATATGAGATTGACATTGCTTATGCAAAGACCGGAAACGTAGGCATTATCATCTACAGATACACAGTATCACCTTATAAGTATCCTGGGATGTAGTACACAAAGTTATGCCTAACACCGTCAAATTATTTTAATTTTGCATTTTTTCTTGGAAGAGCTGCTGGGCAGAAAGAGGATCTAATATTTGATAGAGGGATAATATAAGAATGAAAATTGATGTGGGACCTGTAATTCACAAGAGAAAACACTTGTAATGCTGAAGCTTCCTATGAGAAATTGATGGAAGACTAAAAGCTAGTTACAGAGGAATGCTATAAAGAAATGCTATAAAGTGTACCAGAGAGAATGGCCACGATGTCTCACAGCAAGGAGACACCTCAGCTTGCCGTACCTTTGGGGGTGAAGAGCTGCTGCAGTGGGGCCTGAGCGCTGCCGCTCTCTGGGGCCCGGCCGGCCCGCCCTCACCCGCCCGGGAGCTGCCGCGCCCATCTCAGCCGGACGGTGAAAAGCCCTGCTGCTCACAGCCACTCTGAGCTCCAAGCAAAAGCGATTCGTTTCCCTAACCTCGGGGACCCAAGGCTCCTGTTACCACGTGCTTCCTCTTGTCATTGCCCGGAGGGAGGGAGGGAGGGAGGGAGGGAGGGAGGGAGGGAGGGCTGCGGCCGAGCCCCTGCCCTTGTGGAAGGGGCTGGCAGCGGATGCGCTTGGGGTCGGCGCTGCCGGCCCCGGCAGGCGGGAGGCGCAGCGGTTCGGCAGGTTTCGAGTCCGCTCCGTCACCACCGTCTGTCTCCGGCGCAGCGGCAGCGTTTTCCAGCGCTGTTTTGACAGGAAAGTCGGGTTATTTTAACAGGAAAGTCGAGTTCCACACGGGGCGGACGGAACTCTCAGCCCGCCCCAGGGACGGCGCCCCGGCCGAGCATGCGCGGCGCCCGCCCTGCCCCTGGGAAGCGCCGCCTCCGCCGGGCGCGGGGGGACAAGCGGCGGTGGCCGAGCGGCCGCGCCCTCCACCATGAACCTGCACCAGGTGCTGACGGGCGCCGTGAACCCCGGGGACAGCTGCTTCTCCGTGGGCAGCCTGCACGACCAGCCCTTCACGGTGAGCGTCCCTCGCCGCAGCGCCTCCGCAGGGCCCGGCGCCGAAAGCGGCTGCGTCAGGCGCGGCGGCCGCGGGCGGCCCCGGGCGCGGGGCTCGCCCCGGTAGCGCCGTCCGGCGGCGGCGGCGCCGCCCGAGGGGCCCGCGGGTCCCGGGCCCGGCGGGGGCGGGGACGCGCAAAACTTGTGCGGAGCGGCGGCCCCGCTGCCGGCGGCGGCCTCGGGCGGGCGCGGAGCCGGCGGGGCGGCGGGCACATGCCGGCAGCAGCGGTCCGGGGCCGCGGAGATGTGGTGTCGGCGATAAAAGATTACATAAACGGCTGCCGGGACGTGCGGCTCGCTCTGGAAGGGAGTTCAGCGCTGCCTTGCAGTCAGGAAGGTGGCTGAAATCCTCTTCTGCGCGTAGCTGAGGAAGACTTGGAATAGCCAGCCCTAGTGTTGCTGAGGTTTTCAAAGGCTGTTTGAAGTCCCTGTCTCTTAGAGTGGAGAGAAAGCACTTCAGTACGTTGCAAAGGCCAGAGTATTAAAGTGCCTTTTCCTTCCTTTTGCTTTTGTCTTGTAAACACACTTCTGTTGTGTTCTTATTCCCACCCTCCCTCCGCGTAGGGCTGAAGAGGAATGAAATCAGATGCAGCGAAGTTTCTCAGGGCACCACGCTGGGGTATTTTTAACCTTACCTTTTATGGCTGCCCCCAGCTTCAGCCTGGTGTGCTCTCCGGTTTGATAAGGGAATGATAGGCGGAAATGCAGGAATGAAATCTTGTTGTTTGCCGTCCCGTCTGGCGTACGCAGTTAAATTCGCCCAGCTGCTTGCAGCTCCGCTGGGGCAGTGGAGCAGAGGCGCTTCCCCAGGGTGAGGCTGGCTCTGCCGAGTCTGTCTCCAGCGCTGTCCGGCCGTGTCCTTGCTTCCCATTAACAAGTTCATGTTGGGAGATATCTTAAACCACAGCAGTTGAGAGTTCAGGTACCAAATTGTGCCAAACTCTCTAATTCTACATATCCAGAAACGTCAAAGACCCACCTGCGGTGGGAAGCCATTTAGTAAGAGACAAGGAGGTCTGCTTTACAGAGGAATGCTGGTAAGCTTTCAAAATATCTTGTCATAAGCTTGCCATTTTGAGGTCATTCTTTTTTGAGGGACACAATTTGAGTCATTCATGTCACTAGACTCACTTTCTACCTGTTACAGCCGAACTTAGGTAAAGTTTTGGCGGTCTCCAGTGGATAAGAAGAGTAGGAATCTTTTCCTCAGGAGAATGGAATGATTGAGAAGTGTAATTTTTGGTATTCATTATTGTGGTCTCTCTTTTGGAGGAGCTGTTTTCATAGAAGTATATTGTAACAATGTTTCCTAGACATAAATGTAATAACAATATTTCCTATAGCTGCATTCATCTTCCTTTCATTATCCTTTTCCCTGAAGGGTTATTAATGGATTTGTTTTCCTCATATTTAAAATGTCTAACATTGACTGCTTCAGGGACGTTTTTGTTGTTGTTACTGATTCTGTGCTAATGCTGTGTTAAGTTGACGAGATTGCTCGGAAGGATTAAGAAGTAAAAGGCACTGAAGCTAATTTCTGCTTTTTTGGAAAAGGATGACAGACTCAAGCGTTAGAAAATCCAATGAAAAAAAATGCCCCATAGTTTTTCCCTGTCTGAAATGATGATATAAGCATTAATTAGTATAAATACTATTGAATTTTATTTTAGAAATGGAAAAAAAAAAAAAACCAAACATGTAAAACTTCTATGCTTCCAGTTATTGTAGCTGAGAAGATAGGAGTTGATATTTCAAGGTTATGTACTGTACAGGAGGGACAAGTTGTCCTTGTCCAACAGGAGAACTTGGTCTGTAATTTTTTTTTTTTTTTAGATACAGTATGCTTCAGGATATTTTCTCATAGACAGCACTGAATATTCAAAGTGAAGTATTTTAAAATATTACAGTTCTAAGATAAAAATATCAAAATTCTTCTCTTTAAAGCTGAAAATTTTGAAGCAAAATTAGTGTAAAACTTTCTGCATCCACTGAATCATATACACCTTTTTGAGTATGTGCTGTTATCTTTTAAGGAAGTATTTCAGATATCTAATGTGAGGCATGTTTGTTGTTCTGACTTTTTTTTTTAGGATGGGAAGGAGCATGAGCTTCCTTGGAGAGAACACTGATAAAGTTTTTAGCCCATCTTTTATTTATGTGTTGAAAAAGGCTCATACGTATCAAGAGACAATAAGAAGCATGCCTGTTGTTTCTTTGCTGAGGGCAGGTGATAGTAACGTAAGGACACTTAATCAATGAGAAGCTGGCCCTCAGCTGTCGGGAGTTACTTGCTTATTCTTTGTGTTCTTCTCCAGATACTGAATTATTTTATTTTCCATGTACTTGTCCACAGTGGAAGACATCCTTTGCTTTCTTTTATTCATGTCAGGTCTGAAATACTTGAGTAAAAGTAAGCTCCTGGAGTTTATCACATGATTCCTCTGAACTAGTTATTACTGAAGTTGTATTTAAGTTATTAAGTGGGTAACCAGTACTGATACAATGTTTCTGCATATTCAGTTCTGATTCTCCAATTTTTTTTTTTGTCATTATTATTTCCCCTCACCAAAGTAGCAAAAGGAGAAGTCTCTGTGAGCAATAGCAACTTTACAAGTGCAAGTCCCAAAACTGATAATGAAAATCAAAAAAGAGCGATTGTTCGTAGGGTAAAAATATGTGAAAGAAAGATTAATTACATAGATTATTTCAATGGAACCAAAATATTTCCTTGACAGATTTCATCTGTGTGTGTGATTAAACTAATTCTGGACTTGAGACTTGCTATGTAAAATTGATAGAACTGGGAACTAAATATCTGAAGTTGAAAGGCACCTGGAAAATTGGGTGAGGAGTGAGGTTCCATAGCTTAATCAAGACCACACTGAGTTTTCTAAAGGTGCTGGGTTGCAATAGAAAAAGATTTCCCATTGTGCAAAGTTTTCTGATAAATAAAAGTAATTTCTATGGCTCAGTGATATTCTTTCTTACCTGTCTAGAAAATACTTAATGTTTACACTAAGAACCCCCTGGATATCTGTAGTCCAGAAAATTTAGATATCATAATAGTCAGTCAAGAAATTACACTGTTTACACTCACCTGCTTCTTGGTTGGTATTTAGTAAAGGGAAGGGATTTAATAGGGAACCTTTTTAAGAATGCCTTCTTTTTTTTTTTTTTTTCCCTTTTTAATAATACTTGAATTAAGCTACTCTGGACTTAAGAAATTAATTATGTCTTAACTGAATTAATTAAAAAAAAAGATAAAATTTCTTTGCACATCAATGAAAAGTGCAGTTTCATGATTTGAAGTGCAGTGAAACATGATTCGAAGGGCATTGCCAATGAATTGGGTACTTGTATATACTCTAATATGGTTGTAGTAGAATAGGTCAAGTACTTCTGATAAATAAAGTTGAATTTTTTTAATGAAACATGAAGAAATATAATTGCTTAAAATTTAATTTAGCATCCTAATAAAAGCATTTAATTATTTTAAATAAATGTTTAAGTGGAATACGTAGACTAGTGTAAGTTTTGATCAAAAGTGGGGCTAGAGAGAGGCCATACTAAACTAGCATAAAATAATTCTGCCAGATACCATGTGGCTCTTGGTGAGTCTTTTGATTTTGATGATTCTGTGCATAGGACAGAAAAAGATAGCAATTATTGCAGTATCATCTGCTTCGTAGATTTGTCTTTAGTTTTTATCTTTTACTGAGTTTTGCATTGTCTTTCTAGTGTATGCTCATCCCAAATATGCTTGAATGTGTTTATATATGTATCTTTATAAATACGCATGTGTGCACGCATGGTCTGCTGCATTTAGCCATGGATAATACCTGCCCTTCATGTAAGAAAGGTAGGTGAAATAAAGTTTGTGCAAGTTGTCCAAGGTAATGTGTCAGCCCGTACATAGCTGTAGCAGAAACTATAGCAAAAACTTTGTATGTCAGTACATAGAAGAAATATGTCAAGAAGGTTGATTGTAAGAGAAATTAATGTGTGGAAGGTGCTGTGGTGTGTGAGAGGTTGAGGCCCCCAATTGTTGGGCTTTCCTTCTGTTGGGAGTAATTTCCCAATAGCAGTCTCAGATTGTGAGTTGTATATGTCAGACTTCCATTTTAGAAAGAAATCAGAATAGTTTGTATAATTGTCTATTCCCGTGCTTTTGAAGCACTGTTCCAGTCAAAATTTCTGCTATTCTTCTTCAAAGAAATATTAATTTAGAACTAAGAGCCAACATTGGATTAAAAGAATGGGCAGATCTTTTGTGAAAACCCACTTCTGCAATACAAAATCACATTTATTTTCACAGGTCTAGAACATCTTTCACTTCCTAATTTCAGGCTTGTTTGCTATGTCAGCAGCGAGATCCATGGTCCTGCAGCTTGAACTAGTTCTATCTTGTTTATTTCTGTAACAGAAGAACAAAGCACTGTTTAATAAACATTCCAAGTATGTGATAATATCACGCTAACTGCTTGTCTTATTGTGCAAAGACAACTTTCTTGTAAATGTTCTAGGGCATTCTTAAGGTGAAAGGCTTTTATGGCCGGCCAACATCAGACATGGAGGCTCTGCTTGCTTCAAAAACTTTTCTTAGGGTGTATTATTATTTAAAAAAATTAATACACATTTAGGAATGCTTTCTCCATTTAACTGTGTGACAACATTTTCTGCTTTGTCTCTCCTTCCCTTCCCCTCCTTTTCCCACAAGGGAATATAGGTAAATGAATATATATATATATATATATATATATATATGAAAATATCTATGTGTGTGTATATATACATACAGTAAATTCTTATACTGGAATAACTTGCACTTGCTTAAGAGAAGACTGGAATTACCTTTTTTCTTGGTTACCATTGTTTACAAAGATGCCCTCATATTAGCTCCTGTTAAAATGAAGATGAGTGGCATGTTAACAATCATGGACAAGTCTCACAATAAAAGTTAGATAAAGTGACTGGTAGGCAGAATTCATTCTGGTGGTATCTGAGACCCTCTTACAGTATGGAAAATACTTTTTATTCCCAAGTACAGACTTCTGTTATACTACACTAAAATACCTCTGCTGTGAATAAAAAAAATCTTAAATGTAAAATTAGCCCAGCTGTAAATTTTATGCACTTTGTTTAGAGAAACATCTTGGTAAGGTACTGCTGCTTAGGAACTTCATTTTCAGCTGATGTCTGGGCTCCAGTGAGTATGTAAGAAGATCTGACATCTCTGCACAGAATCCGTCTAATGGATGAGTTGCAGGGGGGACAACAAAGAACCAAAGGAAGCACACCTTAGGAGGGTGTCCCTAAGGTGCCTGGTCAGTGTGAGGAATAGTGACAACAGTAGAAAAGGGAGCCAGATGCCAGAAAACTTAGTCACCTTCTTCATCAGACACTTTTTCCATTGCAATATAGAACTTCCCTACCCTCCGCATCCCTTGCCTTTTGTCTTTGAAACTGTGGTTCTCCTGCAGGCAAACGTTAACTAAACATCAAAAATAACCTCCGAGTCATCATCCTTCTGCTTAGCTGTAGTTCTGTTTGGAAACTCTTTGAAAAGGCCTTTTTCTCCCCTTTCTATCTCTTTGGAACAGATCAGTTCTACAGGCTTAGGAGCTAGTCAGTGGTGCTGCAGCTTATTATGTGTGACCAGGTATGATCCAATCTGTCTGAACAGACTGATGTCTGAAGTGATTCCTTTTTTTTCCCCCAAGTGTCAGTCTTTTCAAGTAGTGTGGAGAAATGCCAGAACTTTTTTTTTTTTTTTTTTTTGAAAAACATTTTGTGTTTTCCTTCAGGAAACAGCAAGTCTAGGATGCTTTAATACCTCTTTAAGCTACTCTTGTTCTTCATAGCTCCGGGTTAACAGGAGCTAGCCTGGGTTCTGACTTTTGAGCAGCACATGTTAGAAGGATATAAAGCTGTGAGAGAGCATCCAGATGGGACAGTGAGGGGTCTGGGAGGAAAGCCATATCAGCAGTGACAGCCTGGCTAAGAGGAGACTGAGGAGAGACCTCGTGACAAGCTATAGCTTCCTCATGAGGGAAAGTGTACAGGCAGGGCTGATACCTTCTCTCTGGTGACCAGTGACAGGACTCTTAGAAATTATCTGAAGTTGTGTCAGGGCAAATATAGGCTGGGTATTATCAAAAGGTTGATCTCTCAGAGCGTGGATGGGCACTGGAACAGGCTCCCCAGGGAAGTGGTTGCAGCTCCAGCCTGAGAGAGTTAAGGAAGTGTTTTGACATTGCACTTGGGCATGTGGTTTGATTCTCTTGTAGGGCCAGGAGGTGGATCCCGATGGTCTAGTGGGTCCCTTCCAGCTCAAGATATTCTATAATTGTTTTAAATCTTATTTCCTGATGCATTGATGAATATGTGATTCCTCAAGTCTCCAGTGTATAATGTTTGATAGTTACTAACAGAGTTCTTCCAGTGCAAAATGCCAACTGTGCTGAGGTCTTAAAACTGATGAAGTTATGACCTCACTAAAATAGTTATTTTATGGATTGCATGATTTCTACTAATGTATTGCTCATTATGATAGAAGTATGGCATTTTATATGAGGTTTAACAAGGCAAGTGCAAGGTGCTGTGCCTGGGGTGAGACAATGTCTGTTATCACTCCAGGCTGGGGGATGGAGGGACAAGAGGAGCTGTGCCCAGAAGGGCTTGGGGGTGCTGGTGGGTGAGGGGCTGGACATGACCCAGCCATGGGCACTCACAGCCCGGAGAGCCAAACGTGCCCTGGGCTGCAGCCACAGCAGGGTGAGGGAGGGGATTCTGCCCCTCTGCTCTGCTCTGACCCCACCTGGAACCCTGCATCCAGCTCTGGGTGCCCAGCACAGGAAGGGCACAGAGCAAGTCTGAAGGAGGGCCATGAATATAATTAGAAAGATGGATCACATCTGCATGAGGAAGGGCTGAGAGAAATTCAATCTGGAAAAGAGGAGTAAGGATTACCTTATCTTGGTCTTCCTGTTCCTGAAGGAAGCCTACAGAAAGATTGCGAGAAACTGTTTCAAGAACATGTTGTGACAGGACAATGGGGAGTGGCTTCAGACTGAGAATAGGTTTAGATTAGATGTTGGAAAGAAATTCTTTACTGTGAGGTTGATGAGGCACTGGAATAGTTGTCTAGAGAAGCTTCATCCCTGGAAGTGTTCAAGGCTGGGTTGGATGGGATTCTGAGCAGCCTGGTCTAGTGAAAGATGTTCCTGCCCATTGCGGTGGAGTTGGAACCAAATGATCTTTAGGGTCCCTCCCAATCCAAGGCATTCTTTGTGTTCTGTGATTGTGGTGGTGGCACAAGGTGGTTTCAGGCTTATCTGTGAAGCTAGAAATGGAAAGAACAAGATGGGAGGAGTATAGTAAGTCTTTGAAGTGCTGATGAGGCCTAGGGGAGGGCATATGCACACAGCAGGTGGGCTTCATACAGCCTTTGACACTTCAGTCTTAAAATACATTTATAATAAAGCTGGGTCTAGGTTTCTAAGTTATGTCTTTACATGGGAGCACTTCTTTTAGTTTGTTTTTGTCTTCCTTAAAATGGCCCCTATACAGACCTCTAAATTCTGAGAAATGTATGTATGGTATTTCTAAAGAAGCTTTTTCTAGTGAACTGTGGACTTTAGCAGTGAGTCACTAGGTGAGATTATTTTGAACTGAAGAAAAAGCATTCCTTTGTGAACAGGTGTGAAGTTAATGCCATCACAATATCAAAATAATTACTTTAACATTTGAACAAAAATTGCTACTCAATCTCCTCTTTTGAATGAGCTTTCACTTAGATTGCTTTGGAACCTGTAGTTCAGTATGCTAATTAGTAATAAATGCTGCTCTTTTGAGAAGAGGAATTATACTGCTTGAATGTCTTGAAGCTGAAGGGGGAACTGGACAGGAAGGAGCTCAAAAACCTGCCAGTAATAAGTGTTCATAAATAAGTATATGGTTATATATAGTCTGCAGGATTATAGACAGCATTTTCAATTATAAGGTGGTGCCTGGTGTTCTGCTGGTTGCAGTGTGATAAATGAGTATTGGCTGGGATTGGTGAACAGAGTCTTCTGGCTAAGACTCTTCTTTGAAGCATCACTTAATCCTTTGTGGGGAAAATGTCTTTGGACTAAAATCTTAATATTTTTCATTTTATTTATTTATTTTAAGATGTGTGATGGTATGATAGTCTAGGCCAGTCTTGGTAAAAGTACTCTTTCATGTAAAACACTTTTTTATATATATATATATATATATATATATAATATTTATATATCTAGCTTTCAGTTATTCTGCTTTTGTTTTCAAGTCCACAGTTTTTATTTAATATACTGGAAATCAGTAGAGAAGTTGATTGTAAGGCATGATATTTCTGTCAGTGTATGGAAATCTTCCATCTTCAGTTTCTGTGATGCTGTTCTACTCTTGAAGCTTTTGGTCAATTAAAATGGTGTATTTTTGATCCTTTTATCAGTCTCTTGCTAACAGAATACTTCTTTGTGCTCTTAATTTTGTTGCTGTCTTTCTGACTAACATTTTAATGACTGTGCATTCCTTTTTGTGAGAATTTAATCCTTGAATGCTCCTTTCTTATGCTAATTAGATGATTCTCCTCACTGTTGTTTCCACAAGTTTCTCCAGTGTTTAATCTTTTCCTCTATTTTTATCTGTACTCAATACCTAATAAAACTTCCAAGAAGGTAGGAAGAAATTCTGACTCAAGCATTGCAAGACTCAGTGAACTGTCTCTGTGAATGTGTTAGATAAAGCAACATATTCAGTGACAATATAAACTTGAGAGAATAGAATTCATACAAATAACAGGAGACTCAACAAGTCTGAGGGCAGTTTTGCTTCTGTATAACTAAGCTTCATGTTGTTCGTCTTTTGATTTTTGCCTGTACAAAGCCCTTACTAAATGTTTTAGTAAAATTTTAGCTCCTCAATTCTACTCCCTCTTTTCAGAAATTTGAAAATTAAAAGAAAAACTTCTCAAGTCTGTCTCTCTCCAATCTAAGTATATTATTTTTTTCTAATTTGCAAGAACTATGGTTTTTATGCTTTTACATTTCTTTTAGATGTTTTTCTATGTCCAAATTTTTTTGGTTTTTTTTAATCACAAACCACTGTTTTCTTGTTATGCAAGTCTTATGGTGAACTTGTAAGCATGGAGAAAGAAATTTGCTGCTTCTGTTGCTTGGTTTTAAATTGCAGACATCTGTTTTTTCTCTGCAAAGACCTCTTCTGACTATGTAGTGTTTTACTTGGATAGTATACATGGACTATAGTGTTTCATATTTCACAAATATGCTGCAAGTAGATATAGCTTTGCTTTATTTTGGAGTGGGTTTTTTTTTGTTTTCTTCGGATGTTTTAAATTTTTTTTTATTTATACTGTAGGCATATGCATCAGGATGTGATATTGTGGTACTGGGGACTGACTTCGAACGATTACAGATAATCCCTGGAGCAAAACATGGAAACATTCTAGTGGGATGTGTGGACTGTTCAATGCAACAGGGGAAGGTATGTAGAGCAGTGTTTCTAAAAATGTTCCAGCAATGTCATATTAAGCACCTTCTTAGGAATGTGTATACTTGCAAGTTAGGGGAGATATACTACAATGAATAGTAAAATGACTGATTGCTTTCTGTCTTTACTTGTAAGCAGCACAGTAATTATAAATAGTACCACAGATATGATAGATGGTTGTAGAAGATAGGTAGGACTGCACAGGAGGTTCTGGATTCAGGGCTACATTCAGGGCAAGAATTTGACTAAGAGATTACTAAGTTGGAAGCAAAAGTAATTTATTCACTATGGCTTTGCACTACTGGGCATGTCATTGACATTCTTTGACAGGTTAGTGGCTGGCAGGAGATAAATGTTTCCACAAAAATCACTTTCAGATCATCCAGAAAAAAATGACATCTGTTTCAAGCAATTCATAAAGCCTCTGTTGGATGGGGTTTGCTTTCTTGAATTCCTAGCTTTTGTTTTTTTTATAGCTAGGTCTGCATCACAACATTGCATTTTAGACAACACTGGGTTTTAATTCCTTTTAAGAGAGCTTTTTTTAAAATTTTCCTGTCAGAGTGAAAAAGAAATAACCAGGTAACTGTTTACTGGGATGTCACAGTTCTGTATCACTCCATTGGGATGTCTCAGGGATTAAACTGTCGACCAGTTTAGTGGGAACTTTGAATAACCATTTGTTCATATAAGAGGAGCTTTCTACCTCTGTTGTTTCTTTAAGCTTATCCTTGTGAGTAGATAATGTCAGCTTTCTACAGCCTTATGAGCTGGATCTGAGAGCTTTGGTTATGTTCTGGTGTCCATCTCGAGACAAGACCTCTGATGGAAACCAGTTTTGTTGTGAACACTGTGCTGATGAAACCCCAGCCACACCCAGTTCCTGCTTTTTAGCATTTGAGTGATAAACTCTTGCAGTGCTAGTGAAGGAATACAAATGAAAATGAGGAAATGTTTTTCTTTGTGTCTCTGACACCTCATAGCCATAGTCTGAGTTTCTCCGCTGGGTGCTGTTAACTAAAGGGTTTTTTTTAAGTTCACTGAGCATTATTTCTCTAAATTTGCAAGGTTATCGGGATTGCATGATACCAATTCTGTATACATTAAAATGAGAAATTGTCCTTGAATTTTAAGTGAGCACATGAATGTATCACACTGTAAGGCTTACTAAGCTTTAGAGATTTTTCATTTCTTAAGTAGACCTGTGAGGTCATTGAGAGTCTGCAAGTTGGTATTGTATTGCTGTACAATTGTATTGCAATTGGTTTGCTGTAAGGAAACTGGCTGTATTTCTAAAATGCTGTAGTACTAAGCAGTAGATGGCTAGGAATTTGCTTATTGACCGTCTGATCAATGAATTTTCAGGTCGTTCTTAAAAGGGTAGAATTTCTTCTTAGGCATTCTTCCATCAGTACTGACACACAAATTCCACTTCTGTTTGTCAAAACATACAGTTCCAGTGCTCTCAGTGTGTCTTCATAGGAGAAGTACTCCAGCTCTCTGACCATTTTTGTGTCCCTTCTTTCAACCCAGCATGTCCATTTCTGCCTTATGCTGGGCAGACACTGGATGTGATACCCCTGTTGATGTCTCACTAGGGTAGGGAAATCATCCCCTTCACCCTACTGGCCACCCTTCTTTTGGAGCCAGGACCTGGTTAGCTTTCTGGGATACTGCCAGCTCACGTACAGATTTTTTGTCCACCAGTATCCCCAAATCCATGTCCACAGGCTTGCTCTCAATCTGTCAGTTTCCCTAGTCTGTACTGATTCTGACTGACCCAGGTGCAGGACCTTGCCCTTGGACTTTTTGAAGTAGGAGTTCACATGGTTGCACCCCTCTGCCTGCCAGTGTGGAAACTGGTGGAAAGTTTTGGAAGCAGCAGTTGCTTTGGACACTACAAGTTGAGCATTTTGGAATGCTAATCTTATCTTTAAAAACCACTGAACAATAAAATAGTTGACATATGGAAAAAATGTCCACATTTGGAGAAAAGGAACAAAGGAAGAAAATCTAATCAATATGAGTTTATATAAATTTTTGCTTTTGGGTATGGAATTGAATTATTAGAGAATGCAACAGTAAGTGAGGTAGTTAAAGAGAATTAGAGAGGGCAGATATTAGTCTCCGAATGCAAAATGCCTGAAGAAACTTCTTCCTTGCAAATGTGACAAAATTATTCTTGGCATTTTTGGGTCAGGCTAATGTTAGTAGGATGGAAATTTATTTAACTATCTGTTCTTCTAATGTAGAGGGTTTCTCTTAAAGCTATGAATCTGTGGATTTTAGGATCTATATGAATCTCTTAAGTTTGTATAGATCTTAGGTATGACAGTGTAGTTTGGTTTCCTTTCAAACTTTAGTGGCTGATGCTGGAATCAAAATATTTTTTATAAAGTGAATCTAACTTACTTTATTATTGTTAAAGGAAAACTGTGGATATGTTAAGTCAGAATTTTACAGAAATAGAAGATTGATTATTGCAGTATATCATATCTGTAGATGTTCTCCTTTTAACTACCATCAGTTCAGAATGAAGGATGTCTGTTGTTCATGACCTATGCAGACTCCTTAATTTTTGTAAATCTGTAATTCAAAGTACTTTTTGGCCATGTTGTCGTGTGACAGTTCTCTCAAGCTCTCTGCGTGAGGTCTTTAACATACATTTGCTTGCTCTGGCTCTTCTTAGCAAGTCTTCTAGGCTTGCTTTTATATAGATACCTTGAGATCGAATACTAGTAATTTTGTTAATGCAAGTTTGAGGTGGTTGATAATCTGTGATGAAAAAAGAGTTTCAAGCACTGACTTAAAACTGACCATATTGCAACTTTTTTTGGACTGTTTTATGTTAGCCTTTAGTAGTGGTTTTATTTACAGTTTTCTGCATTGGGTGTTTTCTTGGCACAGTTTGGATCTTTTGAAATAACTTTTTGAAAGGTAGCCTGTTCTAATGCTAGGGAAGTACACAAAAGTGCTCTGATTGAGTACTGGTTCCATGTCTGAGAATTGGAACTCTGCAGATTGACTGCTAATAATCTGATTTTAAAAAGTTGTCCAGCTATACTCTCAGTAGTTTACTGTGATTAATGAGTAAATGGAGGATTGTGTTTTTATTATTGACAACACTAGGTTAGAGATTTTTGGTAAATGTAATTTTCTGTTTTCAAAAGGAAATATGGATGTGAGTTCAGATTTATCTACAAGCAGGGTTAAAAGTTAAATCAACCATTTGCATCTTGTTTTTATTTGTTCTGCTTGTTTCTTTTATGTGTGTTTATTTACATATAAATGTATGTTACTTTAGATTGCAGCTTCTTATGGAAAGGTGATTTGTATCTTTGAGCCATTTAGCATCTTGAAGCAGAACAGCAGTCATCATAATGTAAGTATTTAATCAGTCCTTAATTTATTTGAGCAGTTACAGAGCCTGATAGATTTTACTTTAAAGTAAAATTTGCTTTAAAGCTGGAGCTTTTTTAATGTCTTCTTTTAATGCTAGAATAAAGTTGAGACATAAAGGTGGTCCTTGGGAAGTGAAAAGGGTGAGATAAGGACAGAGGCCTGTAATTTGAGATAGTTTTGAGCAAGATAGGCTTTACTCTTAATGCTTCATATTACTTGCTTATGTAACCATGCAGTTCATAACCAAAATACACCAGAATCCAAAAACACATACACAGCCCCATTCTGCCATGAGTGTAGGCATTAAAATAGAAATTTCTTTTTGAACCAGCCTGTGTAGCCTTTATGTTTTGGTGTGTTTTGCGGTTCTTACTTTATCTTTTGCTTATGAAATTATGTGCACTTGGCCAAATTGCAATAGTTTCAGAAATCTGTGGCTTTTTAAAAATGATTATACTTCAGTGTTAAAATGGTTGAATAAGAAAAATATTCATTCTTTTGGGGCTTTTGGTGACAGTGTTTTAGTGATTAGCATCGAGAATCTTAATTTCTGAATAATAATATGATTTAGGGCAAATTACTTAACGATGTTTCTTACATGAGGAGGCAAATGGCTATAATTTGAAGCATTAGATTCTAATTGAAGACAGTTTGTTGATATAAGAGCTTTGACAGCAATTGCTCCAGGAGCTTATGTCTCCCTCTTCCGGGGCTTGGTCACCATTTGTATTAACAAATTGTTTATATCACCATCTAGTGGATTCTCCTCTTTGTACTAACCAACTCAGTCATAAGATCCTCAATGTACATGTAAACTTGTGGTATATATATTGTGGTATATTATACATTAATTAATGAGCTGGAAATTAACACCTACCTAATAATTTACATCACTGCAAAGCAGTGGAATAAAATTACTGTAAGATGTGCGTTCTCACGCTCCTGTGAAAATTTTGGACGTACTGCTCTTGGTTTTGGTCCATCCACCCCATTTTCCAGTAATGATTTTCTATACTGGTAAAGAATACACTTAATTTGAAGCATCAGAGTTGGAGTAGTAACTGTAAGCAGCAGGGGAAGCACTCACCACCCACGATTTGCTTTCAAATGTTTTTTAGCTGAAGAAATACTCTGTTACTTCATTCTTTCAGTTTACTTTTATACAATGGTTTCCAGCATATTGTTCAACTTTTTTGTAAGATTGTCGTCCATTTACTGCAATGTTCAGGGTCTAAAGAACCCCAAAAAATCCAGCTCTGCAAATACTCTGTGTAGGTCCTTATCTGCAGCTGCTTCTTACTGTCTTTTGCCAAACTTCTGAAAGACTGAGTTGTCATATTTTAACTTCACATCTATTTCTGTGTGGTATTTTTGGGGTAGAGGATGACTACTTTAAAGAATTAAGAAAGAATTGGCTGGAATAATCTGGAATTAAGAAAGAAATTGGCTCCTAATATTATTTCCAGAAATGTTTTCTTTTTCTTTTATAAATCAAAGCATCAAACCTTTTTGGTTTATTACAGAAACAGACAAGATAAATATTTTGTAAACTTAGTCCTCAACTTGTTCTAGAGAGTGAAGCAGTGGTGCAAAAGTGAAAAACACTTGACTGTCCTGTTGTATATTAAAAGAATAAAAAAAAAAGAGTGAAGGGGAAATATCACTTGTTACCTTGACCTTTCTGAACTCCTAATTCAACAATGGCACAGATATCAAACACCAGGTGGCTTTAACTTGTGTAATTCTTGATATCTTTTCTTTCTTGCAAAAATAAAATCTTACTTCCTCCTAAAACAATTCTCAAATTCCAGTAATGATTTTATATACTAATTTTTTTCAAGCTAAACTTTTAAAATAAGAAGTTAAAAACCTCGTAAGTATGGCCACGTTAGTGAAAAGCTATTTCATTTTAATTTCAGAATGAATCAATTTTTATTAGATAAACAGTAACTTATGTTAAACATCTTCATAAAATCTAGAGAATGCAGTGAAGATGTACTATTTATATTATAAAAAGAGGACAATGAAGAGTTTTCATGCTAATGTTTGTAAATACTTAAAATTTCAGGTGTTACATTACCAGTGGCAGAAGAATGCTCAAATCTCACTGGAAGCCATAGTGCATAATCTAACATGGGATCCCACAGGTATGGACAGATTAAAAGAAACACTGCAACTAATTTTTTTACTTTAAATTTTGTCATTCCTTGTGGACAAGGTAAAGGTTTTTCCCCTGTCCTAGCATGATAGAGAATATCAAAGTGGAGTGAAATATACCTTTTGTCACTTATTACAGGAGAACTAACATACTAAGTGACTAAGTGCATCTGTATGGTCTGGCTCGATTATTCTTATCTGAGCCAATAAGAAAACGTGGCTTAAATGGTAAATATTTGTTGAGAAGAACTAATGTCTGCAGTAGACCTAGGCATTTCTTTTAGAGAATAACTAAAATTTGATTAATTCATAGTTTGAACTCTAGGTGCTCAAATCTACAAAAAAAAAAAACACTAGAAAAGGTGTATCTGCCAGTTTATTTTCTGCAGTTTCAGCTTTGCAGAAATTTTTTTCCTCTCTCTGTAAAAGTCTATAGTTTGCTACTTGCTTGTTGTTAGATTTTAATAAATATTTGTTCCAGGTACTCGCCTTCTGACTGGTTCCAATTGTCTTCAACTTTGGTCGAATGTTCCATTGGAGAACCCTGCTGACAATGACAGTACTGAAAGAGCAGGTGTTGGACTTGGAGAGTGGAGATGTATCTGGCAATGCAAGTAAGGAATCCATTTAAAGACAAGTAATTTCCTTTTCTTTACTGATTCATAACTTTGAGATTAAATACTTAGTGTAGTTATGTGAAATGCTATTGCATACTGTAACTTGATAAATATTATTGATGTGAGATAAGTTTTTATCATATTTCCCTTGACTATGTGACATTATTTCCTCTTATGAGATCAGTTGCAGTTGGTTTTGGAGCAATTCTTCAGCTACAAACAAGACTAGTAAAATACTGAGGGTAGGCTAATATTGAAGCTCTCCAATAAGCACTCTTCTTTGTAGCAGGAATAAGGTGAAAGCTGTGTAATTGCTGTCAGGACTGATTAAAAAAAACCTTCCTTCTTTGTTCAGTGTACTCCATTGTTGTTTCCTTCTTACACGTCCACCCCCTGATTTTGCACGTATACTTTTTTTAGATTTATTCTGGGTATTTGGAACAGTCAGGGTTGATACATTCTCTTTTCTCTGTCTCTGAATTCTCTTCTTGTGTTCATGTTGATACTGATATTTGCATTTGTATATTGTACATTCTGAAGTCTTTTAGTTTAGTACTTAAGTTTATAAGACAATTTAAATCGTTCTGCCATAAGTAGACTTTGCTAGTGTGGTGGGGTGGGTACATGGTTCATGTGGGAGCAATCTTCCATATGGCCATCTCCTAAAGAAGTTTCCTGAAATGGCTGACTGAGCAGACCCACCTGAGGTTACTCTTTGTGAAGCACTTAGAATTCTAGTAGGTAGTTCTATAGGTAGTTTTCTGGATGTATCAGAAAAACATCCATTTTATGATCCTTCATTGTTCCTTTTTCTCTTTACTTGAACTTCTATCAGTGAATGTGTTTAAAAACCCAAGATCATCCAAATGACAACTCAAAGACTTTTCTTGGCATGTGATGAACTTTCTAATTACAAGGAGTTGAAGACTTACTCTATTTTTTGAGACATCTTTGGGCGTTCATCTCTCAGCCTAAGAAGAGAAGTTAGCCTGTAGACAGAATGCCATTGAGTATGGCTTTAGGATCTGGGGTTCTGGTAACAGTAGTCAAGATCATACAGAGAGTACTTTTCTTCTGTCCCTTGTGTAACAGGTTTTGCATTTCTGTCGTGTATAAAGACATAAAAAAGCTTCTCAGCTCTCCACGTTCTCCTCTTTTAAACTCTCTTTGTGGGAGACAGCTAAGTGTTGCTTTCTTTGAATGAGTAGGTCCTGGAAAGGGTCAGCAGAACTTGCTTTTTTTGTTTACCTTTTATGCCTGTATGTCTTCTGGCATTTGTAGTGCAATTAGATTTAGAATAGGTTTTTCTTGTAGAGAAGTCTGCAAGAACGTTATTTTGCCCCTGCAACTATCCTGTTTTAATCCCTGAAGGAAACATTCCCAAATGTTTTCATATTTGCCCCAGCAGGAGAATTTTGCTTAAACCTGGATGACTTCTTTGATACAGGGCTTTTGTAATTGCCTTGCTCTTGTTACTGCACATAAATGCACCCTGCTTTATTGACCGTAATTTCACTTAATCACCTGTGAAAGTTGGGCCTCAACAACATGTTACATGTTTATTAAATTCAAGACAAAAATGTACACTGTATCTGTGGTGTGCAATTAAATTTTTGTATGCTCTTGTTGCTTTTAATAAGCTTTATTACTTTGTCAATAACTGAGTGCTTCAAACCCTGTAAAAGAAGCTCATTTATTAGTGCAGCCAATTAAAGTAAAATGCTCCAAAAGTTACCACATAATTAGGTTTAGAATATTTTGGTGTAGCACGTTATAGCAGTGTGACCATTCATATAAAAGCTACTTTCAGACACTTTTAAACTACATTATTCCTTTTACACTGTTTATTTTCTTGAGTTGTAATTCTAGGAAATATGAAAAATTAGTATGTCATTCAGGAGAAGATGGAAGATAATATGGTACAACAGAGACCATTTTGAGATCCTTATAATTGTGTGAAGTGGAAGTAGAGCAGGTTAATCTGTTGGCACCTGCTTTTCTGCTACAATATTTTTGAATATTGGATATTCAGCTACAAGATTTTGGTTTTCTGGATCACTACAGCCATGTGTTGTACATGAGTTTAGATCTTAGTCTTTTGGACTTTGTTAAAACTTAACTTTCACACAACAGTATACATACTTGTATTTCAGAATTCAAAAAGTTTTGTGCATTCAAGGAAAAAAATGTCTAGAATTCGATAAAAGTTGTTAAAGGTTTTTTTTTTTTCCTTTTAATTGTCTTTATTCTATAGAACTGCTTCTCAAGTTTGTTTAATGAAATTCTCGCCAGATGGGGAGTTTTTTGCTACTGCTGGAAAGGTAAGCATTCTTTTTTCCTTAGAGCTTTGTACTAATTCAGATAAGCATTAAAGCAAACCAACAAAAACATATTTGAAAAAAATAAAGATTACTTAATGAAAAAAAATGTTTTTCATAATTTTTTGTAGTCTGTCTATGTGTCTTTACAATTTGGTAAACATGAATTTGGTAGAAGGGTGGTTCCAGGCAGGGAGGTCACGCACCAAATATTCAGTGCTTACTATTCTAAAATACTCATTTTTAATTTGTACCAAATTATAAGAAAAAGACGAGTTTTGAGGAATGGGGGAAATCTGTGGATGAAATCACTGCTAGCTATCCTGCTAGTGAGGAAATATAATCAAAATACCAAAAAATATTTTAAGAAATCAAAAATAGCTCTTTCATATGTTTTTGTGTTAACATATCTGTACGCCTTTTTGTGTCTGTAGGAGAGGTTCACATTTCCCTCCATGGGTGTATTGGCACATGGTTCATGACATTTTTTGTGGCCAGTCTCACTAGTTGGTTCTGTGTGCTCAACACTGAGCAGTTTGTCAGCAAAAGCAGAACCCCTTGGCAAAATAAGCAAAAAAATTAAAGCAAATTGCCAGTCTTTTGTTTTCCTGAAACAAGCTGATCTTTTATTTGTACTCCAAAACTCGTTGTTCAGGTTTTGTAGGCGAATAATGTCCTTACAAGTCAAAGCAGAAAAAAAAAAAAATCAAGATCATGTAGAGGATCCAGAGAACAAATGTGACAAACCCATACAAGAATTAATATTACTTGTTAAGGAGTATGAGTGGGAGAAGTAGTTGTTTTCTGCATTGAATTTCTGCTACCTACTGAAGAACCTAAAGGCTGCAGAGTTACTAGATACAAAACAACATTCTAGTATGTAAAGTTAATATCAGTTGCTGATATTTGTGAAAACCTGGTTTAAGAGTCTCAGAATCCTGAGCAATAGAAACCTGACAGAACTTGTTTCAGGCTGAAGAATAAAAGATTAATTTTTGCAATTTGCTTTACTCTGTCTTGGATGCATGAGTGAAAAATTAGTGTGTACACGTAATAAGTGGTTAGAACAGTGTTTGATTTAGTAATAATGTGGAATTTGGCTGTTTGAGTCATAGTATCCCCTAATACATGCTTAAAAAACGAAGAGTTGATGGTGATTCAGTCTGCAAATAAATCTTTTGCAAGGTAGTTGTCATGCATATTTTTGTGGTTCAGTTATGTGCATCAGAAACAGATGAGTAATGCACATCTTTATTAGTTGTATGTGGCTTTTTTCCTTTAAAGCTTGCCATTTCAGGTCATCATGCTTGATTAGAAGACTAACTTGTCAGACATTTGCTATCTTTAAGGATAGATAAAGGTGTAACAAATTTGTAAAAATTGCCTAGATTTCCTTTTCTAGGGAAACTATACTCCAGTTAACAAGCTTTCAACACACAAAGTGAAATACTGGCTTTCTTCATGCTAGATTATTATCTGTATAAAATCAAAGCAGTAAATTCTCATGCTGCATTCTTTTTGTGCTTATTTGAATGTTGTATTTCTTGCTATATGTTCTGTGATGCCCTTTACTGTCATACAAAGGAGAGCCATTCCAGCCACTTTGCAGCTAAATAAAATTCTTTGGGTATATGTTTTATGTAAAAAGGTAGTATTTTGTTATTGTCAACAATATATATATGTGTATTCCACCTTCTTTTGAAGGGTAGGAGTTAATGTTTATTTTACAAGTCAAATGTTAATGGTTTAATGGTTTCTAATGTTACAATTTGATGGAATGGTGGAAAAAGGAATTAATCTGCAAATGGCTTATATAAGGTTATATTATTGCAGAGTTTTTGACTCCAGTATTTTATGTCCTGTTATTTTAGTTTATAAATTCCTTCAAAGCAAATTACTGAATAAGTAAGAAAATTAGTAAGTAGGAAAATTAATAACATATTTTTTACCATAAATGCTTAAGTTAGTTACATGCCTGGAGAACTTTAAAGCACACCTTTCTTTCTATGTCTTATTCCTTTACTTAACTTTGTGAGGGACAATGCTGGTCAGCAACACCAACCTATCATCCCCCCTAGTAGGGTCGTGTTATGCATACCCAGGTTATTTCAATATTTTAGTGCCATTCACATTTAACAGTTGATCAGCAAGTTGTGAATCTGGGTCCAGATTAATTTATCTAGTCCTTGAAGGCACGATCAGTTCGTGTGTGTGTCTGAAAACAGGCTGACCAGTACTGAGCTTGTTTTTTGAGATATCATCTATGACCTTTTTTTCCTGTTTCCAGTTAAATTTATGTAGGGAGTTGGGGTGGTTTTCTGACAAGGTAGAATTAGTTGTATTAACATTTGAATACCATCTCAGGCTAGCGCAAGTTGTGGTTTTGTGATTAAAAATTGGCAGTTAATCAGAAGGACTTACATGAAATCCAAGTTAGTAATGGCAAGAGTTAAGTGAAAGCTCTGCTCCTTTGTTTTCTTTAAGATCACATGTTGAAGTTCCATTTATGGAGCTGTTCCTCTCAGATAAGAAAAACATTTTACTTTAAAGAAAAATGAAACCTCAGGAGATGTACCCAAAAGTACTTAAAGTGCACCATATTCTTAAGCAAGGTAATCTAATTTACTGTCCTTTTTTGTCTTCCCACAGGATGACTGTCTTGTGAAGGTATGGTACAATGCAGGGAGCTGGCGGTCAGCCGTATCACCACCTGGTGCCAGTCCAGAAAACCAAGCAAAAGAGCTTGATTTTTCATTTGTTTATTTGGCTCATCCTCGATCAGTAAATGCATTTTCATGGAGAAAGACCAGTAAATTCATGCCACGGTCAGTAGTTCTAATAACTAGTTCATAAATTGCCAAAAAAAACCCCAAACTCTACAGTCTGCCTCTCTCTACAATCAACCGCCACACAATCAAATGTTTTACTTCAGTTATTGAGTGTGCACACCTTTTATACTGTTTTTGCTCTTGAGAGGAAGGCAAGTATCCTCTTACCTGGGAAAGAATTGAAAAGGTAGAAGTCTCAGAGACTGACTTAGGCATTGAACTAAATACAAAATCAGCTCTTGAAAAGTCATGTCTCTTTGCATTTTTTTTGATTGCACTAAGTGACCATTCATGCATTTAATCCTGACTTGTTCTATCCTGATGGAATCAGAGCAAAAGTTCTGTGACTTGAAGTCCTCTTTTACAAACATTCAGATATTTTTGTGTCATTTGATTTGTTTCTCTGCCTACTACAAAGCTGGATCTCTGTCAGAAATAGTATCTGGAAATTGGATTCAAGTATTTATTTGGAGCTGATACCTTTAGTTTCAGGTGTTAGGGTTTTGTTAAGATGATTCCAAAATGACCTATGCATAGTTTTCACCAGGACTTTAAATCTTAAACTGAAGTAGTGTTAGCAGTTTTGTGGCCTGCAACCATCTTTTTGCCATGTTATTCCAAGTAGCAAACATTTGCATACCTTTGTGTTGAGCAAGTTTATGTTGTTCATTATACCAGTCTTTAAGACTCTTCCTAAATATATACTAACTCTGTGTGTCACTTTTGAAAATCCACCTGCTCCATGGTTCCTCAGGGAGTTTGCTGCTGGACAGTCTAGTCATAGCTTTAGAGCATTATGTAGAGCGAAATAGTGACCTTATATGACCTGGAAACTTGATGATCTGTGTAGTTTTTTCCACTGTCTGGTTTAGGGTAATGGGGTTTTTTGGCTATACATTTAACACAAGTTAGACTTGGAAAAATAGTAACTAAGATTAAAAACTCATAGATTTAAATTGTCTGTTGTTTCCCTGGTATTATCTGAGTTTCTGTTTTTTGGATATATATTGTTTTGTAATTGGTAGATAACAGTAAGATCTGGAATTACAATCAGATATCCAGAATATTATTAGCTTTTTATGTGAATGACTTCAAAAGATAAAAATTTTACATTTTGCTATTCTAGATATGAAGTTTTCTTTAAATTAAAATCCACAATTTGCTGTTGCTCTATTATGTGATGACGTTTGAGGTGGTTTATAGTCAGATGCTTAATCAGAGCGGAAGGCCTTTTATTTTTTTTATTTATTTTATTTATTTTCATAACAATGTATTGATGAGTTTTTCTTGTGCCAGTATCTGTAAGTTGGTGCAATTCCAAAGGCTGGTAGTGGAAAACTGTTTGGAAATGTTGGTTTATTTTGATGCTGTGTAATAGTTAGCACCTTCTTCACTCCTTAAATTTTCTTTCATTAGTGGTGCTGTCTGCAATGTACTCCTGACTTGCTGTAAGGATAATGTTTGTCGTCTCTGGGCAGAGACTTTGTTACCCAATGACAGTTTGTTGTACGGGGGAGGATACAGCAATTGGAGTGAAGCAGTGAACTTCACAAATAACTTCAAGAGAAATACTTCAAGTAAAGAAAAAGTGCAGAGTGCATTGGAGGTAAGAATTGAAATTGAACAGTGAGAATAAACACATGTAAGAAGTTGTGATTTTAGACAAGTTGGTAATTTGTATCTGAAACATGTATCACAAGTTGAAATATTTTATACTTTTATATCAGAGATGTGCATAAAATGTTATAAAAGGGTGAATTTCCTTGAAGTCTTCCTTGGGCAGGCTCAGCTGACAACTCTTTTGCTGAGCTTCTCACATTGAAGACACACTGTTCCAAAGTCACAACTGTCTATTTTTGTCTGGTGACTGAAGAAACAATGCTTTGCAGTATTTAGTTCAAAGGGCTAGGAGCAGTATGGAGCACACATTTTATATAGGTTATGTGAAACCCAGGGGTGATGCTGCCTTAAGATGTTTGGTAGGGGCTCATTTGTCACTCCGAAGTTGTGGGATGGTCTCTATGACTTCTGCAAGTGGAAAAACAGTAATATGGAGGGAAGAAAAATAGCCTTTCTGCAGTAGTCCTCAGAGCAGACTGCTCATAAGCAGCAAGGCAAGTGATTCTTACCAGATAGTGTTTTCTAACCAGTGTGAATAAGGAAGAAAGTGTAGCATTAATGGTCTGCTTCAAAGGTATGTAGAGCATATATGGGCATTGTGCTTTTATATTAATAGAATGGTGTATTTAGCATGCTCGTAGTGCATGCTATATCTGAAAAATAGTGCAGCATACCTGAAAATGGCAGGCTAAAACACACAACAGAGAAAAGGAAATAGTCAAAGAGAGGAGGAAAAAGGAAGCTGGAGAAATTTCTGTGTTCGTGTGGAAAATAAGAGGCAACATTAGAAATCAGGTACAGCAATTATGTGATAATTGAGAGAAGACTGTTTGACATGAGCATGCTGTGTTGTGGTTTGACCGGAAATGGGACATCTGGGATATGTTGTTTTGCTGTGGTCACCAATGGGTGTTCGGATTTTAAGATGGGCACCTGGTTTGACCAGTGGGGCATTGGATCCGCCCCTTGAGACTACAAACCCCAGGAGTTAAAAGCAGGGCTCTCGTCCTTCAGAGCCCTTTTGGGATTTCCGGCGTGAAGGGCTGGGCCTCCCTGCCCCGGCCCAGTTGCTGCTGGGCTGGGGGAGGGGAAAGCCACGTGGCCCATCTGCGGTAGGCCCGGATTCGGTGGAAGGGTGGGCGAGCATCGAGCGACCTGTTTATCCCCCCCCCTTTTTTGGAGACGGAGAGAATGCAGCCTGTGCTGGAAGTTTTACCTTGAAACTTGATATCATGTGCCGGCAGCACGGCTGGGAGGAGAAGGGGGGGGCAGCGAGCAGCCCAGCGGCCTGGGAGAGCTTTTAACTCTTGTGGATAGTGAGAACTTCACGGAACATTCCCTTTCCTAGGAAAGGGATAAGGGTGGAAGATGAAGGAAGAAACAGGCCAGTAAGGGGGTCTGGCAGAGAGAAAGAGAGATGTTGAAGGAATGGGGGAAGATGGAGTGGCAACTTTGCTGGACTCTTTTGTTGTAGATCCATGGACTGTTTCCTGGTGATACAGAGGCTGCATTGCAGGGGGAAGCGGAGGCTCGGAGCCAGGAGAGTTTGGTGTTGAGACCCCTCAGCCCCAGGGGGTATAGAAGAAATGGGGGGGACAAAGGTCCCAGAGATGAGAGTGTGCTCTGCTTGGAACGAGACGAGGCATCCTTAAAAAGGCCCACCCTGAAAGCAGGCCTCTGCCCCATCCCATGCCTGGTGCTGAGAGCACCTTGGCATGGAAAGGAGATGTCACGAGATAGCAGGACTCCGGGCGGTGCTAATTGTGACAAGAAGTCCGTGCTACAAGGAAGGACTCCGTCTACTCTTCATAAGCTGAAGATTTGATTTTCTAAAGGGTGGTGCCAGACCGTGTGTGGATAATTTTGGGAGATGAATTGTACTGGGATCTGCAGGAGGAGGGGGAAGTCTTTCTGTGTAGTTTTCATTCTCCTTGTGTTTTCTTTTTTTTTGTGCGTGTAGTTTAGTAATTGTGTGTAGTTTAGTTAATAAACTTTTCTTTATGTTTAAGCAGGAGCCTGCTTTGCTTATTCCTGCTCACATCTCACAGCAGGTATTAGGTAGAAGGTATACTCATGGGGGCTCTGGCTTTGCCAGGCCCAAACCATAACAAAGGATAGAAAGCGCAGCAAGTGAAAAGGAATGCCAAGAGTGTAACCCCATCTTTAATACAAATTGTGTACCTCTGTGTACCTTTGGGTGCTTACACAGGTGTTTACAGCACAAAAGGCTTGAAATGTGTAAGCAGTCTTAAAAACTAAATATTATTCTTTCTCTTGGAAACAAGTATTTGTATAAACAAGGAGGATCTTGAAACTTGTGGCCTTTTGTGGGGTGTTGAAGTGCTGATCTAATTAGATCCAAAGTACAGATTCTGTTTTTCATTAAATGAGACTACTCAGTATTGTTGCTGTGTTCAGAATCTTGAATAAGCATGGTGTGTGTTTATGAAACACAAGAGTATTTTCTGTGAAAGTACAAAAATGTATGGATATTGTCTGCACACTGAAGTATGAAGTAGTTACTACATGAAGGTATTTTATGGGCCTTCATAAATAAATCCAAAGGCACTGGTTTCTCTCTACTGCAGACTCAACACAAGATTGCAAGAAACTCAACTGATTCTTTAAGTTAGCTTTTAAGCTGAAAAATATAATTCATTAGTGCCTAGAAAACCATTTACAGATTAAGTATGTTTTTTTCTTTTGAAAGGATTTTAAATTATGCTTTATTCTTCATGCAGTTAAACCTGAGGCACTTCCGACGAGGAAGGAGGAGGTCAGGTGCTGTTGTAGCACATACTGGATGTGCTCTGCATCAGCAAGATCCTCATGAAGCTCACAGGAACATTCCTCCTCATGCAAATGCCCTTTGCCACTACCATATTGCTGCCAGTATCAATCCAGCCACAGGTAATAAATGTAGTCTTTGCTATGAAGTGAGCTCCAGTTGCTGTTGGGTATGTGTTCTCTCTGGAAACTTAGTAGATCTATTTGTTCAGTATTTAAATGATCATGCAAAATTGCTAGTATGTCGGTTTCATTTTTGCATGAAAGAACTTTATACAGTAATGAAATTATTTGAATAAATTTCCAGTGCAATAATCCTGTTTTTTATATTGTTCATCTTTTAAGTGAGATTGATAGTGTCTAAAATGGAGAAAGCTAAGTATTTGTAACTTGAGTTAAAATTTACTGTGAATTGTGTATGATACTGGGAACATACTGGAAAAGAAAAAAAAGGGTATGCTTCTTAAGTGTTGAAATAACCACACATTCATGTCCTTCTGTCTCTGAACCAAACAAAACATGCCTTCACCCTTATATTCCATAAACTTTGATATTGCCTTGCACCATAACAACCTGTTGATAGGGGTTGAGGAAACTCCCCTATAGCTGCTGATACTTCTGTCTTCATTATCTCTGTGTACGCTGTTTGTTATCCCAAGTGACCTTTAGGTGTGATAGGGCCCTGCTCTCCTGGAGGTGACTGAAGATTTCATTTTCATGAAGTGTGTGTCTGTTCATTGAAAAACTGACTAGAGATGCAATATGGAATGACCTTCATGAAGATTGTGGTGTGGTTTTCTCTGTTTGGACTTAATGAACAAACATACTATGTAATTCTTTTCTTAAACTAGTTAAACTCTCTTTTATAGTATTGTTTTTCTGTTCCTACTTAACTTGTTTGAAAGGCCAGTTTTCAGCTAAGAGCATTTATGATGAGTTCATGTTTCTAGCTGTACAGTCTGGTATGATTGGAAAGAACGAGTGATTTCCATTAACACTGCTTTGCTAAGGAAAGCTCTAAACACTTTCTCCTTTATTATAGTTCAGCATTTTGAGTGGCAGCTCATTGGTTCATATTTTAACAGACAGGACTAGAATCACATCCAGCCTACCAGAAGGAGACTTCTTACAGCTTTGTGCAGTACCATCAATGCTATCATATTTCCATGGGAAAAGTCTCCAGACATTGCTTGTTATTACCCAGTGTCACACAGGAAACTTTCTTGAAAGCATCTTGGGGATTTGTTTATTTCCTCTTATATTTTTTCCTCTTCAGATTGCTCAGTGAGCTAGCTAATCTTTTCATGTAGGTAGCACATAATCTTTGACCTTTTTTTTACTTGCTTTTAAAGCATTTTTTTTTAATACAGAATAGCTAATGTTATGATTAACCATGGTTAGCCATTAACCAAGCCCCAGGCAGTCGCTTGCTCACTCCCTGCAGGACTGGGGAGAGAATCAGAAGAGTAGAAACCTCCTGGACTGAGATAAAACCAAGTTAATAGGTCTTATCTCAACCTTGTTTTCTTTAATAGGCGAAACAAAAGCTGCACATATGACCAAAGAGACACAAGGAATGACTTCACTGCTTCCTGTGGGCAAGGAGATCTTGAGCCATCTCCAGGAGAGCAGAGCCCTATCACACCTAACAGTCACTTGGAATAACAAACACCATCCCTTCAAGCTTTCCACCTTCTTCCTTCCTCCTCCCACTTTAAGCACTGACCATCATGTCATGTGGTCTGGAGTGTCCCTTTGATCAGTTTCAGTCACGTATCCTGGCTGAGTGTTCTCCCAATGCCCCATGCAGCCCCAAGTTCCTTGCCAGTGTGGAAGTACAAAAACCAGAAGAGTCCTTGGTTCTGTGCAAGCCCTGCCCAGCAACAGCGAGCACATCTCTGTGTCATCAACTCTATGCTCAGCACAAATCCAAAACACCGCCCAGTGTGAGACACCATGAAGAAAGTTAGCTCTACTCCAGGCAAAACCAGCACAACTCTGCAAACTTTACCTTTGCTTGTGATAGACTTTGCAGCATAAATATGCCAAGCAACAAAGTTACAGAATGACAATAAAAACAATTTTGAAAAAAATTAGAAAAATTACGTACTTAAAACTTGTCTTTGGCTTTTCTAATCTTGCATTCTTTTTACGTTACCTATATTAATTAGTATCTGTTCAATAATGTCTTTTGGATCACTTGTCTTTTAACTCAGTAGATTAAAGGATAGAAGGTTGTTCTTTATTGTGGAACCTCTGAGGTAACTTTCACATTTTAAATCTTCATTTGAAGAAATAAGTGTTCTCCCTCACAGTCAAGTCTTTAAGTACCTTAGTCTAACCACATTCTTTATGGAGACCTTTTGTTTGCCCTTTTGAAATTGAATTTAGTCCAAAAGCCTAATTGTATTTCCTTTAATTTGATTTAAAGCAAATTGGTTTGTGATGTCTTACTTTAAAATTTGCCAATCCTACAGCATTTAAAAATATCTGATAAAAACTAAAGCCAGAACAGCTTTATCTCTCATTCACTTCACATTTTGAAGAATAATGCTTTCATATATACTTATAGCATGTGTGCAACAAAAATCCTTGCAACCTACTTTTATACTATAATTTTATTTCATCTGTTGTCCAGCCTGGGTGGAATTCTGTGAAAGGAATAAGCAGTGGTTGCTAGGACAAACTTGTTTCTAGGCAATTACAGAAAAAGTTACGGAATTCAAAGACTTAAAAGTTTTCTGGGAAGAGATACTGTGATTTATTAAGCAAATAGAAATTCACTAAGAAAAATGTCCAGAGCTGAACATCATTTAGAAGCTGGTAGTTTTAGATGGAAATTGGGAAAAAAAGTGATTTATTTAGTGACTTTGATAAATACTAAAAAAGCACACAGATTTATAATTAATCTGAAAATTAATCTTTCTAGTTCACTTTATTCATGCTCACTGTGTAGCTTCAGCTTTCAAAGGGCATCAATAAAATTTTTTTCCTTCAGATTCTCTTACTTTCCAGATGTATAATGATACTTTTGAGACTGGCTTTGGGCTGTGTAGGTAGATAGACTTCTTAAGTGACCTGTGCTACTTCTGCTCTGTTCCCCTGCTGTGTCCCCAACCCACAACAATACTGCTGGTTGTCTTGGTGCTCCTTTATTTTATCTTTGTGCTGTCAGTTACAGTTTTCCTTGGCTGGATTAGATGATTAGTAATTCAAATCTATTGCTGATTTTGATTAGAACAACAGATTTTGGGTGAAAAGTATTTTGTCTCCCAGGATGTGGAATTTAAGTAATGGTGCATAAATAGGGAGCAGAAGGAGAAGAGACTATACATGGAGACTTCTAGGTGGGAATTACATGCAGTTTGAGATTTTAACATGTTGCTGTATCACACATTTGAGGAGATTGCAGTAAATCACCTGTCTGCTTTTTAGCCTTGATTAATTTAGATTATGTGACTCTGCAGCAGTCTGATCCTTGCTTCTGTCCCACACTTTGTGATTTCTGCTTTATTTTTCACAGCAACATGGGATCAAATGCCATCAAACAGCCACATGAATTAACAGAATGTATCAGAACCAGAACTCCTGGGGTTTTGTGATGGTGTTCCAGAGGGCATTCATTGTGTGATCTCTGTACTAATTTTTGCTAGTGTAAACCCTATGGTCTTTGGTTACAGTCTATATCTACTGCAGCATCCTTTGTGAACTGAATATTGGAAAACTATGCTTAAATGATTTGGTTCATACTGAGCTGTAGTAGCAAAAAAAAAAGTAAATTAAGCTGCATGCGCAGTATTACATCAACATTGCAGGACCCTACTGTTATCCTAATGTAAGCATACTAAAGAACCTCTGTGTGGAACAAGTCTCAAAGCAGATGGTGTTGGTGCAGGGAATGACAAGTGGCAGCACACTTGGATTTATTTTTTTCATTGTGGGATTTCTGTTTGAAAACCAGTTGTCTAAAATTATTTTTTGACCTAACTTACTTAGTTCTCAAGAATGTCAATCAATATCTTTTTTTGATAGATATTCCTCTACTGCCTTCTATCACATCTCTAAGTCTTGGTGAGAATGAAGAAAAAAGTGGACCTTTTATTGTACACTGGCTAAACAACAAAGAACTTCATTTTACCTTATCTATGGAAGTGTTTTTGCAACAACTTAAAAGGAGTTTTGAACATCATTCCCCTGAGACTAATACTGAGGATTCTAATCAAATGGATGGCAGATCAGAAGAAGGTAAAAGTCATGCAGACATATGTCATGTAGAGAAATGGTTTTCAGTTTTTAAAGTAATTTGTAATGTTCCCCCAGGGGGAAGTGAGAGATTGGCAACTTGACATGCAAGGATACAGAGAAATTACAGTGGCATTTCAATGCATTTTCTTCTTTTGCACTGAAAGTATCTAAGTGACTTTAAAAAAAATGTATCTGGAAGTTCTGATTTCTCTTTTCGTAGTTGTTCTAGAAATTTTGAGTTATAGATGCTGAAAACTGTGTTATTTAATTAGGCCTGACTGGAGGCCTGTGTATGAAAATGTTACTTCAATATTAAGGAAGCAAGAGCAACTTTAGAATTAACTTTTTTTTAGATATTAATGTACAGCTAATTTAAATAGCTTTGTTCTATAACATAGTACACTCAATTAATTTAAATATATACATCCTGGAGATTATTATCCTTTGTTCTGTCTATGCATGCAAAAATTTGTATAAAGTAGAGGAAACGAAAAATATTTCAAATTAAGGTGCAATACAAACTGTTTTGGTTTGTTAGACACTGAGTTCTGTTAGAGGATTTATGATTGTAATCTTCATCCTTTTAAATTAGTTCTTATATGGGTAGCTTATAAAAGGCCTGAAATTAGCTCCAATGCCTGAATAACACTGCTTGTTATACTTCTGGTTTTGAAAATATATATATATATATATATGTATGTGTGTGTGTGTGTGTATGTGTGTGTTGTAGAAGCTGATGAAAATTCAGATGAACAGAAAGGAAACCAAGAGAAGAAGGAACTGGGTGATGAGAAAGCTGCTCCATATTCAAGCCTTGCTCCTTTATCCTCTGCTATTTTTGATCATGAAATTGAAGTTCTGCTTTCTGAATGGAGTAAAAATGCTGACATGCTCTTCAGTATACATCCTATGGATGGCTCCCTGCTGGTGTGGCATGTGGACTGGCTGGATGAATACCAGCCTGGCATGTTTCGCCAGGTGCAGGTACTTTATTCCTCCTGAGTTTTACATTGGTGTTCAGTGAGAAGTTTGATGGGAACCCTAATACTTAATCTTTTTTTCTTAAAATTGCAGGTGTCATTTGTCTCAAGAATTCCTGTTGCATTTCCCACAGGTGATGCAAACTCTCTTTGCAGAAGTATAGTGATGTATGCTTGTACCAAAAATGTTGACTTAGCTATTCAACAAGGCAAACAAAAGCCTCCTGGCCTTACACGATCTTCATCTATGCTTATCTCTTCTGGACACAGTAAATCTACCAACAGCTTAAAACTAAGTATCTTCACACCTAATGTTATGATGATTTCCAAACATGCAGATGGGTCACTGAACCAGTGGCTAGTGAGTTTTGCTGAAGAATCTGCTTTTTCAACTGTACTCAGTATTTCACACAAATCCCGATATTGTGGTCACCGTTTTCATCTTAACGACTTGGCTTGCCACTCAGTGTTACCACTGCTGCTTACAACCTCACATCACAATGCTCTAATTTCACCAGATGTTGAGAAAGCAATACAGACAAATGAGTCTTCTCAGTCTCAGGAGTCACCAGTAAGACCTCAGAGTAGAGGCAATGCAAATGTGACATCCCAGGATCCCAATGCTGTTTACAGTGAACTTATTCTATGGAGAGTAGATCCTGTTGGGCCTTTGTCCTTTTCTGGTGGAGTTTCTGAACTTGCTCGGATCAATTCTCTTCATGTTTCAGCTTTTTCTAACGTTGCATGGCTGCCCACGCTTGTACCCAGCTATTGCCTTGGTGAGTTTCATTTTCTGATTTGTGACTTATTCTAGAATGAAATGAATATAACCAAATAATTCACTTGAATAGATAATGCAGGTATACTTGAATATACTGGAAAAATGTTAAGCATTAACGTTTTATTTCACAAATTTCACAAATTTTCAAACTGCTGATACTTGGGAATTCTTTATTCCTCTGTAAAAGGTTTCTATGTTCTACTCTTTTATGTATTTGATATTTTAGAAGGTTATGCAGTAAAGTTCTTGGGTTCTAGTGCATACTTCATAGCATGCTGAAGATTTAAATGAGGGAGATTTAGCTCTAGTTTTCAAATGGGATTCTTGTTTTCTTTTCATATACTTTGATTTGGTTGCTAAGCACAGCTTTAAATTTTGTAATCCTTGCTTGTGAATAGAAGAGGACTTCTTTTTATGCTGTATAATTTTTTGTCATGACTTCGAAAATGCCTGTTGTCAAAAAACAAAAAAGGAAGCCATATGATGTTTGAATATTTGAGCACTTTCTTCCTGCTTTTCAGGTGCATACTGTAATTCTCCAAGTGCCTGCTTCGTCGCTAGTGATGGACAGCATTTAAGATTATATCAAGCTGTAATAGATGCTAAGAAACTTTTGTGTGAGCTCTCCAACCCAGAAATTTCTGTAAGTGAAAAGCCATCTCAAGTTTTTGCATGTTATGACTTCATTCAGTTGTACTAGGCTCAAACTTGGTGACTGACTAAACTGGTTGCTGAGGATTTCACAGATTATTTTGCTTGTAAAAACAGATAAGGTAAAGCTTTTTAGCTATACTGTATTTCATTTAATCTCAAATTCTGCATAAGGTTTGATTGGGAAATATCTGTGAAGTGCTTACACCACAAGGAATCATAACTGTGTGGGTGCATTGCTATCCTGAGGAAAAGCTGAGACAACAATTCAGCTCTTGGGGAAAGGACATTAAATTGCTGTATGTGAGGCTTTCCAGATATTCTTGTCATCTTTCAGCTGTCAAAACCAAATGTGCTCTTCATAAAACAGGGAATGTTACCTCTGTTCTTACTGAATCGCAACTAGTGTATATTTTATGCTTTAGTTAGCATTTGCACAGTGATGTTGCACCTATCCAGCAGGTTGTGCCACAGAAATGCATAAAAAGTTAACAAGACCACCCCCCTGATTCTTTTCAAACAGAAATATGTTGGAGAAGTTTTTAACATCATAAGTCAGCAATCTACAGCTCGCCCGGGATGTATCATTGAACTGGATGCCATCACAGAGCTTGTAAGATCTTCTGCTGTACTCATCTTGTGTCATAATTAGCTTTTTAAAAAGCATTAATAATAAAAGCAATACCTGTAGCTCTCCATTAGGTAAATTTGGGGTACTTGGACTATTTTTGACATATTCTTGTACTTGTTTTCAACAGTAGCTGAAGTGGAAAGAATGTGAGTAATGAAAGTGCATTTTCATGAGGAGTCCTCTGTTGATGTATTTAACTTACCAAGTTAAAAGCTCCTGTGTTAGGGAGCACTATTGAAAAGTATACACCAGGATGTTCACTTCTTGTGTATTTTTACTTCTTTAGCATGGCCGGAAAACACAGTTATTCCATGTTTTTCAAGAAGACTTTATTTTAAATAACCAGGAGAAGGAAATGCCTTCAAAGAAGAACAGTTTATCAGACTTAGGTAAAGAATTTTTTTTGTCATAGAACATTGAAGACAGTGTTTTATTTTTCATTCTAAAGAAGAAAAAACTTGTTTAATGGCTTGGCTTTTATCATTTTAATGTCAAATACCTTAATTTGAAGTCTTCAGAAGAACGTAACTAGTGAAACTCAAGGATGTTTCACTTCCTTTGAGTTGTTTGCAACCAAATTATAGATCAGGTAGTTTAAATCACAAGATGCCATAATGTCCTGTGTTAGGCAGTCCCTTAACATGAAAGGGGGAAGGGTTTTAAATGTGAAGTGCTTGTAGGGTATGAACACAGACAAGACGTACTGTATCCTGTCATGGTGGATGCTGTTCTTTTACATCAGCTAAATATTGCTCCTCCTTGCTTGGCACAACAAATGGCAAGCCAAACAATTCCTCCTCACTGCAATACTGTGAATAGTGTGTGGATTTCTAGATCCTTGGACAGATCTGGACTGCTCTGGAAAAAGTGATTGGCTTTCCTTGGTGGAGTGCCTCAGTAATTTGGATATGTAGGCATTGCATTGTTCTGTCCCAATGAAATAATGTGCGAGGAAAAAGGGGTTGGAGTAAAGTTTGCGATACCAAGACATCTGCAGTACTAGATGAGAGTCCTAGAATGAAAGGAAGCAGAGTGGTGGGAAAGTGTCAAAGGAACCTAGGGAAATAGTAAATGAACTGAATATACATAGTGATTATTTGGTTCTGGAACTGGATGTTTTTAACTGAGGAAGAGTTTTGGGGTAGTGAAGATAATCCCAGCCCTTAGTGGAGTTAGAAAAATGCAATTGAGATGCTGGAAATAAGAAACAAAATAGAAAACATAAAAAGTGTTACTCTGCAGCGCAATCATATGTTTACATCTTGAGTATGACACACAGAAATAATTTTAGAACAAATAGGGAGTTACTTGATCTTAGTCAACTGTATACATCTGTATGTGTTCTGAAAGTTGGTAACAGATTGCTGCATGCCATCCGTGTAAGGAACTGGGCTAAATGGACCCTTTGAAAAACTGTTAAATTAAAACTGTATCATTTGCATGCATTCTAATTTGAAATTATTTTCTAGTGCTTTCATATTTCCTCTTTAATACTGAGATAGTTACCTCATATTGTTTTTAAAAACAACAATTCATTTATGTTTTTCTATGGTACCATAACCATTGCAATGTTAAAAGCACAGGGCAAATACAGGCTATTCTTGGTAATGTTTTATGTATACTCACACCTAGAGGGTCAGAGGAATCATAGAGGAAAAAGACTCCCTAAATTAACTCTTCCTTTTTGGTCCTAATGGGTTGACTTTTATATGAAAGAAAGAGAATACCTGGGTAAACTCTCCAGAATTGGGTGCCTGTTGATAGTACAACTCATATCTTCTTTTTGTGTAAAACTATGGCAAGTAAATTCTTAGGAAGAAGCATGATATCTCTTTCTCTCTTCTAGACTATACTATACTTGATAATACATTCTGGGATTTAACTTTAAACATAGCAAAGTCAGCCAAATGTGTTGTCATCTCTGAAAGAAAACACTGGCAGTTCTTACATGAGTAAGAATCACTACCTGTGATTGTAGTGTTTGTTGGTTGTGGTAAAAAACTGAGAAAGCTAATGTAAGAGTTAGATGCAGTCAGATCATTGCATTTCAGTATTCATGTTAGCTTAATCTGATTATTTGCTAGCCAAGAAAATTTAGTTTTGCTTTCAGATGAATAACCCCTAAGATCTTCCTGTTCTCAATTTCACCAGGAAACCAGCAGAATGGATTCTCTGAAAAATTCTACTTAATAGTGATAGAATATACACAAACCCGTTCATTACTACATATGTGGCATCTACATTTGAAAGCAATTCCTGTCTCAATAGGTAAGCCCTCTTTCTTGTAGTTTTTTTTTAAAAAAACCACTGTCTGGTGAATATCTGTTGTTCAGTGTAATCTAAAATGTTTCATATTTTTGAAAAGATTCTGCATTTGATTACAAGATTTTATCACAACCATTCTTTCTTGATTACCTACTTTTCTGATTGCTGAAACTGCTCAGTTCAGCCTGAGCCTAGAGTTTGGTATTTTTTGTGCATTCTAAGGACAGACATGCTTAATTGGCTCTAATTAAGTTAAGTTAGTTAAGATGTTTTGCTTTTTGGAAGTTCTAGTTTTCAATTTTTGAGTTTATGCATACATTTTAAATAGGAATGTAGTCTGAGCATCAGTGATGCCATTACAATTCTAAATAATTTTGACGTTCTGAAGTCTGCTGGTCCTCTTTCAAACGACCAAACTATCTCTAAAACTCTTAGGTTTTATAGAAAGGTAAGATACACTTTTGTAGTTTTCTCTTAACATTTAAAGATTTTAATAAACATGAATCTGATACCACTTACCAGAGAAGTTCGTTATAATCCATGTTTCTGTCATTTAAACTAAATCAGCATTTCTTACTCTTGCTTTCAAATAAGAGAAAAAGTGTTATTGTAATTAATTTATAAGTTAGTAAGAATAATAAAGATCTAAATTTTCTGATGTAGTTATGTGATGAGAAAATTACTGAGAAGGCTCTGCAGCAAATCTGTTGGAATTTTTGTGTTTCATTTCCAGCAATTTTATACTCCAGGTCTTGAGTTTTATCAAAAAAGGGAAGCATTCATATCACATGATCTGAGAGCCTATGTTTTAAGGAATAAAATAAATCTGTTATTAAAACATTTCTCAAAAATAACTTTCATCAGTTTGTAAGCTAAAGACATGAGGGCCATAATTTAATTTTCCCTAGCTGCAGGTATTCTTACTGAAACCTTATTTTCAGTGGATAGCCACATACATATTTCTTTGCAGCTTTTGGTCTTTTTGGTCATGCTTTGATTGTTTTATAATCTCTCAGCAGTTCTAGGGTCTCTGAAGTATTTAATGTGAGATGTCCTAGTGTTTCTCTTTAAATATGAATATAAGAATACATTTAATGACAACGAATGTAAAATTTTAAGTCAGATTTTGTCTGTCCCTTCTGGAACTACTAAAGTGAATAAAATAACTTCTTACATTAAAAGAAATAATTGATCTTTTAAAGTTAACAATGTGTACCTTTCTTTAGATGAAAAGATAGGTTCGAATCTATCTGAAGAAACAATACAAACAGAAGAATTGTATTCTTCACCAGATCCAGAGAAGATCCAGTCACCTTTCACTCAAAAGTATCGGGCCTGTAGAGCAAACCTTCAGAGTACCAGCTGGCTTACTCTGTCTTCCAAAATGGTGTACAGTCAAGAGTTGACTATGCCAGAAGGAGTTGAAATAATAAGTGTAAAGCCATCAGCAGGTTTGTCATCTTTTTTTAAAATACTAAAATAAGGATTCTCTGCCTTTCTGACTTTGGTCTTGAAAGAGCAACAAAATAATAGTGACTTTTGGATTTGTTGTTAGAACCAACATGTGTAGGTGAATCCAAAAGGTTTGCTAAAATGTACTTCCTGTCACTTAATATTTCAATCCTGCAACTAACATTAAAATAAAGCTCTTACTTAAGAGAATAGTAGAAACACAAATTTTGTTTTGCGGTCATTCATGAAATTTTTGTAGGATCTGTACTTAAATGTTAAGGTTTCATCAGCAATCTTTTTAAAATACAGTTTTAGATTTTTCAATGAAGAAATATTTTTTGGCAGAATATATGTTAGTATTCGTGTTTAAATAATATTTGACTCCTCTCTGGGACACAAAATGCAATCAAAGGGTAAAACGGTTTCATGGTATATTTGACATATCGTCTTCGTGAGGCCCTGTAAATGACCTCTTTGTGAGGAAGCAGTAATACTTTTTTTAATTTGGAGCCCTGAAATAGTGGCTGAATAAAAATGTTGCCAATTTGGTTTTTAGTATTTCCTCCAGTAAGAGTGTATTTTTTTCCATTTTAGGACATCTCAGTTCTTCTTCCATATATCCTGTTTGTCGTGCACCTTATCTGCTGGCTACTTCCTGCTCTGATGGAAAAGTTCGATTCTGGAGATGCAGGGTTGTCACTGAAGCTTCTTCCATGCCACAAAATGACACAGACAGTGATGTTAAATATGTATGGGAAGAATGGCCATTATTGATTGAGGAGGGACTTCCTAGTAGTAGTGCTATTAATGTTCCAGGGAGGCCAACTGATGTCAGCTGTGCACACACAAACAGATTAGCAGTGGCATACAAGCAGGCAGCATCTAGAAATAGCTGTCTTTCTCAAGATTTTGTGATGCACGTTAGTATTTTTGAATGTGAGTCTACAGGGGGTTCTTCTTGGATTTTAGAACAGACACTTAAATTAGATGAGCTAGGCACCATGTTGGACTCTGGTGTTAGTGTTGATAGCGATTTAGTGGCAGATAACCAGCAAGATACTTCTCTGTCTCATGGTGGAAGTATTATACCCAACACTAAGCACTTGGTACACTTGGATTGGATGTCTAGGGAAGATGGTTCACATATTCTGACAGTGGGAATTGGATCAAAACTTTATATGTTTGGTCAGGTGTCTGGGAAGGGGCAGGAACAAAATGGTAACGAGATTGCTGCAGTCTCCCACAGTGGCAGTCCTAAGGCTGCGACTCTTTCTGGGTTTATTTTGTTGCGTTGTGTTGACTTGGTTTCATCTGTGGAGGGGTCACCTCCTTTTCCTGTATCCTTGTCTTGGGTGCGTGATGGCATTCTGGTAGTTGGAATGGATTGTGAAATGCATGTTTATTCCCAGTGGCAATCTCCTTCTAAGCAGGAATTAGTTAGTACAGATTCCTGCAGTGGAAGTATGCCATGCCTAACTAGCTTAATGAAACAAAGCCAGTCAGCCGCCTCAGGTCTGCATCCACCAAAGAGAACTTTGACCAGATCTATGACCAGCCTTGCACAGAAACTTAGTGGGAAAAGGTCTGCCTCTGATCTGTCTATGGAAATGGAAGATTCTGGTCTATTTGAAGCAGCTCATACATTATCTCCAACTTTACCTCAGTACCATCCATATCAACTGTTGGAACTCATGGATCTCGGTAAAGTACGCAGAGCAAAAGCCATTCTGTCCCACTTGGTGAAGTGCATTGCTGGAGAAGTTGTTGCTATAAATGAGTCTGAGCCTAACCATGACAGGAGGCTCAGATCTCTGACGATCAGTGCCAGTGGAAGCACTGCAAGAGATCCCAAAATGTTCAGTAAAACAGAGACTACAGACTATATAGAAATAGACTCTGTTCCACCATTGCCTCTGTATGCTCTGCTTGCTGCGGATGATGATTCATCTTTTTCCTGTTCAGAGAAGTCCAATAATCAGCATAGTCAAAATAAAAAGGATATGCCCAATGACAGTTACGAAAATCTCTTCCAAAATAATGTTATAAGTACAGATGACCTTGTCACATTTGAGGCAGATGAAGACAGTTCAAAAGTCATTGATCTTTCTCAATACAGCCCAACTTACTTTGGACCAGAACATGCTCAAGTTCTTTCTCGTCACTTGCTTCATTCAAGCCTGCCAGGTCTGACTAGGATGGAGCAAATGTCACTGATGGCCTTGGCAGATACAATTGCTACTACCAGTACTGACATTGGAGAAAGCAGGGACAGAAGTCAGGGTAAGCTGTCTCTTCCAAGTTAAATGTACTACTGTGCTTCACATCCGTTCCAGGGGTTTTTTTTTCCTATTGTGGAATATTTTTGTGGCTTGTAAGATGATGATGCACCTTCATTTCATGGTGTAATTGTTTCAAGACCTATTGCTTGGATAAAAGTAAAATTTTCTTTTGCCACTTGGTAATGCCACTGTGAATCTATCAGTCCACATACTATAATTATTTTAAATTCACTTTTGAAGAGACAGGAATGACAAATATTTGTTGTACCGTGTAGAAAAAATGAGGAAGAATTTGATTTGTTTTTTTTTTTTAATATATAACTTTTTCTGTCCCTTGCATTAAACAGAACAAATAACTTCAGAAGTTTTTATATTTGAAATTTTCTTCTTTCTCTCCTCTTGAAGGGAAGAATTATGGACTAAGCTATCATTTACAAATTCCAAGTATTAGTAGTCACAAATTTATATTTCTTCTATTAAGACCTACAATACTTACTTGGATTAATTGCTGTAAAATGTGTGTAAAAATATTTATTTCCAGGTGGAGAAACTCTCGATGAGTGTGGTTTAAAATTTTTATTGGCTGTCCGGCGTCACACCTTCCTAACAACTGCGCTTCCTCCTGTGCATCGAGCCCAGCTGCTTCACCAAGGTAACCAATGTCTTTTCTTAGATGAGTTGGGTTTTAGTGATGTAGCTGCCCCTGTGAATGGTGTGCTGTTGATGTGCCTCTGCAGAATCAGTAATTTAATTCATTGGGGTTTTTCAAGAAATGTTGTCTAATGTGAATGAGTGCTAGAGCAGAAAATGTCTTGTTTTGGTTGAGGTAAAGGTCTCAGAACTGATTTTTTTCAAACAAGTTTTTAGTTGGTAGGGGAGAATTTCTGTTTTCCCAAATTAAATACCCCAAATTTTCCAAATGAAATCCTACTACCATGTTGTTCCAATAACCTTCTGCAGGAATAATGTAGTAGACAATTGCACCTATTTATGTATGGGTTTGGTACATATTTGGAAAAAAAAATTACTACTCACACTTTAAATAATTATATATACTTAGTGTAATTATACAATAAACTATTTCATATAGGGAAGGTTTTTTTAGTAAAATTTAACTAGTTCCATCCTGATATTGCAGATGACAGAACGAGATGGATTTGGTAAGTGATAATCAGATGTAAAGGACTGGCTATGATTACTCCTTTAGCCATCATGACAGTTGTGATAGCATTTTCAGTTGCATGGTTGTCTCCCCTCAGCTGAATCAGAGGCTGGAATTTGCCACAACTGCCAGGGCAGAGTATTGCAGAGTTAACTTTCTGTTGGACTAATTTTAGTTGAGATACTTCTGTTTCTGGTGAGCTCAGAAATGGGTGAGAGTGGGAAGGGCCTCCAGGGCAAATGTGGAAGTGGCTTTCTACAGAAAAGCACCTGGCCCTCACTAGAGTTGCAATTATCCTTAGCCAGCTCTGTTGTTGTTTAGCAATTGCTTCCTTCCTCATAAGATTTTTTTATTTCAAGTTTTCTTTTGTATCTCTATCATCAAAGGTGTTTTTGCTCTGATTATCTGAAACTTGTGCATTTTCTAATCCAAGTCAAAATAGTGAACCTGTCTTTCAAAATTTCGAAAAATGTAATCAGTACACTGCACTTTGTGTCATGGCTAATCTTAGTGCCCCTTAGTATCCATTTGTTTGAACTTCATAGAGAAACTCTGTTCTTCACAAACTTACCTAAGGAGTTTGCAGATGAAAAATTGTTTCCAGTTGTATCATTTTTTTGCAATATTTGAAATGCAGTCCTAACAAATACCCTTAAATTTCTGTTGCCTCGTCAGCAGTGCACTTAAAAATTCAAAACAAGCAGTTTGACCTACTTTCCTTCCCCCGTTCCCATCCCTTTATCTTCAGGTTCTGGATTATTTTATTAATGAATATCTTCTGAATTTTCTTTTTCCTTTTTTTTCTTTTCTTCTTGACTGTTCATTGTACAGGTTTATCTACGAGTCACTTTGCCTGGGCATTCCATTCCGTAGCAGAGGAGGAGCTCCTGAGTATGCTCCCTGCAGTGCAGAAAGGCGATCCAACCTGGTCTGAGCTCAGAGCTATGGGTGTGGGATGGTGGGTTCGAAACATCCACAGCCTGCGGAGATGTATAGAAAAGGTAAACAGAGCATTCCAAAAATCCCCACAAAATCCTTCCAAACAGCTGTTCTCCAGTGTTTACCTTCTGTCTCTGTCTCAGCTGTTTTTTATGGCCTGGAAAGGCTCGGGAGGGCCGTGGGCAGCCCGCACTCCAAAGGACAAGAAGAGGCTTCAGGTTTTTTCTCGGTCTTCAGTGTTTATTAGTTTTTTATCTAAAAGATTTTTCTCTCGGCCCGACAGAGGTCTGCACAGCAAGTCAGCCATGAGCACGCTGAGAGCCCCCGGGGCAGTCACTTATCTTTATACTCAAAACTACGTATACAATATTTACCTATTTTCCCCAATACCTTTTACCCTCATTGACCAGTGCACTTTTAGTAATAACCAATCCCTAAATGCCAGCATCACCACAGAAGATGGAGGCCAAGAAGAAGAAGAAGAGGACACGCCCCAATTCCTCCATCTTACTTCTCTAGACCCCCCTGTACAGAAATCCTAAACCCTGTGTTTCACACTCTAATTAACTTATCCCTTCACCGTTTACCCCAGTGAAATCCTCCCATCCTCATACAGGTGTCGTCTCCTGTGTAGGATCAAAGTCCAGCCACCAGACACTTCTGGCAACATTCCAGGACTCCCGAGCCCCCCAAGGGTGGTCTTGGTGACTCGGCACATCAGTCCTGAGGTGCTGAGATCCCACATCTCCCCCTTCTGTTTGCACTAAAAAGACCTCTTTTGCTACCTGACTCATAGCACGTCTTAAACATGCAAAGATGCATGGGACAACAAGTATGAGGACCAAGAGAATTACTAAGATATAGAATCCTATCTTTAAAATTCCTCTCCAAATGGGAGAGATACCAAAGAATCCTGACTTCGCTTTTGTGTGAAATCATTGTTTTGTTTTTCATTCAAGACCCTAAAGGAAAAATTCCCCAAAGTCCTTAGTTTCTTTTTATTTCTCTTCTGAGTCGTTTTTTGCAGCCTGAGTCTCGACTTCTGTCTGAGTACTCGTCTCTTTGTTTCTCGGATCAGCGTTCTCCTGTTCTCGCGTTTGGAATGGCTTCACGTGTCGCGCTGACACCCACTTCAGACCTCAATCTGTGGAAACACAAGTGAAACCCTTGCCACAAGTGATTAGTTTGAAAGGACCCTCTATTTGTCCTGTCTCTGGGTTTCTGATCAAAACTAAAGGATTTTCCCCTAGCTTTGCCTGTGTGCTGTTTAGAAAATGTCTCACGATTGGTGGATTAGGTTCTGAGGATGAACTATTTAAGAAATCCAACACATACAGCGCCTTATTTAATTTCATGTGAGGTGTTGCCTCTGGTTCACCCCTTCTTTGTCTGTCCAGAAGGGATTTCAGGGTGTGATGTGTTCTTTCAATGATTGCCTGACCTGTGGGCGAATGTGGAATACCACACGTATGTTTGACACCCCATCTTTTCAGAAATTTGTCAAGCACCCTGCCTGTATACGTTGAACCATTGTCTGTTTTTATCTCCTGAGGCACACCTAATGATGCGAATGCTTGCAGAAAATGTCGACAAGCATGGTCTGCTGTTTCCCCTGCATGTGCTGAAGCAAAGACTGCACCTGAGAATGTATCTACAGAAACATGAACATTTTTGCACCTCCCAAAGGATGGATACTTCGTGACATCAGCTTGCCACAATTGAAGACTTTGCAGTCCCTGCGGATTGATTGCTCCGGTAGAAGAAGATGGCTGCGCAAGCTGACAGTCTGGACAAGCACTAATGATCTCCCTCGCCTGACTCTTTGTGAGACGAAAGGACTCCATCAGCGCTTGTGCATTCTGATGAAAGAACGCATGACTTAATCTTGCCTGCTCAAAAATGTCCGGCAGTGTTTGCAAAATGGCATTGTCAACCTGTCCACTCGAGCATTCCTTTCCGCTAAAAACCCCAGAAGTGTTGTGTGCGCTCTAATGTGCGTGATAAAATATTCTCTTTCCCTGCTTTCTAGCAGTGTTTTCAAGCTCGTCAGATATGAGTATAAAACCTCATTACTGACTTCTTTCAAGAACGAACCCTCCAATCTCTTGACCACACCCGCAACATATGCGGAATCTGTCACCAGATTGAGAGGCTGTTTGAACAACTGAAATGCTCGGACAACGGCTGCCAACTCCACAATTTGTGGAGAGCCCTGAACCATCCTCACGTCTGATTCCCAATCCCCTGTCGCTGAGTTTCTCCACGTGATCACTGACTTGTGTGTCTTCCCTGAGCCATCTGTGAACACTGTGATCCGGTCCAAAGGTTCTTCACTTATTCTTGGTTTCGCTCTGTAACATATTTGTGACTGCAGTATTCTATGTTGTGGAAAATGGACTGTGCAAGTTCCTGGGAACGCTAACAACGCGATTAATAGGTCTTTCGATAGTTGCATTGCCCAATCGAAATAGTCTCGCTTCAGAGGTAATCTGATAACTGAGAATTCTCTTCCTGCCCTTGTCAGCAACCTTGTTCTCGCCTTTATGATGATTTGTGCTGCCATCTCTAAATCTGTGAGAATTGTTTTTGCGGGCCTGTGTGGTAGGAAAATCCACTCTATGATTATCAAAGAGTCCTTTTGTGATTCATCCCATTGGAAGATCAAACCATGGAACTGTGTTTTCTTCCCCAGCACTGCCAACTGAAAAGGCAATGTTGGAACAAGTCAATGTGCCTGCCTTTTCTGTATCGCGTCCGTGACTTTCTCCAACTCTTTCTTCGCTTCTGGCGTGAGTGTCCTGGGAGATCGAATGTCTGTGTCTCCTCTCAAAAGATCGAGCAACGCTGGAATGTTGCTGTTTGTGATTCCCAAAACTGGCCTCATCCAGTTGATTTCTCCCAAAAGCTGTTGTAAATCATGCAAATTGCTGATCTTAGTGCTGATCTCCATTTTTTGAGGTTTTATTGTTTTCTCTGAAATTTTTGACCCTAGGTATTTCCAAGGCGCAACCTCCTGAATCTTCGAAATGCTGATTTCCAGACCTGCCTTTTGCACCTCTCCAATCACACAGTCATGAGCTTCTTGCAGCTCCTGTTGCGTTGATGCTGCAATGGGCAAATCATCCATGTAATGAATGATCTTCACCTTCGGAAATTTCTTCCGCGCTGGTGCCAAAGCTCGTGCCACGTACCATTGACAGATTGTCGGAGAATTTTTGAGGCCTTGTGGAAGAACGACCCAATGGTACCGCTGCAGAGGCGTTTCCTTGTTGACACTCAGAACTGAAAAGGCAAATCTCGGAGCATCATCCGCATGGAGTGGAACACTGAAAAAGCAATCCTTGAGGTCAATGACCACAAGCGGCCATTCTCTGGGAATCATTGAGACAGATGGAAGTCCCAACTGAAGTGGTCCCATGTCTTCTGTGACTTCGTTGATCTTCCTGAGATCATGTGACAACCTCCATTTGCCCGATAGCTTTTTCTTGATGACAAACACTGGAGAGTTCCAAGGGCTGTCTGTTGGCTTGATGTGTCCCTTCTGCAGTTGTTCTTGGACCAGTTCTTTCAAAGCACTCAATTTTTTCTGCTCAAGGGGCCACTGATCCACCCAAAATGGATCATTGGTTTTCCATGTCAACTTCAATGTGGTGAGTGCTGCAGTGACCCCTATTAAAAATCCACTTCGATCTTCGCGCCCCATTGTGCCAAAAGATCTCGACCCCAGACTGTGATCGGCTTTTGGACGACAAAAGGACGAATGATCGCCGTCTTGTCTCCTGGTCCCGTGACAACGACGGAATTCTCACTTTGCAGGCACAGAGATGCTCCCCCTATGCCTGAGAGAGAACCCAAGGGCGCGACCAAGCTCCAACTGCGTGGCCAAAAGATGTACGATATCACCATTACATCTGCCCCTGTGTCGAGCATACCTCTGATCGCTATTGTCCTGTCCCCACATGTCAATTGGCACGTGAGCGTGGGTCGATCTTGACCTATGTGCTTCACCCATGTTGTGTGTACTTCAACATGTTCCTTCATAGGGAAACCTTCTTCGTTGAAGATTGACATGACCTCTCCAACTGCGTGTGGTGGCAATGCGAAAGCTCTCACAACCACAGTATTTTCCAGTACAGTCAATGGTGGACGAAGTGCTCTTGCCAAAACTGTCAATTCTGTATTTTTGGCCGCTGAGACAACCGTTGGATAAACAATGAGTCCAACGATACTGCATTTATCTTGCCCAACTATCAAGAAATCTTGTTTTTTGTATGAATCCCCGCAGATACCCGTTGGTATCTCCGCATGACTTTCATCTAGAAAGCATACTAGTTTTGAAGCTGCCAGTGCACACTGTGCCCCTGGTGGGAGGAGGTCTGGGTTGCTATGGAACCGACTGAGGGTTTTGCTGAGGGCATCTGCTTGTCACTCACTGATGATTGCCCTGTCTGCTCTTGTGACACCGCCAGTACTCGTGTCTGAGCGCTGGCGATTTACGGCCACACTCCTTTTCCTGTTTCCCGGATACGGTAACGGATTTCCTTCCACGTCTGTCTGGGAATAACATTCTTTCACAGAGTGTCTTCCTTTTCCGCACCACGCACAAATTGGCCTTTCCGCTTTCTGTGCTGGCGTTGGTGTATGTGTTCGTGGACAATTCTTTCTCATGTGCCCAAACTCCCCACATTTGTAGCACTGTCCTCCTGGGGGATTGCTCTTTTTCTGCATCGTTGCAAGAACTTTGTTGATGTTCTCATCCTGTTGATGGAGTATTTTTTCTAGCATCTTTTTTTATGTCTTGTCCTCTGATTGCCTTTCTGAGTGTCCCTTTATCTGTTCTTCCCATTCCTCTCTTAATTCGTTCTTCACAATCGATGCGACATGCTGAGGTGTCCCCACCTTGCTGCATGCCTCCACCATCTCTGCCAAGGATGGCCGTCCTGGCGTGGCGCTAATGACCCGTTGACAATCCGGGTTGGCATTGCCGAAAGCTAAGCTCTCCAAGAGTGGCCTCTTCGCTTCTTCAGTCGTCACCTGTCGATCCACGGCTTGCGTGAGTCGATCGATGAACGACATGAATGGTTCTGCGGGACCTTGCCTGATGCAAGAGAACGGAACATCTGGAGCTCCTGTTGGCGTAATCTGCATGATTGCCATTCGTGCTGCTTCTTTGATGTCGCTTAACACTCTTCATGGAAGCCGCACTGCTTGTTCCCCTGGGTTGTCATCTGGAGGATCCCCTGCTAACTGCTCTTCTGTGAGGTTTGCGTTTGGCCCACCTTGATATCTATTCCGCAATTCAGAAAGATACTTTCTCCACCTTTTTTCCCAGACGAGACTCTGTGTGTCAGTGAGAATCATTGCCACAATACTTCGAATATCATATGGCGTGAGGTCATACATGGTGAATGTCCCTCTTAGTAGTTGTTTGAAGTGTTGTGAGTTCAGCCCAAAAGTTTGAGCCGCCTTCCCTAAGTCTTTGAGTGTCTCATGACCCATCCTTTTCCATCTTGGATTCTGTCCCTGGGCAAACAGGATTCCCTTTGCACGAGGGAAGGCACTACTCTGCCCTGGGTGTGTTTTCTCAGCAGCTGCTGACAAAGCTCTCCCTCTCCAAGCCCTACAGGATTCCTGCTCCTGTCTGCTGCAGGAATCAGTGGTGCAAGGCAGGATTTAAACCTGGTCAGAGCCCAGCTGAGCAGCAAGTGACAGAGCTCCTGCAGCCCCCACACCCCTGCCAGGAATAAACCCATTCAAAATAGAAAATTCCAGCAGCAAGGGAAGAACAGTTGGTTATTAATGCTGGAGAGGCCACGGCACAGAGGAGCCAGAGAGCTCCACAGGGAATGTCTGACCCACAGGCAATGGGAAAAGCACTCAGCTCCAAAAGGCAGGGAAATCCTCCAGCCTGGGAGAGCAGTCCCCAAATGCTGTGCCAGGCCCTGTCAGGAGCATCCCACTGACACCCTGTGCCCCCTGCACACCCCAGGGCTCCCTGTGCTGCACTGGGGCTTCGGCAGAAGCTGTGAGGTGGAGACAGGTAATTTCACCTGAAAAACACAAAGAAACCCACAAAACACCTGGATGCTGCAATACAGGGGGGAATGACAGGAGGGGAGATGCACCCAGAGAGTTGCCAGCAGGACAGAACAGGATGAAGGCCAGAACAAAACATGTGGAGAACGACAGCACAAATGGGCTGCTAGAAGCCAGCCCAACATTCCTGGGAAGAGGGGTTTTTTCCACTCCAACCATTTTCTTTTCTAGATGGGGCCTGTACCAGGCAGCACAGCCAAGGGATGTGGAGAAAGGGCTTTGTGCCACCCTCCTCCCACAGCCCTGCGCTCGTAGTATTTGCAGAGGATGTTCTCTGGGAGCACCTTCTCCAGCTCACTGGTGGGGAAGGAACACGTGCAGCTGCCTTCCATGCAGCTCAGCTCTGACTTCCCAGAGCCAAAAACTGCCTCCTGAGCATATTTAATTAGGCACTCCTTGCAGAACAAGTGACCATCTGCACACTGAGTCAGCTCCTCGAAGGCAAACTCCCCGTAGAGGCAGCGGCACTCGATCATCTGCCTGTCCTTCTGATACTGCTCCTCGTTCATCTGCAGAGCCAGGAGGAAGTCTGCATGCTCTGCCATCTCTTTGACTTTCTGCTCATAGAACTCCTGCTCCAGCAGCACTGGGGGGAGAAGGGACAGCCTGTCATAGCTCCTCCAGTGCCTTCTCTTGTTCTCCAGGAAGAACATGCGCTTCTCAATCTTCACATCCCCTTGCTCGAATTTGAAGTCTATATAGGAATATGGATTCATTTCTTTCCTCCTTTTTCATTTCCCGCTGGTTTCAGGAGACAGCTCCTGCCACTTTTTGATAGCATCTGAAAAGGCCTTTCGTGTGATTGCATAGTGCCCCTTGAGCTCATGCAGGGCCCACTTGATGTCCTGGCTGCTCAGCATTTTGAAGTCTGCCATGAGGAGATCAGCTGCCTGGATAAAGCACCGCTGGTCAAGGGGGGCAAGTTTGGAAAAGTCAAACTAGTCCACTTTAGGCACCTTTGTCTCATCTTGGCTGGCAAGCAGGCTGCTGTTTTTTGCAGACTCTCTTGGCCCTTTTTTTTTTTTGCTTTTTTTTTTCTTTCTTCTGGCTTCTGTCCTCAGGAGTTATCAGTGCTCTCCTGGGAATTCGTCCAAGACCGGAGCTGCCCTCTCGGCTCTTCACTCTTCAGCTCTTCAGCTCTTCAGGGCTGACCCCCCCCTGTCTGGTGGGGAGTAGCCCACGCAGCGGACGCCACTCAGGGATGCCCCTCAGGGACGCCACTTGTCTCTGTCTCAGCTGTTTTTTATGGCCTGGAAAGGCTCGGGAGGGCCTTGGGCAGCCCGCACTCCAAAGGACAAGAAGAGGCTTCAGGTTTTTTCTCGGTCTTCAGTGTTTATTAGTTTTTTATCTAAAAGATTTTCTCTCGGCCCGACAGAGGTTTGCACAGCAAGTCAGCCATGAGCACGCTGAGAGCCCCCGGGGCGGTCACTTATCTTTATACTCAAAACTACGTATACAATATTTACCTATTTTCCCCAATACCTTTTACCCTTATTGACCAGTGCACTTTTAGTAATAACCAATCCCTAAATGCCAGCATCACCACAGAAGATGGAAGCCAAGAAGAAGAAGAAGGAGGACAGGACACACCCCAATTCCTCCATCTTACTTCTCTAGACCCCCCTGTACAGAAATCCTAAACCCTGTGTTTCACACTCTAATTAACTTATCCCTTCACCGTTTACCCCAGTGAAATCCTCCCATCCTCATACAGGTGTCGTCTCCTGTGTAGGATCAAAGTCCAGCCACCAGACACTTCTGGCAACATTCCAGGACCTCCGAGCCCCCCAAGGGTGGTCTTGGTGACTCGGCACATCAGTCCTGAGGTGCTGAGATCCCACAACCTTCTATTTATGTAGTTTTAAGTTGTTAGATAATGAACTTTTTCTGAGTGTTCCATGCTGTAATTTTTTGTATCTAAGGTGCTCTGTATGAATATGAGCCTCTATATTTAACTAATTTTTTTAGTACTTTAGTCTTCAAATTCCATTGTGGAGTACAGTTTTTGCTCTTAGATACTTCATCTTAAAGGTAATATTGTACAGTGCTTATTGTGGATGCTCCAGATACAGATGGAGCATTGTTATGGTTTAGGCCTGGCAAAACCAGAGCCCCCATGAGTATACCTTCTACCTGATATCTGCTGTGAGATGTGAGCAGGAATAAGCAAAGCAGGCTCCTGCTTAAACATAAAGAAAAGTTTATTAACTAAACTACACACAATTACTAAACTACACACACAAAAAAAAAGAAAACACAAGGAGAATGAAAACTACACAGAAAGACTTCCCCCTCCTCCTGCAGATCCCAGTACAATTCATTTCCCAAAATTATCCACACACGGTCTGGCATCACCCTTTAGAAAATCAAATCTTCAGCTTATGAAGAGTAGACGGAGTCCTTCCTTGTAGCACGGACTTCTTGTCACAATTAGCACGGCCCGGAGTCCTGCTATCTCGTGACATCTCCTTTCCATGCCAAGGTGCTCTCAGCACCAGGCATGGGATGGGGCAGAGGCCTGCTTTCAGGGTGGGCCTTTTTAAGGATGCCTCGTCTCGTTCCAAGCAGAGCACACTCTCATCTCTGGGACCTTTGTCCCCCCCATTTCTTCTATACCCCCTGGGGCCGAGGGGTCTCAACACCAAACTCTCCTGGCTCCGAGCCTCCGCTTCCCCCTGCAATGCAGCCTCTGTATCACCAGGAAACAGTCCATGGATCTACAACAAAAGAGTCCAGCAAAGTTGCCACTCCATCTTCCCCCATTCCTTCAACATCTCTCTTTCTCTCTGCCAGACCCCCTTACTGGCCTGTTTCTTCCTTCATCTTCCACCCTTATCCCTTTCCTAGGAAAGGGAATGTTCCGTGAAGTTCTCACTATCCACAAGAGTTAAAAGCTCTCCCAGGCCGCTGGGCTGCTCGCTGCCCCCCCCTTCTCCTCCCAGCCGTGCTGCCGGCACATGATATCAAGTTTCAAGGTAAAACTTCCAGCACAGGCTGCATTCTCTCCGCCTCCAAAAAAGGGGGGGGGATAAACAGGTCGCTCAATGCCCCCCACACCCTTCCACCGAATCCGGGCCTACCGCAGATGGGCCACGTGGCTTTCCCCTCCCCCAGCCCAGCAGCAACTGGGCCGGGGCAGGGAGGCCCAGCCCTTCACGCCGGAAATCCCAAGAGGGCTCTGAAGGACGAGAGCCCTGCTTTTAACTCCTGGGGTTTGTAGTCTCAAGAGGCGGTTCCAATGCCCCACTGGTCAAACCAGGTGCTCATCTTAAAATCCGAACACCCATTGGTGACCACAGCAAAACAACATATCCCAGATGTCCCATTTCCGGTCAAACCACGACAAGCATATAGTTGTTTTTTATAGCAAAACTGAGAAGCAAGTCATGGGAAAAGGTTCTTCTTAGCAACCTATCAGATGTGGGTACAACTTAGATATTATATGTTCATCTGTGTTGCAAATTGATTATTTTACATGATAAACCTTATGTTTTTTTGTTTTGGCTTGGTGATTTTTTTTGTTCGTTTGAAGGTTTTGTTGAGTTTTTTATATTAAATATTTTAATAATCACAGGTGTGCTAATAAGCCTAATTTCATATTCACTTGCTTTAAACTCTTGGAAAAGCCAAGTGCGTTGAGCTAGAAAATGACATGCACAAGATACTTTGACTACAAAGCACGAAGTGGTAAAATGCATGTCTCTGCTTTTACTTTCAAATCTTCAGTAATTAATCGTTACTTTATGAAACTGCCTTGCATTAAAAAATTATTACTGCCTTGCATTAAAAAAAATCCAGATAGTATGGGCCCGAGTTTAAGATTATCTTACATGGCACTTGGACTATTCTTGCTGCCACTTACCCTTTTTCCTTTCCACCTTCCAAAAGCAATCATTGGTCCCAGCCTGTTTTTCAAAACTCCATCTTGCAACTAGTAAATTAATAATAATAACTAGTAAATTAATTTTGCTGTGATGTAAGAAACTGATTTCAGATATAGGGATTCCCATTTGATCTGCAAAAAAGCTTCTTGAACTGGAAGAGCATGGGGTAAGTGATATCAAACAGATTGTTGTATCTTCACACGTTCTTACATTGGACTCATAGTGACAGTAGGGATCCTGTATTAAAGAGAACTTCAGAGCACTATGGGGTATGAGATGCCAGAAGCACCAAGAATCTCATTTAAGATTAATTTAAATTGTGATTGTTTTTTTACTTTTGAACTGTCTTCTCAGGTGGCTAAAGCAGCTTTCCAGAGAAACAATGATCCACTTGATGCTGCCATTTTTTACCTTGCAATGAAGAAGAAGGCTGTTATCTGGGGATTGTACAGGTATTCAAGCTTTTACATGGAATTTCACACTGTCTATTTTAATTTTTGGGGAAAAAGTTGAATGGGATTGTAATCCAAAGGAAGCACAAATACTATGCTTGAAAGCTGAGGTTGGATTTCTAAACTAGTCATTACATTGAATGAGTAGTTTCTAACCTTCTTATATTTCCTGCAAGAGTTTAGTTGCTATTTCTGAAGGTAGGTGCTCCAAGTTTTTGTCTCAAATCTGCTGTAATGTCAGTTACTGCTTAATTCTGATTTACTTTTGAGGACCAGCAGTGTAGTGTGTAAAATGTCACGTCTATCTTTTAGATAAGTGTTGTTAAAAATTTCACCTGCAGATCAGGGGACTGACTTATGTCTTCCTAACTGTAGTTTGATACAGCAATTCAGTGTTGCAAACCTTCTGAAAACTAATTTTCATTGTCACTTAAGACGTCACCTTAAGAAAAGCAGAGATTTTCTGTATCAGGTTTTTGAAAATACCATTAGGTTTTGTATTTATTGAAGTTTCTGCTATTTTTAAAGTACCCTTCTCAAATCTCAGTGTGGTGAGGGACTCTGTATTTCCTGATGTGTAGATCTGTATAAAATTATACTGACATCTGCAGAAATTAAGAACTGTAGTGTAACTAATAAAGAGTAAAATGTTTTTATCAATTATGTTTGATACACAGGTCCCAAAAAGACACTAAAATGACACAGTTTTTTGGAAACAACTTTACTGAGGACAGATGGCGTAAAGCAGCCTTAAAGAATGCATTTTCTTTGCTTGGCAAACAGCGGTTTGAACATTCTGCAGCGTTTTTCTTGCTGGCAGGACACTTAAAAGATGCAGTGGAGGTAAGAAAATTTTCAGTGTTTAAGACTGTTACATTGTCCCAAATGTACAAATACTTTGAATGCAGTTTGCATTTTGCATTAATATGACCCCTGAAGCTTCTTATGCTTTCAATTTTTTCTCTTCTTTCCCACCTCAAATAAATGATAAATACAAAACCTTCATCTTTACATTCCAATTCCTTTTTAGCTGTCATATTACTGATACTGAAAAGTGACACGGGTAATTTCTCTGCTCCAATACTAAGGGGACTACCTACAGTTAATCCTTTCAGATTTTTCTACCCTGTCCTATAGGAAGACAAGCATAGTTTTGCATTAGGAAGTTCCACATGTGGTGTTTTGGCAGAGATGAGGATTAGCTCCTAGAATCCCTATACAAAATAACAAGGCAAACACAAATTATTTCCTGGGTCTGAATTGCGTAATTGTGAGGAAATTAATCTCTGTGACAATAAAGGATTTGTTCTGTAAAGCTTTGTAGCTAAAACAACCAGAATCCAGAGGTAAGAGGTCGCATGTGGACATTGGTAATGATCTATAGAGTTGGTTGATTTCAAAGATCTGTTGTCATGCCATACTTAAACTGAAGAAATGCAAATCCAGTCTTGCGTGTGATACTTAGCTACACCTATTCTGCTTCATTCCTGCTCACTTTTTATGGAGTTGGTAGACCTACTTACTTTAATCTGAGCAAATTTATGTCACTTCCTATTATTAATAATTTTAAACTGAGGAGAAATGACAAAGTTTGATCATTTGAACATATTTATTTTTGATTAGGTCTGCCTTGAAAAACTGCATGATATTCAGTTGGCTCTTGTAATATCAAGGCTTTATGAATCGGAGTTTGAAGTGTCTAGTACTTACAAATCTGTACTACAAAAGAGAGTTTTGGGAAGTGTGTCTACTGGAAAAGAGAGCTCAGGGAACATTCACTGTGACCCTTTCTTGCGAAGCATGGCATACTGGATTTTGGAAGATTATAGCAAGGCTCTTGACACTTTGATTAAACATTCTGTTGAAGATGAAGGAGGTAAGAATATAGATATTTGGCCTGTTGACTTGATTTTAAATATTTGCTCATTTAAGCCACAGTTTCTTGAAGTGTCATCTGAACAAAACCAGGTACCACGCAGTTCCTCACCACTTTTAGTAAATACTTGCCGTAGCAATCTATGTGGACTTTAATAGCAAACATGAATACTGTATTATTGTTACCCTGTATCCCATGGATGCATACTTTGTCCTTTAAGCATGTAACTATCAAGATACTGAAATGACCCTGCAGTAATGCAGCTGCTTTTCCAGAAGCAGTCTAAAGATGAAGAGAAAAATTCTTAAATTAATTTGACTCCATCACAGCCTCAAACAATTTTTTTTTTTAGCCACTTATATAGGAGACTCTGGAAGACATGGTGTTTTGTAACTTTTAGGCCTTTATAACAGCTGACTACAATAATAGAGTTCCAATAGAAAGGTTTTGATACTTGAAATAGTACTAGGAGGCCCATGTGCTGCCTGAAACAGCACATGAGTCTCCTAGAGCATTTCATTTCTATGTTCACTTGCTGGCTTTCTAGGCCTTCTAAGAATTAATTGTATTATTTCCTAAAGGTAGTGTTTTCATTGACGTTAAATGCTTCAAGTCTTAGGTAGTTAGCTGGTTTCAGTCCTGGCTACTGAGAGAAATTGGAAGGGGATAAAAAAAGGCTCAAATACTGGAATTGGATAGCTAATTCGTGAAACTGGTTTTTCTATCTTGATCTCATCTTTCTGTGTAAAATAACTTTAAAGTGTTGCTAATTCTTCTGTGATCAGTTAATGGCTTGTTTGTGGTGTCTTACCTTATTTTCTTACCTAGAATGTGCATTTTTATGTAGCTCTCTCTGTTAACTGTCACCAGCTGTGCTTCTGATAGAGGAGAGTGTAAGGGTTTATTTCAGCTATCCTGAGACCTTTGAAAGCTGTGTGAATCATGCTATGCTGATTCTCATACCTCTTCAGGTTTTTTTTTTCTTGTGGACATGAAAATGAAATGAGTAGATGTTGCACTGCTGTGTAATTCATTTATTTGTATGTAATACTGCTACCATCATGTATAAATGTTGTAGATTTCCTAGTTTTATTGTAAGTTGCATTTCTTTTGAGATGTAGACAAAATAAAAAATAAAAAATTCCAATTTTTTAAAAGCAACCTTAAATAAAAGAAGTAAGATACTGTCTTATTGTCATTTAGACGTGGAACATGGAGACTTCAGAAATGTAAAATTAACAGGACAGTGGCCTTGTTTGACATCAGTAAAACTGGCCTCAGTACAAGGAAAAGAAATGATAGCTGTTTTAATTTAAAAAGTCATGCCTACTGCCCCACTCTGCTTGTTTTTAGTAGGTTTGGCAACGTCCTTCCCACTGAGGTATTCAAATGATGAAGGTGGAGAGGAGGGTGCAGTGAAGTGAACAGTAGAATGGATGTGTGAAATAGACAATAGAATTGATACTAAGACCTAAAAGCCTTCTGATGAACTTAGGACTTTGCAGATTGATTATTTCATGCAGTGGTACTTTATCCTCATGCTGCCATATCTTTTCAGATGAAGGGGATGGCTCATCGAGTTGCAATCCTGCAGTGTTTAACTTCTATAACTACCTAAGAACACACCCCCTCTTGCTGAGGCGTCATTTTGGCTCTTCTGACACATCTTCCACACACATCTGCCTAACAGTAGAAAATGGACTAGCTGACAAAATCAACCTAGGTGAAAGACGGCTGTTTTTCACCACTGCACATGCTCATCTAAAAGCTGGTTGTCCTATGTTGGCCTTAGAAGTGTTATCAAAGATGCCCAAAGTTGTCAAGAGGTCAAAGTTATTCTGTAAATCCCCTAGTTTAGTGGATACTAGTAAAGATTTCTCACCATTATCTCCAGTTAAAGAGTTTGAAACAAAAGATCAAGCTTCCAGTATTGATTGGTCACAGCCAGTATTCAATGGTCTAGGTTCATCTTCAGATTGCTCATCAGGAAAGCATTCAAGTTCCACTCTTTCCTTTGATTGGAGCCAGCCAAGTGCTCTATTCCAAGATGAACAACTGCAGTTGCAGTCAGACAGTGATGAAAATGAGGAAAGTGAAGATTCTTCCCTGGTAATGAAAGAGCTAAAACCTCTGAAGAAAACTGAAAAATTGCATGAAACAGGTTCTAGCTACACAGAATCTTTTAGTGTAGTTGATGACAAAGATATTCTGAGTCCATCAGAAGATATCATTTCAGCACAGCTGAAGTTTAGGGCATGCCTGAAAATCCTTACTGTGGAGCTTCGTACGCTATCCACTGGCTATGAAGTCGATGGTGGAAAGTTGCGGTATCAGCTTTACCAGTGGCTTGAGAGAGAAGTGGTAGCTCTTCAGAAGACCTGTGATTATGGTGTTGAAGTAGAAGAGACACAGTCAGGAGTTAGCGGGATGCCAGAGGAAGCTTCATTACATGAAAACACTGAAGACTTAGCTGACCAGGAAAAAGCTATGCTACAGAAAGAAGACTTTCAGAAACGACGGCAATGGCTTCTGAAGTATCAGTCTCTCCTCAGAATGTTCCTTAGTTACTGTATACTTCATGGCTCACACGGTGGAGGCTTAGCATCTGTCAGAATGGAATTAATTTTGCTCTTGCAGGAATCTCAGCAGGTATGTGGGGGAGCTTAGGTTTTGTTTTCTCTGCTTCAGGTTTGTAGATTTATTTGAAAGTGTTTTGTAATATTTTTGAAATTTTCCTACTGTAGCTTACAGGTGTTTTTTAATAAATCTAAATCTGTTTTTAACGGGGTTTTATATTTACACTTTATTTTTTGTTGTTGTTTTATTGAATACTTTTCCCTCTTTCAAAAGTTATTATGTTCCGTTAAAGAATATGTACTATTGCTTTGTGTGTGTTTCTTGCTTGTTTTTAGGAGCAGTCAGTACAGATACCTTCCAGCCCTCCACCAGAGCAAAACTCCATACCTCTCCTATTTGCTTGCACAGCTAGTGCCAAAACAGTGGTGGCTAATCCATTGCTACATCTTAGCAATTTAACTCATGATATATTACATGCTGTAATAAGCCTTGATTCACCACCTCATCCAGATACTCAGGACAGCAAGGTATGTATTTTTTTATAATTGTGTTGTTGTTAACGCCTGGTTTGCTGAAGTCACGAATTCTTCTTTCAGACAGCATGAGAACTTTGCGCTGTGCTTATTTGTGACAAAGTCAAACCATGAAACATAATCATTTTCTGTAGTACTTATCTTGAGCTTACAGAAATGTCCACTGATCATCTATCATTGTTGAGGCGTTGAGCATCTGGTTCAACAAGCTGTTGTAGATTGGCCTCTCTCAGAACTAGATATTTGTCCAAGAGGACATTTTAGTGGAAAACATGTTATACTGAACCATCAGCATAATATTTGTCTTTATGACAGTATGTTCATTACTTTTATGTTAATGACAGATTCTGCATTTCATTCTTAAACATAAGTAAAATTAAATGTTTAAGTACAAAAACTGAGTATAGTAGTTTTTAAAAATTGTTTCTATAAGATTTATCCTGTATTTAACCTTTGACTGGAAATAAAACTCAGTCTTTCCTGAAGTTTTGTATTGTTAGGTCCCAGATCATGTCTGCTTTTACTAAGGATTTCTAGAGAACACTAAAACATGGCTTAGTCCTAGTTAGCTTTGTTTTAGAGGGAACAAACAAATAAATACAATAAACTGTTTTTGTTTTAATGGAACCTTTTTGATTAACAGCTTCTCTAGCTTTTTAATGTTAGTGTGTTCTGTGATGCATTAAGAAAAAAGTGTCAGCTGTATTAAAAGTGCTGATCAGTACAATACTGAGTAAATTTAGTGTGTGTCCAAGAGTTGCACTAGAATTGGTCAAAAACTAAGCTGCATTATAGTTTTCATTCTGAAATAAATTCTTTGTATTCTGAGCCAGCAAACTGCTGCTGTTTTAGGGCGCAATTACATAGGATTGTTGAATACAGGCTTAATAATGGTGCTGTTTAATAATTGAAAACATTTCAGATGGAGCTGATCTGTGATTATGTGTTGGTGGGGTGAGTGAGTTTTCCCCCATCCTTTTCATAAGGTGTTAACTGATTTGTCTGATACAAATTCTGAAGCAAAAGGTGGCTTTGTAAATGCATAAGGACTTAGACCTTTTGTGTCCAGTGCTTGTTACACATGTGTATGCAGAGTGAAAGGCTGTGATACTAACCACAGCTCACTTTGGCTGTAATGAGTTCTGTATAACTTTGTCTTTCAGATATGTGTAATGCATACCTTAGCAGCGTCGCTCTCTGCTTGCATCTACCAATGTCTCTGTGATGGCCACAGCTACAGGTAAAAAAAAAAACATCACTATGAAAAGTGATTTTTAGACAGCTCTCTCATTGCTGTCTTGGTAATGGATAGGGCACCAGAAGGTCGTGATCACACTTGCCTGCATCTAGAAAGTGCTATCACTTGAATAGTTGTAAACATAACTTTTAAAAATAAATATTATTTCCCTGTTCTCTGTTTCACAGCTCATTTCAAGCAAATCAGTTCACTGGAACGGTGTACCAGACCGTCCTGTTAACTCAGCGTCATTCTTTAAGAACATCAAGCTTAGAAGAAACAGTGACTCCCAACACATCACCTGCTCAGTGGCCAGGTATCTAGACTTTTTTCTTTCCTCTTAAGGAAAACTGAGTTATCTGGATCTACTGTAAGAGCATGTGGCTATGACTTTCTAGTAGTATTTGTGACAGCTGTGTTGGGTTCTTTGATTAAAATGTTGTGGGTTGTTGTTTTTTTTTTTTCAAAACATCTGAGTTACTACTTCTGATTATTCACTAAGTCAAGTTGATTTATGTTGCTTTCTTTAACTAAAAAAAATATTAGTGCTGGATCTAGTAAAGAGAGAGCAGCTAAACTGGAGGTAGGGTGAAGTCATGTCCTGTGTGTGCTCTACGTGTACCACCTGTAGCACTAGTATCCTGCTTCTTGAGTCCTAAGGACTGGGAAGGCTGTCCTGGTTTGTGCTCCAGCTAAGAATTATTTTACCTTATGGACAACTTCTGAACTATCTTAAAACTGTTAAAAATGAGACATTTATAATAAATCATGCTTTTCTGTAGCTGTAAAAGTAATGTCAGATTTCAGGTAATACTTAGAGTGTGCTGACATTTATGCTAGTTAAACTGTGCTAGGGAGCTGCATTAGAGGGAGTGTTACCACTGTAGTACATCTAGGTATGGGCTTGAGTTTACAGCACTAACTTTAATGTAAGCATAGCCAGGAAATGTGCTTACTTATTATGAAAATTGTTTCTTAAATCAGAAAATTCCTCTTAAAAAATCTTCATGGATAACCTGAAACATCCTTTGTATTTGATGCTATGTAATTTTTTTCTTTTCTGCCAAACATTGTCACTGAATCTAGAGATTTTATCGAGGAACTAGCTTGTCGTCTGTTTTTTTGTTATTTAGTTAATCGCAGGATAAATTTCTGATGAGCTGGGCAAGGAATTGTTAGCATTTGCTCTTATGAATCACTTTGAACTGACTTTTTCTATTTTTTAGTAGATTCACATGCTATGTGTGCAAATTGGAGAGCATGACAAAAAGCAGAATTCTTTGGCCATGACTATGTGCACTTTTACTTGTGTGCACAAAGTGTCACGTTGAAGGCACATCTGAAACTACGCCCTTTTGTGGGAGCATAAAAACATTACAAGAGGTTTAGTATTGGGTGAAAGAACACTTGCCAGACAATGTGTAATGCAGGTTGATGCCCATGATTTTTGATTGGTTTTACCACTGTAAAGTGAGAAGATAGAATTTCAATTTTCAGGATTATAATGTCGTTATAATAATTGAAAAAATGTTATACATTTCTTTAACTGTTACTCCAAAACAGAAAGCTAAAAAACTAATAAATTGTTAAAAATTAAGAACTTGCCTCTTTCTCCTGAAGTTTTCAACTTGGGTTTCAATATACAAAGCTTGGAATTTTTCTGCACTAAACATTACTAAGTAACGTAGTTTGCCAGACAAAATTATATCTGGAGTATGTTCACACACACATCTATGCTTTCTTAAAGATGATGTTTATTTTATATAAACAGGAATGACGACTCTAATACGTCTGTTGAATTCTGCTGGTGAGGAAGCCCAGCCAGGTCTCACAGTTCTACTTTGTGAAATTCTAACTGCAGTCTATCTCAGCCTGTTCATCCATGGCCTTGCAACACATTCTAGCAATGAGTTGTATAGAATTATGGCTCATCCACTTAACAACAAAATGTGGTCTGCTGTCTTTGGAGGAGGAGCTCATATGCCCAGCAGAGGACAGCAGCAATTAAAGACAAAAACTGGTCAGTTCTCTTGTTTTATATATATTTGTCTTCTGGAATTTTTAAGAATATTATGTGACTGCTGAAAGCTTAATTACTTTAAGTAGCTTGTGTTCAATAAGAATTCAGTATGGTTTTTGATTTGCATAGAAAAACAAGGATCTGAAGTAATTTGTGTAGATATTGTGTAGAAGAGAAGAGTGAAGCAGAAGTGAATGCTTCTGAAAAAAGGTTTCCAAGTAGCACAGCTGCTCTAGTATGAGGGAGTTAAATTGATCTGAGAGAGTTTCCAATACTATTACAGCCTACTTTGTGTTTATTTTAAAGCTTTCCAGTTCTCTTCTAACTGGAATATATTCCCATTTTACAAATACAGTATGTTTTCTCTCTTTGACAGGTAGGCACTTCCCAATGCCTAGCCCACATCAGGTAGTAGTGTTCTCCATGGAATGCGTGGGGTTTTCCAAATCCCTTGCCTCCTTCAGTACTCATAGTCCTACCAAGCCTTCAGGCAAGATACTAGATTTAGTATTAGGCCTCTACATGCAGTTTGCTATGTGTGGTTTTTGTTTGTTTTGTTTTTTTTTTTTTGCGTATGCAGAAAGACAGAAAAACTTCTGTTTGCAAGCCATGATATCAAAATTTGAAGTAAATTTTTGTAACTAAAGAAGCACATAAATTTGGCCTTTTTAAGAAAAGAAAATTGTCAGCACTGTAGTATTCTTATGGCTCTTCATTTGAAATAAATATTAAATACAAAATTACTTTGACCATGGTTTGAAAAGATCAGAAGTGTTTCATATCTTTTTTGGAGAGCTGTTTGTTTTGCTTTTTGAATATAAGCATTATTGTGCATGTGGATTTCTAAGTGTTCATTCCAGACATTACAAGTGAAAGGCATCTTGTTGATATTCTAAGAATCCTTTAGAAAAGCAAACAATCTTCAAGTTTTAAATTGAGGGAGTGATAAACTATCCTGAGGTCCAGAACAAATTCCTGTAATGCTTTTATTTTTCATATAGTTATGTGCTTTTTGATTTACTTTGACTTCTACAAAACCAACAGCAAAAAATGCTACAATTAACTAAGTTTTTAAGAGAAGATTGTGGAACAACAAATTTAATTAAACTCTGATGACTTTCTGTATTACATCTAAATATATATGTAGAGAGACAAAATGTAACTTTCTATTAAAAAAAAAAAATTTTAATATTTAGATGTATGCTAACATATCAAAATGTCTTACTTTCCAGTTATGGAAAACTGTAAATGTGGTCTGTTTAAATATCTTCATCAGACTTCTAGAAAAATGTTTTCAGAGCAGAGATCTTTACCCCAAAGTGAGCTCTTATTTTGATTAGTTTTCTCTGTGGTACTGAGCAAACATTTCTCTCTATCACTTTAGTAAGGTAAACATGTTTGCTGTCACTGAATTGTCAGAAGTTTTAACTGGCTTTTGTTGGAAATTCTGCTAACTAGGTGTTGGTAACTCTATACTAAACTGTGTTATTACTACTGCTACCACTGGCTCAAAATGCAAAGTATTTTTACGAAGAAGTGTGTTCTGAAATGCATACTAAGTATAGTCCATCTGCTGCATGTTTTTTAAGGAGGAATGCTGGCTGCCTGATTGCAGGTTTAATGAAACTGTTGCTGGAAGAATCCAAAAGCTCTACCTAAAAATTGAAGGGAAGAAGGAACATTTTTAATACTAGATTTTAGGGGTCATCACTGAGATAGGGGCCTAGAGCTGTTGTGTGATCTCTGTCTTTGGAGTTACTCTAAAACTTGAACAAACTAGGCCATCAATTATGTCAGCCCTGTTCTGAGCAACGGGTTGGACTAAGTGTCTTTCAACCAATGTAGTTCTAGGATTCAGGACTACTTGTTTTTAGTGTGTGTTTATGTAAAGCAGACTTGGGGGAAAGGTATTTCTCCAAAGCCCTTAGTCATATTGAAAAAAATTATGAGGGGAGAAAGGGAAAAAATAGACCTCCAATGAAGCAGAGGGATTAGGATTAAAATCAGCTATATTTTTGTGCCTTTACTGTTTCTGACACCCAGAAGCAAATAGAAGTGACTGGAATGCTTATTCCAGCCAACTAGCCATATTCTTCTGTAATGTTATTTAGATTTTTTCTATATCTTACCATTTAGTTATGCTTAACTAGACTATTTTCCTTACGTTTACTTTTAGATTTTTTTGTGAAATGCTTTCACTCTCAAATGGCGATCGAAAGCTAAAAATTCTGAACACTAATAATTCTAATGCAATAAGACTATGCATGGCCTCTCCTCCTTGCCTTCTCTCCAATCCTTTAGTACATATTTAAACGTGGGTGTTGATCTCCAAGTTGGAAATTTATTTTAAGAGATGTTCATAATTCCAAGTACAGCATTGGTCAATAAAGTTATGTTATTTCCCTTTCTGCTCTTTGCTTTAGTTGACTTGAGCATGTAGTAGCTTTGAATATAAAATTTCACTTAAGTAAATATGATCTTTCTTTTAGACTCAAATGGTAAAAACAGGAACCAAAAACCAGTATCTGGTAGTCTTATAAATCCCTAACCTCTGTTAGGAATTATTTTTTATTGAAAACTTGTTTTAGTGCCTCTGTCACATAACAATCAGACAGAACAAAGCAGTTTGAATGCTTTTTAGACATGCTTCTTGTTTTTGCAGTTGCAGCAAATGATTTTGGCAAACAGAACTAGCACATGGTGTTTTGTTTTCCAACAGGCAGTTATCATCTGAAAAAGAACCTTGTTGTTGATTATAGTAGATTTTTTCAGAATCACATTTACTATATTTTGCTTGAAATCTACCTAAGCAAACTGTTTTATAATGTAAGTCTATATAGAGATGGTAAGTTCTTTGTCATCCAGAAGGTTCTTAAGGAAGAATTTGACCTTTGTTTTAAGTTAGAAATCCATAGTTTTATTTCATATATTCAGTTATTCCATGCTGCAAGAGTAAATGAAGGGAAGTTGAAAGCAATCTGCCTTTTAGTTCTTCCTGGGAAGGTGGAAAGTAACAGATCTTTTTGTTATTATTGCATGTCTTAGGACTGGACAGAAATTGAAGGATTTTCCTTGTCTGAAATAGTGCAATATTCTTGGGAAATAGCATAAATTTTACTTTTGTCTTTTAAGTAAAATGGGAGGAAAGATAAATGTTTCAAATAAAAAACAAAACACATGTAAAAAATTTTTAATTAAAAATAAATGAAAAATTTGAAAGTCTGTGTAATGGGTAATTTGAAATCCAAAATGACAGTCAGAACTTTAATGACGTTTTTAATGTAGTTAATTCTTTTAGAATGTATAAAAAGAAATCTGCTTTAATAGTGTTTGTCAAACTTAGGTGGTTGTTCTTTCATTTACCTCACATACTGAATTTTTTCCAATGGCTAGCCTGCAGTATTCTTAGAAATACAAAGAGTGATCCAACAGAAAGGGATAAAGTACTTTTTTAATAAAAAAAGTAAAAACTTAAACTTACCTTTTGAATTCTGCTTAGAAAAACAACCTGCAGAGCTATACTTGCTCGTTTCTGTATCATGCAACACTTGCTCCTTATTTCATGCCTAGTGAATTTCTTTTAATTAGTTGCTAAAATTTAGCTGGAAATTCATAGTAATGCATGTGCATGCTCCTTAACTGATAAGTTTTGAATAATGAGATGAAAATGTCTTGAACTGCAGTTGTTGTGGTTTTGATTTGTAGCACAGGTAAGTGGATTTCAAATACTATCCCTAACAGAAAAAAAAAAGATACTATATAGAAGTGCAACACATAGTGTTATGATATTCCTGTTTCAAGATGAAAGATGGGATGTCTTCATCTTTTATTAGATTCTATATATGAATTCTTTTGTGGCTGTTGTGCTTTAACCCCAGCCATTACACCCTGCCTCCAAATGTCCTCCCCCTTCCTCCTCCGTCCCCCACCCTATGTACTGACCATGATGTCAGGTGCTCTGGAATGTCCCTTTGGTCAGTTGGGTCACCTGTCCTGGCTGTGTTTCCTCCCAGCCCCTTGGGCACCCCCAGCTCCCTCGCCAGGCTGGAAGTGCAAAAACAGGAAAGGCCTTGGCTCTCTGTAAGCCCTGCTCAGCAATAACAAAACATGTCTGTGCTATCAACCCTGTGTTCAGCACAAATCCAAAACACAGGCCTGCACCAGCCACTTGTGAAGAAAACTGACTCTGCCCCAGCCTCAACCAGCCTAGTAGTTCAGCTGCTTGGGGTGATAATGCTTGTCTTCATATGTAGTCAAAAATCTTTCTGAATCCTGGAATAACATGTTTATTCCTGGTCCAGAAATGACCAGAAGTAATGAAAAAATTGCACTGACTAGTGTGAGTGCAGAGAATTTGTCCCTTAGAAGAAAACACATGAAAAATTGTGAGTATGAAAATCCTGGAAGATATTTTTTTTTAAAAAACCCTTGTATTTAAATCTTAATGGCCCAGAGTTACAATTGTACCATTGGCTTGGTTTGTGTTATGAGTAAGTCTTATATATGGAAAGTGTTTGTAAATTACCACTGTTTTTCTTTTGTTCAGACTGTTAGACCTTATCTTTTCAAGTGACTGGAATACCCATAAGAGTTTTGAAAGACATTGTCTTTCAGGCACCTATCAAGATGCAGAAAGTCTCCTGTGGATAAAACGCTAAAAAAATAAGGGTATAGGAAATATTTCATGGTAGTTTACTCCAGGAACAGATAGGTGTGCTGGCTCTTCTTTTGCCATCCTCAGCATTATTAATAGGAGAAGGTAATTTTGGAAGCTTCAGTAGTTGTTAGTTTTGATGTTCATGTTAGTTCATTCTTGCAGCTGGTCTGGCCCAACATGTTGGTGCTTGAACTCAGTGATAGAGATATCTGTCCCTCAGGTGAACTCTTTAAACCTACAGAATTGCTTTCTTGGCTCATACTTACTACTGCTGTTAAGGTAGCCCATACTCCTCTCTGCTTAAGAAAATGGACTCAGCTAAATCAGTGTTCCAGGTTTTGTGGACTCCAAAACGATGTTCAAAAAATCAACTTCCTTTTTATCTTCATATGTAAGCTTCCTTTGTTTTACCTAAGTCTTGAACCCACGCTTAGGTTTCACTGTAGAAACTGATTTCTGCACATTCCATGTATCTGTTTGAAAACAGAATAAAAAAAATCTTTAAAAAACCCCAACCATACAACAACAGCAACAAAACAAACACAAGCTCCACCTTATACAATCAAGTAGGAAGTTGATTCAAGTCCATTTACTTGGTTACAAAAGATGGCCAACAAATCTCCAAATGTAATTTCTTTTCTCCCTTGTTGCTTTCACTTCTGATGTGTTCTGGAGAGTCAGAACACTGACAGTTGGTAACAAGTGACAGTTGCTATCATTCCTCCTCTACTAATGGAAAGGCTGTATTGGAGCATGATTCCTAACAAGATCCAGAAGTATTGCAGGGTATGAGGGGATACAAATATGTTAAGATATTCCTGAAATCTTGAATGAGGTATTTCCTTCAGTACTGTAATAATCAAGAATGAAAATAAAACTTTCCATTGACACTTCTTAGTTTGAAAGAAGTCAGTGTTGGGGCAAGCGAGGGGACCTCGCTGCTTCTTGGATTGAGGGTGTTACTGCAAATAATTAATCCTTCCCTGTTTAGTAAGTTGTATATTAGATTGTGTTAGTTAAAATGTTATCTTTTGCTGAAGAAATGTATTGTCAGGGCATGCGGATTTAGCAGAATTGTACTACTTAGAAAAAAATACATATCTCCACTAGAGGGAGACATGGAGTCACAAGTTGGAGGAGGAATGGCAAGCTTACCTATTTGCAATATATATTCTGAAAAATAAGTCTCCTGGCTTGTTTTAAAAGCTAATCAGTATTCAGTAGTTCTTATTAAGTAATTTAGTTTTGCAGGATTGTTGGCTTGAGTAATAATATTTGTCACCTTTGTAGGAAGAGATCTTCTCATGCGGTTATGGGTGTATTATTTGCAGGGAGTTTTTACATTCTGGAGTTCTAGTTAGATATTAGTTTTATGTATTTGAGGATTAAAATGCTCTGTGTTTAGTTGTTACATAAATGCTAAGGTGAAATTCTGCAAACTTGTAATGATGGAAATTTTTACTTTTCATTACAAATCTGTTTATTAAAAGCAATAAGGAGGTAGAGCAGAAGGTTTAAAGCAACATACCCTATTTTCTTCTCACATAGATGATGGAGAGAAACAGCAAAAACATTACAGGCTTTCATCAAAAACCTCTGCAAAAGAGAGTTCTCAGTTGCCTGCATTGCCGTTGGTAGACCAGCAATCATCATCTTACAAAGAAAGATTTATCCCTCCTGAGCTTAGTATCTGGGATTATTTCATTGCAAAGGTAATTTTTTGCTGTTTTGACAATTAAGTGCCTTCTATCACTTCTGGATTGGTAGTTTTTCTCCTCTTAGTCATTATTCTAGGTACTGATGTGATAGAATTTGCTTGTTTTTATTGCTCATGTGTAGCTTTTTCTAAAATGGAGCCTATACGTATTTTTGAAACAGCTTTCTTGAAAACTCTTGTTATTTAAGGTTTCTTTTTTTCAGATAATGATATGAACAAATATCAGTAATGTAAAAAATAGTTAAGGTGTTAACTTATGTATGTAGTGCTTATGGAACATTATCCTTTTCATGAGGTACAAACTCCAAATGTTACTAAATGGAGTAAGACGATATGTCTGCTTTTTATAAAAAGCTTCAAGCATTGTAACTATTCAGTTTTTAAAAGGTAATTTAGAATGAGATGTTGGCTAGAAGATATTTACAGATTTTTTAAAAAATTTTTAGCCATTTCTTCCATCGCAAAGTAGAGTGGAATATGATTCAGAAGAGAGTCAGGAAAGTGATGAAGATGATGAAGACAATGGTGGAGATATGTTTGCATCAAATTCACATAACCAAGAGCATTCTAATTCAAATTCTTACAGGTAAATAACACTTCAGAATGCAAGATATTTTGCCATGTCTAGACTTGCATTTCTGCTTTTTTATTTTTGAGATAATATACCATTTACTTGAAATTTTTATGTATTACCCAGTAGTTAACTAACTGTAGTTAATTTTCAAATCATTATTTTATTCATTTTATTAGTATGTTGTGTAGTGATTTTTGAATTCAAAGTACCTATAATATTCTAAAGTATGGTTTGTAGTTTTCAGTAGTTTATAATGAAGATTTGAAGGTCTAAATTTAAAACCTAATATTGAATAAGTGAGAAAATTATTTTCCTATTAGTAAATGACTTACTAGTGCTTTCTTGTTAGTTGGTCACTGATGAGATTGGCAATGGTTCAGCTGGTACTTCACAATTTGAAGATTTTCTACCCTTTGGCTGGACATGATCTTTCAGGTAATAAGCGGCAGAGTCTCTCCATACCTAATCAGCACATTAAAATCAGCAATGTGTTGAATAATATGCATATGTGGTAGCTTTTAGTTCAAAAGTTCTTAGTTTTTTAGTGATACGGGAATAAATGTTCTGATAGTGTTTATCATACAGGAGGTGTATTTATGAAATGACATGGAGGGTGGCTGAGATGAATGGGTGAGAAAGAATGCTCAGGTCTCCCTCTACTTACGTTTTCTTTGCTTTTTAGTCACATAATCATGCTTGCAATATTTATTTCCTGGTACAATATTTATTTCCACTATATTTTTTTTGTGATTGAGCTAACATCATACCTACTCCTTGTTTCATAGACTCATAGAATGGTTTGGTTTTGGAATGGATCTTTAAAAGTCATCTAGGTCCAACCCTGGCCACCACATCGTGGACAGGGACATCTTTTACTACATGGTGTTGCTCAAAGCCTCATCTGACATGACCTCCCACATCTGGGGCATCCACAACCTCTCTGGCAACCAGTTCCAGTGTCTCACCGCCCTCATCATAATAATGTCTGTCTTTTATGTGATTGAAGTCTCCTTGCTTGGTGTGAAAACATTACTCCTTCCCCTATCACTGCAGGCCCTGGCAAAGAGTCTCTGTGTCTTTCCTGTAAGTCTTCTTTAAATACTGAAATACTGATGTATTATGTCCCTGGAGTCTTCTCCAGTCCAAGCTGAAGAACCACAGCACTCTCAGCCTGTCTTCACAGAAGAGGTGTTTCAGCCCACTGTCCTGTTTTTGTTGCCCTTCTTTGGATCCCCTCTACAGGTCCCTTTCATTCCTGTAGGGTTGTCCCCACTCATGGATATGGTATCCCAGGTAGAGTGTCACAAGAATAAATTAGAGGGGCCAAATTCCCTCCCTCACCCTATTGGCTGCTCTTTTGATGCAGCCCAGTGTGCAGTAGGCTTTTTGGTCTGTGAGCCAAGTCATGCCCAATTTTTCATCCACTGGTGTCCCTAAGTCCTGCTCCACAGGGCTGCTCTCAGTCTGTTTATCACTCAGTTTTGGTACTGGTGATTGCCCTGACACTTGTCCTTGCTGAAGCTTGTGAGAGTCACACGGGCCCACTCCTCAGGCCTGCCAAGGTCTGTGTGGGTGCTGTCCCTTCCCTGCAGGAACACAGCTGCACGGCTCACCCTGGTGTGAGCTGCCTGCAGGTGCCTCTCACTACCCTTGCCTGTGCCATTGTCAGAGACATGGAACAGTACCAATCTCAACATGCATCCCTGAGGCATGACACTTGTTACTGATCTCCATTTGGACGTTGAACCATTGACTGTAACTCTTTGGGGGATGTCATCCAACTGGTTCCTTAGCTGTCAAACAGTCCATCCTTTTTGCTCCAGCGGGGAGGCAAAGATGTGTGGGACACTGTCAGAGGCCTTACAGAAGTTAAAAGTAGAGGACATCAGTTGCTCTTTCCTTGCCCTCCAGCACAGTCAGTTCACAATAGAATGCCACTAACAGATCAATTGGGCACAATTTGCCCTTTGTGAAGGTGCGTCAGCTTTCTCTTATCCCCTGCCTGTCATCCATATACCTTGTATCTTCCAGGAGGATCAGTTTCATAATGATCCATTCCATGATATAATCTTTCCAATACTGGAGAAATCTGTTCCTTTTTTTTAGCAATAATAGTGCTAAGCAGTTCATCTTTTTATACTTGCAAATATCTACTTGAGGTTTGAAGAAAGCTTCCTTGTGGAGATATTCATAATAAGCTTCAGTCTTCACCTGCTGGAATTATCATTATCAAGGTTACAACGGAAAGGGGAGGGGTTTTATTATTATTTACTTGTCTTTCTAGAGCTTCCAGTTAGCTCCCCGATATGCCATGCAGTTTTGAAAACTTTACAGCGCTGGGAGCAAGTTCTTCTCCGACGTCTTGAGCTGTATGGGGGTCCACCTCAACATTATATTTCAGTTCATGCTTCTGAAGATGCCCTCGCTGCTGGTCCTGCGTTGCTTCGACACAAAAGTTTACTCGAGCCTACAAACACTCCTTTCAGGTGAGTCTAATTTCTGTAAACACTGACTGTAATATCTTTGATATAAATCGAGTATTAGGTTGTTAGTGATAGACTGCGACTTCAGTAACTATGTGAAATGAAGGGTATGTGTCAGATTTCATGCATATCTGGTCCGAAGCAAGAGCAGGAAAAATGTACCACAGTTTTTAATTTTTTTCAATTCTTTTACTTATGCTTAATGTGGATTTTGAGTTTCTCTGGAAAAAGTATGCTTGACAAAAAATAAAGAATAAAGCATTCATCTTGAGAGATAATGGATATGGATTAGTGACAGTGAATTAAATGATTGCCTCACCTTTAGAGGTAATAAAATTATCTCACAGTCTTATCAGTATTGTTACCTAAATTCAGAGAAGAAATACTTACTATTTATAATGCTTGCATATTTATGACTTAACATAATTGCATGTTCAGCCAGAAAGTGTGCTCAGTCTCTCAAAGTGTAATTTTTATATAGATTTCCGCCTTTTAGTGTTACTGACACTTGTGGATTTCAGAATACAGATAGTCTGGCTTTTTATTGTAAAATATTTAATCATGGTCACACTTACAGTAACTCACATTGCTTAAAAGTGATCAGTTTAACATGTATCTGCTGTCTGACATTATTTTTAAATTATGATTTAAAGCAATTCAGAGTTTGATGGATTTTGGCTTGTCATAAGCAGCTATATATAGCAGCTGTATTTGTGTTTATAATTCTTGCTTGAGTGTGTCATTTCTAGGGATAAGCATAAACATTTGAATTTTGATCTGATTCCACAATCCTTCCAGTTTTGTTACTAAAAAGTCATGGATGCTTCAGAGAAGTTACACAGCTGATGATGTGTTCCTAGCAGGAAGTGTTAGTCATTCATTGTCCATGTGAAAGAATCACTCTTTAGGACTTAACAGAAATGATTCATATTCTAAAGAATGAGCTGGACTAATAAATAGTTGGTATGCTGCTCTTACCATTGTGTAATCTCTTAAAGAGATTTTCTCACTTGTCCCAAGATAGAAGGAGAAGATGCTACATACTCTATTTCTTCATCCTTTTGCACCTCCTCTCAGGAAGAGGGTATTAAAGTGCTTTCAGATTGGTCTTCGTATACTGTCTGTAGCTCTGTAGTTTTGCTTCAGCATTTCTTCTGACTGTAGGTTGATTAGAATATAAAATACTGCACTCTTGTATAAGTATGTGCATGGTGCATTTATTCAACTCTGTTCTTTAGATCTAGCAGTCATGTTGCGCTGTCTGTGAAGAGGCTCTGGCAGTACTTGGTCAAACAGGAGGAAGTCCAGGAAACTTTTATCAGAAATATTTTTACCAAGAGGCGATGCCTAAATGAGGTTGGTATGGTATATAAAATTCAGAAAATATTGCAGGTCAATCTGTCAACTTCCATTTAAGTTACTTGGCTGGCTTGTTTACTTCTGCTGCATGAAGGGTTGATGTACTTGTCAACGACTCCAAATCTGTAGTATTTAATGCAAAAAATACTTGTGCCTTTTTCATAAAATACAAAAATAATCAGACTTTGACTGTAAAATGAAAACTAGCACAATATTGCTACAATCAGTCTCTTCTTTAAGATCAGTATAAAAGCTGCCTCAAAAAAAGGACGAAATGGACCATTTCAAAGATTAAAACCAGTAAACTAATGAGCCAGAGTATCAAAGTTTTAGTTTGTCCCTGCCGTAGTCACTCTGGCTTTTATTCACTGCTTATGATCTACCATGTTATGATTCAATTTTAATAAGAAAAGTGCTCATGCAGCAATTACTATTTCTGTCCCTGATTATTTTTCACAGTGTCTAGTTGGATTCCTGTTCCAGATGCAGTTAAATGTTTTTAGTTTTAGTTCTGTAATGAGCTTTTGGATTTTTTTATCTCACTTTCCTTCTTTTTCTTACTTACTGCTGCTCCTAATTTTGAAAGAATTGCTGGTATTACAGAAAAACTGCAGCATAGCAGAAATGGAGGAGAAAGAAGCAGATGTGAACAAATTAAATATGCAAGAGAAAGAATATTCATGACTAGTAAAGCCATGAAAGTGGAGAGTTCTGCATGACCTAACCTTTGTCCTGTCACATCTAAAATATTAGCTTGTTTGGGTAATGTTGGCTAATTGTGTTCATTACAGAGTGCTGTTAAAAAGAAAATTTTTCCTCTTTGCCATTAAAAGTGCACCACTTCTGACCATATCTTATGTTAACACAGCCATGTTATGCTGTATTGACAGATATCATGGAAAATTTTAGATGTGTTTTATATGTTATGGGTAGGCTCACAGCCTTACAGAGCATAATTTGCTTTATTTTCTATCTTGTTGCTGATAAAATGTCAGTGTAGACTGCCTATTTCTCCAGAAATTTTGCTTTTGGGATGGACACGGTGCTGTTACAGTACAGAGTAAGTAAATCAGTGTATTCTGTACTGAAAACAGAGTTTAGAGTTTGTTAATTATTCTTACTGTATAAAATATGCACCATGTGTTTGCTGACATGCTGTTGTGTTTCAGTTGTCCTGTGTTTGGGTAAACAGCAAGGAACAGGGGATTTCCTTTATACCATGCATGTTAGGTCTTATCTTTATGCTTTGTTTTGTGTTGTTTCTTTTCTTGGTGAAGTCCTTAGAGGAGCACAATGACACCATGAAAAATTCTGTGGTGGAGGAGCCCATCATCAATAAGGTACACAGTAATAATTCTCAAATTTATTAGACCTAACATAATTATGAAATTTTTTTTTTTGTCTAAATGGTGCTGATCTCACTTAAAAAAAAAAAAGTCTTTGCTCACATAGCAAACAAACTTCAAAATTTAAAAAATGCAAGGGATTGAGTTAAACAGTTTCAGAGTTTAGCTGAAACTTAATTATCTTAGCTGCATCAACCGGGTACAAACAATATCTGTTATCAACTTCTGTAGATTGGCCAAGTGAAGAGCTGAAGTTGAGATTTGCCCAAGTGACAAAAATTCAGTAGTGGTATGATACACAGGACTTACAGAACCTTTGAGTTATGAGTTACAATAGTTGCTTATAAGTGAAGGCGGTGAGCTGCACTTCGATCAGATTTTTAGCATGATACAAGTTTGCTACTGAAAGCTTTCACTGAACCTTATTTAAAAGATGGTGACAAATCAACCCATATAACAGTGTTTTAGCAACCATCTTGAAGGATTGGTGTGACATCTTAAAAAGGTAGAGTACTATGCCTAGATACTCAAATGAATACCATATTCCTTTCTTTTAGAAAACTAGTGTGAGGACAGAAATGTGAACCCTCTGTGGCTTGGGCTACCTTGTTAATCTTAATTATGTGATAATGCAATATTAGCAAGTCAGTAATTGGAACTGGCTGGAGAAAAAATAATTTTAATTTTGTGCAGGTTTGTTCATCATAAGACACAAATAATGGTTTTGTATCTGTTTGCCACTGCAGTTTTGTCCAGCATTATATACATAAAATCAATGAAGTATCAATTTTGTTTTGACTTGAAAAAAGATATTCTACTTCTTGGTCTGTAACAGCTGTTTTTTTAGACTTTGTAAAAGACCTTTTTCAGTTCTTTGACAGAAAAATCATACTGTTTTTCAAGTAAAATATTATTGTTTAAATCTTTTAAAGCACAGAAAATTAAGAATTTGAAGATGAGAGGCTTGAAATAGTTCTGCCTATTAGTTTGGGGTTTTTTTAAAATTAAATATTATATTTGTAACTCAGGTTTGAATTCTTAGGTCACAATTAATTTGGCAGTGTTATTGTTCTTACTGTAAAATTACTTTTTAACAGTCTATGTCTGTAATCTATCAATTTAATTCTTTCAGTTCTGAGTTCTTTAATTTTAAAAAGGACTTGCTACAGTGCTGGTAAAGTTTAGAGTTTTGTTGTGTGCTGGCATGTACCTGATTGCATTTTTAAAATACAAAATTATAGACAAAATACAAAAATATTCAAATACAGCATTAGATTGCATGGGAAAAAGAAAGTCGTAGCAAAATGTTTATTGTTCTGACATGTACAGGATTCCGGATGTATATAATTGCAATAATTGTGATTAGATGCACTGATGAAGTTCAAATTCATTTTCCTATTCAGGAACTTGCCTGCACCTTCTTTTGAACTATTTAATCAGTTTCAGGGGCAAAAGGTGGTTGCTAAGAGTAATCATAGACTTAGCAAACTTTTTTGAGAGCAAAACATCAAAATTCAAAATTGCAATCAACAGTGTGGTGCATGTAGCCTTGCTAGTTTTCAGCACCCCTTAAGAACTTGAAAATGAACACAGTACTGTGGCTTGTGTGACAAATTAATTTTCTCTGTTGCTGTGGTAATCTTAACATGGCAATGGGAAGCTATATTTTTACACAGAGCTGGTGTAGTATAATTGTTACAGGCTATATTTGTTGAGTTTTCTTTGAATTAAAATTAAGGGGGAAAGATTTTCACATGTAACATTGTTATGTCTCTGTACTTTCAGTAAGAAGTGGTATTGCGCAGAAGTTTGCATTTAAATGTGCCTTGTTTTTTAAATATAGATGGAAACAGATTTGGGATACCCTGGTGGCAAGGCAAGAATAATCCATAAGGAGTCGGACATCATTACTGCTTTTGCAGTCAATAAGGTGAGTATAAAGGAGGTAGAATATCCCAATTGCTGTGTTTTCCACCTGATACACAGGCACACTGTGACTGGGTGAAATAGGCTTTGCCAGCCATCCTGCTGTTTTTAGCACCTACAACTTTTAGCAGTCCCTTCTCTAAAGCACTTCAAAATTACCTTTTCATGAACAGTTCTACTACAAATTTTCTTCTGTTGTGCAGTGAATTGATCAAAGGGGGAGGTGGCTTCAATTTTTTTTTTAGGCTTTTGTGTAGGAGTATTTGTCCTTTTCTGTCAAACAGGAAGTTATATTTTCTCTGTTCTGCCACGTAATGCTTCAAAACTTGAAGAGGGGAGCCTGGTTGCAAGCCTTACAGTATAGTTACCTGTTGCTTATTGTCTGAAAAAAGCAAGGAGATACTTGAGCTGCCTGAGAGGTACAAGATGCAAATAGTGTGTGATACTATCCCACATGCAAATAAGTTTTGAAAGGGAAATGTCAAGTATAAGTGTATGTTGACTTGTAGATGTAAATGTTTGGGGTTTGTAAATTAAGTGTATATTTTTGTGAGCAACAGTGCCATAATCGGAAAAAAAAAAGTCCATTTTTGAGGTTTCATTTTGCATCTGTCTTTCTGCATGGTTTTTTTTTTTTTCAGGCAAATCGGAACTGCATTGCAATAGCATCAAGTCATGATATTCAAGAATTGGATGTTTCTGCAATTTTAGCTACGCAAATCTACACCTGGGTTGATGATGATATGGAAATAGAAAATAAAGGGTATAGGTTCTTTGTTTTCAGTATCCCACTTGAGTGTGCTTAAATCAGAGTAACAAAACATGGTATTTACTGTTGCTGTTCAGAATCTTAATTTGAAATATTTTCTTCATCTCTAGGGCTGATGATTTCCTAGTTATACATGCTCGTGATGATCTGGTAAATGTTCAGGGAAGCACTCCTTATACTCACAGTAATCCTGGCACACCTATCAATATGCCTTGGCTTGGTAGTACACAAACTGGCAGGGGTGCATCTGTGGTAAGTCACTTGTCAAAGATTAGCTTTTTGTATTCTATCTACTTCTTTCCTTTTATCTGTTCAGTCTTACTTGTTATATTTTGTAGTAGAATACAAATATAAATATAACCTAAATATATACAACCTTTATATAACTAAATATAACCTTTCTGTTATAAAACCTTTCTGTTGTAAATCCAGGCAAGCTGGATTTTTTTGGTAACAATTCACTTAATAGGTTAAAATACTGCCCAGAATTTAAGGGACAGCTAAATGAGCAAAGCTTTCAGTCAAGTCATACATGCCTTTTTTAAGAGCATCATTTAAAAGCAATGAATCAGGATTTGGGTAAGAAGTTAGACTATAAATTCTTCTTTAATGACTTGAAGCTGAATGGTCTATTTAAAAAGCATATATTTAGCAGGTTTCGGAATATAAATTCATAAGGATTGGGTAGAAATGTTTATATGAAATTTTGTGGTAGCTTGTATTTTAAGCATAAACTTCAGCTTCATTCTGAGCTTCAGAAAGTGATCTTGTGTCTGGAATGAAGCTTGGCCCTGAGCAAAAGACTATTAAGTTAGATTTAATTTAGATCAAATGATAATCATAGCCTGGCCATTGACATTCTTATCTTAGTTCCTGTGGAGCATAGATGGAGATCTGTTGATTAGCTGGCTGAGAGATGCCTATTTGGAGACACCTAAGGGAGCTGAAATGGTCATACAAGACACCAGTATCTCAGTCCTTCTGCACATAGAATGCAGAACGTGGAATTTTCCTAAATAACCAAACGTGTTAAGTCTTGAGACTTGGCTGTACTTGGTGTCATTTAACAAATAAAGGCAAGTTGTAACTGGTGGCAAAATTAAGTAACCATATGTTAATTAATATTGTTGTTGACTTGCAAATAGCTGATGAATAGGAGAAGTAAATAAGGAATAAGCAAGATAAGATTGATAATGTTTTCCTCATATAGAAGTGGGTATTGTGCCAGTACCTACACCTCTGCCCTCGCTTTAGGAACTACTGATCCTAGGTGGCAGTGTTGCAGCTCTGCTATTTCAATCGGGTCTCTTGTGCAAGTATTCTTTTAATGCCTTTGCCACTTTCTCCTGTCACTTTCATTTTTTAAATATATATATACATACAGAATCTTTGTGTTCCTGTATTTCTCAACCTTAATTGTGTAATATATTAATGTAAATGGTATTTACATGGCCTTTTGTTTTGCATGCTGTAAAACTTTCTTCCTGAATATATTTGGCTATGCTCGTGTTGAACGCTTTTGCTGTTAAACTTTGGACCTAAATTTTGTCTGGCATATGGTTTGACTGTGGCCAACAACCCACTCCAGAACAGAACAGCACCTGCCCAATAGGGAAGGAAGACAGAGGTACCTAATGAAGGACAAAGTAAATGAAGGAAAAAATAGGAACTTCAGGGAGGAAATAGTGATGCTGTGGAAGAACTGGAACATGGAAGAAAAGCAGCTTCACTAAGACCTTTCTTTTGCTACCGTTTTCTACTTTGTTCCTTCAGATACTGCTGATTCTTGACCTCATCTTTGCTTTTCCATAATGTGCAGCCCATTTAGTAGTTGTAGCCCACTGTTTTGTACAATTACTGGCTGTCCAATCTTATTGTCTTTGCTTCACTTTCATCAGCAAGGGACACTCAGGGAGTTAAAATTTTATTAGCTGTAAAGTTTTTCTGACGCTCTTCACTGTTCCCTGTTTACACAGCTCATACAAGGAAGTAAGGAGGGTCAGACACTTCAGCACAGTTTGTTTACACAGGTCTTACAGGAGGTGTTTGTGAGAGAGTACTGGAGGGAGTAGTATGTATCTACAACTCTGAAACTCAGGCATTGTTACCAACAGCTTGTCATACAATTCAGTGTGACTGACACCAATATTATACAGTTTAACAATGGGTGAGATGGAGTTAAAGCGCATTTTTATTTTTGAGTCTTAATGTACATTAAGGCACAAATCACCCAACTGTCCAGCAAAGCAATCAGTGTTCTAGCCATCAGCTGTTCTAAGGGCAAACTGAGGGCTAGCAGTGTCAAATGTCAGTTACATTACCAATGGAAGTATTTGCATTTCATAATTGTACTTCTAAATTGGAGAAACTGTACCAAAGGGTTCTGTTAGTGTAGCCCTTCAAAGGCACATTTCTGTAAGTCTGCATTTTTCCAAAGCATAATCCAGCAGGGCTTAGGGGATCATGATGCATGCTTGTCTGTTGAATGGAGGAAGATGACTTCCATTAGCTTCTGGGTAAAAGTTAGTTGCTGTAAAACTCAATACAGCACTTCATTTTAGTGAAGAAATAGAGTGTACATGAATTATTGTTCTTCCATTTACATTCAGAAGATAAGCTGTGAGTTTAGAGAGCAAAGTATTGCAATTATAAGTGCACATACCACTCTGTAAATGTTTGAAGAATGTCATTCTCTGTTGTCCTGAATTTTAAAATGTATATATAAATTTACCAAACTATTTGGCTTTTTCCTTGATATTTAAAGTACTTAGAGAAAAAGAAAGTGAGATATAAATTTCAAGATCATATATTTTATCTTTAGAAAGTGTTTTGGAATGAGCTGAGGAGCACAAGGCTTTCTCTTCAACAGTGGTAAAACTTTGGGAATTAAAAGATCTAAATCTGCTTCCAAAATGTAATTAAGAGGATTGTGGTTATTCCACAAATCCAAACCCAGCGAAATTTTTACAAGAAAGTAAATTATTTCCCTTTTGAGTATTTTTCCTCTTTTTGTTTGCAAACTGATAATTTAGAGGCTATTTCTTTTAAACTCTATTGATCGTATTTAGGATTATAAAGCACATGAAAGTTTGTAATTCCTGCCTCCTTCCAGTTGACACCCTGATATAATTGGAGGCCAGGGGAGAACAGAATAATTGAAATATCTCATTGCTATCTACTGCCCCATGACAAAGCAGTGTTAAAGTACTGTACAAAATTACAGTAGTTTAAAGCCACAGTTGGATTCAAAGATGTTAATGGTCTTTTCCACTGAAAGTGGTTCAGTGCCAGCTTGCTGTTGGTGGGTGGTAAGTGATAAGCTGCTGTGTTGAATATAAGTGCCCTGGCAGCAAAATTTCGTATGTGTTCTCATTTGAAGTTAGCACCTGCCACAAATATCTATTTTGCCCTTCTCAAATGTTGAGGTAAATAATACATGTAAAAGCAAACCAAATCCAACAATTCTCTGAGGGAAGAGGGTCCTCAAAGAAGTCAGATACTTTTGAGAGCTGTTGGGGAGTAAAAGAATGAAAACTTTAACGTACATTAATAGAAAGAAAAGGGATGAGACAACACACACACAGATGTATTTCCATGATTAAAAAATCTTTACTCTTTTTTTCCTTTTTGTGTTGAATATATAATTTTAATACCTGGGGGTTAAATGTTATTCTCTAATGTCTCCAATCCTCTTCGCACATTGAGTTCTTCCCAGTTGGAATTAATAAAATGAGAGAAAACAAAGATCTGGGTGATACGCCTGGCTCAAAACCAGTTTTGGAATTTAGGAGCAAGCATGCTACTGAAAATTCCGTGGATCTGTGTTTGCAAAATTATGAATACATTTGAAGAATTTTTTAAAAATTTATTTTATACCAGTTTACTTATTTTATACCAGTTACATGGTATATTGCTTGTTCTGGATGGTCACAAATAGCCGCTTTTCAATCAATGGCAATAAGTTAACTAGACTTGAAAATAGATATATTCCTTCCTATTTTTACTTCTGTTAAAGTTTGTTTACCTCTTTCTTTACATGCTTCTGCCTTTCTCTTGCTTATCTTACAATATTCAGGAATATTCCAATAAATTTAATGGAATCAGAAAGGAATTGGCAAGAAAAGAGGTAAGACTGCAGTCTAAGGAGTGTTTTTATTTGGATCCATACATTTCTGAAGCAAAAGTTTAAAATTTATCTAGATGTATAAAGCTGCAAAAGTGCTAACATCTACACTAGTCTTGGAAGACACAGACTTCTGAATCTCTAAACCCAGTACTTGTTTTCGTTGGAGTTTTGGTAGGAAACAACTCTCTGCAATCACTAATTATTCTTTACTTTGATACCTTTTTGTTCAGTAATAATGTTTAATTTTTTTCTATTTTTTTATGTTGAACAGATGCTCAAGAAAGCTATTAATAATGTCAGAAGAATGGCTTCTCATCCAACACTGCCATATTGTGAGTTCAGGTTCTTATAAAAACCAGAAAGGTTATAGAAAGATGATATATTTCTTAGTAATGTGTTTTTTAGTGTGTTGCTATTTTGTACTAGCAATCTATTATATGTTTTGAAACTTCTTTATAGGCCATACTTACTGAAACTATTTTTCATTTTAAAAACAATATTGGGAGATGTAGAATAGCCTTAAGAAACAGCAAAAAGTACTGTATTTCTCTCTTATTTGTGACTACAATGAAAGATAGTAGCAAAAATGTTATTGTCTCCAAGTAAATATAAATAGCTTCATATTTCATGAGCATTTAAATACAAATCATCATCCAATAGTGAATAACAGGACTTTGAGTTGCAGTGGTACATCCTGCTCCTACACCAAGACAGACACTATGGCATAATTTTTGCACTAGTTATTTTGAGATAGTGTGAGTTTTCTTGAAATTATAAAAGCTGCAACTCTTGCGAAAGGCCATTTTCTGTTTTCTGTTGCAGACCTGACGGGTGCTCAGGATGGAAGTGTGAGAATGTTCGAGTGGGGTCATGCACAGCAGATCACATGTTTTCGACCTGGTGGCAACTCACGGGTAACTCGAATGCGATTCAATTACCAGGGAAATAAGGTAACTGACAAAATGCTTCTGTGTGCTTTCTCTTCTCCCCTCCTCCACTATAACACAAATTAGCAGAAACATCACATGCTTCTACTTTAAAGTATCTTCTCAAAATTGTGGATATTTTCTCTGCAAAACATACTTATGTATTTACTATTACTGTGTACTTTCTTTCAGTTTGGAATTGTTGATGCTGATGGATATATAAGTTTATATCAGACAAATTGGAAATGTTGTCCAGTTACTGGAACTTCACCTAAGCCATATTTGGTAAGCAGAATAATAAATTAGTTTCCATAAAGTTGCATTGTATTCCCTAACTTCTTTTTCCCTTCAGAATAGCTAGGAGAGGACAAGGATTGTGATGTTAACTGGTATTAATCAAGATTTAAGTTATGTATTGCTGCCATCCTGTGGTCTGTATGATAGGTTCTTACACTCTAATTATACTTGTTAAGTGGAGAGTGGAAATTTTAACATGAGGTCTGAAATAACTTTAATGTTAATTTAGACTTGTCAATAATTGTCACTTGTTAATTAATGGACAGTTACATAGGGCTGCAGAGTATATTTCCATAAAAAATTAAGAGTCTTGCAAGGCCTACCAGTACCTTTGTATCCTATGTTTTTTAAATTTCTTATGAAACACCTTTTCTTCTTTTTAATATTAATATTGCCTGCTTGCACAAAATAATTCCTTTTTAATTAAAAATTTCTAACTGTAATTTTTCAGACATGGCAATGTCATAACAAAACAGCCAATGACTTTGTTTTCATCAGTTCATCATCGTTGATAGCTACAGCAGGATTTTCTTCTGACAATAGGTAAGATCTATTGTGATAATTCATAAAAGTGAAGTGATGCCATATTCTCTCTCCTTTCCCCCACTTCGGTTTTTTTTATGATTCTTCTTAAGCAGTTTAAGAGTACTTCTGCTTGATTTCTTTCTTGGCCGGAGAGAGAAGCAATAAGCAATGTTTGCAGCTAAATTCATGTGCTTGTTAAGGGAGGTTTCATGGGGAAGCACAAATGTCCTGCTCATGTTCTCTATGAGGAAGAGAAGTAGAAAGGAGGTCCTGAGTGATTTGGCCGGGAATCCAGTGAGGGGTGTGTGGCAATGGTTTAAAGCTGTGCCAGGGGAGGTCTGGCATGAGACTGGACATCAAGAAACATTTTATTGCCAAGAGGTTCAGACATTGGAACAAGCTTCCTTGAGGTCAGTCCCCAGAGCCTGTCAGAGTTTGAGGCATTTGGACAGTGCCCTTAATGACATGCTTGAACTTCTGGTCAGCTCTGAAAGTGTCAGGTGGGCAATTGCATGATCCTTCCAGGCCCCTTCCAGCTGAACTATTCTGTTCTATGCACATGAACCTGTCATAAATTATTTTTATAGCTCTAGGGAATTTGCACAGCTCTAGGGAATTTGCATAGCTCTCAATTTCTCATTTGTTTCCATAACTAAGTATTGATCAAAAAATACCAAAACCTGCTAACATTCCTGTGAATTAAGCTACTAAAGACTGTTAACATAAATGCTTTATGGAAATAGCCAGTTGTAGAATAATTACGTAGAAGGCATGTTCTTGCAGCATATGATAAACTGTGGAAGTAATTTAGGATCTGCTCAGACATCATCATTGAGAGTCTGCTTACAGTGCTTTATGCCTGAGCAAACCCTTTTAAGGTACAGATGACTCTTCAAGAGTCCAAAATACCTCTGAATATGTGTTGCTGAATTAAGCCATGTTTTTTTTTCTACAGAAATATTTGTCTTTGGGATACTCTGGTTTCTCCTGCCAACAGCTTGGTGCATGGTAAGTAAACTACGATAACCAAACTGTTTGAACACAGTATAAAAAAGTGTATTTGTGAGTCTATCTTTATGGAAGAGTTACTGTGGGAAGTGGCAGTAAAACATCTTTCATTGTTCTGTGTGAGTGCACCAGTGGGAGTATAAAACCAGATTCTTGAGAAATTGCTTGGTGTTCATATGCGTGATTGGTTTCATGGACATGAGCACCTTCCTTTGCATGCCTTCTGCCCTTGTATCACAAGTGCAAGCCAGACATTTCTGTTCTTTTTTTAAAAGGCTCTGGGCAGCTTCTGCTTCAGATCAGTTACTCCTCTAAATTAGATTTTGGGGGTGCAGAAAGTATTTAGCCATGTTTCATTAGTTTTATTTAGCCCTGTTTATTAGTTTATTTATGTAATAATACTGCAAAGTATTATTACTAATACTTTGTTGCAAATAATACAAGAAATGCATTTTCAGTATCTGAAATACAGAATTGAGATCAGAGAGTTGTGAACTCCTTGTACTTAAAGTATGGTGAATGCCTAAGTATATGTGAGAGACGTGGAATTTCTAAATGTAAATTCATAGGACCTTTGAACTACAAGTACAGCATACCAAGCTGTGTTGTGGTAATTGTAATTTTCATTCACTTTCCCCACTCATTTAGGGGAGTAGACATAACCAAATAAATACAAGAAGCAGCAAATTAGCAGTTAAATGACCAGTGGAGACTTGCAAGATATTTGTGCAACTAGTTTAGAAAGACTTTCTGCTGGGCATATATGACTTAAAAAACCAAACTATATTACTTAAAATAACAAATCTGGTACTTTATTAGAATATTATTAAAATAATCTGTTTCTGGTCAAGGATTAATAGTTTTGATTACACAGGGAAATAAAAGTTTTTGTTTATACAGATTTTAATTGCTTAATTTGAGAGATTTTGAAGATTTTTTTTAGCTTCAGAATGTCTGAGGGGAACATGTGTATTGGTACTGCAATAAGTGGGCTGGTTGTGCTCAGCTGGATTACAGCATCAAAGTCACTCTTGCTACTGTCTTGAACTATTAGGGTTTGATGGAAAATGCAAGTTAGTACAGTGTTTTATTTGAATTACTTTCCTTTGGCTTTCAGCTTTTATCTGTCATGATAGTGGAGCAACTGTGCTAGCATATGCTCCAAAACACCAGCTGTTGATATCTGGAGGCAGAAAAGGCTTTACCTGTGTAATTGATCTTCGTCTAAAGCAGCAGCAACAGTTACTCCAGAGTCATGATTCTCCAGTCAAAGCAATTGCTGTTGATCCTACAGAAGAGTATTTTGTCACAGGATCTGCTGAAGGCAACATAAAGGTATTAATGAGGGAGAGGGAGCAGAGGTGCTGTGTACATTCAGAAAAAATCCTGTGCAAGTGTGGAACAGTCAGATATCATATGTACTACATTTGTGTTTTACTCTGACTTTCACATTCATGAATTTAATTATGAAATGTCAGTCTTAACCTCTTCTTAATGCAGTCCTCCTTTTAATTAGTGATAACCTTAGTGTCTCTCTATATTGCTTATTATAGTAAATGAGTACTAGTATTCTATAAATGTGTCATTACAGATTGCTACATATTCTTCTCTTACAGTTAGTGTCAGAAAAGTAAATGCAAAATGTAGTGCAATTCCTGCACAATTCACTGTTGACAATTTTAAGATCATGGTGATTTTCCTTATAAGAGATTGATGTTTTGATGCTTTTCCAGGTATGGAGTCTGTCTGCATTTAATCTTCTTCACACTTTCATCAATGAGCATGCTCGACAGTCTCTCTTCAGAAACATTGGGACAGGAGTCATGCAAATTGAAACAGGACCAGCAAATCACATATTCTCCTGTGGTGCTGATGGAACAGTAAAGATGAGAATCTTGCCTGATAGATTTAGCCCTTTAAAGGATGCGTTAAAAAATGATGTGAAATTTATGATCTAATGTTTTTCTCAGAATAGTGAATAACATTCCCCTTCTGCTGTCCTTGAAAATATTTTTCCTGGAGCTAACCAACAGAGGAGATGCACAATGATAGCTTGTGATACAAAGGTGTTTTGGGTTTTTTCCGTTCTCCCCTTCTGCCCCCAACCTCCTATTTATTAATTACCTGGAGCTTTTAGTCCCTGATGCACTAATGCCTTAAAGATTAAAAGGTCCTTCAGATTTTGATCATTGCCTAAAAAGAAAGCTAAATATGACTCCAAATTACATAGTTATAATTTATAAAGATGTTACTGAAGTGGTTTACTCTTCCTTTTGAGATAATTACACTCTCACCTGGAGTGTACCATCTGGGCATGACCTCTGCTTATATTCAACACCTTGCCACCTTGTAAAAGCATGTCAGTCCTGATGGAAAACTTAGGTAATGTTTTTTCACTGTGGCAACCCTAATTGTCTCTCTTCTCAATTGTCTAGTTAGCCAACAATAAAAATGTATACCTATGTGCAGAAGAGAAACAAAGTTTCCAGGAGTAAATAGTCCTGGTCATACACACATTCATATAAGGAGCCACTTTTTCTCTCCATTCCTGAAATCCAGGTTGTTTACCTCTCTAACTTGCCTGATCTCCATCCTCTCATCTAGAGTATAAGAAACTGAAGGATGTTCTGTAACTTGTCTTCTGTTCTATAGCTTGAATCACTGCCATCAGGATGGCAGGCTGACCTTTTAAAAATAAATATATTTTTAACCCTGAACACTCCCTTTACAAAAAATAAAATGTAAATATGAATGGATATCTTCCTAGTAAAATAGCCAAGATTATGTGTGAAGCCTTAGACTTGATCAAAAAGATACAGGAAGATAGTGCTTTAGGATATGGCACTACAATTTCTTGAAAGATTATTTATTTAGATGTCTGTAGAGGAAATAAAAGAAAAACCCAACCTAATTTATTTTTACATTTTTTACCAGTAAGACTTTCATTTAGCCCAAAGATAGTCCATTCTTAGCACTTACATTCTTGTTTGTCTGTTTTTCCTAAGTACTTTAAAAAAGCAAAAAGTAGTTCAACAGTAAAGTACTTCTACACTGTCAGTCTTTCTTTCTGATGTTTATGTTTACATCTGGTATCAGATGAAAGAAAACAAACTGAGAAGGATAGATGTAGAGGGGTTTTTTTTGCCAAAATATTAGACTGCATAACTTAAATGTTTGACCAAATCTTTAATGCACAAGGCCTTTACTTTTTTTTTTTTTTTAGTCAGCTAAACTGTTTCTGTATGTATTTTGGTTTACTTTTCCTTACTTGAGAGTTTGACAAAGGTTTAATTTGTAAATTAGATATGAGGCTGGATTACTTGAATGCCAATGGTGTACTTTTTGCTAAAAGATATTTTGTGAAATATAGCACCAAGATATTAACTGTAAAATAAACCTGTCAAATTAGGAACTATGGGGATAAATAAAGCATAGCAGAAATGAAGGGCTTGTATAATGAACTATGTAACATTCTCAGGATGCTTTTATCTTAAGAATATAAAAAAAGATTTTGTAAAATGTATTAAGGTCATTTTAAATGTATGTTTCGCAAGTTGCAGTGCAAACACTATGAAGGTTTTTATGCACATAACCTGAATTTTCAAATTGTGCAATAAAAAGAATGTGAATGTTTTGCCATGAAGAAACATGTGACAGCATTTCAAACTGGTACAGCTGTTCAGTGATTCAGTTGTAATTGTTCTTCCTTACACTTAGAGAATGAAATTGAACGTGATTTCAAAGCAGTTTAAGTACAGTGATGGACCAGAAAAATAACTACAAGTGACACCACCTTACAAAATAGACTTGCCCAATGAGTATGAGTTATCTGCTCAGTGGCTGAGTTTCTAATATTCTTTATTCTTGTGGAAGAAGGAAAACAGTGGGATTAAACAGTAGCACACTGCTTTAGAATCAGCTGAAACCATCATGACTTTGTAGCTGCTTTATATACATGTGTCAGTTTTATACACCCACTGAACTAATGAAGTTACATGTGCAAAAATCATGGCAGTATTATATAATTATGTCCTTGATGTTTTGTCCTTAAATATTTATATCTCATTAGCTTTAATACTTCAAGCTCAAATCTGTTGTACTGGCAATCACAAAAAGCTGTCTTACCATCTGCAAACTGAGCAGATTTTAAATGCAATTTGCCAAGACATACAATGTTGTCATTTTTCTGAGTAAAGCTGCACTTTGAAAAATCCTGGCAAATTTATATGCTTATACCAGAAAAGTACTGACCTTGACCAGGCATTTTCAATAATGTTTATAGTTACCATAAACTATTCTTGAAACTAAATTATGTAAAATCACAATGTATTTGCCACACATTTATAATCTTTCCAATAAATCCTGCAGAAACTCAACCTTCTAGAGTTCCATGTTGGTGCTATTTACAAATCAGTTGTTCAGTTGCATATTGTTCATTGCTGTTTAACTATTGTAAGATGAATTATCAGTAGCTTTCTTGTAATGATGGATTAAAAATGAGTTAAATTCTGTTGTATATGAAACTTTTAAAGGGACACTCTCAACTTTGAATCTAGTCATTGGAGAACAACTGAACTCGGAACCCTCTGGCTGTTGCCCTTAACTTCCACTGACTTTTGTCCTCCAGCAATTAATTCTTTTTCCCTGTTGCTATGCAAGTTACTCAGACTTAAGGGTACTAGTGCCTGCAGAGGTCCCAGTGCTTACAGTAGCCATGTGCACAAATTGAATATAAAATTTGCTTTTGCCAGTGCTTAATCAATAATACTTTTTTTGTCCAGACAAAATAATTTAGCTTGTAGTTGATAATGTCCCTTTTAAATATCATAGAGTGGAAGCTGTGACTTGTGTTTGTCTTTGTAGCAGTACATGATGCTGTCAGAGTGTGTCATTCTTGTGTTGCTGATTCCCTTACCTTAGACACACGATCCAAGTTCTTCATGATTACTTCAGCAACTTGTGAAAATTAGAACTCTGGCCATCTAGGTACTTAAACTGGCTTGCTGTGTGACTTTACACCACCGAATTCTCAGCTGACGTTGCAGGACGTTGATGGAGAAAGGTGGAAGAGATGCAGATTTTGTACCATGCCAAGGTGGTGCAGGGTGAGGTCGTAGATGTTCTCCTGCATTTTAGGAACCTCAGAACCAGTTGCAGGAAATAAACTATGGAGATATCCTACTCTAGGTACCCCCTTCCTATTAAGAGCACCCAGTGTTAGATTAGATGCAATAGTTATGAAAAAAGCAACAGTGATTAAGGGGAAATAAGCTTGGAGATTATATATTCTCCAAGGTAATTATTTTCAAATGTTTATTTTTACTAAAAATAGCAAAACCATCGCTAATGGCAGGTTCAGCACACTGATCAAATTACTTTCTATAAAATAAAGAAACTGATTTACCAAGTTTTGTAGTGTTTCTTATTCCTCCCATATCTAGCTCTAAAATATGCATGATTTTTATTTTTTTTTAATGTCTTATGGTCTCAGGCTTTATCTTTCCTTGTTCTGACTTTTTGGTGTTTGGGAGGGGGACTGGTTGCTGGGGGTTTGTTTTTGTGTTTTTTTTTTTTTTTAATATATAAGTAACAGAATTGGGCAAAACAAATTATTGTGCAGTGTAATGAGGCTGATGTAGTAATGGCACTTTCTGTTGTCTGCCACAACTTAACTTTTGAATCCCCTTTTCTGTTTCATTTAAGCTTGAAAACCTGTGTCGGTCTTGGGGAGCTTCATCCACCTCTGTTGTTGCCTCTAGCAGAGGTACAAGTATGAATACACCTGTTATGATCTGATGAGTGAGAGATGCCCAAATTAAGGAGCAAACGAAACAAAATGCCAGTTCAACAATACTGACTTTATTTGTAGCTTTTAGTGTGTAGGAGAAAGAGAGAGAGAATGCCAGTAGAAGACAGTCGCCACTGACACATCCAGGGGCGTCCTGTTGGTCCTTTTTCATCCTGGGCTTCTCAGTGGTGGGCTGGGGGGACCTAATTCATCCTTCTTTTATAAAGTTCTGTGCAGGAAGGGGTGCTGGGTACACAAGACAAAACTGACTATGAAGATTTTTCACCATGTGTTTTAGCAAACAAAGGAATCCATGCATATTGGCTACAAGGTGCATAGTTCTCTAGTTAGTACCCTGTCTTGTATTGGTTAGTGATTCCATTGTTTCCTAGTCTAATTAGTTCTTTCTCTTCTTTTGAGTCAGTGGATTTCTTGGATCCGAGGGCTATGACCTTGTGGTCGCAGTCTCCCCCACCGGCGTTACCTTTTATCCAGTCAAGATGATTGTAGCACGGTTGCTCTACTGGATTTATTGGCGTCTTCCTTATCTTGGGAGCTCTGCCTGATGTCCTTGTGGTCTGTGAATTTGGCACTTTTTAGTACTACTACACAGCGGTACATCCTTCTTTCCCAGCTTTGTCAACCACCCCCTGGGTCATTAAGCGGTATAAGCGGTATTGCCTTTACACAGCCCGGGCTCCTGGTATCCACAGCGGGAACTCTGGAGGCTCTTGGTGGTTGCAAAGGCCGTCTGTCCCGTAACTTGGGATGCTCCTCTTGGTCGAGAGGTGTGTGAGCTGCTGCTTTCACAGTGTCTCCCGGGAGATGAACGGACCGCGTTCTGCTAACCTGATCTTGCCCCTGCCAGGCCTCGAATTAGCACCTTCCTGGCACGAATGCCCCTCCTCTCTGGCCGTAATAGTGTTCAAGACTTGTTCTTTAACTCCTAGGAGCCCCTGCGCGAGTCACACGACAGTGGGTATGAGTAGAGCATGCGTCTCGTCAGGCTCTCAGAGAGCGGCTGCCAAAGTTTAAGCCGCCTCTGCATGCAGCTCGGTGCCTACAGACGACTGCGCGCAGGGTTTGGCGGCTGCCGCCGGTGCGAGGGGCGAGGCGGGGCTCGATGGGCCCGCCCCGGCCCGGGGCGAGCGCAGGGCAGGGCAGGGCAGGGCTGGCAGCGGCCCCGCCCCGGTCCCGGCGGGAGCCCCGAGCCCTCAGCCCCGAGCCCGGAGCCCTGAGCCGCCGCCGCGCCCCCTCCGCTCGGCACCGCCGCTGCCGCCGCGCCGCGCACACACAGTGAGTGCCGCCCTGCGCCCCGCGGGGCCCCGGCCCCTTCCCGGGCCCCTTCCCCATCTCCCATCTCCGGCCCCGTCCCGCTCCCGCCGCGCCAGGCGGCCCCGGCCCCTGCCCTGCGCGCCCGCAGCAGCCGCGGCCGAGAGCGGCGGCGGGGCGGGCTGGGGCCCGGCGGCGGCCCCGGCGGAGCGCTGCGCTCTGCCCGGGCGGCGAAATGCTGCCCCGGGGCCGGGTCGCTGCCGCCTCCTGCCCCGGCGGGTCCCGGCGCCGCGCTGCGGGTGGGAGCTGCCCGGAACCACGCGGGGAGAGTTTCCTCACCGCCGATGTGCTTGGGTGAAGGCTGCTCTGCTCTGCGATACCGAAACTCTCCGCTCCTCCTAGGCTAGCTTTTCTCTGTTTTCCCAGAAATGTTTCAGCTTTCCTTCAGAGTGAGCCCTGCCCCGCGTCCCCCTGTGCCGGGGCGCGCAGGACTGAGCTGTAGCTCTTGAGGCAGAGGCAGGCGTGGTGATGCAGTGAAGTCTGCACGGTGGTGGTGAAAGAAACTTTTCTGAGACGCGCCAGTTTGGCTTTGAAGTACTACTAGCAAAAGTCCTGAAGTTTCGCCTGTAGTTGTATCTTATTTACATACTGCTAATCAAATAAAAGAGATCGCAGTTCAGTGTGCATTTTTCCTTTTTAGAAACCTGAATGGGCAGACCTTCCACACTTCTGTGTGTCTGTAGAGGTACATGTTCGCAGTCTTTCCTGACCTCGGGTAGAACGAAACACGGTCCAGGTGATGCTTCCCCCTCTCTGCACGTGTCCTGTTTCAGTCACTCTCCTTTGCCGTGCTGCTCGGCGAAACCACTCACGTTATTACAGCCTGGCCAAAACTTCTCCCGGCAGTCGTTTTCACGCTCAGTGCCAGGGTTGACTGCTGCCAACTCTGTTTATCTTTTGTCAGCTCTAAATAGGAAATTTGCTTTGAAAGAGCATCGACAGTGGAGGCAAAAGAAAAAAAGTGTGGAGGGGAGGCGTGTTGCGGTGGAAAGAGGTCCGAGCCCTGTATTTGGAAGACAAAACTTTGTGAACTTGGAACATGCTTAGAAGCAGGAACAAGGAACTGAAATGTTCTAGTACGTTTGCATTTAGTACTTGAACTAAAACGTTCTAGTACATTTAGTCTCTCTGCTTCACCTGAAAGCAAATTTCACCTGGAACACTATTGAAATGGAAGTTGTGCAGATCTTTGCAGGAGCACAAAATACCACAGCTTGCAATGGAAGCTGCTCGCTGTTTGCCCTGACAACAGGAAGCTGCTCATTTCCGTTAAATAGTAACTCGCCTAGTCTGACTAAACCTGGATTTCAGCGTGCTTCATGGCTTAACTTATCTCTTTTGAGTTTTCTTTGAATAGTTGCTGCTAGGTAAAGAATAATACTTGCTGCTTGAAAAAGGTGGGCGGATAATCAAATCTCAACTTCGGTCAGTTTGGTATTTTGGTATAACAAGGCAAGTCATCCAAGTGATGGGCAGTAAAATGCCTAATAAGCATTAAAGCAGATGATGCATCCTTACAGTTTAGTTTTATGCAAAACTAACGCTGAACTACTGAAATAGCAATTTATGGTATGTAAATGGTGGCTGGTTTGAGATAAGTTATGTCTTAGGATTAATTTTCTTCCAAGTTGCAGATGTTTTTCTGAGTTTACCTCATAATAGAGGTTTTGGGCTGGAATTCACCTTTGTGTTTTTTGTTAATCCTTGTGCATGAATAGTACAAAAATGAGAAGGAAAAAAGTCACCAAATGGTATTTGTCATAATCTTACCATTGTATATATCCTTTAAAATTACCTACTTAATCTAAAAGGTTGGCAGTACCTTTCCATCGGTTTTTTTTTTCGCATTTATTATATTCTAACAGCTTTAACCATGTTCTAGGTAACTTTGGTTACAGCTTCTACATCCTTAAGATAAATCATGAGGCAAATAGATGGTACTGTACTACTTTTACTTTTGTCTTTATTTTCCCACTGCCTTTGTAGGTAGGTTTCTTGTAATTTTTTTATATTTTCCCTGTATTGGGCTAATCATTTAAACTACTTTCATCTTCTCCCACTGACAAATTTCTTAACTGTCTTTGTAGGACTTTGTGAATCAGATTGAATTGATGAACAAAACAACATTTTACTGAAAATTAAGTATATAGGAAGAATTTTCTTGTAGGGAAAGTATTCTTTGTGCACACTATACCTTGAAAAACTGTCAAGACAAATTTCAGTAGTGCGTATCTCAACTTGACAGATTCTAGCACTCTTGTTTTTGTTTGGAGTATCAATACACAAACTGTGGTGCTCCAGGAGCTATGATTTAGTCAAGTCAGAGTAACTTGGGGAGTTTTTTGGGCTGGTCTGAGGTTTTTTTGTGTGTCCGTCTACTCACAGCCATGAGCAGCCATGTTGTCAACTCTATTTGTGATAAAAATGTTTACAACATTCTTCAACTGTAATGTAGTGCAAATTCTAGGCCTCTTTATTTTATACTGGCTTTGGAATCACTGAAAGTGAGTATGGTTTGAAATTACATGTTTTTTTCCCTCTTATGCCTCTAATGTCATCAGACCATAAGACCCAGAGTAAATGTTATTTGTGTTCAAGTGAAAGTTAAGACGGCATTTTTCAGTTAAGCATGTGAATAAGAGGTTTCACACGGCAGTTTTGCATTCTCTTTCTCAAGCAGTGTTTTGCTCAAACCAGAATTTCCTTTTTTAACCTAGAGATTGACCTCACCCCCACTGAGAAGTGAGCTCTGTGCTCTGAGACTGAGGTTTGTAATTTGCAGAGCAGTGGCAGCACTTGGCTGTTTCCTGGCATCTCTAACAAGTCTCAAGAAGGGGAAGAGTGTGGAATACAGGATTTGTGTTAGAAGCTGTTAATCCTGTGTTTCAGGTGCTCTTGTCTGAGCTGATCGTTGACACTGTCACTTCCAGCCAAAACATTATTTCTTTCTTCATTTCAGTGTGGTGGTTCCTGGAATCTCTGTAGCAAGGCAGGTGTGTGAGATGGTGTACTAAACAAAATGCATGGCTTTTAAATTACAGGAGTTAAAGCTGCTCCTTAATTTCAACACATTTTTATCTGGAAATACAGATAATGGATAGTGAATGTCTCAGTCCTTGAGCAAACCTTGCAAGGACTTAAAAGGTGTTACGTGACTTTTGATGATAATACCCTTAGCTGGCACTGATGAGTTGTATGCTGAGGAGAGTGGGATCAGCAAAGCTGGACACATTAAAACCCAGCATTTTCTCCCAGTTTATGGAGTAATGCAGTGAGGAAGGTGGGAGTGCAGTAGTGCTGGCCTATGGAAACCAGGCTGGGTGCAGCTGTGGCTAATGGCAGTGGTTTGGATGCTCATCTGGCCCTGGGGGATGGTTGTTAAACCATCTGAAGGAGGCGTGTGTGCGTGAGCTGTGGGCTGGGCTCTCTGTGCTGGCCATTGAGCAATTGCTCTGGCCTGCGCCTGTGTCTGGAGGCCCCAGAGTGGACTGGTGGAACTTCCATTTACCATAGCAGTTTGATATTTATTACCTCATCAGTTGCAAAAGTTTTATTGTGTGGTGTTCTCAGCTAATGGATTAATTTTTCCTGTAGCACTGGAGCCTTACTGGAGCATGTCTGAATAGTGTGCCCATGCTAGGGAGGTCTTGAGAGGAATTCAGGAAATGGAAGAGCAAAGCAAACTGTTTTAAACAGTACTGGCTTCTATAGTTGAAGATTTTACATGCTTGCTTCTTTTATTGTCTTTGGTACTTATAAACTGAATTTCCAGCTGACCAAGTATTTTTACAGGCAATATATTTTTTTCTTGTTTGGTGTTTTGTCTGCAGAAGTTACTGGGGCACAGTTATATTGAGGGTGAACTGTAAATAACTGAAGAAAAACATGTAACTATAGTCCATGTTATTCCTCTACTTGTAAAAGGAAAGACTATATTAAACTTTAAGGTAACGAGAATCAGAAAAACAATCTGCAAGCAGAGGAAGCATATACTTGCATGTCTCATCTGTTAAGGTATTTGTCTCTTGAACTTTGAAGCTGGAACACCTCTCTGGAGGTGGAAACAAAATCCATTAGTTACCTGTGACTGATTGTCCTCTCCAGCATGTATATGACACACAGATAATGTTGTAATTTGGTTGTCTTGAAAGGCATTTTGAGTAATAATATGTGATCCAATGAGGAAAAAAACCCCATGCCTGTTGGGTAAAAAGTGTTTAGGAACGGGACAATAATTTTATCCAAGTACACGCTAAATTGAAATTTATCAAACAAAATGTTACCACATTTAAATTGCTCATTGTGCAATATGGGGTGTGTAGCCACTGTGGTTCCATTAAGAGGAATTTCTCTTTAACTTCTAGCTGGAGTAAGTTGTTCTCAACCCAATTCCCATACTCCAGTGCTGCCCACTTCCAATTTGATGCATAGTACTGGGCTATCTAAAGTATGTTGGCATTACTGCAGAATATTATACTTATCTGAAGAACTAACTTTACCTGCAAGTACAGGTGGGTGAAGTTCTGGAAGTTAATTGTACAATTCTGAAAAAAAGGGTATTAAAAATTAGGCTTCACGTGATGAGGAGCAGTCTCTGTCAGAAGTCTGTTGGGTGTATGTGCAAACTAGCACTTCCAGCCTGAATATATTGCTGCTTTCGCTCAGTTTTGAAAAAAATAAAAGCGTAATTTCCTGCTTTTGCCAGTTCTGCAGAAATCTGAGACATAGGCGGGTCCTTGCTATCACTGGCATATTGTTGATGGGATGGGGATAAAATAATCTCTCCTGGTTTCTTATGGACATGGGCACTGAAAATGTTAAGCTTTATATGGGAAAGTATAAAAGTGAAGGATATGTCTGGGCCCGTGAATCTTCTGCTGTATTCCAATTTTGAAAAGTGATGTTTGCAACAAATCCTTTTTATCCATAAATCGTACATGGTATAGCAGAAAGCTTATCCCCAGCAGCTATAAATAGTGAAATGATCCAAAATATGATTCAGCTTTTTTATTGCCATGTCCGAAGTAAATAACTGCCTCTTGACTTGCTGAAAGCATTCCAGTGTGTCGTGGGCTGACCTTGGCTGGCTGCCAGGCACCCGTCAGAGCCGCTCTATCGCTCACCCTGGTAACTGCAAAGGGGAGAGAAAATAGAACAAAACGTCCAAGGGTTGAGATAAGGAGCAGGAGAGATCATCCACCGAACAGGATCACAGGATAATGAGAAGTAAAGTAAGTGTTAACAACACCTTCCCCCCACCTGTCCCTCCCCAGCAGTGCAGGGAGGTGGGGGATATGGAGTTTTTGGCTGGTTCATGGCGGGTTTCTGCCGCCTTCCTCTGCTGCAGCGTGGGGTCCCTCCCACAGGAGACAGTTCTCCAGGAACTTCTCCAGCTTGAGTCCATTCCGCAGGCAACAGTTCTACATGGAATGCTGCAGTGTGGTCACTCTCCCATGGGGTCAGTCCTGTTCCAGCGTGGGTCCCCCAAAGGGGCACAGGTCCTACCCAGAAGCCTGCTCCAGCATGGGCTCCTTTCTCCAGTGGTGTGCAGGTCCCTGCCGGGAGCCTGTTCCAGCACAGGCCTCCCAGGGGTTCACAGCCCTCTTGCACACACCAGCTCCACTGGGGGTTCTCCACGACCTGCAGGTGGATCTCTGCATCCCTGTTATCTCCACGGCTGCAGGGGAATCTCAGCTGTGGCACCTGCATCATCTCCTGCCCTCCTTCCTCACTGACCTTGGTGCCTGCAGAGATGTTTCTCTCACAGGTTCTCACTCCTCGCTGGGCACATTTTCATCCCCCCCAATAACTTTTTTCTCCTTCTAATTATGTTACCCCCTGGTCGTTGCCATCATTCCTGGCTGGCCCAGCCTTGGCTCCTGGCACATCCATCCTGGAGCTGGCGGGCCCTGGCTCTGCCAGGCCTGGGGAAGCTGCTGGCAGCTCCTCACAGCAGCCACCCCTGTAGCCCCCAGCAGCAAAACCTGGCCCCGCAAAACCAGCAAGTCGTGCTATTTTAACAGTTACAAAGGGCATTTTAGTGCTCCTTTGCCTTGGGGAAGAGAGAGGAATTAGTTGCTGTGTTAATTGCTATTAATAAAGCATCACCATTTTATATTAAATGCATTTGAGACCTATCTCTTGTATATCATGGTTAACTAGTATGAAATTAGTAGCAAAACCATACCTCCTGTCTTTTGCAAAACATTTGGTAGATGGGGTTTTTTTGAGTGTTTACACACTGTGGTTTCAGAATGTAGAGAAATATTAGTTTGGTGTTAGAAGGTAGCTGTGCCTTTCTGACTCATCTGCTGCAGATGGTTCTTTCTGAGTGGTAAGTATGTGCATGCATAAAACAGATAGGTAAGGTAAGCCTGGTTAAATGGCCTGTAATTAAGCCCTGATTATTGAGTTGGTTTGGAGTATTCATAATTAGATATGTGTTTGTTTATGATATCCTTCCACTTCTCAGCAGAAGGTTATTTGTTTTGTATATATGCTTAGCCCATTTTCTTTAGTGTATTAAAGTAATTTTCAGGCTCTGTGGAAGAACCTTTGCCCACCTTCAGCTTATTCTACATCCTTCTTCCTCCATTCAGAACACAAAATCTGCATTTCATCAGGTGCACTTCAAATAAATTTTTTACTTTATGATTTATAAGGTGAAACAAAAATGAACAACTGCTTAGCAATTTTTTTAAAATTCTAGCTCATTTTGTTCTTTTATTGTCAGTAACTGTTGATATTAAGATTTTGTTTAATCCTGATATATATAGCACTGTCTTTATGACTAACTGCAGGACTGTTTTATTAAAAAAAAATCTTCTTGTGAGGAAACATTGTTGTTTCCTCACAACCTTTGTCTTTGAAATGGAGAAAAATATTTTGCTGCTGTTGGGCCTGTAGCTTGTAGTGTTTGGGATTCCAGACATAAAATCTGTGTCTCAAGTAGTCTAGAGTTGATCTTATTTATACTGTTGCTAGAACTTTCAGCTCTGTTATCTTTTTGGCATGACCGGAATGATTTTGTAGGCAGATAAGTGGGGTTTAGTGGCATGTGAAAATTAATTATGTTTTTTATGAGATTAAAAAGTAGAAGCATTTTGCAAAAGATTCAGGAAGGAGGACAAGAGGAGCAGAGCAAGAGAGACAAATCTGAGCATGTTGTGGGAGCCTTGAAGTTTGCTTGGCTGTCCAAAAGTTTGCAGGTCAAGTTAGAAGAAGATAGTTGATAACTTTTATGTTTATATGTTTTATTATGGCTAGGATATTACAGTGAAACAGGGAATAGGAAAGCTCATCCTGATCCTTAAGGGCCATTGCACCCCTTAACATTCTGTGAATCTATCTTCCGTGATTTCCAGGGGTTTCAGAATAATTTAAACACACTGAGGGGAAGTCTTCCTCTGTTTGACTTCAGTTTTGTTTTCTTTGTAGTTACTGTGTATAAATTACAGGATGCTTTAGCCTCCTCTCTGATGAAATAATGAAACAATTCAGATCTGTTACTATAAGCAGTGCTGTAGGAATCTTAATAGTTTTGTGTAGCTGCCAGACCAGTTTTTTTCTGGTCCTGTACTTGACAACATATTAAGGAGTGGAATTTCTTCTTGTTTGAAGAGCTCATTCTAGAAATTGTTTGTGTGATACCCTTGTATTGCCATGCATTTCATATCAAGGTCTTATCTGCTACTTTTCTGAATTAAATTGATTATTTCCAGGCATATTTACTTAATTTGTTCTCCATTAAGTTGTAGCACTTCAGTGTATTAGATCACTCTCACATTAAAGAAAAAGAAATATTCAAATCTTGTTTTATTTTGAGCATTTGAAAATTTATTAGAACTTACAGGTAGAGCTGAATGGTAGTAGAAATGTGATTAACATCTAAATTGTAGAAAAATCTGTGTAATCCCAACAATGAATTTGTGTTGCATTGGTCTGCAAAACACCACACTGGTCAGTGATGCAGAAAGTATGCTGATTGCAACCAAATGCTTTTGGGCAGGTTTGCCAGCAGTATTTGCTGTACAAGTGGTTTTGAGTATGCAGGTGGATGGTTTAAAGTCACTTGAAATGTCAATTTTGTTTTTAATACCAGGCGGATAACTGGGGAGAATAGTGAATGGGAAGTCAGTGATAGGTGATAAAATATTTATTCCTGTGAGGTGTTCAAATGTAATCTCAGGTGATTAGCAGTTTATACATTTCTTTTGCTTCAGATCTTACATTGGATAGTATGGAGAGCCTGAATTACTACTGAAAGATCCATCTGCTGAAAGCATGTTCAAGGCAGCCCCAAAAGATGGAAAGCTCAGGACATGATCCTTGCTGTTGACCTCATCCCATGGACACTGCTGTCCATCTCATCCATGATCCCTAAACATTGGTTGTTTGCCAGTGTTTTAAGATTGGCTTTGTCCAAGTTGTTTATTGTTACCTGTAGTTTTTTTAGAAGTTTCTTAGCATTTCAGCACACTCATTTTTCTAATTACTTGATTTAAAATTTAAGGCCTTAAAAAAAAAAGAAAACCAACCAAAACCACAAAATCCCACCCAAACTGTATTGGTGTAGAGATCCTGCTTTACATGGAGTACCGAGTTGTACATATCAAGCCAGGTGTTTAATTTCAGTGATCACAGAAGAAGGTGTATTGAAAAAAAATTCTGAGTGTTTGGGTCCACCTGATGGAAATTTTCAGCATTTAAGACCTATAAAACCTCTAAGTGCCTAAACCAGGGCACGTGCTGCTGTTCTGCACACAGGAAGCCGTGTCACAAAACCAACCCTACTTTCTGCTCAAGCACAAGAATTTATATGCATGTGACTGAGGTGGGGGAAGGAGAGTGTGGGGTTACAGTGGACTTTAAAATTTAGGTTTAAAATTATAGGAAAGCAGACCCTCTACTAGTCAGGCTTAAATGCAGCGTGTAGCATTTAATAATCTCTAAACTTCACAACTGTATATGAGAAAGGTAGTACAGGATTCCACAGCTAAAAAGGCAGTTATGACTTATTTCAATTTTATTTGTCTTAAAACAATGTTGCTTAAAAAGTGAATAGCTACAGCACAAATCTGAAAGTTGATGTTCTGAGTCTTGATGGCAATAAAGACATTAATGGAGAAGAGTGTCAACTAACAGATAGGCAAAGGAATAAGTTATTAGTTAGGAGGATTAAATTCAGAAGTTGGATCAAATCAAATACTGGAATAAGGATTAGAAGAACCTTAAGAAGCTTAAATGAATGCCTTGAGATGAAAAACAAAGACTGAAGAGAAAAAAAAGTGTGTTTATAGCTTTATTTTTTCTTAATATGAAAAACTGAGTAACATCATAATAAAATAAGCTGAATAATAAAACATTTAACAGTGTGAGGCAAAAGAGAGGTCTTTGTCAAAGGCTCTTCATAGAAGAGAAGTAATTTAGATACCCAGCATGACAGTTTGAAACTATGTGATCATGCAGCTTTTTTTCTGTGCTCAGTCAGCTTGCTCTGTGGCAGTGGTAGAATCAGTGGACTAAAACTTATCTGGATTTTTTTTTTTTCTTTTTTTTTTTGGTGGGTATGAGCTGAGAGCCCCACAGTAAAAACGAAATGCATGGAAGGCTTCCCAGCCCTAGAGCACTTTGGGGCGTCCTCTTGCCTTGAGAAAATCTGTCAGACCCACCTGTGCCATTACAGGAAGCTCACAGCTGGGGCACAGCTGGGGTGACCTCTGTGCTGCAGGTCACAGGGGCACGTGGAGCAGGAGTGGCTGTGGGCATCCTGCCTGTGGGCGTCCTGGCTGCCTGTGGGCATCCTGCCTGTGGGCGTCCTGCCTGTGGGCGTCCTGCCTGTGGGCGTCCTGGCTGTGGGCGTCCTGTCTGTGGGCGTCCTGCCTGTGGGTGTCCTGGCTGTGGGCGTCCTGGCTGCCTGTGGGCGTCCTGCCTGTGGGCGTCCTGCCTGTGGGCGTCCTGCCTGTGGGCGTCCTGCCTGTGGGCGTCCTGGCTGTGGGCGTCCTGCCTGTGGGCGTCCTGGCTGTGGGCGTCCTGGCTGCCTGTGGGCGTCCTGCCTGTGGGCGTCCTGGCTGTGGGCGTCCTGGCTGCCTGTGGGCGTCCTGCCTGTGGGCGTCCTGCCTGTGGGCATCCTGGGGGTGGCTGTGGACATCCTGGCTGGCTGTGGGCATCCTGGCTGTGGGCATCCTGGCTGCCTGTGGGCATCCTGGCTGCCTGTGGGCATCCTGCCTGTGGGCATCCTGGCTGGCTGTGGGCATCCTGCCTGTGGGCATCCTGGCTGGCTATGGGCATCCTGGCTGTGGGCATCCTGCCTGGGGGCATCCTGCCTGTGGGCGTCCTGCCTGTGGGCGTCCTGGCTGCCTGTGGGCATCCTGCCTGTGGGCGTCCTGGCTGGGGGCATCCTGGCTGGCTGGGGCATCCTGGCTGTGGGCATCCTGGCTGGGGGCATCCTGGCTGGCTGTGTGTGACAGCGGTCACAAGGGTTTTGAGGGTGAGAGAGAGAGGTGAGAATGTTGACCTCATGTTCAGAAGGCTTGATTTATTATTTTATGATATATATACTACATTATAACTATACTAAAAAGAAATAGAAGGAAAGTTCTCAGAAGGCTAGCTAAGCTAAGAACAGAAAAGAATGAATAACAAAGATTTGTCTCTCAGCAGAAAGCGAGAACAGCTCTGCTGTGAGCGGTCAGTAAATCCAAACATCCACAGGAGACCAATCACGGATCCACCTGCTGCATTCCACAGCAGCAGATAACCACTGTTTACCTTTTGACATTTTGTTGCTGAAACTTCTCATCTTCAGCAGGAAAAATCCTAACAAAAGGATTTTAATGAAAAGATGTCTGTGACAGGCTGTGGGCATCCTGGCTGGCTGTGGGAATCCTGGCTGTGGCATCCTGGCTGGCTGTGGGCATCCTGCCTTGTCTGGGGTGGCATCAGGGAGGCAGGCACATCACACGGGGGCCTCGGGAAGCGTGTCCCTGCCTGAGAAGCCATCTGCCACCAGCAGTGAGTGGTGTGGAGCCCGAGAGGAGCACGTGTGTCCCCTGTGGTGGGTGGGTGACCAGGCACAGATCTCACGGGGCTGTGCTGGCTACAGAGGAAAATAAAGAGTTGGTGTCACACTGGCAGTGTGAAGAGCTGTCAGCATTGCCCAATTTCTTCTTCTGCTCAGGTAAATTCAACTGAAGTTCCCTCAAGGGCAGCGCTACTGGGCCTGACTAATTTGAAGGCAATTTGTTAAGGTGCTTAGCGTTGCTGCAGTGTAACCCTGAAAATAACATGCCTTAAGCTTGTTTATACCTTAAACAGGACCATATTTTAATTATGGTGTTCAGGCTCTTGAGTGAGTGCTGCTTGTGGAAAGCTGTGCATCCTGCTGGCAGAGGCCCTTCAGTAGTCAGAGCTGGGAAATCCTCTGCTCTGGACAGCCCCCATCCCTCTCTCAACCCTCTTTACTGAAGAAAGTATTATAGAAACAGTGACTTTCTCCAAAATAAAACACGCAAAAACTGTTACATCCTGCTAGACTTCTCAGCTGAGAAGCACGTTGTAACATTCTCTGCTCTATTCTCCATCGATGGCCTCAGAGCAAGCTGGGGAAGTCTGGAAGCATGCAGCAGAGCACAGCCCTTTGGTGTCTGTATCCCAAAGGTTGTGCTCCCGTGTCTGAAAATTTTGGCTGAATACAGTAAGGTTGAAATGGGAAATAGCTGTCTGCGCAAATGCAGTTATTGTGCAGCAGTTGTTCTGTAATGCTCAGTGTGTGGCAACTTACAGCAAAACTAACTCCTGTTTTGGATCTGAATCTTGAAACTTTCAATGCAGGATTACTTCAAGGGAGTAAAAGGCAGTCAAGTGCTTCAAAACCATAACATCTTTTTTCCCTTTCCTTTAAATTATTTCAAGTTGTGTTATTTATGCATAATTTAGTTTTTATCTATAAACAGACATTGACAGAGTAGTTCTGTTACTTAAAATGGGAATCCTGAGGAGATTCAGAAGTCCACGTAGTTTAGAAAAAATGTTACAGCAACAATATTTTACAGTCTAGTCTAACTGCTGAGAGAAGGTGGGAAGATAAATTAGTGAAGTTACTCTAACATAAGCTAGTGAAATAAGAAGATGAAATTCAAAAGCTGTAGAAAGATTTCAGTCAATAACTTGCCTGCTCCCTTAGAACTCTCTTCTTTGAGTGTTCTAAAGGAAGTGAAAAGATTAGTTTGACACCCATTCTTCTTGTAGTACCTCTGGCACTATACATGCACGTATGAATGTTTAGTATGACTAGCAAATTTCACCATTCCTCTTTTTATGTGCTCCATCTATGTAGAGCTTGTACTTAATTCTTTCCCATGCTCTTCTCCTCCTGAAAACTGCCTGGAGATACTTGAGTAGTGTCAGCTAAAGGCAGTCCTAGATTGTCCCAGTAAAATATAATCATCACTAAAGGAAAATAGGTTGCTCTTTGAGTACACAAGATCACTTATTGACAGTGGAGGTGTGTAAGTCAATTAGTGCTGGCAACTATAAAGCTGGTTGGGTGATCCAGGGTAAATATGCTCCAGATATTGGTGTCTGTTTTGACACCAAGCTGAAAAGAATCTGTTGGAGGAAACTTCTCTCTGTGACATTTTAAATTCCTTTTACTTTATATGATTGGAAGAGTTCATATATTTTTTTTTATTGGGATAAAGCTTCCTTCCAAACTGTCAAAGAGAAGAATGTAATTTCTTTTGTGTTTTGCCATTATTCAGGTGAGGAAATTTCAGTAACTGGTAATATTAGTATTATACAAGATAGTTTTATTACATAACATCAGGTTTTTTACAGTTTAGGAGGTAATTCATACCAAGCTAAACTTTGTTATGCACAGAAATATTTCTCAGACATCTATTTGTAATGCTTATTTATTGATTTGATTCCTTAAGTGCCATGTGCTTTCATTTTTCTGCCTACGATTCATATCTCTTTTCTTTTTTTTTTTTTCAGAGTGACAAATCCAGACAGGTTTCTCTAAATTTCTCTGTACCAGCTGCATGTAGTTACATGTACATCAAGTAAGTGTAGTGTGTCTGTCTGAACAGTGTTCTCCTCTGTATGAATACATACAGAAACTACTATGATGAAAACTTTTTTGTGCTTGGGACCACAAGCTAAATTTCTTCTCAAAATCTAATTATTCCCTCATTCTTTCAATGTATTACTCTTGGACTGAAGAATGTAGCTCAAAATATTCAGACCTACATTTTCATTCATAGATCTTGAAATATTTTTTAAGCAAATGTTACACCTGTATTTACTTGCAAGATGCCTGGTGTAATTTCAGCATGCTGGTATTCTCCTTTTTTCCTTGACTATATGCTCCCATTTTTTCAGAGTCATAGAATGGCCTGGATTAGAAGGGACCTTCAGAGGTAGATCAGGCCTGGCCCTGGCCCCCACAGTCATCAAGGACATGTTTCACTGGGCAATGTTGCTCAAAGCCCCTCCAGCCTGGCTTTAAACACTTAGAGGAATGAGGCATCCACGACTTCTCTGGGCAGTGTGTGCCAGAGCCTCACCCTCGTGGTAAAATATTTCTTCTCTATGTCTGGTATAAAACTTTCAGCTGAAAACCCCTTGTCTGGTCACTATGGACTCCAGTAAAAAGTCTTTCCTCTTCTTTCTTTTAATCCCCCTTTGAGTGTTGAAAACTCAGAAAAGTTTTCTCCAGGGCCTTTTCTTCTCTGGGCAGAACACCCCACCTCTCATCCTGTCTTCATAGGGGAGGTGCTCCAATCCTTGGATCATCTTTGTGGCCTCCTCTGGACTCTCTTCAGCAGGTTCTCATCCTTCTTATGCTGGGGGTCCCTGAGCTGGATGCAGCATTCCAGGTGGGAGTAGAAAGGCAGGGTCAGCTCCCTGGACCTTCTAGCTGCATTGCTTTTGATGCTTTTTGATGCCTTTCTGCAAGGGCACACTCCCTGCTTTTATCCATTTCCCCCTGTTTTTGGTTTAGGTTCTGTTGCATGCACTTGACCATATTTCCCGCTCGCAACTCTGTCAATAATGTGTGCAGCTGAACATGACAGATGGGCAATAGCTGGTTCTAGAAAGAAAGACAGGGAGAAGGGAAGGCCCTATAATGAAGGTCACAAATTATTTTGCTTTTAGTCTGTATTCTTTTCAGGGATAGTTTGCCTAATTTTATGAAAAACAATGCATGGCCTTAATCGTCTAGGAAAGACGAGTAGGGTGAGAACAGTGGATGCAGTTGTGTATCTGCCAGGTGACAGCCTCAGTGGCTTTGACTCCAACACAGTGCATCCCAGTAAAAAGTTTCAAGGAATATTTTATTATATTTGTGATTTTTCCCTGCTTAGAACGACTTGCAACTGAAAGAGTCTCATTTCCAAAAAGAGATGTTCTTAGCTAATGTGACAGAAGATAGCGTTTGCATGAAGCTTAATTGATGTAACATTTTCCTATGAAACTTCCAGATGATTCTGGTATCATGAAGGTGTTTAGGAATTTCTGGGGAAAAAAATGAAATCTACATCAGATTTCTAGATGATTTACATAGAAATGTGTCATCTATAGAGATAATTTTTAAAAAGTTAATATAGGATACTGCATCTTTAGGGGAACTGGCCTTTTCTCTGCCTACATTCAGAAAATGTATTCTTGGATTGTTTCTGTACTTTTATGAGTATGACTTATTTTGGTGTTTTTTGTTTTTTTTTTTTCCCTTAAAATTTCTGTTTATGTGTAAAGAAAATGCACCTCTTCTGTGTTTGTTTGTCAGTCCTCCCCTGTTTTGTTTGTCAGCCATGGGAAGCAAGCACTTTCAGCCCTTACATGCTTGCTTGGGTAGCATATGTAGATTGGGAACCTGTTTTTCAGAGGTAAAATTATGGAAATTTGTTGCTCTGCTGACAACTTATTTGTGTAGCTTGGAATGAAATTCTAGCACCATCTCAGAATAGCATTAAAGCACCTCCTTGTGTTAACTACAACATCTAGTACCAGATAGCTGTAAGGAAGTGTGCCTTGTCAATAGCCATATAATAAGGAAATTTTACAGTGTCCTTTGGATAACATCTGGTTTTTTTGTTTCAAAAGAATTGAATTTTGCTAACGTTACTTGCTGGTGAAGATGGTGAGTTACACCACATTCCAGGACGTGCAGCTGTGCTAGCCCACCTGCAAAACAGTGAATGTATTTGTTGTAGAGACTGTGCAAGGAGACCGGTCCCTCAGCGACTGATGCTTCTTTGCTTGCTGGAGAGCTTGAAGCCAGGAATCTGGAGCTGTTGAGAGACTGCTTCAGATGGTGCATGTTAAAACCAGCAGAAGCCTTTTCAGTCTCAGACTGAAACCAGCTCTCATGCTGCAGTCATCAGCTGCTTTCATTCAGATTCTTCTCTTTATTGTTTTTCAAACAGGTACTTCAGAAAACTCCCTCACTTCTCAAGCTTCTTTCCTGAAAGGAGCTAAATATATAGTATTTTAAGCCTGTTAAAATGGTTTTTAACATGGCAGAAGTTGAGACATGCCTATGGTTTACTCAATGATTCTTTGAGTAGGAAAATAGATTTAAAGAAATTTACCTTAAAAATTATATTCATAATATCAAATTAATCAGAATCAAACTCATTATGGACAATTTTCCTGGTTTTGCTGACTGTACGATTTTAGTGTTTCTGGACCTAAATTTCACTGCTATTCTCCAATTAATATTGAATGCTATTCACTTTGACTCACAGAAAATCTTTTCTGGTGTTTCCTCTCTTATAACTAGGGACAATCACTACATATTTTTTGCTAATGTCTATGCTGCTAGCGTGAAATCACTTGATGGAATTTTTATCTTTAATAATTAAGACATCCCCTAATTCTTTTTAATAAGATAAGGTTTGGAAAAAAGAACTTTATAGCTTTTGTCCTGGTCCTGTGTGCACTCATACCAATTTCATTAGGCCAAAGGTGGTGGCTGTGCTTTAGGAAGAATAGCTGGAAAAAGCCTGCTTCTGGATCACAGGTGCCCATGTAGCAAGCATTTGCATCTCATGTTGTGGTCAAATTTAATTTTAGCTCTGCACAGGCACTTCAATCTTTACAGGGGTAACTGGGGAATTTGCTCCAGTGTTGGAGGCTTCCAGTACAGCTTTATTTGTCTTGTGGCTGGCCTGTTCTCACATGTTTTCATATCATCTTGTGAGTTAAAATAATTATTTCCATGACCTGCTATTCAGAGCCTGGATATTTTCGTAGGCTGAGGACTTGCCTGATGGGCATGCTGGTTGAAAGAGGAAATACATCAAACTCCTCGGCCTGCTGTGCACTCCCTTCCCTTGACAGCTACATTCCCCCTTTGCCGTTCCCCTGGTTTGAATCCTGCTCTCCTGAGCACTGCAGGCAAGTACATGATTTTCTTTGCATACATACATACGCATCTGTCATAAATAACATCTCTAGGTGGAGTCTGCTGGAATCACTGCTCACGGTATTTCTCTTCTATTCTTGCTAGGGAGACACAGGTGGACTTCCCTGCCAGGCATAGATACACACTGGCATTAGCTGGTGTGTTGCGGCAGCATTTCTGGTACAGCTTGCAAGACGGTTGGGCTCATTGATCTTTTAAAACGTGAGCGATTTCAAGGTTCTAAGGATAGGCATCAACAAGCAGGCTCACGTGGCCGCATTACTAGCAGATTCTTATGCACATTGTTAGCAAACATGTGGCAAGACATGTTTTTCTTCATGCTTAGCTGTGACAGCTCCTCAGAGCAGTGTTTGTGACGGGGTAGCAGATGCTTTTGGAGCTCAAGGGCATGTGGGGCTGTAAGGTCCTGTAAGGGAGGACCTGGTGAGGTCCTGGTACACAATTAAAGCTGTGAAGTGGTAAGCAGAAGCAGAAGGAGATGCATTGTGTTTGGTTCCTTCACTTTCTGCACGTGAGAAACTGTACAATTCCTTAGCAAACATTGTCAGGATTCAGCCATTTGAGCTTTTAAGAACTAGGGTGGAAAATCTCTGGTCACTTGAAGTTATCCTTGTTTCAGGTGAAAGTTAAGCACAGTTCTCAGCACACACTGCTGAGGTAGCTGCTCATTTAGAGTTGGCCTGAGGATGAGGAAAGTCCAGTTTAATAAGATAAATACCCAGAAGGAGAGAAGCTCAGTGATTTTTGTTTGTATTAGACATACAGCGTTTCAAGCACCAGTAGGTGTTGAGGTTGTGGGTATGTGAGCCTCAAAGGAAGCTGTGAGGTGAATATTGTGGTGGAAGCATTTTGGGAGTGGTTTTGGAGTTATCTTTGCCAGTGTGGGAATTGTGTGTCTTGCAATGAAAGAGGTGGTTGATGAAATAAATGGGATCAGCCACCAATGCTGATGGGCAAGTCTGATGCAATAACATCCATGCTGGGGGCATTGTCATGGTAACCTGAATTTGGGTCTTGAGATGGTCAAAATGTGTCAGATTGGGTGAAGGGTAGGTAGAGAGAAACCAATGTGGTGCAGCTAGGAAAAGGGTTTGAGGGCTGGTAATGTCCCCTGATACCAAATGTGTGTAATGCCTGACTGAAGGTAATGGGAAATTGGGCACACAACAGAAGTATTTTTTTTAAAGTGTTTTGTGTGGGTGTTGTTTCAAATGCAGGACCTTCTATGCAATCAAGCAGCACAGGGTTATGCATGACAAATATACACCAGTGGAAAGGTTGCTGCACTAAAGGGATACTGAAAGAAATACAGTGAGCTAATAACTTTTCAGTCTCAGAGAAGGAAAGAGGTGACCAGAACAATTTTTTGACATATGTGGTCTCTAAATAGTTAAAGGATTATCATGCATGACTTTGGGTACAGGATAAAAAAGCAAGGCATCCTCAAGCCCACACATTTTATCACTTTAGTGAGTTTCTGTAGAAGAGCTGAAGCTGTGCTTTATTGTTTGGCCACATACCAAGTGTCTGTATCATCCTTTGTATGCAGATGAGTGTCTTGTGTGTCTCACTTCTGTTGTGTTATCTTTTTCAGTGCAGTGACAGATTGGTTGATTAGTCATGATCTTGTGGCACAGGTCTTTTTCCTTTTGTTTCCAGTGGGTGATGTCCTTTCTGCTGAAGGATTCAAGTCAGTTGGCACTGATTTCACACCCCTTCTGCTGCCAAAAATGTCATGCTGTCCTGTTCCCATGCTTGTATTGTTTCTTTCCTTGTGTCAGCAGAAACCTTCATGTTCATCAGAATGAGGAACTCAATCATGAGATCAGTTAGCCTTTTTTATTTTCCCTCCAGCAGTCTTTTTTTTTGTGAATTAATTCTTCAATCTGATGGGTTGTGAAGCTAAGCAGATGCTTTTGCTGCCACGGGGAGCTCTCAGGCTGGGTGAAAGGAAGGGACACAGTGGGTATAACATGTCTGAGGGTGGGGAATTGTGCAACCACTTCATTTGGAGGCAGTGCTTAAAAGTTTGTGTTTATGGAAGTCTCTCAATCTGACTTTGTGCTTAGGTACGCTGATCTGCATCCCATTTCACTGAAACCCTGCCCTGATTTGTTCCTTTTTCCCTGTGTGTTTTGTCTTTATCTGTTCAGGACACCTCTCAGCTTCGTGGGAGACACCTCTCAAATGCTCGCGTTCTTTTGAGCCAAGTTTTATTTTTAAAGTTTTGTTTAGATACATTGAGAGACTCAGACTTACCCAAAATTGTAAAAGAAGGCTTCTTTTAGTCTGATATTTCCCCTTCCAGTACTTCATGCTAAAATTTTTCCTTTAGCAACTCTGCTATCCAATGAGGTATTAATAGTCACCTGTTGTTCACTATATATATATTTTTTTAATATGATGTCTGAATTGGAAAAGATAATAGCTTGTTTTCGTGTCACCTCCTTTTGAGATAGCCATTTCTGAATAATGTTTCCATTTCTTTACCCTCTCTTTAAAAAGCATTCCATTACCTAGAGTGCTGCTGTAAACCAAGAGGCAGTAGTAGTTGGTCAGATCACTTATTCACCTCTCCCATTCCCCTTATTGTTTGCTATTTTGAAGTTTTCCTAAATTACAGATGCAAATTATTCAGCCTTAAATCCATATCATCATCATCATCATCTGCATATGAGAATTTAATGAGAATTTTGTAGTGTGTTTGGATTCTGAGATATTTTTAGGAAGGGTGTTTGATCCTCTCTATGTCAGTTTTTGAAGTAAGGGGTTTTTTGGGCATTCAGTACTTGATGGAGCTTAGCTTTGTTTCTCAAGCATTAAGCTGTGATAAACCTGAATAAACTGCCTTTCACGAAGGCTCATGATCCGTAACGCGTGTGCTGGGCCACTGCAGTGTGTGGCATTTATTGTGCCACTTGTCACAGTGGAGGGAGAGATTTACCCTGCAGTGCAGGGGAATCTGACCCAGCAGTGCCTAGGTACAATGGATGTATGGAAAACAAAAGATTCCATTAATCTTACCCATTTATAAATCTGTGTCTGATGATTAATTTTGTCGTTAACTCTCATGAATATGTGTCTCTCAGGGTCAGCAGTGGCAGGCTTGCATTGCAGGATGTAATGGGAAGGGCTGAGGTGGCATCTGCAAGCCACGTGTGTGAGCATTGGCTGTTGTGTATTAGAAAATCTTTTGCTCCATCGACATCTCCCTGAGTATGTGTGTAGCTGACATACATGTGCATGTCAGAGTATTTTTGTGTCTCTGCTAAAACATACAAAGTTTTAAACAAACAGCAAACATGCAGAATTTTAAAAACTCTTCTTTCTTAGCAGTTGTTTAATTGTTTCTGTATAGCTTTTCAGTACAAGTGGAAAGTCAGTCAGTACATGTGAAGGAAGGACTGGGATTGTTCAGCATACTTGAAATATTAACTAAGGGAGAAAAGCTGGTAGTGCTAAATCCTGATCTTTTCAAAGTCTCCTTTCAAGTCTCCTTTTCAAAGTGCTTGAGAAAGCTAAAATGATAGTATTTCTTAAGCTGATTAGACTGAATACTGGTTTTTGCTGTAGTTCTTTGCTTCTCTGAAATCCACAATACAGAAGATGATTTAAAATAGCATTAGTTGTGACGGAGATACTTCAACAAAACAGGACAATGCACAGAAGCCAAGATGCTGTGGTTTTCTTCCCTGTTACAGCTGTATTTAATTATCTGCTGAACCAGAGTGCTGAAGACATAGATGTATGATTTTACTGTTCCGGATTTTTCCCAACTTCTTCAAGAGATGCTTGAAGAGTAGATTGTTTAGGGATTTATTTTTTCCATTGACATAAATGAACAAAAATAGATATTTTGATTGCCTTGTAAATAAATATAACTTTTTTCTAATTTAATGTTTACTTGTTCAATATAAGCAGATAACTCCTATTTTTATGTCCCTTAACTACTATAGATTAAAACAAATTATTAAATTCTAGTCCATAAGTATTTCAAATAACTTTTGCCTAGTATTACAATATTTAGGCTGACTAAAATACTCTTCCAGAAGATTACCTTCCTTTGAATTTTCCCTACAAGAGGTGCTGGAGTCACAGCAGCAAGGATAGAGCTGTGCCCTTGAGGATTTCCCCTTCATTTTCTGTACTGTCTCTGAAAGAAGCTAAGCCACAGTTTAGCAAATGCTGCATCTGTTATTTAATGTTACAGCCAGTTGTGCTGATCCATGCATTCAGGAGAGGAAGCAGTGCTGTTGCTTATAGAGACTCTTCCTGTCTTTGCCTCCAACTGCATCTCACCACCACATCTTTGGACTCCTTCCAAAAAGGATGTGGTCTTTTTCTGCTCCTGCTCTGCATTTGGACAGAGGTTGTACAATTTCCACTTCGTTGCAGCTGTATCGTGGTGAACAACCCTTCTCATGTTTTTGATACAGCAGAGTGTATAATGTCATCAGCTGACATGGTAGCTCATGCCATGTTCTACATAAAACGATGCAGGGCATCAGAAGTCCCTGACAAAAGCTGGGATCTATGTTCTGAGAATTCTAAATTCTTTCTGGATGCTGCAAGGCAAGACAAAGTTTTGTAGAGGATTGACCCATCCAGATTTGCATTATGTGGAGGCTGCTCTCCTCAGCACACTTGGGTGGTTGAGGCACAGCATTTCTGTGTACCTCTGCACAGCAGCTCCATGCAGTGTGGAGGGATGTCGAGCACTTTCCAAAGTGAAAGAACAGCTGTCATGCTGCAGTGCTGACAGTCAGCAATCATAATGTATCACATAAACAGAACTGTGAGATCTTCATCCTTTGTAGGGAAGTCAATGACTTTTGGGAGGTTGTCTTGTAAGGTAACTCAGTTTGGTTAAACATCTGGGCTGCTAGTGAGAGACCCAGCACAGAAGTTGAAAAAAACCAGAACTTGCAATAAGTATTCCTAAGCCTTACCTTTCTTTTTGACTTTTTTTTGGATAAAAAGTAATGGCTTTTCAGTTTCTGAGCCTATGGATTCCTAGCACCACAACTGGGTGCCTTCCCCCCTTCTCAGTCTGAGGTACGAGTTCCTACTGAGCATTTCTGCCTCATCTTCAGAAATACTCACAAGTCCTGGACGTGCTGGGACAGCTTCCCTTCCCCAGTGCTTCCCCTTGTCAACCAGAGGACTTCAGCCTCGTTAATGTGGGGTTTCTCAGCCCCATGAGATGTGCTTGTCAGTTTTAAGCACAGGGGTAGCCAACACGTGCCACCCCATGTCTTCCTGTCAGGCCTCAGTTGAGTTCCGTAGTATTTTCCTGTGTTCAGGGATGGTGTTTCATGGGGCACCTCAGACAGGCATTGATGTCTTTTGCTAAGGAGTCTTTCAAGGCTGCAGCCCTGAGGAACCTGTTTGCTCTGGAGCAGAAGAAGGGTATGAGCATAAATGAGCACTCACCTGAAGGAGATGTGAGGGCTGTTTATTGATAACTACAGATAATTCCAGATGCATTCCATGTATTCACTGTCCTCTGTCATTCTGCTTCAAGTGCTGTCAAGTGATTTTGATATTTAGGTTGTAAATGTTGTAAAGAAACCAAGAGCACAGCAGCATGATCCAGGTACTTGTGTCCTCCTGGAGGGGGGAGATGTGAGCGCATCTTTCCCTGCCACTCAAAATGTGAGTAGGCAGTATCTCTGTCAACCAACATATTGGTACTGTTACTAGTAACATAAACATTTAGGAATACAGCAGAGTGGCATTTGAAAGCACTTTGTTTTGTGGATGAAGTGTGCATGTCTTAGGACTATTTCTGAACAGCCAACCAGCTAGTCAGTTGTTTAATACTGCTGTCTTATTTAATATCAAATCAAGGTTTGTGTAGACCAGATTGATAGCACAGACTGGTGATGGGGTGCTGAATATATTCGGGTGTCTGGCCTAAAACTAAATTACTTAATTTTTGTAATGAAACTGGTCCCCAAAAACTTTGTAATCACTAAAACATATATAAATATAGAAATACGTATTTCATTTTAAAAGAGTATCAGGGTATCACAAATACAGTTAAACAGGAGCCTTATGGGTACCTTCACAGATGTTAACTGCTAATGGTTTTTGTCACTACCTGAAATTTATCTTTCATAATGTTGCTAACCCTTTTTCTTTTCCTGGAGGTGTATCAGACACTTTGATCAACAGCTTCTCTCTGGTTTGGTGCAGAAACAGATATTATTTATTTGTTGGGGTTGGTAGTTCTGCTGAGATGCAAAAGATACAGTTTCATTTGTGTTGTTTAGTCAAAATAACATTTATATCTAGTTTGAGTTTTAGTATAAACCACCTGTGAATAATTACCTGTGGAGCCAATTTTAGAGCAGATATTTGTAGTTACAATGTTTTTACTCTATGGAACCAGTAGCAGGTGAAATGAGAAATCTGTAGCTTTATACATGAGAGTTTTGCCATACAAAATTTGGGGAGGAAAAAAACTGCTGTTTTACTCACCAAGGGATTTCAGCTCACAGCCTTGGATCAGATATCAGCACCCTCACAGAGAGCTGACCAGTTTACTGGCTTCACAACCACCAGCAGAAGCTGATGTGCATGAATTCCTAGTTCCTGTCTGGAGGAGAGATGTCCTTCACATGGAAAGGCAGTACCTGGGTCCCCCAAAAGTTCCTATCCTGAGCCTCTGAAACAAGACTTTTCTGTGAAAGGAGACTGTTAGTACATGAGTTTGGAGTAAATAATAGTCTGTGAGATTTGTTTATTTCTTTATATAATGATGTTAGAAATAGCTTCAAGGTGGTAAAATTTTTTTTTTACTTCAAGTCTCCACCAATGACAAGCATTTCTAACCCTGTTCAGTTTTGATTTCATTTGGAAACCAATTGGTAAGAAGGCATCAGTAGATTTGAGTTGGAGATCAGATAAGATGAGCATAAATCTCTGTGGTCATCAAATATGTTACTTTCTTTCAGATCTTTGTTGCACAAACATGATTAACCGAGTGGTTTCCGGTTGTTGTTGTTGTGCACATTGGCCCTGCAAAGAATTTTACGGCTGCATTTAAGATGAAGAGTTGGCATTCGTGTGCCACACTCTTCAAAGGATAAATGTTCACAGATACCACATTTCAGAGGATCTGGAAGAAACAGACAGTGCATGCCCCGAGTGCTCCATGTGCGCGTGGTCAGTGAGGGCTCTGCAGAATCTGGGTTGCTGACATGTGTTACACCTTGTGACTTTAAAATGCAGCATTTCATGATGAGTATACTCACCTGCTTCTTCAAAACTAGAGAAATAAAAAAAATGTATCAAGTTCACAAATCTAAGACAAAGAAATGGTGTTTGTCATCAGTCATCACAAAATACCAGTTTTGAGTAGTAATTTTTTTTTAAAATGACATTCCTTTTCTGGACTTTTTGTATTTAGACAAATTTCTTTATTTGTTGTAAATACTTGCATATTTTAATGTAGTAGTTAATTTTTTCCAGTATTTGCCCATTCATTCACTATTAAATGTTTGTATTTCTCCAATTTCTGATAAATATTGGAATAAATGTCAGAAACCCACTATGACAGATTGGAATTTTTGTTTCTCATCTTGCAGTCATTAGGGCCAAAACTGCTCTTGTTGTTATTTTGTTGTGCCTTTGATTTTTGCGGTATTCTCACTTCTTGATCCCTGATCCACATTGTTTGATAGACTGATATATTTAACTCTAGATATCCAGGTATCTACATATAGAGTCTGCTGTGTTTAAATTCCAGAGCAATTTTGAAAAGAGATTATTTGTGCAGTGACTATGGAAGAGCTGTCAAGAATTAGTCACAAGCTTGAAGGTCAGTCTGCATTTACAGTATAAACTGTGGAGTAAAAACCACAGAAGATTGTGAAAGCAAACTCTCAGGAAGTGGGGAAACATGATGGCCGTAGTATTATGTTGCCCAAACATGCTCACTGTTTACTGTCAGGTAGGTTCCTGCTGGCTTTTTCCTGACGTTAAAAACAAGCTATGTTATGTAGATGTTGAAATTATCTGTTTTGGGAAGGCATTGCAATAGCTTTGGGTCAAATATATTTGTAGCCTGGCCTCATAATGCCACATTTCAGCTCTGCTTTTCTGTTCATCAGCTGGACTTGCTACTGTTTTCTACACACAGACAACTGCACTGAGATCAAGTAAGAGTGTTTGGTTATAAAAATCCAGTTTGAATGAAAGTGAACGTATGAGCTTTGTGCTAAATAGATGCTATTTTAGTGCTTTCAGGTAATGTGTTCCTTAGTACTGTTCTCTTAGTTTCACAGTTAAGACAAGTGTGTCATGTTTGGTATTTGGTAGTGGAGATTTGCTTTTTCTATTACACTTACAGAGATCAAGAACTTCATAACTCTACGTTGGTTTAAAATACAGATCAAGATTTTGGGGAAAATCTTACTTGCTTAGTTAGCGTTGTTTTGAGTAAAGGGAATGTTTCAAGTGGTGGCAGTCCCTGCTTCATCTTTTTTCATAAGGAATGTAAATGCATTTGCCATACATTTAGAATTAAATGCTCTAAGGCAGCCAGGAAGTAGAAAAGACAGATTTAGTAATTTTTGTTTCCATACCCCTCTAAAAACATGGCAGGCAATTGTCTCTACCCAACACTGATTAAACTAGAGTATCCTAATTTTTCTGATGGCATGTCTGTTACTATAAATTAGCTGCATAGGAAAAAATATTGAAGGGGGATGCCCCAGATAACTGCTGTTTTGCAGTGGACACAGAAACAACAACAATTACCTAATTTTAGGTATATCATCCCTTTGCCACCATTTGAGTTGTTCTTAATTTTCCAAAGAAAAACATATTTTGGATATCTGAATTCTCACAAAATTAATGAGACTGTCTTTTTTGTGGAGGTAAGACAAAGAATAACTTAATACTTGGGGATGTTTTTCAAACCCACTTGAGGTTGCATAGGCAATCTTTATACATGGCATTCCTGATTTATGATGGGCATTTTAATTCAACACTGTGCCCCCCAATAATCCACCACCTACCTCTGCATTCGAAACAATCCTGCATGTCCCATAAGAGGAAATGCTGGCACTGATTTTGCAGCTGGGAAGTTGAGTTACAGGTAACTCAACACATGGTTACACTATCCCGTTTCTGGGAAGATGGGATGGGGAAGGGAAAAACAGAGGGCAGAGCAGGTCTGAACTAAGTCATGGCAGGCAGAAGCTGGGAGCAAGGGGTGAGCCTCATGGGCGGCACAATTGTATCCATACTTTGAAGTGATACTTCAAATTTTAGTGTGGTTTCAAATTCATGGAGCCAAAGTGCTAGCACTACGTTGTGTGCTATATTGCCATGGTACTGTAGCTGTCCTCTAGACGTAATTAAGTTTTTTTTCAAACTAATCTGGGTTTTGGATTGTGAAAAAATTATATGTATTTTGTACTGCTACCTGGTGTTTTGCTGACAGATTTCAGGTTATGTCCACTGCTTCAGAAGCATTTAGTTCTCCAGATTTGCCATACCAGCATGTACAAAACACAATTGCAACCTTTCTGTGTGCTGCAGTATAAAATGCTATTGCAGGGCTATATGGGAAGCCGCTTTCTAGACATTCTGGCCAGTGCTTTCCCGCTCTGTTCCCTAGACGAGCAAAACTGATTCAAGAAGCCCTGGGCTTTTTTTAATCAGGGTGCTGTTGCCACCTCGTGGCTTTGGCCAAAATCACTGGCAAATGCTCCATGACCTGCCCTGATGACTGACATGTCCAAGTGCGATGGCTGTGGGATGCACAGAGGGGAGCAGGTGGATCTGTTCCGAGAGACCTGACCTCAGTGCAGCTCTCAGAAGTTTGTTACGTGGGATTTCTGATCCAAGTGCCACATTCCTTGTGTGCAGAGTCAGTGGCAGTCTTTGTTCTTTCTCTTGTCCCTTTTATTTTCCAGTGGACAAAGATAGTAGCTATTGTCCATACTCAGTCTCAGATTTTGGAAACACAAAGAAGATTTGCAGAAGCACAGCCCTGACAGACCATCTGCCCGAACAAGTAAATCATCATAAGTGTGTGCCATAATTCAGCTTTCTGTAAACAAGATATTGAGCAACAAGAGTTAGAAGTCTTGTTCAGATCTTGTTATCCATAATTTTTTTTTGGAAACTGAATACTTGAAATAGTTCCTGAAAGTCTTGCAATAATCCTTTGAAGTGGTATTCAGTTTGGCTGAGCCCCAAAGTGCAGATTCTGTTGTTATTGTTGCTAAGGCAATTCTGAGGGCTGAAGTAAGAGTTTCCTGTAAAGTGGATAAAATTGTTGAGAAGTTAGACCTATGAAATAAACTCATTTGGAGTCCAGCAAAATTCTGATGTGTTTTGTTGGTTTGGTTTTTTTTAATTGGAACTGAGACCCATCAGTAGAAGTCCAATATTGAATTTTTAATGCAATGTGGAGATGCTAACCAGAGTTTACACATGAAATTTGCATGAACATTGCTCACTAATGTAAGCTTACTTAATAGAAGGAAAAATGAGCAAGGTATGGATTTTCAGTGGTTATAACTAAATTAGAGATCATCCAAGACCTTCTTTTTGAGACAAATACTTAATTTTAGCTGCAGTTAATTATTTTATATTAAAAAATAACAAAAAGGAGAGCTCCTACTTGTGGTTTAAATTCTCCCAGACAAAAAAAAAAAAAATTAAATGTTAGCTATATTTGTCCTGTAAATGGACACCATATGCCTATGCTGGCATGGTAAATGGAGAGGAAGAAGAGGAAGATGGTGCTGCTCTGGGAGACAGACACTCTCACTTGGACCAGTTTGGAGTGCTGTTTTCTCAAGTGTGATTTAGTTATGAAAATGTTACCATAAGCCAGAGGAAGCAAGTGCTGAAAGACTTCCATAAATTATGAGTTCCTCAGTTTTCTTTGGGTATTGAAATTCCAGCACTTGTTCAACATAGTCTTAGTTAATATTTTGCAAAAAAGACTGCAGAAAACTCTTGCAAGTGTTCCTCCAGATTCTTTCTGGCTTCAGTCTAAGCTTTATGCAAATAATAAACTGATTTAAAGCCAATTTGGAACAAGCAGATATCAATATGGTTATTTGATGGAATATCATATAATTAGGTTCATCTGGCTTGTGAATGTAAACTATAGCTAAACTCAGTCTTAAAGAGCAAACTCTGCTTATGTTTAATATCCATTTAAATCTCTCTTTTAATCTCGTAATTGAATTTGTACTAAAAGGAGATTATTCATATAGGTATTTTTTAAAAGAATTTTTTAATTTGAAATTTTTTCTAGATAAGATCTCCATTTGATATGCAAGTGGTGTTTTGACTATTTGCATGACTAATGTCTTTGATGTCTTGGAGAAAAAGGGCATAGTTTGATTGTTACGCATTAGCAGAACACTTGGATTGTGTGCTTGGGACTGGAACACAGCCCTCCCCAGCTGAGACAAATGTGTTTTCCCACATGTGCACCACTTTTATATTAACAGAAACTTTCCTTTTTTAAAGATAATTTTCGATTTCCTGTTCTTTCAGCATAAAAAAAGCCATTATTTGCATACCCTTTGGTAGCATGTTTAAATGCGCTGTATTTAACACTAGTTCAGGCACCTGGTTTTTGAGCTCTTTTTTGAGTTTTGGCTATGTGATACTAGATTTTCTGTTTGTAATTAAAATACCCCTTTCCAATTAAAATTGTTCTAGCATTGTGTTTTGATGCACAGGCATCAGGCAGTACCACTTCTGTCGTGCTGGGAGCAGATCTGGTGCAGATGTGCAGATGTGGTGGTGCTGTCAGCAGGTTCTGTGTAGCACCCTGACTCCCTCTACTTGTCTGGGGAAACTGTGACATTATGGTGTGATTTCTGTTTTTAGTGCAGGGATTCTTTCAAATCTGTGTTCTTGGTGCCCTGCCCTCAGATTTCTTTGGCCTTGCTTTTATTTTTGCAAAGGCTGCAACTACATATAGTAACACAAATATCTCATAAGAATTATATCATTAATTACTGCTAGGAAGCTTATTTTCCTGTGTGACCAAACTACAAAACTAGCTCTGATCTGCTGTACTCTTCACCAGACCAGAGAATTGCATTTTCCTACCTCTGTTCATGCAGGCCACAGTCTCATTTTCTCCAGTGCTGCTCTTTGCTTGGCATAGCACTGTTGGAAGGAGCAATTTGTGTGTAGTCCTGTTACAGGACCTTAAAAAAAGTTCACTTAAAAAAGTGAAAATAGTGAGTGAAATGTTTGCTATTTGAATAAACCGTGCTATAAGCCAGTGACAGTACATGTTGCATGATTTGGTGCAAGGCCCTCAAAAACAGTCTTTTTGACTTCCACCACACCTGTGTGAATTCTCAAACCACCAGAAACTGTCACTGATTACCTACTTGTGGCAGCAGCTCTCTGACCACAGAGAAAAACACAACTTCCCCAAGTATCTTTCTGGGAAAGGCTGTAAGAAGATCTGCGGAATTAATAAGAAACAATTCTTACCTTAACTTGTTACATCTGGTAATGTGAACATGTAAAATGCATTACAGAAATTTATTTACCAAAGAGTGGTTTCTTGATTAGCCAATGGTGATAGTATTGTAAGTAAAAAACCAATTAAGTCCGCCTGTAGCAAACTAGGATATAAAAAACTAGTAAGTTTCTTAATAAAAGAAATTCATCAACCTTGTATAAATACATAGAATCTATACCAATTATTATCCCAGCTGGGGGCCCATGACTGTGACACATCCTCTTTGTGCATAGCTCTGCTGGTTTTGGCTCTGACAGAGTTAATTTTCTTCACAGTGCTTAGTATGGGGCAGCGTTTTGGATTTCTGCTGGTAACAGCCTTAATACAGGAGCATTTTCCTTACTATTTGCACAGGGCCAAGGCCTCTTCAGCTCCTCACCCCACGCCACCAGCAAGTGGTTTGTGGCTGTGCCAGAAGCTGGGAGGGGACACCGCCAGGACATCTGGCTCAAACTGACCAGAGGGATGGATATTCCAGACCATTTGGTGTTGTGCTCAGCACATAAAGCTGGGGGAAGAGGAAGGAAGAGAGGGACATTCAGAGTGAAAACATTTGCCTTGTTACCTGTGATGGAGCCCTGCTGTCTTGGAGATGGCTGAACTTCTCCCTGCCCATGGGAAGTGGTGAATTGTTCTCCTTTGCTTGCGTGAGCAGCTTTTGCTTTGCCTGTTAAACTGTCTGTATCCCACCCCATGAGTTTTCTCACTTTTGGCCTTTCAATTCTTCCCCCTGCCCCGAGTAGGAGTGCACAAGTGGCTCTGTGGGGATCAGTTCCCAGTTGGGGCTAAGCCATAACAAGAACAACCAAGCCCTTGAATGTTATTTGGTATGTTTGCTCTTGATAAATTGTTTTGTGCTTTCTTATGCACTGAAACCTTGTTTTCACTAAATGCTAACTTCTGGATGAGTTAACCACCCTCAGTGCACAGTATCTATATGACTACAATAAGACCTCTTATTTTGGCAACATGATATGTACGGACAAGAAATCAGAATTACATCACAATTCACATCTCAGAAGACATGGTGTTGCTTTGTGTGTGAATTTTCAGACTGATTTTGAAAAGAAAAAAGATAGGCCAGTGAAACCCTTTCTGAGCTGAGAGCAGTCTTGTACCCTGGAAATGTGCTGTTCTGTAACAAATAACAAACATTGTGAGGTTGACTAGAATGGATCAGTCTGAGCCGTCGTCCCATCAGGCCTGTGCTCAGAGTGTGGTGTGACTGGTAATCCAACAATTAATGGCAGATGCAGCTAAAATTTATGAAGAAATCTTCATTTTGAGGCTAAGCGAAGGAGTTTCCATACCTCTTAACCACATGAGCTTTTGAGTGTATCTTCACAATAACTTAAAAACAACTCTTGTCACTATTTGGAAACTTAAAATATCAGCATGTTTGTGTCAAGGACACCAGTTTGGAAGATGCACACTGCATCTGTCTTGACAGTTTGCAAGGTGCTTAGTATCCCGTTGTCTTCCTGTCAGCTCAGAATATTTATAAATGGGATCATGGATATTGCAGAGATGGGACTTCCAAATGTTGTAGCAAAGTTATGTTCAATATAAAGCAGGTTCAACTTCATGGAGTCTTTTGTGCACATATCCTGCCCTCTCTCCATACATTTTCTGTCAGGGAGAGGAGCTGGAGTGAGGATTATCTATTAGGGAAGTTTAACTGCATCCATACGGACTCCAGGATGTGTGCCCCACATGCTGCTTTTCCTGTCCTTCGCTTGGTAGGCTTGTTGTGAATTCCTCTGTCACCCAACACTGCTGCTCATTTGTCTGGTTCATTGTCAAAAGGAGGTCTTCAGATACACTTCTGCAAATCTTACCCTGTGGTGAAGCCGTAGCTTTTGCTCGCTCTGAAGGGCCACACCGCCAGTGTTGTGTGGGTTCATTCAGCACCAGATTTGTCATATTTTGCTTTAACCATTTGGAAATGAAGGTATGGACAGACCTCAGTACACCAGTAGCGGGTGGAGAATGGATGTTTTAATGGGAAGGTCTAGAAAAAGAGAAGGAGGGCAGCATGGGGAGGGGAGGAGAATAGCATGCACTGCTGGATGCCAAGCGTGGTGCAAATGCCATTGAGCAATCCCCAAGTAAAATTATCAGGTGACAATGACATGTTTTTATAATTTGTTAACTGATAGTCGTTAACTTCTATAATTTATTAACCACATGGCAGAAGCACGAGCTAGAGTATCATTCATGTGTTTCTCCAACAGGTGGGGGTATTGTATGTGTTTCAGCAAGTGCTGAAACCAGACCATCTGCCTTGGTCGGAAGTCTGCTGGGCAAAGGGGAAGTAATGAGATAAGGGAATAGCAAGCAGCAAAAATCAGACCAAACCCAGGAGTACACATATTTTTCATATCTGGATTATATCTCAAGCTGCTAATTTTTTATTTATTTATCTTCGGAAAATTCAGCCCAGAAAATTCTCTGGGCTGAATTTTCCTAAGAGAAAAACTACCTGATAGTTTATGTGCATGCAGAAAAATTAGTTTAAAATTCTGAATCATATGTAACTGAGATGTTAGAGTTCTGCTGTTACATGGAAACACTGACTATTGCTGAAAACAGTATTTTTGACATTATTCATAAGCTAAGCACTGTGTAGGATGTCTTGATGTACGTCTTGGTTATGGTAGAAGATAAAACAGTAGTAAAGTCTGGTTGCAGCAAAAGATAGACCATTGTACCTTATATTCTTATTTACAGAGCTATATAAACAGTGCTATTAAAATCACACAGCTAATCAAGATAAATTTTTTTTACTCAACTCCAAAATAATTAAATTGTGTAAGAGTTGGAATTTGGTTTTGCTGTGCTCACACCTTACGGACAGTGCATATTGCACTTTCTTTTGCAATAGTAGAAGTAATACTATGGTGTTGCTTTACCTCTGTGTTAGGAAATAACTTTAACTTCTTGGTTTGCCTGTTTGCTTGGTCTGCTTGCAACTGTTTAAGTGCATAACTGAAAGCAGAACAACTTGGATAAAGTGGACATAATACAAATCTTTGTTTCAGCAAGAAAGCCGAAACTTCACTTTTTTTTTCCCTGTGCCTGTAGCACTCTCTGCACACTCTCTCCCCGCATCCTGCACACACGATGTCTGCGTGCAGCTTTGTGTGTGGCATCAGCAGAGGGCACAGGCTGCAGGTCAGCGCTGCACCCTCGGGCACCGACAGCTTGGCAGGTGGATTTCTGCATGCCAGGGGAGGAGACGGGCAATGCTGCAAGAGACAGCAGATCCTGCTTTTGTGCTGCAAGATCCCGGTGCTCTGAGAGCTCACCCACCAGTCTGAACTAAGAGAGAAGCGCTAGAAAACAAAAATATTTCCTGTTTTGTAAATCTGTGCTTCTTGAAACTCTGTGCAATTGTGATCTGCCTGCCTGAGGAAAAGGTTGTAGTGGTACTGGAAGGAATGCAGGAAAGGAGCAAAGGAGCAAGTCAAGGGCACGCCTCTGTGCTGTCTTTGCCTGCTTACTCAATCAGTAACCTCTATAAAAAGGTCTTTCAGGGAAAATCTGCAAATTATTAAGGCATGACTTGCAAAAGCAGTTATAGTTAATTTCCTAATGATATCTCAGTGTGGCTTCCAGACTTGGATTTAACAATTTTCCTCTTATTTCTATGAGGAAAATACCAACATTATTTGTATGGTTTTTTTCCTGAGGTACTGTGTTAGCATCTGGTTGCCCTTATGAGAGGTCAGCGTGTTTGGAAACTCCATACATGTATGCAGACCAGACCTGATACCCTTTTTTCTGCTTGGAAGGTCTTAGACTTACATATAACAATCTTACATCTTGTTCCCTCTCAGAACATTAGTTTGAGAAAAAGTCAAAACTCTTGAGAATTGGTGAAATGCATTATAGTGTGGCACATAATTTCCCAGTACATTTTTAAAATTGTATACCAAAAAAAAAAAAATATGTGTGAGTGATTCAGGATAGTGTCCAATGTTGTTATCCTGTTTGAAAACTTGTGTCATGTATCCATAGTCCACACACATTGAAGAGCCTCAGAAGCTGAAAATCTGTTAACCCAAACTTCTAGTGTCAGAAATAGGTACAACAGCTTATTGTGGCTAAAAGGAGAAATGGCAAAAGGTTTCCTTGTATTTTTCCTCCAGGAATTCTGGCCTGCCCTCTGCGACATTATCTGTCAGGAAGTTACTTTTGTTTTCTGTAAGAGAATCTGCCCTACAAAATTTTGTTTTGTCTACTGATTCTGTTTTTAGAGTTTTTGCCATTCTTTGTTTTGTCCCTCCTATTCCATATATCCCATGCAGTGTTTACTTGTACACCTTTTCCTTTTCCTCACAATTGGTAGTGTGGTGGGAAATCCCAATCTCCTCAGCTGCTATCAGGGTCTGTCATGTGGTTTCAAATAATTCAGTACATTACAGTCAGTAAAAGAGACATAACTGACTTAGGGAAAAGGACTGATGACTCTCATCTCTGCCAGGGAATTGTAGCTGGGCACAGATCGTACTTTTTTATTGTTTAAAGGTTTGAAATCCACTGAATGTGACATTCTGGAAGAGCAGAAGGTATTCATCAGACAACTTTATTATGTTAACAAAATATGGGGAAGTTTTGTTTTTTTTTTTTTTTTTTTTTTTAATCACATGAATGTGTGAAGTCTTAAGTGTGACATTACCATGTCCTTCTCTCTAGAACTGTTCTAGGGCTGTACAGGGTTTTTCTTACAGTAGAGGATTTAGTCTTGCTTCCAATGGCAGCTGCCTCCTTTTGAAATCTTCTTGCTGATACTTTTCTGGTAGTGGTGCTGCTTCCTTTTTTTTTTTATGAAACAAAATATTATAGTCTTTTTTGACATTTTAGAGTCTTCTTGACAACAATTTTAGCCCTTTTTTTTTCTGCTAAGATGCCTATTATTTCTGTTATATACTTACAAGATGCATCATTGTATTTTCAGCTTCTGTATCTAATGGACAAATGCTTGTGTAAAGAGAGCTGTCTCATTATGGATTGTGACACAAAACATAAACAGGGTTTTGAGCTGGAGAGAGGGGATGTGCTGGCCCATCCCTTCACGATTCCTCATGCACTACTGTAGTAAGCCAGGGCCTGGCTCTAGCCTGCTCTTGCTGTGGTGACCCTTCCTTAGGGTTTAGCAGAAGTCAGGACAATTTACAGATGTGATGAGTTAAAAGCCAAGCCAAACCAGGACTAGCTTTTTTTTTTTTTTTTTTTTTTTTTTTTTTTTTTTTTTTTTTCTTTTAAGAAAAACCAAAAGTTTGGTTTTTTTCAGCAGAGAAGGTTGGAAAGGACCATACTCCCCTTGTCTTACCCAGCTTTGAAGCTTTTAGCCACTGAAGCATATCAGCCCATTTTTTTTGTGTGTGTTGTACGCAGATGATTTCATTTTCTTGTGGGAATTCTGGCCTTCCCTCCATAACAGTGTCTGTCCAAATGTGTGGTGAGTTTTAGGCCTTCACTGTAGGAAGGTACTTTTCTGTAAGAGAATCTGTCCCATGAAATTTAGCTGCACCTATTAATTATGTTTTTGGAATTTTTGTTATTCCTTTTTTTGTCATTCCTATTCCAAATCACATGCACAGTTTACAATTAAAGAGGGATTTTTTGGGGCTTTCCAGGCTTTTTACTCACCGTGGGATCCAAATAAATCTGGATGCTTTGATAAATGTCACTTCCCTGTAGATGTAGTGTCATCTGTTACCCTGGCTCTAGTATTTTTCACTGACTCTGCTTAATTTTAACCTGCCTCATTCCATTACTTTTGCTGTCTTTCTAAGGACAATAATTAAAGTTGCTTGGGTGCAGACTCTGAAAAAGGTGATAATGTTCTATTATCGTATGCCAGTACGAGTTCCTGCTTAACCCAAGAGCAGAAAATTACATACCTGACCAGTCTTTGGCCAGGTTGGAGTCTTTTCACCACTCTTTTCAGTACATGTTAGGCTTTTAAGAAGCCTAACAACCAAAATGAAAGAAAAACCAATTTCTCGAGTCTGAATTGAGACCCTGTGTGCAGGAGTATCAGGACTGCGTGAGGAGATGTGATTTTGACTTTGTGCATAAGAAATGAAATAAAATCACTGTATTTTTGTTATTTTGTTATTTTTGTTATCCACTGGGGTATAAAGTTTCTGAGATTTGAGAAATCCTGATTTACAAAACTTGCTGACATTTAATCACAGGTCTTATTATCTCTCTGTGTCTGTCTGTCATCTAAAATAACAAAAGGCATCCATCTAATATGTAAATGTGATCATGCAGGGATCTTGATGCTGGCTTATATTCCTGTTTCTCTACAACACTTCCTTTGATTAAAGGACTCCAGGGGCTACTGCAGTTCTTCTGGACTCACCTTATGTTTCTTCCTGTTCTTTCTCTATTCTGTGTGAAGTTTTTTGATTGGTTTTAATCTCCTTATTACCCTTAACTAGTACTTTAATTTTTTTTCCTTTTTGTTTATCTTGAAAATGTGGCTTCTTTAGCTACTCCAGTGATGTAGTTAGGGGTAATACTCAATTTCATTCTCTGTGCTTTCAAGGATGCAGCATTGTACACCACAGGAGTTGATAAGGCCTGCAGAAGACAGCTAGCTTCTTAAGGAATATCTTTGAGGAACTCATGGAGTTATGTGTATTGCAAAACAGGAAATTGTCAGTGTCACCAAAAGCCTTTAAAAAAAAGGAAATCTGTCTTTCCTAGGTGTGGGTAGAGTACATGGCAAAGGACAGTCCTTATAATAAAATAACTGCAAGTAGGATAAAACTGCTAACATTCTGAAGTATTATTTACCCCAGTCCTCTGAGCAGCTTTGCTGTAGGTAAAGAATTCGTGCTGTATCTGTTAGTTGCAAGGCCATCCTTCCTACATCTGGTCTTCTCAGCTTTGTGAGTGTAAACGCCTTAACGAGTACAAGGGAATGTTACAATCTGAACAGTTTATTTATTTTTTTTTTCCTCTGTGCCTCAGTGCAGAGCTGCTAACAGTTTTGGCTCTTTCTGACTTCACTGCGAAATACAAATACACTTACTTCTGCTTGACTGCAGTAGGACATTTGCTAACTGTTAATAGCTGTTAATGATGTTACCTCCAGGAGACCCCGAGAGCCCTTCAGGCCCGCAGGTTTGACCTTGTGAGACAGAGAGGTAGGTGGGAATTTGATGGCATGTTGGAGCTGGCAGGGCCATCACATCTCTCCTTTTGTCAGAGCAGTCGTGTTTCCAGCGAGGTTTTGCCCTGTTCACTGTGCTAGAAATCCATTGAATGAATAAGCAGGGATAGATGGTTCCCTAGAACAATGATTTTACTGGAGTCTGTGCTAACTGAGAGTGGGCTTCAGAGTAATTCCCCTTGATTTTGCGCTGAAGGCGTGTATGACACGCTGCAAACTGGGAAGTGGCTGCTGAAGACCCCGACCTCTTCGTAAAACTGTATCCTGTAGTAGTTAAAAACATCAAGTCTTTTATGGAATGTTTGTGGTGTAGCTGGGGTAGCACAAAGAATCCAGATAGTTTTTCCTAGGATGTAAACTGAATCACTAGTCTCAGGGTAGATGGCACCATGCACTGAGCACTACTGAAAGAAAATTATTTTTGCTCAAACTACCTGAAAGAAGGCTGCTACTTCTCACCTTTAAGCACCTATTAAGTCATCCAGTATTAGTCAGTGTAATTATGGAAGCTGCAGAAGTAATTCCAGATAGCAAACAGTGTTGAAATGTACAATTTAGCCTTAAAAACAAAACAATTTAAAATAGATTTTCCTGCAAGTTAAGGGAGCCCCAGTGTGATTGTCAGCCACCGCAATCAGACACTGCTGTGCGCTCAGGGCTCTTTTGGCCTCTCCTGCTTGCTTTCTCATACCACGTTGGCAAGCTGCAACAAGTGAAAACTCCACCCTTCCTACAGACTGGGGAGAATAAGATTCATAAACGGCAACAGCTGGCGAGTAAAACCGGGGTTTCTCTGAAGGTGCTGTTTTTTCAGACAGTCGCTGTGTGCAGCTGAGAAAGGGGCGGGCTCCTTTGCAAGTAGATTAGTTGTGATTTGCTGAATTCGTAGACTTTTCCCCTCAAAACCCCAGCCCTCTCGCGCTCTCTCTCTCTCTCTCTCTCTTTTTTTTTTTCTTTTTTTTTTTTCCCCCTCCTTCTGAGAGAGAGAGAGAGAGAGAGAGAGAAAGGGAGAGGGAGAGAAGTTGACCTGCGGCTGCCTCTCAGCGCGCACGTCAGCGTCGGTCCGGTCCCAGAGCCTCGCCCGGCACCATGAGCTCGGAAGCCGATGAGCCCAAGGAAGGTACGGTTCTGAGCTATTTATTTTCCTAATGTATTTATTAGGGGAGGAAATCCACGCGCTGCTTCTCCGAGCATGGAGGAGGAGAGTTTATGCCCTCTTCAGCTTTCGGGTGTTCAAAGGGGAGGGGAAAAGGCCTTTGCAAAAGTGTTGGGAGCCGTGGCGATTTTGCGGGATACGACGGGACCGAAGTGTTGGTGCCCAGGGGTGTCTGTCTGCCTCGGCAGTGGTAATTTACCCGCACGTGGAGTACAGATAAGTGGCAGAAACAGTGTTTCAAAACACTTGTAGTCAAATGTCGAAAGAGGAACATTTCTTTAGTTTGGAAGCGCTGTATTTTTCAGCAAAAGAGGAAGTTGCATGGGGAGAAGTGAAAGGTCATTATTTTGGGAATAGGGTTGATGCCACTTACTTCCCTGCAGATGAGTGTGTGTGTGTGTGTGTGTGTGTGTTACAGCAGAGGAGAGTGCCAGAGCTACAGCGTGCTGCTGCTTCTGCTCGGGAACGTGTGGAGGGGCTGGAAGTGCTCCAACAAAAATGCAATTATTCCCTGGTGTTGATCGGGAGGGGGGCGTGAGAGGGATTCGGACAGTGGGGAGCAAGCGGGGAAGGAGCAGGGCAATTTCCTGAAAGTGCCTATATACAAAAGAGCATTTATATAGATGAGGGAACAGGGCAGTGGTGGGGTTGTATGCTCGATTTCTTAGAATGGAGTTGATGTTTCATGGTTACACAAACTCCTTAGGGGGACTCAAACATACAGAGGTCCAGTATGGCTGAGAAAAATAACTTTGAAAGCCCCAACAAAAAAAGCAAGCAGTAAGGTGACCTAAGCATTTTGTATTTGGTAAAAACAAGAACTTTTCAGAATGTTTCAGGTGGTTTTCCCCTCACAGTCTGTACAACTTCCTTCACTTGAATATAACATTATGAGGGGCATCTCTTTGCTTGCTTAAAAGAGGATTTTGTTGATTTGCAAAAAAGTCTCCTTGCACTGAAACAGAATTAATGCTTATAGTGCTGGTAGAACCTGGTAAGTAATGGAGCCCAATAGCCTCTGTTTTGATATGAATAATCCTTATATCTTTTTTCTTATCAAATGAACAGCTGAACCAAAAGGCAGCTTGACTTTTTTTTTTCCTTCTTTTTCTTTCCGAGAATATTCTGTGGGATGGATTTATTGAAAAGCAGAACTGTACAAATTATTTCTCTATAGAAACTTTGAAAAAGACAATATGTGAACATTCTCCCTCAGCTTTACTGCAAGAGGGATCTGCTTGCATGCTATAGCAGGGAAGATCCTCTGGTTTATACAGGAAGCTCCAGACAGTTTTATGAAGCTGGCTACATTTGAAATGTAAATTTTATTGTTTGAAGAAATGTCTTACCTTCTTAGCTGACTCTGATTCTTAAAATCAAATGTGTTTGCCTTTCTGTACATTTCTTCATAAACAACTTGAGGTGACAGGATTTTCATGCTGAAAAAAAGCATTTGAAGCAGGTGTCTGAGAAAGAAAAAAAAAGGGGGTAGCTATTTGATTAGTTATTTTTAACTTGGGGAATATTTAGGTTTTGCTGTTCTTTGTTCCTAATGTGTTAGAATGGAAAATGAAACAGTAACCATTGTGGGAAGATGAGGTACAGATGTCACTGGGAAGGTTTTTCAGTCAGTCTGTAAACATATCCCTGGTAATATATTCACATCTTTAAAAGAACAATTTAGAAAATGCATGAGAAAAGTGTGTATGTGAATAAAAACTGAGATTATTAGGTAAAAATGTAGAATTGCAGCTGTCACACTGCTTTGCCTAGTCTGATTGAACATTTATGGAACCATAAAATACTGAAAAATGCAGTCAAATACCGTGTACTGGTAGTGATCCAGTGTATGTAGCATAAAATAGAGTCTTTCAACAAGCTCTGTTTCATGAAGAAACTTTGGTTTTTTGCATAAAGAAAATGGATGCTTCACAAATTCAAACTGAATGTGTGTGTCAGTCTTTTGACACTGAGGATATATAACTTTTAAGTGGTTTACCAAAGGGGAGGTTGTTGATTTTTGCTTTAGGTGCCAGACTAAATGTCACTCTTAAAGAGAAATTCTGATTTACCCACAAACTATATGGTTCACCTGGGGAATCAGGAGGTAAGGTTATGGAAGGAGGAGAGGGTACACTTGGACAGTTACAGAACAGGTATTTCACCAGATCCTGTGCATTGCAAGGCCAAAACTAGTGATGAAGGGCATAGTGGCTAATCTGCTACAAGCTAAAAAGTGAAAGCAGGAGAAGGCTACATGAGAAATGTTGGTTTAATGAATGTTTGTAAGCATAGGCAGATTTTTTTGTTTGGTTTCATTAAAGCAGAGGTTCTCAAATGGCCAGGAGCTGGTAAAGGGGTCTGTGAGGAGTTCTGAAGTTCAGTTGCATCTTCCAGGCGTGACTCCCTTGTGTTGGAAGATCAAGCTCATAGAGTTGAGGGTGCAGTAATAACATTGAACATTGTGTATGTTCTGCCAACGACCTGATGCTGAAGTGAGCAATACTTTCAGCTACTTTATACAATGGAGTTGCAGTAACTGGAGAACATTGGGATGTCTATAAAAGTAGACTTATTGTGGATTATTTTGAAAAAATCTACATAACAAGATCAAGATTGTGGGCTTTGCTACTGTAAAAATTAACTATATCCACTGTTGCAATGAAACCCAAAATCAAGGTCAATTTTGAATGGCTAAGTTCTAAAGATTTTCTTTTTGTAAATAATCAAATAAAGGTAGAGCATTTGACCTCAAGTAAAATCAAATTTTTTTAACAGGAACAGAGACTAAAAAGACATTGCTAGAAGACAGGCATTACCCCGGTATATATTACACTAATTGCTGAATATGGGGTATGCAGCAGTGTATGTGGGCTTTTCAGCTTCTGCCTTTGATGTCTTCATGGTCTGTATTAGAATGGTAACATGAAACAGGTTTTTTTCCTCCTGCCATGCTGCTCAGTAACTTCAGAACAATCTTTGTATTCCTCTGTATCCCACCATGCTGTGGTAAATATGTGCATGTGTCTTTATGGCATCAATCTGTATTGCATTTACAGATTCCAACAACTGTCGTGATATAAATAACCCTGTCAGATTTTCTTGTTTTCATTGCTTTCACCCCAGATGAAACAAATCTTGTGTTCAAGTCCATAAGAAGACTTACAGCATTTAACTGCATGGCGTAATTTCACTCTGGTGTTGATTGGTGGCATGTCACCTACCATGGAAGGTACCACATGGTTTCAGGCTTTGATTTGACTGAATTCCTTTTTGAGATCTAAAGGAAATGTTATTACTGCTGTTGTGTTAAAACTATGTATAATGAGTGCACATTTTAAAGTACATGGCAGCACCAATCAAGATTATTGTGATGTGAATGCAGTTCTTCAATAGAGGGAAACAGTAGTTTATGTAAAGCTCCAGAGAACTTCAGCCTCATGCTAGAGGTTTTATGCAGTATATTTAAAAAAGAAACAGGAGAAGTCTAATATCTCAAAGGAAAAGTTAAATAATAACAAATATCAGAGTGAATGTAATACATAGCCTGTAAAACAAGGTGAGAGCCTGCACTGCACCTTTTTCATACTTAGTTTTGAATACCACATTTCAGGAGAGAGAGAGATCAGAACATGCCTACAAGTGATTGGAGATTTTTTTAGACATGATTAGCATTTTTTTTAATCCAAATGAGATTACCAAAGAATGAGCTCACCTGTTTTGTTCATTTTAGAGCTCAGAACAACACAGGGGTTATAAAATCACAGAGCAGCCACTGTTTCATGAAGTTGGTATTCCCTCCTATAAGTAGTGCTGGATTTGCTTTGACATTTTGCAGTCACCTCTCATGTGTGAATGTTTTCCAAGCTAGAATTTTGTTCTAGATGAGAAATCAAGTGCTCTTGTGCTCCTGCAGTCCAGTTACTGCACTCCTCCATCAGCGGGACTCGGTAACGGATCATTCTCCGTCCCACTAATTCCAAAACTAGAATTTGTTAGAACCTGTTTTTATTTTATGACAATGAATGGGAAATCCAAACTGTAGAAATAGAGCATGTAATTAGTACTTAGCCCCACAGATTTGAATCACCTGCTGCTCTCACCCAAAAGACTAAAAAATGTGGTCTTCCTTTGTCTCACCTGCTCTTTGCTTAGTCTCTCTTGTCATAAAACATTAAGGCCCATGAAACAGGGGCCTTTTGTTGTAATAGTCTGGACAGTTCTGTTCCAAAGCATCATCTGGCTCCAGTGGGTGTGTTAGAGATCTTGATTACTCAATTTGAGAACTTTTTTTTTTATTTCACAGATAACTTTCTTACTGTTGATGAGGAGAATGAAAAGATAGCTGGCTATGCATATCATGTACACAGCTTTGTAAATCATAGCAATGCTTGACAATTTGGCCTTTTGTGCAGTCCCTTCTATAGTTAATTGGAATTATTAATAGGACAGAGTGATAGGAAAAAAGTATCCCCCTAGTACAGGAAAGCAGGAAAAAAAGAAAATAAGCTTGTGAGAGTTTTGAAAGAATTATTACTAACCAGGTGCTGTAAAACCATATCACATATGCATGAGAAAGGCATTGCCAGAGGTACAAATAGCAGGGAAAAAGGAAAACAAAGAAGCTAAAACCTTAATGAAGAAGAAGCAATGGGAAATTTTGGGGAAGTAAGAGTACAGTTCATAGGCAAGTTGGAACTGGTAGATTTTTTTAGTGTAGTTTGGGTGACAGTACATTTAATGAAGTGAGATGCAGGGAATAAATGTCTGTGAGGACCAAAACTGCCAGGGTTTGTAGCACAGCTACTGTAACTTCACTGAGATGTGGGCCCTTGAATCTATCAGTCGGAGCACTGACTTCAGGCTGTTAAGCCATAGGACTCTGTAAGAAGCTCTGCACCTCTCCCCTTCAAAACTGAAAGAATGGTTGTTTTTATTTTCCTGGCCACATTGGGATCATCATTGAGATAACCTGTTTGTTAGTGGATCAGATGGCTGCTCTGATTGCTTTTCCTACAGGCTCAGAATTTAATTAGTTGAACTGGTGGTGTTTTGTTGTATAACACATTTGGAAGTCCATATGCAGTAGTTGTTTTCTGCAGGACACATTGTACCTCATGTATTTATTAATCTGTGCAGCTGGATCAGATGAGGAAGCTAGCTGGTAATTTGAGCACAGGCCATGGGATAAACATGGGCTGTAGCTGATAGATTACTTCAGAGAATCACTGAAACTTAACAGGTTAATCATTTATCTGTGATTGTAGGGTTGAATGCTAGATTGCTTTGAGAAAATTCCATTAATATAATTATACTTATGCAATCAAATCCAAAATGAATTGCAAGTTTCACATGCTTAGTTTCAAATATGATACAGTCCCTTGAGCTATCTGGTTGATAGAGAGAATCACAGATTAACTGAGGCTCTAGGGAATTTCTAGAGGTCACTGGGTACAACCTTTCACTGAAGGCAGAGCCAGCTTTCAAGTTGGATCCAAATTCAAAGCTAGATGAGGTTGCTCAGGCTTTTTCCAGTTGCATTGATAGCATCCTTAAGAGTGGTGATGCCACCACTTCTCTATCAACCACTTTTCTAGCACCTCAGTGTTTGGTAACACTTGCTCTGTCGTTCCAAATGAGACTTCCCCTTGATGCTGCTTGTGTCTCTTGCCCTCTTCTCTTTTGCTGTGCACCCTCAAAAAGAGCCTGGCTCTGCCTGCTCTGTAACTATTCAGTAAGAAGTTGCACATGTTGATAAGGAACGCTGTTATTTTAATCAAACCTGGCATTCTCAACACATCTTTGGCATCAGGTGCCCCACCTCCCTAACCATGCTGGTGACAGCCTGTAGGACCTGCTTCCATTTGCCAGCTCCTTTTTTTGGGGGGACCCCAATATTGTTCATAGTATTCCACATAAGGGAAGAAAGCAGTTTGGTTTCAGGTTCTATGAGTAGAACTTTTTCATCTTCTGAAATTGTTTGTTGTACTGGAGACTTAGTTTCCCAGTCTTCCTTTCATTTATCTGTGATCATAGCATTTGCTCTATTATGGTACTTACACCTTTGGGTTGTTTTCTTCGGGGACTTTGCGAACAATGCCACAAACGAGAGGCTGGAGACCAGCAGCAAAAGTCAGAGAATCTCTGCAGAATGAAAAGAAATACCTGTGTAAGGGAAGGGCCTTGCATGTACACTTGGTAAAGCTGTATTCTTCACCAGGACTACTTCCAAGCATAACATAACAGGCTAAATTAATTGCTTCTAAGAATAATGAGTGTTTTGTTATACATTAGCTAGGAGCAGCTTAAGAAAAAATGTAACACTAATTGTAATTTGCAGTTTTTATCCAAAAACACTCAACATTTCTTTTATCAGTATCGATTTATGATTTGGTCAAACCTCCCATTAAATATTACAGTCTCAGAAGGGTTCTTAAATGCTGCTTTTTGAGAAGCAAAATGCATCCCCTCTCCACTCAGTCATTAAGTGTCCCTTTAATAATAAGTAAAGAAAATGAAAACTATATTGCAGGTGTTATCTCAGAATTCTGGGCTGTTTTTTTGCTATAATTAGACTACAAAATGTGGTAAGAGTAGAGCACTTCAAAAAGAGAAAGTGTTTTATGCTATTTCGTGAAACAATTTCTGGTTTTCATTTCTCCATACTCAATAGAAGCAGTAGGCTGAAATAGTTTAATCTATTTCACAATGCTTTAAAGCAAAAATTACCTTTTTTGTATTTTAAGATTATTTTTTTCATGTTTGCATATTGGTTAGATGCTTCATAAAACCAGTAGTATCCAGCAGTGGTACTGTTACCAGTAGCAATTGCTGTTTATGAATTTGTAAGAAATTTGATGCTTGAACTGGCTGTTCTGCATTAATGAGTAGCACTAATCTGAAAATAGCCTTATACATGTTGACACTGAGGTGTTTTTTTTATGGTGGGAAATCAGAAAGTTACAGATGTTCATGTTTTCTTGGTTTGCATAATTACATTTGATGAGTTGCTTGTGTTTTTTAATGGTAGATGTACACTTCCTGTTTTGTGGACGTATCTCTGTCATGACTACAGAACAGGATACACAGTGGGATTAGCTGCGTTTCATTAAATGCAACTGCCAAAATCTCAGTGGTTTTAACCGTATTGATGGCAAGAGCAAAGCCTTAAACCCATTGTCATTTGGAGACAGTCTTTGAGGGAGAAGGAGAAAAACTGAGAGGCCTGTTCTTTGAGATATTCATTCTACATTCAAAACTTTGGGATGTTTTCTCACAAATTTTGTTCTTATCCCTAAGATCCTCTGCCTGAGTTGGGTGTTTGATTCGGTTTCATTGGCTGATTCCCTGTCCCAGTTCTGGTGTGTGGTTTGTTTCTCTTGCATGGCTGGCAGGCAGTGGGAAGGAGAGAGCTCGCATCACTGGGTGGCTCGCGTGTTGGATTCAGTCTCGGGAACTTGGCATTCAAAATCTTCCCCACAGAACTGTTTCAGCAGAAGCAATATAGAGGATTGGAGACACACTGTATAAACTAATTTAATTTTCCCTACCATTTGCAGAATTTGGTATCAGCATTTGTAACTATGCAGATTAGTAGTGAAAGGTCAGATAGTCTATTTTGCATAGCAGTAGGGAAAACCTATATTTCAGTTTGACAGATAATGTACAAATGTCAGAGTGTCTGCAGAGTCCTGTTCCTGCTGGCAGTTTGCAGTAATGAGAATAAATTGCAGTAAAGTGGGAATAAGCACCTAATTTATTTGAGAGCATTTATCCTGGAAAGGTTTGAAACCTGAAATTCCAGGGACGTAATTTGAGATTATTTTATGTATCTGTAAAGGCCAGTAATTGCAAGTTGCTCTAAGGCATTGCTAGCTGCCCTGTGATTTTAGTGGATCTCTAAGAATGTGATACCCTCAAGTCCCTATCCCAAAATATTTACATTCATACAGCAATTAATGAAGAACTGACTGAATGCATGCACAGGCAAGCATGCATTTAATTAACTTCAAAGAGGTGTGGAGAAACCTTTGAAAAATGCAGAAACTCCATTGTTTTAAAACCTGAGGCTTTCATGAGGAATGGTTTTGCTTTTGCTATGTCCACTTTGCAAAACTATTCTACAAAGACAATTGTATTTCTAGAAAGATTAAAATTTTGGTTTAATATTAATGGAAGTGAGCAGATGACTCTGGCGAATAGTTCAGTTACTGATTCCAAGGGCTGTTTTTTCCTACTTGTAAATGAGAAAATGAATGGGTGTTTCTGTTAACCTAAAAACACTTGTTTTAAAAGCATTCACTGAGAAATAGTGATGTAGACTTCTTTAGGAACTTGAAACAGTGAATCATAAATTTGAGGGTCTGTGAGCAGTAATGGTGGATACTTCAGGAAGGGATAAGAATAAAGTTTGACTCTGGTGTCTTGTGATGAGATGTCCTCATCAAGCTCACAGCCTTGTCCTCAATGCTGGAAGTTAGAGATTTAAATTCTGTGATGCAGGACACTGCGTTGTGGATGTTTGTTTAAACTCACATTTCTTTGCAACAAGCAGTTGGTATCAAAATCAGTAACTTGCAATTAAATGTTGATCCCTTTTTTGTCACTTGTTACTTGATGTCATGCAGTTGGGGAGGACATTATGGAGAGGAAAAGAGAAAGTATTGACATTTTTATTTCAGTGCAAACATTTGAAATTTAAATTGATGGTGTTTCTGTTCACCACTTGAAGGCTTTCCTTCTCCTGGTTCAAATTTGCATTCCCTCCTTCTTACTATGGGTAATAATCTTGAAAAACTGAAGGTGTAACAACCTTTCTTGCTATTGTCTGCCCTTTCATAGCTGATCAGTGCTGTCCATTGCTTAGTTGAAAATACCATTTGATGCCACTGCAAAGTAAAGAAGCTAAATTGTCAAATTCTTCAGCAGTCAACAGCTGTTAAAAAACAGTGCAGTCAAGTCTTATATGCTTTGCCCCAAGAAGAGGATTACAGAGAAGATACAGGTTTAAGAAATCACAGAACAGTTGAGGCTGAACAGGGACCTCTGGAGGCTGTCCAGTTTTAAGTCAATAAATATACTTGCAACCTTTAAAAACAAACAGGATTATTACTGCTTTGCTAGATAACAGTGTTCTGTATCCAAATAATATTGCTTCCTGATGTAAAAGAGAATGAGAGGGTCAGACATAATGTTTAACCAAAGATTCAATTTTAAAGAAGAAGATTAAGTTGGTACAATATTGAAGACCTATTTTTTCTCTTATGTTTTATATTCCACTATTACTTAAGGACATTAATGAAAGCAAAACCAAACTCATAAGATGTGGGGGGAGGTGGACTGGTGTTTTGACAGTCTTAAGGTATGTTTGAGAGTTTTGGTGTTGTTAAGTCAAATATTTTAAAGGTGGGTTTGGGTGGCACTAGTGGGAACAAAGAGGAGACAAAGCAAAGCCTGTGGAAGACAAACCGTGTGCTTGGGTCTTGGAGAGCCTGTTCTGAGCTGGAGGGAGAAATGAAGATAAAAGACTCAACCTCTTGTTTCAGGACTGGATGTTTGGACAAAGGTTGTGATAGTATGGATACAGAGGATACAGGCTGTAGCTACTAAATAATGGAAAAAGAACTTAAAACATAGGGGTTGGTTTATTTTGCTCCTTGTGGAGTAGGAAAGTAAACATGTTAGCTGTGCAGAGAAAATTACCATTTCAGTCACCAGTTGTAGTCTTCCATAATCATGGAAGCAGCCATGAGTGACTGGTATGGAAGGCAGACAAAGCACATATTCTCTGTACAGCCATGCACTGAATGCCATAAAATGTATCCTTTCTTGTAAAAAAAAAAAGGTAGTAAAAAATCAAAAACTGAAAGAGAGATGAAGGGTGCCTCTAGTGTATTAGGCCTAAAGAACAGCTGATATCTGTTAAGTAAAATTCTTAGATGGGATAATTTTGTGTATTCTTTATAATCTGCATTCAGTGTTGATATTGCAAATGAATATACCAACCAGACACCTGAGAACTGAAAGGCCTTGGTGTCACTACTAGATTTTATGCAGCTGGCCTGTGGCTGTGGCAGTCTTCAGTGCCTCAGAGTGCCTCAGAAGTTGGTTTTATATATATATAAATATATATTTATTTATTTATATAATATATAAATTATATATATAATACATTGTTAATGATAATATATAATTTACACTATACGTATTATATATATGTATATTAAAAATAATATACACATACATGCACATACGCGCACACACATGAAGTTAATGGTAGCAATCCAGCCTGCTTTAAACATTAAAATGAAAGACAGATACCAAGGGAGTCCCATCCTCTCTAAAAAACAGACAGTGCAGCTGCAGATTGACAGGGAGAATAGAGAGCCAGAACTAGAAATACAGGAAAAACATTTTTAACTAGTTTCAAAGACATTGTAAGATCCCTCACAAACTTCTGTGTCATTTTAACTCTCTGAAGCCTCTGCTTTGACTTTCTTTACATGTGATTCAAATACATGCCCTTTGCATTTTGATGGCCAGGTTCTGACATTCGCCTTGTGACTGAGTTCCCTGTCCCTCTCATGCCAGATTGGCATCTTGTTCAGACCTTCCACTTCATTGTATTTTTGCAACATGCCAAATTTCATTTTATCCAATGGATTCCAAGTTCTTCAGGGCTGCTAGTCTCAGAGGTTTTCCTTCTGCATTCAAGCCAGGAACTCGTTTTTTATATGTATGTAGTTCCTGTGCCTACAGCTAACTGTTTTGGGGTTCATTTCTTGTGAGAAAACATTCTTTTTGCCAGGATGGTAAGAGCAATTAGGTACCACTTTTTCAGATTTCAAATTTAGGGTGCCACTTGGCTTAGGGAGCTTGGCGCTGTTGCGTTACTGCAGTTTGGTATGTATTTCTAAGGCTGGGCAAAATACAGAGTACCTGCATTGCATTTGATTGATTGGAAGGAATGACATAAGATACACTTTATTTCCTGTGAAAAGGTTTGTCAGCATTATTATTCACTGTGCACGGACACTTGGTACATACAGAGGAACCTGATACAGCCCTGAAAGGACCAACAGCTGAAATATACAGGCTTTGTATTTAACAGCACTGCACCAGTTGTTACATTCCAACAAGAATAACAAATGGTGGCAGAGGACTGAAATACCAAATTAAGTTCATAACACTGCTCTGTGTGACTGTCATTTTCTTGGTTTAGTATCCAGTGTATTCTGAAATATTCTGAGAGCAGTCATCTGAAGTAAATCTGATTTTTTTTTCCTTCTTTTTAAAGCTACGCTGTTAATTAAAATACATGCAGAGGTTTTGGGAAAAATGGCTTTTAGGAGGCTTTTTAAATTTTCTTAATCAGCTACAGTATATGTATCATGTGATGCATAGGCTGGCTGTGGGAAGCACAAGCATGTAAAACCAGAATAACTTGTTGGCACTGACTGCTCCCATGGGACTGCAAAACTCTGTAACATTCTTATTGGAAACAGCATAATACCTTGCTACTCTACTCAGCCTTAACCTTCAGGTACATTTTTTGGCAATTTTTCTCACCTCTTGACCAAAAAAAAATTTCATTTTCTGGGGTTTTTTAATGGTTTGGTTTTGTTTTTGCAGCTAGAATGTGGATCATCTTTTGTTGTTCATAATATTTTGGATATTTTAATACACGAATATTAGAATTAAATAGCAAAATGTAGAAGCATAAAAGAGTATCACATGCAAACATATTGGCAATGACTTACAGAGCATTTTATTGGGTGAGAAGAAACTGTTCTAAATGGTGTTTGCTGGCTTTTCTTTTATTTTTCCTATGTTTCTGCAGATCAGTATATGCCCACTTTCAGTTTGAGTATACGGTTCAGACATACTCTGCATTTTCAAAAATGCTTCATTAGCCATATTTTTTCTGAAATTGCTTGATTAACTCTTGCTCCAGAGTGACTTGCAGCCTCATAGCTGACTTCCAAATCCAGTAAGACTGCTCATGCAGTATTTGCCATGCATAAAGCTTGGCTTCAGATGGGGTGGTTTTCCTTTTGAAGGTCTTCCAGTGTGAATGCCAGAACTAGTGCACATTGCTTGAATAATTAACATTCTCGTTGTATGCCCAGTTGGTAACAATTATGGCAAGACAGAATTTAGTACCATTTACTTTACCTGTTAGGAGAACTGTAGGCAAATGTTACTCATGAAAGAACGCTTTGTATACATTGAAATTTTTAGTTAAAACTCTTTTCTAGTTAGAATCAGTATTCATATATAAATCCCTCTTTTTATGCACAAGATGCCAAGCAAAATATTTGATCTTCCAACACGGACCTCGTGTACATGAATTAGAAAAGTAGAGGTGCATGTGAAAGAAGCAAGTACTGTACAGGGCCCCTGTTTGAGGGGATTTTTTCGTTCCCCCTTGTGCACTTGGCCACTTGCTGTCCGGGTTTTCCACTGCCTGATGGTGCTTGCCCAGCCCGTGAGCCCTGCTGACGTCCCTCTGGCAGCGAGCTCTGTGCCTCCCCTGGTCCCTTCCCGCTCCTGCCCTCAGCCCGCGGTGGAGTTGCAGTCCCAGTGTCTGAGGCTCAAGAGCGAAAGCTCTCAGCGTGTTTCTGGCCTTGCGTGTCTGGTGGAAGTCTCAGTTTTCACCGGCTTCTAAAAAGCCAGTAAGGGAACACATGCTTAGAATGTGGAGACTGGCCAATATGCTGAAGTGGCCATCTGGGAGCTGCTGTAATTTTGGAAGGAATTCTAGAAGAGTTTTGGGAAGGATTGTAAGGATTTTAGCATACCTCTCACCCAGGCAACATTGAAGCACTAAGAATCAAAACACTGACTCTCCTCTTAAAATAGAAAAAAGAAAACAGCATTAAAAAACCTTTTTGAAACTGTGACTCACTCAAATGGTTATTAAGAAGAAGCTATATATATCGCTTGACAGCTAGAAAAATCAACTTACCTTGTTCATATCTGAAGACTTCATAGTCTGTACCCTACCACTCAAGTTTTTTAATCATATTGTCATGTAATAAGTACATTGTGAAAATTGTTACAGCCCTGGTAACAGGTTTATAACTGTTCTGCCTATTCTGTACCTCAGGATGTGTTTGTTCACTGGTACTTACTCTTGTAGTTTATCACCATCGGAGCTTTATCTTACTGAAGTCATGTATTTATCTGTGAATTCATATATGTATATGCTTCTGTATTTTTTTTTTTTTATCTTTGTGCCCTGTGTCATTCCTGAAAACAAGGGTAGACCTGTGAAGACCCAGAAAGCAGAAGACAAAAAAAGATAAAAAATGCAGTAATTCTTTCATCCCTTCATATCTAGGCAATCTCATGATTTTGGAGGTGCATGACTCATGGTCACATACACTCAGAGAGCATAATACTAATTCCACTTGATTTCAAGTTGCCTCCCTCCAGGGAAATAGTGCTCTTTCACTACAGGAGTCTGACTGAACATGCATGTGTGGCATGTGCAGGCTTTTAGCTGTAGTTCTCACACACAGTCTGTAGAGAGGCAAAAACACAAATCCACACGATTCCCGTCAGGAAGTCCACTCCCACATTTCTCAATGCAATGTGATAATCTTTTAAATGCTGCCTGCAGCCCTCAGTCAGTGCTGTCCCTTTCCTCTCAAGTCCATGTTGATGTTTTTGTTCCCAAAAACCCTCACCATTTTTGGGTCTTAACCTGTGCAGCACGTGATGTTCTAGTCTCTAAAATGAGAACAGGGTCTCAAGGAACAGTGTTTTACAGTCATATTTTCTCTTCTTTTTGGACTGTTCTGTCAACAGAGTAAGTCTCAGAAAGCTCAGCTCTTGACCATGGAATTTATGATGGTTCACTGTAATTTTTTTGCTGGATGCTTTTTTTTTTCCTGCTCCTTCATAACGAGAAGTTTAAAAATACTCTGTGACTCAAGTATTCATTGTCAATGTACATGAGATTGCATACACTCAGCTGCAAGTGATGTTGAATCTACCTTAGACTGTTGTCTTGTGGAAGAAAAGAAGCTGGGTTTTTTCCAAATACTACATTTTTTTTCTTTTAAATTTAAATAAAGTTGAGACATAGGGTATGTGGTAATAGTGTAATAGTCATTTGCCACAGTACAGAGGGAGGTTATGCTAGTTTCCATGTGAGGGAAAAGTCAGCATTGCAGCCGTAAGTATGAGCCTTCTTGTACTTTTATAGCAGTCTTCTGAGAGTCTATTAACCACAACTTTAAATTTTCACTGAAAGCTTACACTTCCACCACAGTTTAAGGAAAACCTCTGTATGGTAAAATACTTTGGGAAAAACACTTCCAGAATAAATATTGGACATTCTACATGTCCAATATTTAGTCATTTTAATACACAAAATCCGTGTTATATACTATGTTAATACCATGTTAATACCCTATACTGTGGGCTTGGCTATGAAAATCAAAAAGTTTCATAATCACTAAACTCACAGCTTTCACAGGAGGCTATCTCTAGCACCTTGTTTCCTCATTTAAATAATAATTTAGGAGATTTTGCAGATGTCTGCATTATTCCCAAGATTGATCCTGTGAATTTCAAAGTAATGGAAGCAGGATTTCCTCTGAGAGCCTTTCCTCTAGGACCACTTTCCTCTTTGGACGTGTGGCTTTACTGCACATAATCATGCTTATTTAAGTAGTTTGTGCAGAAAATGACATCCTGTTGATTTCGATGGCGTATTTTTACATGATAACCTTTTAAAAAGTAAAGTACAAAACTGCAGAGGAAAGAAATTTGAGCTATAAAGAGCAGAGTCATGAGGTAAACCAAACTGTGAGATGCTTAAAATTAGTGGTGTTACTTGCAGGTCACCAGAGAAATGACACTATTTCAGTTTAAAGTGCAAGGATGTAACCTGTCAACACAAAAGGTGTGGTCAGACATCCAGGCCAGCCACTGTAATCAAAAGGTGTCTACATACGACTGTACCCCTGAGGAGTTGTACAAAGGTGCATTTTCAGGTGCTGGTATCTGAAGTTTTAGTCAGAAGTTGGAAAGGGGGTGCCTGGCAGCCCTTTGCCTTGGGAGCGCTGCGCTCCCCAGCAGAACCTGTGAGTCAGGCACCTCTGATACACGGATGAGCATCTCCACTTGCACATACCAGGTTAATGTTTTACAAACCTCTTTTGGAGGTTTTTAAAGTCAAGTCACAGCAGCTTTCTTCTCCCTCCCTGTCTGTGACTTGTTCCAGTTGTCAGGAACAGCCCTCAGGGTTGCTCTGCTCGCTCGGCGCTGCAATTTCCTTTCAGCTCTCTCTTGGAGGAAGTGAAACCACTGAGATGTATTTTTGCTTTCTGAGGTGCCAGAGCAAAATGAAGCACTGCAGGCAGGAGAGAAAGGTAGCTGAGAAGAGCTGCCCTTACAGCGAGGAGGAAAACCCCATAATCTCTCTGTGATAGCTTCTGACAATGTTTCAAAGCACAATAAAGTGTGCGCTGCATTTACCAGAATAAATACGCCACAGGCCAGTCTTCACCTTGGGTGTTTTGCTTCTCTTTCTGCTGTCCGCAGTAAAAACTGCAATTACGTTAGATGAACAAGTAATAGCTTTGCTGTTATTTAAGGAAGTGTGTGTGTTCATTCTGAAGAAGCTCTACTCTTACTGCTTAAACTCAGTTTTATTCAAGCCGTGAAATAAATTTTAAGTCTTTGTCATTGGTAAGGAGGAAAAAAATCTGATTATAGACTACAAAGAGTTAGCAAGTTCCTTTTTTGGATTGGCTGAAATACTGAAGTATGAAATTTACATCTTTAGCAATTAATTTAGAACCCATGTAACAGCACAGGGAAAATGAAACTAACTTCTAGTGTATTTATATCAAAGAAGATGGAAAGTAAGCCATGCTGAATAGCCCCAAAACTTGGACAGATATTAGGAAAATACCTTAAGAGTTTGGCAGCTTTCAGAATGGAGCAGTTCCTGTTTTGGTTAGCAAGGGTAACTACATGTTGTGTTGTACTTTGTAAAATGTAAAATTATGTAATATAAGAGGTTTTTTTTTTAAAAAAAAAGTAAAATATTTAGCATACTGCCAAACAGTAACTGCTGTTAATAGGAACATCCATATCTGTGTGGAAGTGTCGGAAAGAAGACATCATAAGCATTACTAATAAGACTTTAATTAATAAAAGTTATGAAATAACAATTGATATTCCTGTTTTGGAAGAGAAAGAAAGTTTTCATTCGTCCGTAAATCTTTGTAAAGCATTGGCTATTGAGTTCTAGAATTTGACCACCCTTTGGAAAACATGGATTAATTCCACTTTAATAGTAACTGTTGCAGTTTTAGCTTTAAAAGCACAGAAAGAAAATCAAATGTTTTCAGTTCAAAATGACTGCTCAGCATCTTTAATGTCTTCCTGTATCTTTGTGGTTGAGAAGTGTGTCTGTCTTGTGATCTTGAGTGCTTTGCCCAAGAGAGATAACAAGGGTTCTTTGGTTTTTGAGTGTCCTCTTGCAGTAAAGATTTTAAAAAATGTACTCAGACTCTTCATACTTCAAAACAAAATACTGATGTGCACTAAAAGTTGTAATGAACAAACCTGTTTGAAGGTTTATGGGATGATAAAAAGTGAGCTTGTTATTAAGTTTCTCAAAGATACTCTTGAATTAAAAATACAGATTTGTGTTTCATGTCCTGAAGGACAAGTTTCTTCTATTTGCTGGAACCCCTGAGGCACCCTGTGTCTGAACACACCCAGCTGCCCACATACCAGCAGTTAAGAGGAAACCTTTTCCAAATTCAGGGACTTACTGTCTGACATCTGCAGAGTTGATGTTTCCATGAAAAGAAAAAAAAAAAAAAAAAAGAAAATATTTCCAGTCCCTGTGTTTGCTAAGCAAACCTTTCATATGTACAGTAAATGTAAACAGATGTACTCTTCCTTCCCCCTGTCTGAGACTCCAGGAGAGCTGCAGCACAAAGGCAGCCATTTCCCAGACAATTCTACCTGAAAATACCAGCTCACCTGTGTCTTAATGGAGAGAGTGCTGCCCAGGGAGGGTCAAAAAATTGTTGCTGACAACAGAACAAGTGATAACATTTCACAAGTCAAGTTTCTGAAGCATTGTTTGGGGTCTTCTAACAAGAACTTTTTGTTCTTTTGAACAAAAGTACAAACCAGTCATTGGGTGTAATCAAACATAATTTTAGAAGTGGAAATGTGATCTAGGATCTACTTCATTGGTCACAAAAAGATGCATTTAAAAGGTTATACTCACAATTGGTTTGAAAATCCCTAGAAAGTAAATGTCTTGCTTTTACTGCATAAAATATAGGACATAGAAATGTTAATCTTTACTTGCTTTTCTTCTGAAAACCAGTGTCTTCAGATTCCATCCAGAGAATCTCAGTGCTGTTTGCTGACCCATGGTATTTAGTCTGTCTTTTGTATTTCTGCATGGATATCTATAGATACATATAAAATAGATATCTTTTAAAAAATTGATGTGTTGTGTCTGCATTCACTGATCATGTAAAACACTAAGCCGGAAAAGGCTTTATAATCGTTGCTTCACTGAATGATTATCTTTATTTGAGTAGCAGTGGTTATTTGTCATGACATTGAAATAATCCTGGTTTCAGATTTCATTACGAATGTGAAAATCAGATTAGATTTGTGACTCATCTGATCAAATCGGGCAGTTTTAGTGCCTCAGTTTGAAATCACTCCATATATAGAGAGAGCTTCTACACCATTTCTGAGCAACTTCAGTTGGTATTTTCTCAAAAGTAAAACTGTCTGAAAGACCTTGAACCTAAAGAGAAGAGAGTTCTAGGGATATAAATACGGGGTTTTTTTCTGCAACTACGTTGCGTATTTTTGTAGCACTTAGTAAGACTATTGTGAATGTATAAATATTCCTCAACTTGCTGTCCAGAGACTGTCTGTTTCAAAGTACTGACTGCACACTTTTTTCTTCTCCTAGTGGCCACAGATGTCTTCAACTCCAAAAGTCTGGCCATTCAGGCCCAGAAGAAGATCCTTGGAAAAATGGTGTCCAAATCAATAGCAACTACTTTGATTGATGATACAAGCAGTGATGTTTTAGATGAGCTTTACAGAGTAACAAAGGAATATACACAAAATAAAAAAGAAGCAGAGAAGATAATAAAAAACCTCATTAAAATAGTCCTCAAATTGGCAATTCTCTACAGGAACAACCAATTTAATCAAGATGAAATAGCCCTGATGGAGAAATTCAAGAAAAAGGTTCATCAGCTGGCTAAGACCGTGGTGAGTTTCCATCAGGTGGATTATACCTTTGACAGGAACTTTTTGTCCAAACTGTTGAATGAATGTAGAGAGCTGCTCCATGAAATCATTCAGCGTCACCTAACTGCGAAGTCACACGGACGCGTCAACAATGTGTTTGATCACTTCTCTGATTGTGAATTTTTGGCTGCCTTGTACAATCCGTTTGGACCTTATAAAATCCATCTGCAGAAACTTTGTGATGGGGTCAACAAAATGCTAGATGAGGGGAACATATAAGTACTTGTATTATAGGTGACTGCCTATCAGTTACTTGTAGATGGAACACTGTTGATTTATGAAGGAATAAGGGAGCATGCAAAGAGGTTTTTTTACATTATGACAAATCTTTCCTAAATATCTCTATTAATTGATTTCTTACTTTGCGCTATCTGTTGCTATTCAGAGTCCATCTGGAAGAAAAACTGCACATGACTTTTTTACTGTGCTTTGCCTATGGAAACAGCTCGATAAAGACAATCAAACAGAATGGTTCAAGTAGAGTAAGAGTCTTGCAAGATAGATATACAAACCAAAACAATACGCTGTCAGACAATCCGCATCTTTCATAGATTTACAGAATTAATTCTTAACTATCAGAATCCAGTAATGTTGGTAACAGACTATCATGGTGATGGTACACTCTGTAATTTCTTTCATTTACTTGTAAAATAGACATATTTGATTCAGTTATAGTCTTCTATGCTCTCTGCACAGATAACAGCTTCCTAGTGTTGCCATTATGAAGCACTGAGTTTTATATAAAATCAGTGATGCTGTCACATAGAGTCTTAACAGCAGGCTTGTGCATCTCCAGCTCAGAGGTGAAAACTTCCTGACTGCCAGGCAGGATCTCCCAAGGAAGAGATCCTTATAGACCTGCACAGGTGCTGGCTTCCTTTGACCACATGGGGATTATTTGAGGAATAAGCTACAGGAAAATAGCCGAACGGGGGAAGAGCATTCCCAAGAAACTGCTTGTGGTACAGAATTTTAACTCTGCCTATGATAAGATAAAACACAGTGACTTCTCTGTGCAATTCCTTAAGATTTTTAGAATTCTGCTAGTAGAATCATAGAATCAATCATTTGGGTTGGAAGGGTCACAATTCTTTTTGAAAAGATGTGAGTCAGTTTATCTGATATACTAGTCTGATGTGTATGATGATGTGAATTCACCAAAGTTGATAAATAAATTGCAAGCCAATTTGCTTTGTGTACAATGAAAGTAGAAGCAGAACTTAATGTTATCATTGTGTTATATACTATTTAACTAATGGAAAAATGGAACTTTAAATAATTTTTTTCTTCTTTTCTTACTTCTCACCTTTTATCCTTCTTTTTCTTCCTCATCTTCTCTCTGCCTTGACATTGGGGATAAAAAATGTGACTTTCTAGACACTGTAATGTACTTAAAAGCATGAAGTTAATACATTTCAAACAGCCAAAGACTTTTTGTTAGGAAGCATATAAAGATTTTGCTGTTTATTTAATTGCCAGTGTTTTTGCTGTTTGCTGTGTCCTTTTGTTTTAATGAGTAAACCAAAGAATATTTGCACTCCAAACTTCTCTTGTCTTTTTTTTTCCCTTATCACATTTTAAATACTAAATTGTGCCAGCAACAAAAGCATTGCAACAATTTCAGCACTATTTGTGATGTTAAGAGAGAAATTTAAGTTTTATTCCTGTTAGGTTGGTCATTAGGCTCTCAATATTCCTGGAAAGCTGCCAGAGAAATGTGTTCAAAATGTGAATCCATTCAATGGAAGCCACTGGTGTTCAGCAGAGAGAGAAGATTGATGTTCTACTTGTCTGGAAACAGCTGGGAACTGATGAAAGGACAGTACACTGGGATTTGCCAAGAACTAACTTATTAGATTGACATCTGAAGGAGTTTCATGTAAGATCTCTTCCCATGCTTTGCCTAAGCAGTAAATATGCTGTCTTCTGTCCATCAGAAGTCATGTGTAGGGATGCAACATCATGGAGAAAAATCGCACAAATTGTAAAGAGTTTAGTTGCTGGTGTATTTATTTTATCTTCCTGCCTAGAAATACTAATTCTTCCTCCTGGAGTGAGAATAAAAAGGAACTGGACTTCTAGAAATTAAATCAGTTTTATTTACAAATCCTATTTTTAAACTGTGTCCTGATTCTCCCAAAATAGCCTAATTTATAACAAATGGTAACAGTCACTGAAAGGAGAAGACAGTACCTTGTTTAGAACCAGGTGTAGTACATGTGCATGCTGTGTAAAACACAGAAGATTATCTTTGGCCATGAACATGAATATTTTGATGCTGAAATTTGAATTTTCTCTGGAAAAAAAAAAACCTGCTTAAATAATCTTTGCACATTGATAATTAACACCTACTTACATGTATATGAGCCATGTACATTTTCAGTACCCAGGACCTTCCTACTGAGCTGCACTGTCCGGCCATTTACTTGTTAGAAAAAGTGAAAATTGCCCATGGAGATTTGATTATAAGCATGAAAACTTGACAGCTAAGAGAACATATATTTAGCTCACATTTGAGTTACATTTTTCTGAGATGCTGTGACATTGGTTCTTGTCTGGCATTCATTTTGAATTACAAAAAAGTGAGTTCCATAGTGATGAAAGAAATCAATTGTGTTTGGTTTTCAAACACCTACCATGTTCTTCTGACATAGCACTCAAGCACATATACTTTTGCAGTTAAATTTTTTTTCCTGCAGCATACGTAAGTAGTAGCTTTAATTATGAAAATTCAGAAAGAAACTGACAGCATTTTTGCCTGTAGTACACTTGTATGAAGGCACTGACCCTCTAGCAGAAACTTGACATAGTCAAGATTTTAAAAAAGGTTACAGTCTCACTGTTTAATTATGGGTAGCATAATCCCATAATTTAGTATTGCAAAATTGATAATGCTGTGTTTTAATAGGGTAATAATTATTAATACATTAAAATCCAGTCACCATTTTACAACGGGCATTTAAATCTCAGTACTTCAGGTGATGCGTATTTTAATGTCTTTTCAACAGTTAGTTAATATGTAAAGCCTAATGCCATCAAAATACGTGTTGAAGTTCTGTAACTTAAAACTAATTTTATAGCTTTTTAGAGGCATTGAAAAAGTGCTAAGTCAGACCTTGGATACATTTTACAAGATGTAAACAAACACGATCTCATCCATGTAACGAAAACAAAATATGGGGAGGTTATCTGGGCGATTCTGTGTGGGCTTTTGGCTTTTGGCCACTCCTTAATTATGTTTGTGTGCACAGACAAACAAAAAGGCACAATTGGGTAAATGACAAGCCTTATTCTTGGCCTTGAGTTCTCTTGAGATCTCTTGTATCTCCATTTAGGAGGTACAGAGATCGTAAGGAATCTGGAAGCTTTCAGCAACTGATGTGGAGTGATTTGTGGTTTTGTTTTGTTTTTTTTTCCCAAATCATGTCTCTTCCAAAAAAAGATTCAACCCCACCCATAAATTCTTGTAAAACAATAGTGAGGAGATGGCCAATTGCTTTCTCATATCTCTCCCTAGTGAGATTACATTTTCCTGAGAAAACTGGGAACTGATTGTGATGATAGTTAGCTTCAGTAACTTTCTAGTTGTAATGGCTATAATATGACTATTTAAAGGTAAACTGGAATTCTGCATGTGGCTCTTCAAGGGACCAGAGGGGGTGCGCATTTTCAGGGGCTGGCAGAGAGGGATCTAGCCCCCTTCATTGCAGAGGGGACAGCGTTAAGAGTGGGATGGTAAGTTGTACATTGCATGGGCTTGGATGGTCTCTCTGCAATGAGTGTTGGCTGTGTGGTGATCGCCCACCACAGCTTTCCTTTGCCTTCTGCTGCCATTCTGAGCAGCTGACACTTCAAAGACAAGTCAACTCCTTCCCTACTGTTTTTACCCCAGGATTACATTACATGGTAATCTAAGGAGAAGAGTTGATGAGCTACGTTACCTGCTTTACTTAATGAAAAACCACAAATAAACATCACTTTCCTGATTTGTTGGGTTTTTTAATGGTGGGGGGAGGGTTGCATTGGCAATGTAGTTAGATCTCTGAAAGAATAATCTACATCTTGATTTAGCTGTTAGTAATGTTTTGGCTATAATCTATACCCTCATCAGTGTGATTTTCAGTACATGTACTTCTAAGCCCTGTTCTTTTCCCCAGAAGTGCTTTTGAACATATTACTTCATATACATGAGATGAAGACTCCTGTTTGCATAACCATTTGCAGAAAAACTTTGTTACAACTGCTTTTTATGGAGATCTGGGCAGGTCAGCCAACATTCATGGTTAAGTGGCAAACATCTGTGCTTTGGATAAAACAACTGTCAAAAGAGATTATAATTGTCCAGGAAAGTTCTGTAATATGCATTTCACATAAATGAAACATCTTTTGGGACGGGAAAGTTTCCTATTTTATCTTAAAATCAAATTGCTGTGCAAAGCTGTGACTATTACTCCGAAAGTTTAGACTTAGTAATGTAGTTATTTCCAGTTTGTGAAAAAAAAAGACACCAAAACCCAACAGAACAAGAAAACTCGCATTTGAAAGAAGTTTTGAAATAATTATCCATTTTACTATTTTAATCTTTTCATGCTGAATTTTGCATACTGCAAAATTGACATATTGCAGCTTTGTAATTCATATACAGTATTAAATATTATAGGTTAACGTGATTTTTTTTATGTCTATAAAAACAAAGGAATAATATCTCCATATGTCAAAAAGCTTTCTTTCACAATTACAATAGTGCTCAGTCTGTGTAACAAATCAAATTTTCTTAATGTTTAAACTACAAACTGCTGAAGTGACCTCGCTTTTCTTAGTACTCAGTTTTACTATTTAGAGTTCTGTTTTCCGATTTTAATGTTGAGATTTATCGGCAAAACACTCCTGAATCAATATCCACTTTTTCTTGTGAGCTTGGGAAATGCAAGTGCTGATATACATCTTATAACCATCTGTAAATTTCTACTTGCTAGCACAACACCAGTTTCTGGAGAAACATCCCTTACGGCATTTCTTTCTATTAGGGAGCAAATTGAAAAGAGGCGTCTTATAACTTTGGGATGTGCCATAATTACACAGTATCAAACAAAGAAGCAGGCTTTAATGATTAAGAATAATGTAATTAAGAAGGCACTTTGCTTGCCCAGCTTTCCCAAGCAATCAAAACTTATTTGCTATTTGTTGTTTTCCCCTGTGGGAAAGTCTTAGTATGGTAGGTGGAAAACAAAGGCAGAGCTTCCTACAGTTACTGTGATTTAGATTTAAATTATTTTTACATGTAAGGCCTTCCACTGTCTACTCTAAAAATCTTAACACTGAAGCTTTTCCTTGGCTTTATGACAAATTAATTCCTATTTCAGTTTGCATTATATATTTGAGTTTAAAATGTGCTTTTATTGTGCACATAAATATGAGCAGAAGCAAAACAGCAGCTGGCCTTGTGCCTCATATCATGCTTTCTAGATACCTTGGGGTTTTTTCATCAGATGTTTTGGTTTCTTAGTGGACATAATTCTGAAGGTTTTCATCAATTCAGGTCATTCTAAGAGAAAAATTGTTTGCTTTTCACACAGTTGTTCTCCAGTTTCTGCTGGCACCTCACAGCAACCTAATGCTCCTCATTTGCAAGACATTTGTGGGACATTTTGAAGTACATTTTTTCAGAATTCATTTATTGTTGATTTTTCTGTCCAAGCTGCAGCTAATAGTGGATCAAAAATATTATTACCTTTAAGTTGTGTAAGGGTTTTCTAATACAGGGAGTATGGTGGCATAGATGAAATAAATCAGCTCAAGTAGGGCCCACATACCACCAACCCTTCTTCTCTAGTGTGGGAATACAAATGCACTAGTTGTGCTCCATTATCAAATAGTGTTGAAAAACTACTTGGCTTTCTTGAGCAGGATTTACTATTTTATTTGGGGGATCTATTTCAGTAGCTGGGCTTGGCTAGGGTTCTGAGAAGAAAGTCCCCTGGCTGTTGATAGCCTAGAGTTAATTAAGGGTTTCTGTGACATGAAAGAATAGCCTTCCCCCATTCCAGAATCACTGACTTCACTGACTGGAATGGAGATACTGTGGTTTTTTGCTTTGTTCGTTAGAGGGTCGGTTTTATTTTTGTGTAGAGAGTCACAACTGTGTATGGTCTGCTAGGCCTACTAAGAGGTTGCAGAAATAAAAGAGACTGAGGCCAACTGGCTTATTACCCCACGAGGCTTTGAGCCAGAGGGGGAATAAGTGCATGGGTCCAGGGACATGACATGAGATCAGCTGTTCCTTGAGAACATGAGATCAAGAGAGCTGGTTCTATATCTCGAGAATCTTGATAATTCAGCAATGGCAAAATTATCTCATCCTTGGAACTAAAGTGAGTCTCTTTGCCCAACCAAAAAGCTGTCTCAGTTACAGGCTGCCTAACTTGATTTCAGTAGTATGGACACTCCCAAAGGTACATTTGCTGTGCCATCATATGAGAAACTATTAGGGAAATGTGGAAAGAAAAGCTCAGCACTTTTCTGGGAGGAAGGGCTGTGATGAGACAAAGATCTCATTAAGCTTGCTTTGCCATCCACACTGTGATAAGGACTGCTGCCTGCTGCAAGCACAGGCATTTGACTTTGTTTAAGTAAGACAATATATTTAATCCTACAGTTCCAGTATCCTATGACGCTGTAATCTATGGTTTACCCCAAAACTAGGACTGAGAGGCTTATGCTACAAAATATGGAAACAGGGAATGAGGCCCTTTAGAAAACAGCATCAAAGAAAACTAGTCTTTGCTATGCTTTGGAGCTGGGAGAACCTTGGGTGGGGTATTTTGACTTCCCACCTCATTTCTGATTAGAAGAGCAAGTGCTGAAGAGGAGTACAAGGTGTTTATGGTGTTAGCTAGATGACTGTTCTCCGTCTTGTTTCTAGACAAAAAGCTGTTCCGTACTTCATGTATTCTTGACTAAAATTTTTCTTAAGTTGGGGAGGGATTCTTACCATGGAATACTGACTATTTAAACCTGTGGTGTTTTGCTTTCATCTGCATTCTTGGGATGGTTGAGATGGAAGCTGGCAGAGTGGGTATTTCTGAGACACAACTGGAACTCTGCTGGTCATCTGGGGGAAATGAATGTCTGTTGTGCACAGAGAAAACTTCTTTAAAACTGGAACTAAGAACTGTAAAATGTCCTTGGTGGTAGCTTGACAGGCCATTTTAGAAGGCACAGTTTAAAAGCAACTTACCTTTTGTAAGTTACCTTTTACAACACTTTGTGTTCATTAAAGGAGATGCCTGGATTTATTCTATGAAAAGAACCTCTTGGAATTTTTAGCTGTTCTAAATCTCAGTACGGCTGTTAATTACGGAAGCAAGTGGACCAAATCAGTTTTCTCAAGAAGCATTTCAAGTGTTCCATCTATTCATTAAAGATTCAACTCATCTGCAGAATCTGTTTACTTGTAACTTTATAGTAGTGCAAATATGCACCTGATTTCCACAGAATGTGACATATGGTTATTTGACAGTCTTTCTACTTCTTGTTTTAGTTCTTGTTTTTAGTCCTTGTGGGGTTTTACTGACTTTTTTTCTTTTTTTTTTTAATTTATTTTTTTTCCCCCTTCAAGGGAACCAATTTAATGGATTTTTCATGAAGAATCATTTAGGATGAAATAGTGTGGTTGTGTTATGGGAGTAACACCATAACCTTTTGCTGGCACCTCCCTAGCTTGTCACCACAGGATGCATTTTCAAAGCTGTAGATGTGCACAAACAACTAGTTTCTGCTTCAAAAGTTTGATCTACTACTGTGTCACTTCATACCTGCTCAGCAGTCCACCGAGCCCTGACTGACCTAGGGCTTTGGTCTCCCTTGAATCCTAAGTCTCTGATGGATTCAAATGGAGAGCTTCCATAGAGCTCTGCTTGTACCCCCCGCTTGAATTTTCCACTTAATTGAGTGGTATGTGCAACAAATGCCAAAATTAATGTTTCTTGCCAAAACAGGGATATGAGACCTCCTGTGATGTGGGTTGTTGACAACAGCTATAAAAATGTTTGCATTTACATTTGCAGTTGGTGCATAAGAATGTGTGCACTGTTTACTACACAGTAGGCTGCTTCTCAACATCTCATCAGGAAAGCTGCTTTTCAGGTTCTGAAGGTGACAAAGGGATTCAATGGCAAAAAATCCCTACTTACTAATTGCTGCAGGCTCACAGAAAAATAAAAGAAGAGAATGGAAACTAGAATGGAAATACATACTACTATATGCTGATATGCTGCAGATGAAAGGAATCAATAAATATTACATTGAAACTATGAAGAATTTCTCAGTTGGGGTTTCTAAGTAGTTTTATCTAAACACTTTTAGTAAGGGAGTAATTACTATGGTGAGCTGGGCCATGCAGTTGGTTTCTGTGAGATAAACATGTGACAGGCTCAGGGCCCGAGACCCATCAATGACCTCTCTGCACTGGCAACCCGAGAATGGCTGCAGAGAGGGGAAATGGGGAGAATGACCTGGCAAGGCATCTTTGGTCACAGCAAAAAAACCTCTGTTCAAAAACCCAGGGACTTTTAGAGCACTAAGGCTATTGGGAGGCACCATCTGTTGGAGGCTGTACTTTTGCAGTATTCAGTGAAAAGCGCTACAGTTTTTAACATGGATTCAGTATCTAGTTCCCGGTCATGGCAAGAAATATCTTCCCCTTCAGTCATGTTTGTAGAGAAGTGTTTGTTCCCAGTGAATAGGCCTCTGCAAATCTCCACAAGCAAAACCATTTAGCTAGCAAATAAAGAACTTGAAAATTATAATCTAAAAAGATCTTTTAGCAATGTTTAAAAATCCAGAGTAAAAGCAAGTCAGTCAATGTTTTTTATTCCCCCTGTATAAAAGTTTCCAAGGTGCTCACCATTCTCCAGACACAGACAGTAGAAACCATTCCCAATGGGATTATGACTACCACAGTACCCACAACTGTGGGAACCCCTTGTGCAAGCCTGTAGTTTACAAAAGACTTGTAAAAGAAAAAGACCCAAACCAAATTATCTAACCTATTAGCCAAAAGATGTTAGCACATACACCAAATTTGCTTCAGTGCACTGCACGAAAATTTACTCTTAATGGAAAGAACTTACCTGCTCTAGGCATTGAAGCATAACAGGAAAGAAACATCATCACATTCAATATTACAAGGTGCTGAGTGGGGGTTTTGGCAATTTTTTCCTAGTGAAAAATGTCTGAAATGTCAGTATAAATGTTAATGATAAATATATGCTAGCTCACACTGCTCACTATGAGACAAAATAAAGCAATTTTGGTGCTCCTTTTTGAACTGACTTATTTTGTTAAACCCTGGCTGGCTGTGTTTGGAATGTGGATATCCTGCTATTATTCTCATTCACTATGGCTCAATCACTGAAAACTCACTATGGCACCAGATCTTGGTTTGTGGCTTGACACCTACTCTGCTCATGTTTCCATCTACCATCACTTCAGTTTGGTAAGCACAGCAGTCCCATCATACCCTTTTCAGACTGATACAGGTATTTTCTGATAGCTGTATGACTGCTGGAACAAAGCTCTTCTGACTACTAAAGGAACCCATCAAACACCTTTCCATCCAGAATGGTTCCTTGTATTTTGCGTCTTTTAAATACAGACAAATTTAACTTTAAAAACATAAAATACAGAAGTGATGTACTGTCTCTCCAGTGCACTTTATTTTGTGATCTGCAGGAAAAAACACCTTTCTGTTGAGCAAACTCTTAATTGTGTCGAAGTGTGACCCCTCCCTTGATTCTAATCCCATTCTAAGCACAAAAATAAGGTAGCTGTAAAAGTTCCTGACTTGTTAACAAGGTCTGTTTATTTGGTATCTAAGCAACAAATTCTGCTGTAGAAGTACCTCAGGGACTGATTTTATTTGAGCCATGCAACCACGAACTTCTAGGCAAATTCAAGAGTAAGTCCCATTCTTGAATAGCCCATCATCTGTAAAAATACAGGAGATGGAAGACTATGGAATGTGAAAGACTAGAGCTGAAATGGCTTCAAGATCATGAAAGATTTGGTGGTGGACAGAATCATCACTGAAAATGCACCTGGCTCTCTTAGGCCTTGTTTGTAGAAGTGCTCACAGATCTGAGCTGCTCTAGATTAATACAGTTACATAGGGTATTATGCAAATAAAATTGGTACTGAAAGGATGACCACTCAGTCCTTGTGGGTTTTTCCAGTCTTTACTAGATGGTGCTCTCACAGCATCCTGGAGACTTCCCTTCCTTTTCCCAGGTGGGAGCCCAATCCCACACTGCGGCAACAATAAAAAAAAACGTTGAGTGATGAGGCTGAACCAAAGCTCACAGATGTTAAGGGCTCAATCTGTTACTTCCTCAGGAAAGGCAATCGCAATCTGACTCACTTGTCTGCCCTCCTCCCCCCCAGGAAAGAGCCTCCTCCTGCTGCCAAGCACAGCGCAGCCAAACCACAATCAGCGATGTTCTCTCTGCAAAACACACCCAGCTGCACCGGGCCACTCACTGCTGGGCAATTCGCTCCTCTACCGAGCTGCACTCAAACTTTAATTAGTTGTAAGGGTATTTAGTGCTGCGACAGAAAAAAACCACCTCCAGTGCAATGGGTTGTTTCTGCGCACAGTCAAGAATTTTTCCCTACACTTAAACCTTGTGATTGATTGTAGATTATTTATCTGATGCAGTTTCCCTTGGCCGCCTTCAGAAATGGTTTTGTCCCCTGTCCTTTCCAGTAGTTTCCCCGTGGGTGGTACCATGCATGTGGGCACTTGGGGCCGCCTAACCGTAGCACGGGCTCACTCTAGTGCCCACAGCGTAAGTTGCAGTTGAAGCTTTCAAAGCCCCGCAAGCCGAACTGTGTCATAAAATCATAGACCACTAGTCTCTGTTCCTGCTGTTTCTAAAGGAGTGAATGCTGCAGATTATTAGAGGTCAGAAATTATAATTTATTCTATTTTGGAAGTCTCCAAATAGCTGTCACTCAGGAAGCTATCACCTTTCTTTAATACAGACAGTAAGGCATTTACAGTCAAGAAGATAACCAGGCAGCAAAACCATTTTTTCTTTCTATTTGCTCCAGAAATAATCCAAAGTTTACAAGAAAGGTTAATTATGAATTAGTTTATCTGTGCAGAAGGAATATGTAGATGATTTCCTGAAAAAAATAATTCTGTGCATTCCTTACAATCCTCTGTTCCCTGTGCAGGCCCTAGATTTAAGCATTGGCCCTATGAAATGCCAGAATAATTACATTCTGAATAACACTGTCTCATACAACATCTGCAATAACATAGTGATTAAGTGTGTATATTCATACTTAACCCACTGTCTGGTTCAAGTAAACACAACACACTCTGCTACTCTTTGTGCCTCACTCCGTTCTCCTTCGCTTCACATGGGGTCACTCCCACAGGCTGCAGCTCTTCAAGACCTGCTCCAGCATGAGTCCCTCCCACAGCATGCATTCCTTCAGGAACAGGCTGCTCCAGTCCCCCACGGGATCCCAAGTCCTGCCAGCAAACCTGTTCCAGTGTGAACCTCCATAGGGTGTCTTCTCTACGGCCTCCACGGAATCTGGAGCTGTCACTGCTTCTTCACGGGCCTGGGTGTCTGCAGGGCTGCTTCTCCCTCAGCTTCTCCACTCTTCCACAACTGCTGCAAAACGCCTTTTATATTTTCTTAGACATGTTCCCAGAGGCACCACCGGCACCCTTTCTGAGGGTTTGAGCCATGCCTGATGGTGAGCCCTTTGGATCCCATGGGAATGCTGTGCTGGGCCTGGGACTGCCTGCAGGCCCCAGGTGCTGCACCCAGGCGCTGCCCTCCGCACACGGGCAGCCAAAATCCGTGGGGCAAAGAAAGGGCGCTGTATTGCACTTTTACTGCTCAACAGAGTTCCCAGGCCTCTGGGAAAGCAATGTTTCCACTGGGAAATTGCAAATAGAGGGAGAGAAAAATTGCACACCATGGACAATATTACAATAAAAGAAGTAATTGTAGATTAGCTTTAAACGGAGGCAGGATGATTTACACCAGGGTAGCCTCACAATCCAGCAAGGATCTGGCAATCTGGCCCAGCAATGGCCTCGCTGGGCACATGGACAGGACAGGACAGCTCGCTCCCTCCCATCCTTCACAGCAGCCAGCCTGGGAAAGCAGGGCCAGGCAGGGCTGATCCTGGGCCCTACTGCCTCCATCCTGAGCCCCTCCTTGCCCTCTGCATCCCTTCCTTACCCTTCTCATCCCTTCCTCTCCCCTTGTCTTCTCCATCTCCTTCCCTCCTCTCTGTTCCCCATCCCTTCCCCACCCATCCCTCTCCCTTCCTTTCCCTTTATTCTTCCACATCCCTGCCTTTCGCCTCCCCCAACCCTTCCTCTCCTCTCCTCTCCTCTCCTCTCCTCTCCTCTCCTCTCCTCTCCTCTCCTCTCCTCTCCTCTCCTCTCCTCTCCTCTCCTCTCCTCTCCTCTCCTCTCCTCTCCTCTCCTCTCCTCTCCTCTCCTCTCCTCTCCTCTCCTCTCCTCCATTCCCCATCCCTTCCTTTTGCACGGAAAATCACACTATGAAAAGCCATTGTCCATAAAGGAGACAGAAGAGTCCTGCAACTTTATTCAAATAAAGGGGTAGAGTGCACTGGGGCACACACCTGCGGGATTTAATGCCTCGACCCTTGTCTATTTCAGGAGTCAAGCTGTCTGGCTCTGCAACAAACCTGCAGCTTGAAGTTAATAGCGACATTAAGACCGATTTCAAAGACATTAACACCCATACTTCTGTGCATCGAATTGTTTCTAAAGCCATTAGCACACATCTTCCTTATCATCTCCCCCTGCCCATCCCCTCCCCATCTCATCCTCTCCCCATCTCTTCCTCTCTCTCCTTTCCCTCCCTCTCGTCATCTCATCCCATCATATCCCTTCTCTTCTGCTCAACCCTTTCTCGCCGCTCCTTCCCCTTTCCTTCCTAAGCCCTCATTCCCGCCCCTCCATTCCCCGCCCCTTCCTTTCCCCTCCCCGTCCTTTCCCCTTCCCATCGCACACTACAGTTCCCAGCGGGCTGCGGTGCTGGTGCATGCGCGGTTGGGCGCACCTCCCCGCCCCGTGTTGTCCCTCCTGCGGGCGGGCCGGGGCCGGGCACTGGGGTCGGGGCCGGGCAGTGGAGTCGGGTGGCGCCGAGCGGAGCGGAGCGATGGCAGCGGCGGGGCTGAGGTTCGACGGGCGGGTGGTGCTGGTGACAGGCGCCGGAGGAGGTGAGCGCCGGCCGGGGTTTCCGCCCCCACGGGAGACGGCAGAACTGCTCGGGGGAAGCCCGGGCGGTGCGGGCTCCGCGGAGCCGCCGCTGCTGCCCGCGGCCCCGGCAGGTGTCCCGGGGACAGCCGGTCCTGCTTCGGGGGAAAAAGCGTATTGTTTCCTCAGAGGGCAGAAGCGGGGCTGTAGGGGAGGTGCTGGCCGTGCCAAGGCTGTGCAGGGGTCAGGGCCGTGCCTCCTGCTGCCGTCCGAGGCCGGCCCGGCGCTGCCCACGCTGGGAACCCCTCCGAACATGGGGCTTTTCTGCTGTTTGAACACACGCGGGGAGCAGCGCCGCTGCACCCCTCTCAGCAGTGGATGTCCTCCTCCAAGCGCTGTCCTGGTACCCTAATTCCTTCCCCCTGAGCCTTGGACGTAGCGTCGGAGGCATGTGAGCCGTGTGGCTTGGCACGGTTGTGCTGCAGCAGCGCTCTCCCTGCGCCGTCGGGGCTGCTGACGGCAGCGGCCCACCCGCTGCCGCCTGCCCGGCCCGCTGCTCCCGGGAGCCGGCCTGGGGCAGCGGGGAGCGGCCGGGGAGAGACCGCTGCCAGCAGCGGGGCTGGCCTGCGCTCTTGGTGGTCTGCGGGCTTGAGCCCTCCGGGAAACGTGGAATGCTTGGTTTTGCCAGGAAGTGTTTTTGTATTTGTTGTTATGGCGTGGGGTGGGTTGGTTGGTTGGGTTTTTCTGTTATTTGTTTCTTCCCCCTTTGATTGTTTTTTTTTTTTTTTTTTTTATTCTCTGTGTCCACGCTTTGGCCTTTGCCTACTCTGGTGGTTGAGCAAAAATACGGGCTGTCAGTGTGGATGAATGACAGGCAAAGTTTGTGTTTGTGATGAGCTCTTTAGGAAACTTGTTTAGCCATACTCTGAAAAGGTTCTGCCCTCCCTCCCCACGGTAGAGTTTTGCTCTCATTTTGTGGTGCTGCACGTTTCCAGCGGAGTCGTTTTGGGGTCCTAGATTAAGTGATGTCTTGTGAAGAAGTACTTTTGGAAAGCACTGAACAGTCCATGTACATCACCTGAAAGTGACCAACCTGATAATAATTGAGACCACGTTTTTTAATGTTGCTTCTTTGCTTGTACCACATCTATGTTTGTGGCCTTTTCCCTATATAGTAAGTTTCACTGAAGAACAGGTTAAGATCTTGCATAATAGCAAAACAAGGTCACTGTGGCAGTAATAAAGCTTCTAAAAAGTATTGCATTGAGTAAAGTTTCATGTCATAAGTGTGTGTACAGTGACCCTTGTACTAATAGGGTTAGGCTGAAAATGGTTTGTTAATAGAGAAAATTCCTCTTGTAAGTTTTATTTCACAACAGCTTTTCAGTAAGTGTTGATTAAATTTAAGCCAAGATTAAGGGAGAACCTGTTATTTACAGATTAGTTCTCATTTTGCTTTTATTTAATTTACATCACTGTAGTTAGATTGCATTACTAATAGCATTGTTTTTCAGCTGGATGCTGGTGAACAGATCAGAGCTGGGAATTTATTTAGACATCTGAATCACTAGTTTGTGTCAAAGTCGTACCTGTTTTCACATACGCACATATCTGAAAAGTGTTTGTTTTCACTTTGAGGAGATCCTCTGTGAATTGCTGTGTTGGACATTGTTTAGTCAACCTATCTTGTTTTTTTTCAAGGTTAGTTTTGATTCTCAAATGTTCAATCTTTGCTTAGCAGTTGAGAAGACAAGCTCATATAGCATGGCCTGAGTTTTGTGCACTTCTCCGTGGCTTTTCAAAACAAAACAAAAAAAGGTTTTCTTGGACTTGGGTTGTATGAGCAGTTGGGTGTATATGCACCTCACATGTGAAACTCTTGGCTGCAGAGGCCTAAGGGAGTCTTAAGGAAATTTTCAACTTATTGCTGTGAAATTAGTGCGCTTCAAAACAGTATATACAATTCTTATTTTTCCCCAACCTTTTTTTTTTTTTTTGAGAAGTGGCTTTGAATGTCCAAGTGAGGTGCAAAGAGATACTGTTTGGATTCTGAGGAACTTTCTTTTGACTGATGATTTTTTGATCATTTCAATCTCCATTTTTTTTAATGAATAAAAAAAGGATCAGTGCCATTAAGCCCAACAACTTTTGATTGCTACAGTGGATAGTATATCTGTAAATGATTTATTGCAATGAATGCAAAATACAACTAGAATCTAAGCCAGAGTGAAGGTTCAAGACCCTTGCTTTTGTTTGTAGTGCAGAAATTACAGTCTTCTCTTAGGACGGGCAAACTATGTGTCTGTTTGGTTATCTGAGGTATTAGGCATTCCTTTGTATCCCAATGATTTTGTCAGTATATCTTCAGTCACAGTTAAATTTTGTTCAGTTTCTTTTTCAATTTTTAACTTTAACTAGGAAAGTATCTTATTCACTTAGTGCGTAATTAATTAACTTTAAACATCCCCTTTAAAGTGTATTTTTCTATCACAAGCACAAACTCGGCAGCAAACAGCTTTCCCAGATGCTTTGGCTGAATCCAGTAACGAAGAGTAAGTGTGGTTTGTTTGGGTTTTTTTTTTTTTTTGCTTGACTGGAAGTTCTACTTATTGTTTATCTGTTTGTTTACTTTTGTATTTTATTCTTATAAAAGACTTTGAGCTCCTGGGCGAAATAAGGTTTTACTTTGAACCTGCAAGGTATTTGTTTTGAATTGGTGCATTTTTCTTGATGTGATTCATTTTTTGTAGCTTTTGTCTGAATTGTGATTGAGGAAACAAATTCACTCTTGTTTTTAACTTTCTCTTTTTTTTAAAATTAGGTTTGGGCAGAGCATATGCTCTGGCTTTTGCTGAAAGAGGAGCTTCAGTAGTTGGTAAGTTTTATCTTAACTAACTTGATCTAGGCAGTAACCTTTGCCTTTTCAGATAGCTTGCATTCGACAGTCCATGCCCTTTTTGACAGTAACCTTTGTTATTTAATGGTTTTCCGTCTTATCTTTTGCTGTTTAATTTTGCCTCTAAGCTTTATTTTCTTATGAAACAAGTTGCCCAAGTTTGTCCAAGAGCTTACCTTTGCTGGAAAGCCAGTTTGAGTTAGATCATTTCTTAGATTTAACTTCCAATTATGCATACAACTTTTTACTGCAATCTGTGGCCAGAGAGTGTGTTGTCTTTGGTAAATTGTGCTCACAATCTTCCAATATGACCATTTGAATTTGTGAATATGTTATCTTATAGTACTGCCTCTCAAGAAAGAAGTTACTGAAATGTAGCTCAATAGCATTGTTTCTTTCTGTGGCTCATGGGACAGAAGAGCCGTCTGGTGTCGGTGTCAGTGCCAAGTAGCTGTCAGTAACTTCTGGTGGTTTTGTAGTTCCTTGGTTGAACCTTAGCAGGGCGTATTTAGTTGTGAAAAATGCTGTATCACAAGGCAGTCCTGTAGGTTAAGTTGTATTTTGGGTACTCACCAGCAGTCAGCATTGCCATTTTTAGATTGGCTCTTAGGAAAAATCTATTCCCTGGAAGGGTTGTCAGGTGCTGGAACAGGCCAGAGAGGTGCTTGAATGACCATTCCTGCAAGTGTTTAAAAGATGTGTGGATGTGGCACTTATGGATGTGGTTTACTCCTGGACTTGGCAGTGTTACATTAATGGTTGGATTTAACCTCACAGATGTTTCCAGCCTAAAAGGTTCCTGTGATTTTATAGTTTTGCTGCCTATTGATGAATTTGTACAGGTACTGTTGATGAGTTCAAGATTAAATGCTTAAAGAGATTTATGGACAAGACCTTGCTCGCTGTTTTTGTTTGTAGTTTTCTAATGACAATGCCAATCTCAGTTTACAAAATTTCAAGAAAATTGTTTGGTTTTACTTTATTGATTGAAAATGACTATGTATGTAGACAACTTAAAAAAAAATCTGGGTTTTTTCTTATTTTGTTTCTGTTAATTGCCTTCTTTGATACTTGCTGTATTTACCGTGGATGTGAATAATTCACATTGAGTTCTTATTCAGCAAAAATTATGTCACTAAATCAGTCCAAATATTTTGTATGGACTCTCTGCAGATGGTGGTGGTCTTACTTTCTGGAATGATCTGAAAGAAAATGTATTCTATTGCCTGACCACAGCTAATGCTCCTTTATCTCTTGGCCTTATTGTGTAATAACTAAACAGTAAGTTAAGAATTGACTGTAAGGGCAACTTCTTGTTTCCTTTTGGAAACTTCACCACACTTCAGCTTGTCTTGCAGTATTACCTCTACATGCTTGTATTTATTTCTCTTGTTCTCTTACAATTCTAACTTCAAAGAGTTGAGAAACTACTTGTATAATCTTTAGTTTTTTAAAACTCAAGCAGATATGAGGCTTATATCTGCCTTGTCTCTTTAAAACAATTCCTTTTTATAAGTTATGGAAATAAAGGTATGTTAAGACCAGTGATCAAATACTCTGGAGGAATATTTAGAGTAGTTGGAAGAATAACAGTAGGCCCCAACATGACGCCTTTGTCCAGTCCTGCATCTCTATTGAGTGAGTTGCTGTTGGTGTGGTTAAGTTGACAAGAGCAGCCTAGGTGGAAAACTCTCTTCCCATCACCCTGAGGCTGCCTGCTACCACTGTTTTTTGTTAATTTTTATCTCCTTCATGCCTCTCATCAGGAAAAGTTGAAAGTAGGAAGAAAGGTTGATTTGCTTTTGTCTTGCATCCGGTGTCATCTCCAGACCTACCGTTTCTTCTGGTCTGTCTGAGGGCTCTTTTGTTGCTGTTTTAGTTTAGAGTCATGCTTTTGAAGCATCTCTCCTGGTATGTATCCTATTTGTAATTTTGTTTGCGTAGTGAAATGGTATTGAATTGCATGAGTCCTTTAAAAAACGGACTAGAAGATGCAATTTATCAGCACACCTACATTGTTCACGTGTGCTTGGTTTGTGACACCAGAATACCACAAGAAATCAGCTGGCTTACTGTTTAAAAAACTTGTACTGTAGATGTCAGGTGCTCTGCACCAACGGTTTCACCCTTCAGATTTGCTTTTGCTACTCTTTTGTGACACACTCCTAGCCTTAGAGGAGTTCTCCAAGATTCAGACTATAGCTATGCTCTGCTACAACCACTACAGTCTTTGGCTCTTTTTGACTGTGTGATTTCAACTGAAAATTGCATGATGTAAAGCTTGGGCATATAGTAATGTTATTTCTCTATTTTGTTGTTAGGGGCTTTTTTTCATTGTTCTATCACAGTCATGGCGTTACTATTTTTAAAACCTATAATAGCTCAACTCTTTCTTGCATACTCATTTTTGTTTCAACTCCATTAGTGCCTGTGCTCAGCCTAAGGTACTTTACCACCTCTGAAAATTTTACCAAATATTTAATTAGGTTTTTGTCAGCAAATTACTATTGAAGTGTGGGATAAGCATATATAAACTTGTCTGTGGTAGAGTTGTAAGGCTTTAACAGGACTGAATGGTTTGTGTATGTTTACCACCCAAATTGTTTACTCTTCTTTCCCAGGTGTTGTCCCTGATTTGCTTTCCTTTAATACCATGGATGTTTCAGGCTGAGCAGTCTGCCTGTGTTGCCTATCCTAACACATCACTACACTTAGAAATTTTCCTTAATTCTTTTCACTTGAATTGTGTTTTCTGCATGTTTGGATTGTTAGATATTGATCTGTTAGCTTGGAGATTTTTGTCTCCTTTGTTTTTTGCATCAGTGTTAAGGTGCTTGTACTTTCTGCTTAAGGCTGGGCATTTTTTGTGTTTGGTTTGTTTATGCTTGGTTGTTTTTTCTGGTTTTTTTGACATGTCCCTCCTCTTTTGATGCTCGCTTCTTCTGGACTTTGGCATTTTTATTTGCTCACAAATTTTCTGCCATATTTCTACATTTCTCTTGAAGTGCAGCACACAAAGCTGAATATAGAATTCCAGATGAGGCTTCTTGATGTGGATAATACAGTGATTTTGTGTGTCCTGCTAGCCATGTTCCTGTTTACATAGAGAGTTTAAAAAAAAGGCACAAAATGGGTCTATTTCATTTTGTCATGATACAACAGACTTGGCATGCTGCTTTTCATCAAGACCAGCAAAAACATCCTTCATATTTTGTGGATTTTACTTTGGCTTCTAGAGGGTAGAAGTTAGAAGGCAGAAAGCTGGAATTCACCATAGCAAAAGACTCTTTAGCAGAATACCATTGTGGCATGTAAATTCAGTCAGTTCTGGCTTTTTTACAATTCCATTTTGAACCCATTTAAACAACTTTTTACAATTTTTTAAAATTCTTTGTCCAAATACAATGTTTTATGGGATTTTTTGGTAGTGTTTTTGTTCCCCTGGTAATTCTGTGAAGCTGTGGGATGTGCAGGAGTGCAGCAGAGTGTGGCAACATGACCTTCCAGCTGCCATTAGTGACGTGTGCCCCAGTGTGGAGAGCAGCCTGGACCAGCTGTGTGTGTCAGGTGGGCCTCTCACCCCGCAGGAGCAGGATCTGAAGCTCCAGAGAAGGCACTTCTCACTTTGTTCAGACAGCTGGGTCTCTTCCATGATGGTGGTGGCTAGTAACAGTTTAGCAACTCTATTAACAGGAATAAAGTCTTGCTTACGGTTCATGCAGTAGTTAGAGACTGGAATAAATTGCCTGTGATTGGGGTATAATCTAGATCTTTATCTCTGAACTTCAACACAATTACAGAGGTAGCCTGGGCAGGGCAAGCAAGTTGAATACATGATGGAGGGGTGGAAAAAGGTTTTCCATGTTATTTAAAGAAAATGGGATAATGTATGTTGCACTGCTTTTAAAAAATATAGTTGTATGTCCTACTATTTTTCTCTTGTCATCTGTGGTTCTCAGTAAGATCCCAAATGCAGCAGGCTTTATTAATATTCCTTATAGCCTCCAGTGTGATAATGAGGTAAGGACAGACCATGAAGTCTGAGTGCTAACAAAAAAAATTTCATTTCTTTGTCATGCATAGTGAATGATCTTGGAGGTGATTTTAAAGGATATGGCAAAAGCTCCTCAGCTGCTGACAAAGTTGTTGATGAAATCAGAGCAAAAGGAGGAAAAGCAGTACCTAATTATGGTATGTTATTTATCCAGATGAGTATAATGCTTTATCTGTAGGAATAGTGGACATGTTAAATGAAAAGCTGATGCTGCTTGTGAAAGATTACTGCCAGCTTACCATTAACATATACATTAAACTGGTGTGATACTATGTGGAGTGGGGAGACAGATGCTAAAAGCAGGTGCATTAATTGCCTCATTTAATTAAGATTTATCTACTATTGCCCTTCTCTTTTATCTCAGTTTTTAACATTGAAGTATTAAGTAGCCGTTCATCCGCAGTCTTCAGATGCTAAATGGGAATGGATAGTTCTTGCTTGCTTTGCTTTGTGTTTTTCTGGCTGTCACAAATGTTGTGCCATTTAGATTTGCTGTGTGGGATTTGTTTTACGCCATATGCAGATAATGGCTGGATTTTAATTTAGTTTTCACTGGGGCGGTGTGTAGTTTATTTTTCTTAGATCTGTGGAATTAGTTGTTAATATCCTGGAAGTGCAGTGTATCCAGTTAATTTTAATTGAGAATTTTTACTTTTTTCTTACAGATTCCGTAGAAGATGGTGAAAAGCTGGTGAGGACAGCCCTTGAGGCTTTTGGGAGGATAGGTACAGTTGCTTAATTCATGTAGAAAATTGTTTGCAAGTGCAAAGCCATTATAAGCAGTGCAGTTAACAGCCTGTGTATGAAATACATTTTGACCACACTAGTACTCACCAATTCTTGGTGCCTGTAGTCAGTGAAATCTGAATAAGGGGCTTTCAGCTTTTAATCTGAATTATCAACTTTTGTTTGCGTTTTTTTTATTTGTTTTGGGTTTTTTGGGTTTTGTTTGTTTGGTTTTTTGTTTGTTTGGGGTTTTTTTTTTGTTTTTTTTTGTGGTTTTAACGGAGGTGTAAAGCTTAGTATATGTTTCGTATTTTCCTACACTTCAGAATTTTGGAACTTCAATAATGGTTAACAATTTCTGTCACAAAGCACAAAGTCTATGACTGTCACAAAGCACAAAGTGTTATGACTGACTGCATAGAATTAGCATAAATAATGTTGCTGAAAGCAATATTGCATGTTTTTAAGCTCTTCTGCTTACATAAGGGCAACATGCATTAGCAGAAATTAAAAAAGAAAACCCTAAGGTATTTTATGTAACTGTTAAAGCTCTTTTTAGCTATGTGATTTCCACTATTTGAAATCACTTGGTGAGTTTAACTCAGGGTTAAATGGCTTAAAGTACACATAAACAATGCCAACAGGAACCCAGTTAAATATCTGACAAGAAATTGTTATGATCCTGGTCACTTTATCAGCTTTGAGACTCTGTAGTTCCTCTAGTTATCATTTGGGCTACTGCAACAAAGGTGGTGGCATAAACTGCGTAACTGGGGCATTCTGAAATTCAAAGCAGGCTTCAAAACTGTACAGCATAGCTGCATCCTGCAGATATTGGATTCCTAGGCAGCCAGCACTTCAGAGCTATGCCTGCCTTTCAGGCTTTGTCCCATTGAGGTCCCTGTTGGGTTGAGAGTTGCCTGTCCAGAAGTTTTGTGTTATAATATTTGTTCAAGGATAGATTCATTAATCAGGACAAGGAGCTACTGAATATATGTAATATGATGTACATGTCCACTGTTCTTGTGTGTGTATATTTGGAAGTGGGAGAAAAATAGAAACAAGCTTGTATTTTATCAGTGCATTGAATTAGTTACCTTTTTTTTATTTCAGATATTGTTATAAACAATGCTGGGTGAGTATACCTGTCCTGTTTGAGTGTGTGCTGTCCTTTTTGTGTAAACAAATGTTGATCTTACATCTGTTTTGTTTTCCTAATGTCGCATTTTAGGATCCTGAGAGACCGTTCTTTTGTTCGGATAAGTGATGAAGATTGGGGTGAGTTGATTTTAAAGCAACTTCCAAATGTTCTTTCTGTGTGAAAGATGACATGTACATCCCTCCCACGGGAACAAGAAAGAAAAGACAGGGAAGGCTTACCTTTTGCCCTGCAAGCTTAGTGGAAAGCTGCTTGTGTTCAGTGTGCAAACCAGGTCTGTGCTGCAACACGTGGTAGGTGTCTGTAGTTCCAAAGGGTAAGAAAGACTTTTCTTCCCACTCTGGGTTGCCAAATGCAATAAGAAAAAGAGCCATGTGAATTACACACAATAGTTTTTGTGAACACAACATTCCTAGTGCCAGCACTGAGTGGCTGAATACTAAACAGGCTTAAAAGACCCAGAACGAAGCAGAGAGGAAAGGAAACTGATGTGCCAAGGGACAGAAGAAAAAGCAAAACCTTCATTGAGGTGGTAGATGATGATAAGTCAGTGGAGGAGACTTTACAAGGAGTCTGTCTTCTGTGCTTCTGGTCTGAGTCTAAATGCAGGAATTTTGAATACTTTTGAATTCTGTACAGAAGAGGTCCATACAAGAGGTGGTATATGGGGGCAGCCCCTTCATAATCAGTGTATGTTCAGGCAAGTACTGAAAAGTTGTCTGTCAAGACAAACAAAAAACCAAAAAAAACAAAACAAAAAAACTCCAACAAAAAAACAGTGTGAAGGGAGTACATTTTTGTTATGAAGAGGAAATATGGTGCATTTCAGTCTGGGAGACAAATCCTGGAATTACTAAACTGATGTTAATTTGTTCTAGATATAATTCACAGAATTCATTTGAGGGGATCGTTCCTGGTAACCCGAGCTGCATGGAATCATATGAAAAATCAGAAATTTGGCAGGTAAAAATGTGTGTTCTGTATTGCATTTTTCAGTAGGGTATAACAGACTGATGCATGACCAAACAGTGAAGGAGTTTTGCATTCTTTTCTTTCACTTTGTCAGGGTTGAAGCAAAAGCAGTGAAAATGTCTGTACAGTTCTGATCCCTCCTTTCCGCTTCCTCAGCCAAATGTTTGAAGTTTTTTTTTCCAATATATTTAAATGTATTTTTCTGGCTCTCCCAAACGGAAGTTGTAACTATGTAAAAATACCATGTCAATTAATGAGGACTGGTTAGAAATGTTTGTTACTTGTGTGTTACTGCAGTTTGAGGGACTCTTGTTCTGCTCCTTCTTATTCAAATGACTGGTACATGCAGTTCTGTTTGTAGGCCATGGATTTTTTTCTTTGGTGTTTAGTTGTCATGAGTTTTCTTTGTTTGTCAGTTTTAACCCTTTGGACAAACATACTTGTCTTAAAAGTTATGGGAGTGTTCTTAGTATGTTTTTGGTATGTATTACTGTTAGGTGAAAAAAAGTGCAGTGAAATCAGATATTTTTTTCCATTTTTGTGATTTTATCAAAAACCTTATCAAAGCACTGATTATATTAATCTTAACCATACCCATGTGTTTAAAACTGTGTGAGCTATTTTCTCATCCCGTGACCTAAACATTTATTCTCATCCAGGGAAGTGAACTGTGAAGATAGTGAAAGTCTGGGAGCTAAAAATTAAATTATTTTTTCAAAAACAGCTTAATTCTAGAGTTGCATGCATTTAGAATAATGTTTCACTTGTATCCTTTTCTGTATTTGCTCACATGACAGTGGTAGTGAGTGCCTCTGCAGTTTATGGGTAGACATGTGCCATCTGCAAAATGCCTGCTTTGTATAGAGTTTGTAGTTTTTCTTCATCATATTGAACCACTACTTGCAACGCTTCTCTTCACTTAAATTAAAAACTTAAATTAAATTATTGGCAGTGAAGCAGATAAAAAAAGTTAAATGTATGTTGATCCCAGCTATGCTGTGTGTTTAGATTTCAAGTAGATTTCAACAGAATCTGATCAGGCTTTGTGTTGTTTTTGCATGGCCTGGTTTTTGGTAGTGGGGAAATCACACAAGGGGCCTGTGAGAAGCTGCTGGAAGCTCCCACTGTGCCCAGCAGAGCCAGTCATTGGTGGCTTTGACAATGGACATGGTGCTGGCCAAGGCTGGGCTAGTTAGAGGTGATGGTAATGCCTCTGTGATAACAGATTGGAGGAGAAAATCAAAACAAAATTTTGAAAAAAAAGTTTTGAAAAAAAACCCACATTTTTTTCTGCCCAGAGACGAGAAGGAGGTGAGAACATGTGAGGGAAACAACATGGAGACAGCAAGATCATTGTAGAAGGAGTGGCAAGAGCTGCCAGAGCTGAGATTCTCTGCAGGCTGTGGTGAGACCACGGTGAAGCAGCTGTGCCCCTGCAGCCTCTGGGGATCCATGGGGGATGTAGAGATCCACCCATGGAGGGAGGTGCCCACACCAGAGCAGGTAGACGCCTGGAGGAGGCTGTGATCCAGCAGGAGACCCAGTGGAGAGAGAGGGCCCTTGTCCCAGGCTGGAGCAGCCTGTCCTTAGAGGACTGCACCCTATGGAAGGAGTGACCCATGTCTCAGCAGTTTTGGGGGGACTGTCTGCCTGTGGGAAGGACCCATATTTGCAGCAGCTGCAGTATGGCTGCTGCTTGTGAGAAGTGGACCCTCATTGGAGAATCTCATGGAGAACTGTCTCCTGTGGGAGGGACCCCATGGCCTCACAGGGAATGGACTCCTCTCCCAGAGCAGCAGAAGAAAATCTTGGTGATAACTGACCAAACCATCATGCCCTGTCTCCCTGTGCTGTTGGTGGGAAGGATGGAGGGAGGGGTTGAGGGAAGAAAAGAGCTTAGCTACTTCTCATTATACTTCTCTGTACCTCTCAGTAATAAATTAACTTGTACATTTAAGCTGAGCCTCTTTTGCCCTTGGAGTGTTTTCTCCTAGTCCTTATCTCTACCCATGAACCTGTTGTTAAATTTTTCTCTCCTCTGCCCACCTCTGGCAGGGGAGTGTGAGCAAGGCACCTTTGTGGTATTTGACTAGTGTCAAACCATAACAGGGTTCCTTTAAAAGTGAAGGTGTACACCCATTTCTGCAGAATTGATATGACCTGCAGCACAGCATTTTCTTGCCTCAAACCATCTGTGAACTGCCGTGGTTTTAGAGCTCTCATGTGAGCAGTTCAGTCACCTCCAAAGCAGTAATGGGAACAGCAAAGAGCAAGACTTTTCTTCCTGTCTTCTTCTGTCATGCATTTAATGCATATTAGAATTCTTTAAATGTGAATTCTGTCAGAACAGATCTTCAGATATTACCAGGTAGTTAATATTAAAGGAAGTGATTTTCAGTCAAGTAATTTTCTTCTGAGTGCTGAAATCTGTTAGTTGTGAGAATAATACCAGCTGCAGTGAAGATCGAAATGAAATTATTTTTCTCTGTACAGGAGAAAAATAGTGTTGCAATATTACTCAGAAAGCCTTTGTTAGTTTTCTGCTACTCTGACAATGTGTCAGGATTTGTGAGATGTTTGCCATCCATCAAACATTAGTTACCTGATAGCAAAACTAGCAAATAATATTTTCTTATTGGTTTTGTGGAATATGGGGACTATAATGCCAAAGGTGGCAAATGTTGTTGTGTAGAATCAAATAACTTGAAGAAATAATTTAATTTTTTTTCTTCTCTTCTCCCTTAAGAATAATTATGACATCCTCAGCTGCTGGAATATATGGAAACTTTGGTCAGGCAAACTACAGTGCTGCAAAACTTGGCCTTTTGGGTCTTGCAAACACAATTGCAATTGAAGGGCGGAAATACAACATCCACTGCAACACCATTGCTCCTACTGCTGGATCCAGGTTGACCCAGACTGTCATGCCACAAGGTGAATAATTTAAGGTCTACATGTACTGGTATTTTTTGAAGCACAACAAACTCTCTTACCTCTTAGAAAATGCAAATCCTTCACACTTCATGTACTACCAGTTCATTTTTCCTACTGTCTTTTTGTCTTTGAACTGTCAGCTCATTCGCTTTGTCTGTTGTGAGGAATTCTTACTTTCTGACACAAGATATGAAGCAAATTTTCTTATTTGCAAAAGCAATTTCATGTAGCAAGGCTCTTTAATTGTAATCTCTTCCAAGATCCTCCTACACTAGTGGAAAGGCTTGTTTGTTTCATCAGATGTGACATCAAGTATGTGCATAAGTTGTCTGCACTTGTTACAATATTGCCTAATTGCAAAATACTGGGTTTTTGCACAACATGTCATGTGTGTGCTTAGTGGTTCCATGATCAGCAGGAGATGATAGTAAACTGAGTTGCTTAATTTTTCTTTATTGCACAACTACTAATCTTTGAAAGTTTGAGCAGGTTTAACAGAGTAAGTGTGCATAAGTGTAAATTTAGGATAAATAGACTGACTAATTACTTTGGCAAATGACCAGAAGAAAGAAAAATAATTTGGGGAGGAAAAAAAATGTCAGTTAAAAGAAATGACTCTCAGAAAATCTTCTAGCATCAGCCTATTTCATTTCACTCCTGACCTTCTTTTCTCTTATGATGAGCAGATTTCAAAGCCAAGGAAATCATCACATTCGTCAGACTGACAGACAGGGTATTGGAGAGTAATGTAATTTTGTATGTTAGGCACAGATTGAATGCCTGAAGTGGCCCGGTTTAGATCTAAATAATCCAGGTGGTCATGACTCTAGCAGTCTTTTAAGTTGTAAGTTCCAGTCATTTATTGGAATTGTTTATAGAAGATCTAAACACATGAAGCATGCAATGTAAAATGGATTACAGTAGCTGGCAAGTTCTGAAAATATTTAATCTACATAGGATGATAAAAAATACCTCAGAATTGTCTTTCTTAGTAATTTTAAGAAGAGTGAGATCCTTTGATTTCTCTGTAAGATACTTACAGCTCTGATGATACGTTTCTTATCTTGTTCACTCAATTCCTGTCCAGATTTTCAAATACTCCTAAAAGATTTGAATGCCACAGCTTAAAAACATTTTCAGAGGTCATCAAATTATTGTTGTTATCCTAGTCAGGACTTACCTATTTATCTTCAGATGTCTGCAGGCACCTATCCTTTTTCATTGCCATACAATGCCATGCATTGTTATGTATGTACAACTTGACCCACATGTTTTTGTTCTTTCTAAGAACTCTTAAATGCAGTTTGCATCTTTTGTGTAGTTGTTTTTTTTTTTTTTTTTTTTTTTTTTAAATTCTAGTACCTATTTTTAAATTATTTAAAGAGTGGATTACAAGCATTAATAATAATAATATAGGGCTAGACTTTGAGACTAAATTATGAGTGGCATAAAGTAGAATATTTTGGAAAAGACTAATGGGTTTGCTATGCACTTACAACATGCCATATTAAATGAAGTTCAACTTTCTTCTACTTTTATGGAACTTCTAAAAATGAACTTGTGTTTACCTTAGTTTTGCTATTAAAGAAGTACTTGAAGTGATAGGCTTTCCTAGCTCTTCATCTTGGAAAATCTGTCTATAATTGAAAATGCTTGATGACCTTTAGATGAGGAGCAGCTCTATATCTACTGCTGTTGAAAGAATAATATTCTAAAAGCTGAAAAAGGAAATTAAGCAAAGTTAATATTCAGACAGTGGATAGAATATATGATAAGAGCTGCCTGGACAACCACACTGTTCCATGGCAATGTCTCAATTTTCAGATAGCTTTCTATTGTACTAGGTGTCAATGAAAATTTCAAAATAGGGTTGATATGTAAATTTAGCAGGGAGATAATTCTCTTTATTGTTTAGAAAAACCAGCATTTCCAAATGAGATCATTCTTAAACAATCAGCCGCTGCAATTATTTTCATAATGTCTTGTCTGTATAGTTGACTAGCATACTAAAAGGAGAATTGCTCAGGTAAATTTCCATCAGGATTATGTATACCTGTCTTGTCCTTGTTTCAGGCTGCCATCATGTGGAAACTTAGGAAGGTTGTCTGGCTTTGCAGTCTGCATGTAGCAGTGTTCCCAAGAGTTAAACAGGCCTTCGTCATGGGCTTAGGCAGCATATATGTATCTCACTGCATGCTGGTATTTATTGAATCTTCAAGAGTTTCATTTACCTGGTCCTTTCTTTTCATGACAGAGCGCTGTTGGTAAAATTCTCCTGGTTCTGCTGTTCATAAGAGCATGTTAGATTAAACTGGTGAAACTGCAGAGTATTTCTATTTCATTATTCCCCTCTCCTATTTGCTCTAGATCTGGTCGATGCTTTCAAACCAGAATATGTTGCTCCCTTAGTAGTTTGGCTTTGCCACGAGAGCTGTGCTGAAAATGGCAGTCTGTTTGAGGTAATTTTTTTATTTTTCCTTTCTTCTCCCTCCTTCCCTGCCTTTACTCCTTCCCCAATATCAGTTGTTTTATCTTGTCCAGCCTTAATCTTTTTGCTGAAACTAAATGAACATGTGTGAACTACATACTCAACGTAGACAGAAGAAATATTGATCTAGTTGTGCAGTATTTGACAAGTACTTCAGGCAGTCACAGCTTAGTCAAGTTCTGGTCTGTGCTCAACATGCTATCAATTTGATTATTACAATTCTTATTGTATGCTTTTAAGGTTGAAAAGATACCAAAATTCAAAAGGCATTTTTGTTCTGAAAATCATTCTAACATAGAAAGTAGATTGCAGGAAGGAGTAATTACTTAGTTATGATATTCATTATAGGTATTGGCATCAAACTGCTGACTCATGTATTGGATGGAGACTGTTTTATGTTGATCTCATTCAGGTGCTTAACTAAACTGTTAATTAAAACCAGCAGTAATTCAGAAATTCTTAATATATTGAGTTTTGTTTCCCAGCATTACCACAGCTTTGCTTTGTGACATGTCCTAAGCTGATGATATTCTTTTTCTCTTGGCAGGTGGGAGCTGGGTGGATTGGAAAATGTAAGTACTTTATGTTGGAGGATTGATCTTGTTTTTGGAATTGACATTGAGACTTTCTTTAGATGTAACCTGTATGCTCAAGACATTGTTTACTGAGGCAAGAAGATGAATAAAAGCCTGGGGTTCTGAGAAAACTGCTTATATTTGGTAAAAGTTAAAACTTTAACTTCATGTGGGAAAAACTGGTAGCTTAGGTATGTTACCAGTTATAGGTATGTGCATTGTTATGCTTTTGAACTAACAGTAACTGAAAATCTGCCCAAGTAACTTCAACTTTTTGATCCTGGGCATAATTTGAAGTAGAATTTGTGGTGCTAAGTATACATTGCTGCCTTTTCTTGTTAACTTTAATTTTTCATGATATAAATATCATATGCTGATAAACAGGCATATTTTTCATTTTTCATTTCTCATTTCATCTTTTTCATTACTTTCCACTATTGCTTATGCTTCTATTAAAATACTAGTGTGTAGGCTTGTTAAGGCAATTAGTGTTCTTAAATAATCAGCTATGCTACCCATGTATTTTCCTTAGTCACTGCAGTAACCAACTTAAATACTAATTTCAGGAAAACTTGCAGGAGATACTGAGGACTTATGAGAACAAAAAATTCAGTGTGTGAGATGCCTTGACTTTTTTCCTAAATCCATTGAACCTGGTACAAGCACTGTTTTCATGAACTGTACAACTTTTCAGCCTACATGAGTATCATCAGAGGGTTGGAAGTAGGGCTCTTAATTCAGGAAGTCATTTTGCTTACTTTTAATTTTTTTTCTCCAACTTGATAACAATTTTGTACATTTCTAACTAACTGCAAGTGTTCTGTGTAACTGGAATAGTGTTTCCAAGAGGTGTGGGCAACAGATTAAAAGAAGCAGGTTAGCAGCACAAAACGTCTTGCTGCCCTTCACAAGCAGTTGGGTTTTAATGCAGCTGAAAATCTGCACTTTGATCAAGAGAAAATGCCATTTTTCATCATTATAATGACTGTTGTTGTAGTTACTGAAATTAAACCATGTTGTTCATGAGGTACCAATATAGCCTTATTCATTGCCTTCTGCTAATTAATGGCAAACCCAACATGACTGGTTAAGTATTTGAATTACAATCCAAGTAATCTAAGTCTGTATCCTTATGGAACTAATTTCACACTGGCCTTACCAGTTTCTCTCAGGTTACAGTATTGAAATACAACTTCAGAGACCATTTAGAGGTGCTGGCTACTGGTATTAAGGTTCTTTTACAGCTAACAAGTGGTTTTCACTTTTTCCCTGTAGTTTTCTATGCTTTCAGAAGATACCTAAGCAGTAGTAGTCAAAGTCATGTGAGTTGAGAAATCCTGTAGATGAATACTAGCTGCAACTTTTCAGTAGACAGAATCCTAAAACTAGTATTTCAGGAGAGTGAAAAGTCTGTTACAGCTTCAGTGAAACTTAAAACCAGTGCTGTTCCCTTTCTAAATGCTAGTTAAAGCAGTGAGCCCTTTTAGTCCAGCAGTTACAATGTTGAGTTACATTGGAGTACTTAAAGTGTTTCCCTTGTGGTACCATCTTGAAGGTAGTGGCCTAGAGGAAAGTTGTATAAAGAAATGAAAAGCTTCTTTGTTTGTTACTGGAACTCTCTGGCTGGTGTTTCCCACTAGTGCGCTGGGAGCGATCCTTGGGTGCCATTGTCAGGGGAAAGAATCAGCCAATGACGCCTGAAGCAGTGAGAGATAAATGGGAGAAGGTGTGTGACTTTGATAATGCCAGCAAACCCAGAACCATCCAAGGTAAGGGAGACTTTAATTTTGGGGCCATTCAGGCTGGGGAAAACAATGTTTTTGGGAGATCTTATTGCAGCCTTTCAGTACTTTATGGAGGCCTCTGAGAAATAAGGGAAAGCTGGGACAAATGTATGCTACTGCAGCAGGACAAAGGATAATGGTTTTAAGCTAAAAGAGTATCAATTTAGATTGGATATAAGAGGGAAGATTTTTACAGTGAGGGTGGTGACACGTTGGCATGAGTTGCCCAGAGGGGTGGTGGATGCTCTATGCCTCAAGGTCTGGTCAGACAGGACTCTCAACAAATTGATTTACTTGAAGATGTCCCTGCTCAGGAGTTGATGGGGACTAGGACTAGCTGACCTCGGAAGATCCCTTCCAATCCAAACTATGCTTTGGTTCTGTATATGTGGATAGCTTGGGTAAACAACGCTTAGAAGAGAATGATTTCTTTCAAACACTTGCTGAAACTTCAAAATTTACAGAACTAATGAATTTTCTTGCAAATGTGCTACATTAATAATTTTCTGTTTCAGTATGGTCAAATCTTTCAATTCTAAAGCAACTGCTGTATTGTTACCTATTAGTTATAGTTTCTAGAGAAGTGACATCATTGTCATTGTAAGCATTAGAGTCAGACTGATGACAGTGTTTTATTTTATTGCACTGACATGCAGACAGCATAGTGCAATAGAGAAATTGTGTTTTCTTTTCAGTCCTGGAATCTTGGTTTTCGGTGAACATTTCACTACCAAAAACCTCTGGTTAAGTTGAGGGATATATCACAGCAAAAAAGTTCTTACTGTGCCTTATGTTCTTGGGTCACATCACCCCCTTGGCTGGTGACTAAAATGATTTTCTCTTTCAGTGCTTTGTATACTTTTGTTGTTCCTTGCCAGCATTTAAGAGTGCAGGGCAGGAGAGGAAAAGGTATACATATATACAATGTCAGTTAAATTTCAGAGATAACTAAATGCACAGTAGATGTTCAAGCCGTTGGCTCCAAAATCCATTAGGATATTTTGTTAAAAACCTTAAAGATATGTTTTTAGATGCCTTTACCAGAACCAGCATAGTACACACTTTGTCCTTTCCCTCATGTCTTGGCACACTGGGGAATGTAACCATCCAGACAGTAGTTCTAGGTCACCTTACTGATCCTTGGCTTACAGGTATCCTGTTTCCAAATGTATGCAAGTTTATACATGTTCTCTGTTCTGCAATGAAATGGTATTTATAACAACATAGTTCCAGCTTTATCACTTCTGATCTGTTCTAGGACCTGTCACCTGAACTATGTTACTTTTATGGGTTGCTAGCAGTAAAGTGTTGTAGACAGAGATTTCTTTTCAAAGTTGCTTCAACATTGTATATGGTATTTCACATCTGCCAGTTGATGCTATGAGGAGGAAAAACTGAAGATTTTGAATTTCTTCTGAACTTCTTCTGAACGTCAAGTAAAAGTGCTTACAATAAAATATGGCAGTTTTCTACAGTCAGGAAATCAAAAATGTTACATTGGCATGGATCTTCCATGCCTTAGCTTCTGTTATGAACTTAGTCAAGATATATCTTTTTCCTTGCAGTGCAGTCAAGCCACAGATACTGAATAAAAACTTGTGTATTAATTGTTGTATTGTGTATTTGTGAGAATCAGCATAAGGATCGAGGAAAATTCTCGTTGGCTGAATAGAATTTTTTATTCTATTAGAAGTTTCTTCTGCTGTCAAATTCTTTATTGTCCTCTTTATTGCTTGAAGGTAAAGGAAACTAATTAGAGTACTTGCAGTAAAGATGAAAAAGGTACAATACCTGACATCTGCAAGTTGAAACTTTTCCTGCAGATTTCCTTATTTTGAGTGATATGATTTTGTGAAGAGCATTTGTGTACTAACCATTAGGTGCAATAAGAAAAAGGAAAACCCAGAAAGGAATTAGATAAAGTATTTGCTTTTAATGCAGTAGAAAACCCTGTTTGCTACATTAAAATCTTTCATTTCAGAAAAATCTGAGATGCTAATCTTATTTCTCCTTTTAGTGATACTGATAAGAGAGGCTTGTATTTTTTACATAAAGCAGAAAGACCAGATTAAGTGTGGTGCAGAAGCATCTGAATGCATGGTACAGGGTGCATTACGTCACTGTTGCACCATGCACTGCATGTTGGTGCAACTCCCAACTGTTTTCTCCTTGCCTTCATAGTGTACTACTTGCTCTTGTGTCATTGCTCAATTCTTCCTATTGTGGAAAGGGAATCAGACTATGTTGTGGTAGAGGCAGAGGACAGGCATCCCTGTCTTGCAGGCTGTATACTGTACACAGCATTCTGTAGTATCTCTTGCACAAGTCAGTGTGTTGTTCTGTTATCTAGGGGAGCAGAATTTATTGTGTCTATGACGTGGGTGAGGCACTCTGTCTCAAGCTTCTCTTCAGTTGAGAAAATGTGAGCCAGCTAAAGGTCTGTAATTGGCTGTTAGAAATTTTTGTGCATTTTAAATTCTTAGTAGCTATCTATTTACAGAAGATAACTCAACTGTTCTCATTTTTTGACTTCTGGCACGTCTTAAAAGCTTATGTCTGACATAGAACAAATTAATGTAAAACACATTGAAGGTGTGTGTGTGTATACGTATGCATACTTTGTGTGAATACGAAGAATTTGTGTAAGAGGAGAAGTGTTCCAGTTTCAGTGTCAGCTTTTCTTATATGTATTTAAAAAAAAGTTTAAACACTTGTGGTGTTTTTTCTGTTGTTAAGGAATGTGATTCATATGCAATATCCCCTTATTGGAAAATCAGTACTTTTGGAAAGAGATGCCCTTCGTTGTGACTATTTTCAACCTTTGTTCTCCAGCTTAGTCTTTTCCTTTTTTTTGCTAATGATTTGCTGTACAATAGCAGGCCATTCTGAGGTGATGAACACTTAAGGTCATAGAGTTCACTGTTAGTCCAACAATTTAAAAAATACCCCTATACCAATAATAAGATAATTGTGTTAATTAAAAGTTTCCTACTGGGTTTGTTTCTGCCAAAATTATACCCTTTGGTATAATTGTGTATTTCTTGGATCTTAAAAAAAAGTTAGAAAGAAAGTTGGGAATTACCATCCTGTGAGCCTCAACTCTGTGCATGGGAAGGTCATGGAGAACAGGGAGGTGATTTGAGACAGCCAGTACAGATTCACCAAAGATGTGTTCTGTCTGACCAACCCAATGGCCTTCTGTGATGGAGTGACTTCATCAATGAGTAAGGGAAGGCCTGTGACTATCATCTGTCTGAACTTGTGTAAGGCCTTTGACACCGCCCCCCATAACATTTGTCTAAATTGCTGAGCTGCGGATGTGACGGACAAACTGTTCAGTGGAGGAGGTGTTGGTTGGATGGTCAGTGTCTCAATGTCCACATGGTGATCAGTAGTGAATGCTGTCCCTCAGGGGCCTGTGTTGTGAGCAGGACTGTGTAATAGCTTAATGACATAGATAAGGGATAGAGTAGAGCCTCTGCAAACTTGCTGAGTGTGCATGGAGCTGAGGAGTGTGGTGACACACCTGAGGGATGTCATCCAAAGGGACCTGGACAAGCTTGAGGAGTGAGGCCATTGGAGCTTCATGAGCTTCAACCATGCCAAGTGCAAGATGTTGCACCTAGGCTGGGGCAAGCCCCAGTATCTAAACAGGATGAACACATTAGAAACATCCCTGTGGAGAACTGCTTGGAGATGCTGGTGGATGAAAAGTTGGACAAAAGCTAGCAATGTGCGCCTGCAGCCTGAAAAGTCAGTTGTATCCCAGTGTGCATCAAAAGAACCACGTCGAGTAGGTTGTGGGAGTTGATTCTGCCCCCCAGAGGTCCCCTCTCCACTTGAAGTACGACATCCAGCTCTGCAGTCTTCAACACAGAAAAGACTTAGACCAGCTCTGGAGCAAGGCTAGAGGAGAGCCGCAAAAATGATAAAAATGATGGAACTCCTCTTCTAAAGGGAAAGGCAGACAGAATTGGGTTTGCTCAGTCTGGAGAAGAGGAGACTTCAGTGACACCTTTTTGGAGTCTTTCAGTACTTAACTTTTTGGCAGGGCCTGTTGCAATAGGATGAGAGGTAATGGCTTAAAACTAGGGCTTAGTTTAGGTGAGCTATAAGGAAGAAGCTTTTTACAGAGATAGTTAAACACTAGAATGGGTTTTTCATAGACAGGTAGTAGATGCCCCGTCCTGCAAACATTGAAGGTCAGATATGACAGAGCTCTGAGATACCTGGTCGAGTTGAAGAGTGTCTGATCATTGCAGGGGAGTTTGATCTTTAGGGTCCACTCCAACCCAGACTGTTCTATGACTCTGTGATCTCCTTAGTGTTCAGCCAGACACTAGCCAGGTGACCAACTTTATAGTCCACTCATATCATACATTCTGGAAGAAAGACTCCTTGAAGAGGAAATGCTACACCATTATTATTTTACAGGCTACCTTTGTACTATTGATCCTAATTATGCCAGATAATGTTGTCAAAAATGCATGTTGTTAGTCTTCAAGTCTCACCATTAAAAGTCATCTTTATATTCCTGCATGTAAGTAATTTATGGCCATGCTAAAGTTGAGGAAACATTCAGGTATGCTTGGAGGCCAAACCTGTGTTCTCCTGTGAAGATTTTAAAGCAATGTGAAACCTTCTTTTGTTCATGCAGAAAAAGTAGAAACAGTCTATTACTTCTCCCAATAGCTCTGTATTGCTTTTCTTTTATTCAATTAATGAATGAACAAAGGGATAAAAGAAATTACCTTTCAAAAGGTTCTTCCAAATTTAATTATTGTTTTGCACATTTTCACATTATGTAAGTGTCATATTGTGACACAGCTTATATCTAAAGAGGAAGCTTGTCTTTGGCAGAAGAGGTGACAACATATACTTGTTTCTTAGATGTTCCTTTTCTTCACAAAATTAAGGCCACAAACAAATGTTACAATGATTCTGGCAGTGAGACTGGTAAGCAAGAGATAGTTCAGGAAAACAGGATTCTGCAAGAGGGCATGCAGTTTACCTTGCAGGTTTTTTAGAGTAGTGCTGTGTGATAGAGCAACATTGACTTAAATCAAGCAGCAGTGCAAGTCAGTATGGGCACAGGGGTTTTGAAGTGGAGGGCAGTGACTGTGTTAAGGTAGTTAAGAAATGATTTTGCATTTCTCTGATTTAAACATGTTTTTGTTTTTCTGTGTGAGATTCTCATCACCCTTTGTTTGATTCTTTCTAATGTTTAATGTTGATTTTAGCCCTATTAAGCTTCAAGGAACGAGTTGTTCTTGATGGCCTGCCGTGACCATAGTTGAATTCATGCATCATCTCATTTATAATTTCGTCATTGCTCAGTCTCAGGCTTATTTGCTTTTCTATCTGTCTGATTCAGGAAAGAGGGTAGCAGTCAGGAGATGTTGAAATAATTCTCATAAGAAAATCAGTAGTACTTTTCAGATATTTGCTTCTCAGACAGTTGAAACGTACACCAGTCATTATCTTCTCCTTTACACATTGAGATAAGTGTCATGGTTGACTGGTGGGTGCAGAACTGATGGAACCTGTGCAGAAATCACCTTGAGCAGCACACTGCTCAATTTACAGATGTATATTTACTGTGTTTAAAGGTGAACTGAGAAATACCAGGCTATATCTCATTTGCTGATTGATGTGTGTATTTTGTGTCTGTAACTGCAGTGTTTCATGTATGGTTTCTAAAAGTGAGTTTTCAATTCCTTTCTCTAGAGTCCATAAGTGTATTGAGTGATGCTCTAAGTCAGATAGAATCTCAAGGGAATATTTCTATGAATTCAACAAGCTCTGGATCAGTGGTTTCTTCTTCTGTTGACACAGTAAGTACATCTATCTACCAGATGCACTCAAAGCTGCATGAAAACCTTGAGCAGAGAGACCAGCATTGCTGCCCAGCTTGTACTCTGGCTTGCTGTCTGCAAAAAAGAAAGGTGGGGTTTAAAATGTGATGTGAGGAAGCAGAATGAAAAACCTCTCCAGACTCCAGTCTTTATTTTTCCTATTGATGATAGGAAAATTTAGGGCTGAATAGACTCGATAATGCAGAATCTAGGTGCTTGTAAGTTCTGTTAAGCATCTCTAACTGGGGTATTAGTCAGAAAAGTGAGAGAGCTTGGGTGTTGTTGGGCAGTGTCATTTTGTCCTTCTCTATAGGTAATTTTTCCTCATTTCAGTCTTATTACAGTGTTAATTATTTCAATTGTGGTTTGTTTTTGAAAAAAATCTTACACATTGCTGAGAGTGCAGTTATATCAAGTTATGCCATTTATTCTTGAGGTAGATTGCTTGAAGCAAGGTATAATGCCTTGCATTTGGGTTGCTTGTATTGCAATGAATACATTAATATTTTGTGGTGTATTTATTACTCATACTTTATGTGTACATGTGACTGTAAAGACGATCCTCAGGCATCAGGCTTGATAGAAAAATTACAGAAAGAATGCAAGTTCAGTATTAACTGGTATTGATTTTTATTTTATGCTGACTTCTTATTTCCAGGCAAGTATTGTTGGCCGTAAACTGGGTACCAACGTGTATAAATATACTCACTTGGAGCCTATTCTGTATGCACTTGGTGTGGGAATGTCAACTAAGGATCCAGACCACCTAAAATTTCTCTTTGAAGGAAATGAAGAATTCTGCTGTTTACCCAGCTTTGGAGTAATTCCTGCTCAGACGTCAATGTTTGATGCTGTTCCTTCTCTTTCAGGACTAAATATTGATCTTGCCAGGGTATGGAAGAGTAAAGTAGCCAATTTTCCTTGTGTGTCATATAACTGAAAGGTGACTTCAGTTAGTATTTTTGTAATATTGTTAAGTTCCTTTTGTTCTAGAAATTGAAAATTCAGTGGTTTGTATTCTTACATCCTAAGAAATTATTCATTTACTTCACTTGTATAATGCATCTTCCTATGATGAGATGTATGATGAATTTGATATTCAATTTTACTTTGTGTTCACTACTCTTTTTTTAAACCATAAAAGCTTAAAACTTTATTTGAAAACATTTTGGGGATGAAATCATAAAAACAAAAGAGTAAAACTTGTTTTTTTAAAATTTGTTTGCTTTGGACACTTTCTAAAATAGCTATATATTGACTTGGGGGAGAAAGCAATATATTGATTGTAATTACAGCGCTGTCTTTCTTTACATAGATGCTGCATGGTGAGCAATATCTGGAGCTTTATAAACCATTACCAACTTCAGGTCAGTCCTTCTGTGTTGATGTGTTTTTCATTACAACAGTTTTTTCATTACAACAGTTCCTGTAGCCATATTGTAAATGGAAGTAGGGAAGCTTGTTTCAAACTGTAGCACTGGATATCCTTTTTACTAGGAGTGGGGGAAAAGAGAGGCAACCTGTTGTGTTCTTGAAGGAATTCTGAAACTGTGTTTTTGAGATTAGGTGTTGCTTTTCTACAGTATACTTAGTAAAGTATGCATCGTCTTTGATACCATAAGCAAATGCACTACATACCTGTGGATTATTCATCTTATTTGATACTAACTACCAAAACTTTAAAATATTTCAATAAGGTTGTATCATAAAAATTTTGGGATGTTTACCTAAGAATTCTTCAGCATTGATTGTGTCTGTGTGCCTGTAAGAGGATAAGATTTAAACTATGGATGTAAAAAAACAAATGGACATCCTAATGAGGAAGCTAATAACAAGTACTTTTCTTTCTGTCAAAATTCTCAAGGCATTAGTTACTGCAGTAGCAAATTCTTTTCAGAGATGGCTGAGTTTTCCCAGATTACAGTATCTGAGAGTTACTTGTTACGTTAATTCAGGATATGCATGTGTCTGGATTTCCTCACTTGTAGTTTATAAAAATTAAATTTTTGAGATTTTAGCAAAAAAAAAAAAAAATCAAGCCACAAGTAAATGGGGGAATTTTTTTGTTAAAACAAAAAATTATCTGAAAATAGTATTTAATACAAAGAAGTCTGATGATTAGTAACGAATTGCTAGGACTTCATAAAGGTTTTTGGTTTTGCATTCTGTAGGCTGATTTATAAACACATGTGTGTCTCTAAAGTGATAACCTTTATGTCAAATTTCAGGGAACCCCTATGCCCAGGCTCTGAGCTGAGCTTTTCTTCTGTAGGACTGTGGATGCCTTAGCCCTCCTGAAATCTGTGGACAGTCCTTAAATGATTGGATCTATCTTTGAAGATAGCAATATGTTTGAGTCTTAAGAGTGATGTGTTTAGCTCTGAATACATGAACTACAGCAAAATTCTATTTAAAAAAAATCCCAGAAGTTATAAAAAGACCCCAAGCTAACAACACTCAGATCTTCAAACCAAGATTTGCAAAGATTCCCAGATGCTGTTGTTATAGTCAGGACGATTGTAATTAATATGACTTTTACAATGCTTATGATAATGTTGATAATAAGAATTACAGTAATAATAATAATGACAGCAACAATAATGATAGTAGTAGGTAAGGAAGTTAGTAAGTAAGACAGTTAATAAGGAAGTGTAAAGAGTGATCTGTGGGCTTTGTTCCTGAAGCAAAACCTTACAATGTGTCCATATTCTATTTTTACAGGAGAATTAAGGTCGGTTGCAACTGTTGCAGATATTCTGGACAAAGGATCCGGAGCAGTCTTGCTAATAGATGGTAAAATGTTTTATGGCTTTTGATGGGGGTGCAGTTACATTTATTAGGCTTCATTTTTAACTAGCTGTACCAATAACTGCCAGCCCTTCCACAGAGAAGACTTTTAGCTTTTTAAATCTCAGTGAGATGTGGCAGTGTAATTGTTCTTGGTCAGTTAACCTACTGAATTAGAAACACTTTCTTCCTGTGCAGGTAGAACAATGCACCATGCAATCAGATCAAAGTGTAATTGTTCTTGGGTAGTTAGCATACTGAAATAAGAACACTTTCTTCCTGTGTAGGTAGAATAATGCAGTATGCAAACAGATCAAAGTTTTTAACAATAATAGTACTTCATCCTGCTTGAAGATAGCCTGTTTATATCCTGCTACCCACAGTAAGGGGGTGTGTGTCTGCATGCTTGCATGTGTTTTGTGGGTGATTTTGCAAAGGTTAATAATATAATTATGTTATGTCGACCCATCTGCAAAGCATCGATCTTTAGGAGCATATCTTGCATTCCTTTTATGTGTCTGCATTATTTTATTCTAAACAAAACCCATTTGGTTCCTTTTAAATCCAAGTTAGAGGATGAGAGTGTCTCTGAAAATTGATAACTTGCAGTTTCCAGAATCTTACTCTCATTAGTTGTGATTATGCCAAGGTTCTTTGGCAAATTAGACAGAAAGAGTAGGTTTACAGACTGTGAATCTCTAATCTCAGACTGTTGACCTCTTATTCCTTCAGTGGTCAGATAAAATTGTAAAAGGTTTTTTACTGACCATTCCTCATAGCTGTGTTTTGTTTTCATACTGGGCTAATCTGAAGCTTGTTTATTCCTGCAACATGCAAAAGTTCTTTTTGTGAGCACAGTCTGGTTTTTAAATTTCTTCTAGAACTGGAAATTAACATTATTAACAAAACAGTTGTGTTAATTCCAGTCTGAGGTGTAAAGGAGTGAACTAGCTATGAACCGCAGTAGGAGGCTGAATCTCAGTGCAGTGTAGGAAGTCTAGCTTCTTCAAAAGAAGAAACAGGTGACCTTGAACTCTGGAACTCTTCTCATACAAGGTGCTAGTACTACTTTTTGTATGAGTTCATAATCTATTTAACACATTGGGTATTCTCAGTAGCTTTTAATACCTCATATTTTATGGTACAATTCCATATTTAAATAAATTAATACAGTCTGAGATGCTAGGTCTAATTTCAGTTCTGTGTTGTCAAATTTTTTTAGTACTTTGAATGTTGTCACCATTTTGATAGCTCATATTTTAATTTTAATGCTTTCAAATAGATAAAGTTAATTTTTTGAAACATATCATTAGTCTTCCCTACTAGGAAAGTGACTTGCAACAGTGCAGTGTAAAAGTGTGACCACTGTCATTTGTTAAAATTAGCTTTGTCAAGTTTCCATCTGAACTTGTCTCTTGTAACAACACATGCTAGTTGCATGAAAAAGGACAATATATGACCTCTCTCTTCTTTGTTTTTCAGTGAATACCTATTCTGGAAAGGACCTCGTGTGTTATAATCAGTTCTCTTTGTTTTTTGTTGGAGCTGGAGGATTTGGTGGAAAACGAACATCAGAAAAGGCCAAGGTAAATCCACACATATCCATATTTTAAAAAAACCCACCAAACACTAAAGAGTTCTGTCAACACTGCAAGAAAAATACTAGCTATATGAACTAGGAAGTGTAAACTAGCACTTAAGCAGCATGGCTGAGAAAACTCAGATGGATTTTAAATACTTCTGTTCACTGCAGAGCCTGAGTGAAAAGGTATTGTTCAGGTCTTGGGAAACCAATGGTTTTTTTTTTGAGAGTTAAAGTGAGTTGATAAACATTACAGGGACGAAATATTCCTACACTGAAATATTCGAAATGGTAGTGGAAGTCAGTATTAGGGTTGAGCTTGCAGTTTCTAGAAAAGATCTCTAGGTGTAGCTCTTTCTAAATCTTTGTGTTGGTATGGAAGAGGCTTGGAAAGCATAAAGAGGAAAAGAGAAGTAGCATTATAGTTTGGAGCTGAACTTTTCTGTTTTCAGAGAGTTAGCAAGTAGCAAACATTGTCACATGAACACAGAGTGTGTATGTCAAATGCTTGAGGTAGCTATTTGGGTGCCTGACGTTGTCCCCTTCAATGCTGTGTTTGAGGGCAGTGTCAGCTGTGACTTCATGTTGTTAGGCACTACAGTAATAAACAGTTGAATGAGAAGGTTATGTTAAGCTCAGTGGTTTTGAACATTAATAATGAAATACCTAGGTTTCATGTGTCTGAAATAGTGTAGGTGATGTTCTTTGGGATTTTTGCATGTAAACTTACTTTTTTTTAACTTAAACCTGTAGCAATTATATTGAGGTTTTACAATATATAAACTTTACAAATCGGGTACTGAAATGCCTGCTGCTTTAAAGAGCCTCTCTGTGGTATAGAAAAATCACAGGAAATTGTTGCAGACAGTGTATCGAAGTCTTTGAAGGAGCCCTTAATTGTTCTACAATCACATTTTGTAAGCAGCACATGTAAAAAACCCTGTGGTTCAAGGCTAACCTATTGTGATGACATCAGTGAGTTCAGTGTAGTGCTTTGGCACTTCTTAGTAAAACATTGCAGTTCAGGCAACTGCAGTTTCTTCACTCTATTTAGTGAAGTGTGAGAATGTTGTATACATTATTTTACATTTTAACATTTGAAGAAGACCGTTTCAGGCAGCTGCTTCCCGTGATTAAAAAAATCCCCCAAATGTAGTCTCATTAACACAAAAATACAGCAATTTCAACAGAGGCATCACCATGCAAGAGGCTAGTTTTCCAATGGTGAATTTTCCTGCTTTTTCCTTGCAGACCTTCCCAATTAAAAAGAGTTTCATGCCCCTCTGTGGAAAAAAAAATCCCAAGCTGAATAGACATATGTTGTAGTGTGTCTTTTTGTCACTTAACATTTTTATTGTCGTTGAAAATTGTATTGCAAGTCAAGAGGAGCAGATCTCCAAGTTTAGGTCTGTGGTGAGCAGTGTGTTGTGTGAGTCATGTATCTCCTTTTCAGTTGAGAGTTTCTTGACCTGTGGGTATAGGGGTTTCGTTGATTATTCACATGTTAGCTGGTTTTAATGACTTAGTAGGTAAAGCAGAGCTTCTTTAAACGAGCTTGAAATAGATTGGCAAGTCATGCTTGTTTTGAGGGCATGTTTAGGAAATGTTCTTGTCATCAAGCTGATTGTGTAGGTCCACTGTGATTCTCTGAAGTGACAAGAGGAGTGCTTATCAAATCTTCCACCCAAGATGTGGTCTTGCACTGTGTTAATAAACAGGGAAGTGCCTTTGCTTTTATTAGACATGAAACTACAAAGCACTCGGTTTCTTTTTATTTCTCTTTCCTTTGGTAAAGACCTTAAAGAAATTAAGATAAGGGAAATTACTACAGGTGAGAATCAATTTGCTTCCTTTCATTTTAGAGCTTATGCTAGTTTCTTTCTGGACTTTTTTGTTTGTTTTGAAAATACAAGGACTAGAGGAGAAAAATTATTTCAGCTACTTTAATAGCTTGAATTGGTTATGGTGTACTTTGTTTGTTATGGTCTAAGATTTTCTCTGTCAGTATGTTGGTAAGATTTATGCTTGGAAACTATGAAGCTGTAGATGGCACAAGGAACAGCTTTTTTGCAGTAAAGTGGAGCTTAATATGCAGCATGTAATTGCAAAAAAAAAGTAAAAGAAAAAAGTGTAAAACAACAAGTCTGGACGTGAGGTAGTAAATTATCTTGTTCTTCATTGTGCCTCTAAAAGTATTATTTTAAAAGCTTCATTTTTCTTTATGTGTTCCAAAGATTTTACTATTCTGTGAGACAAATATTTTTTCTGAGTGAATAATTCTTGCTTGGCTTTTTTTGGATAATTTGGAGGAAATGTTATCAAACACATCAGGTGAGTCATGTAACTGTAGGCAGGATCTGATACCTCAGAATGACTGTCTCTGTAAGGCTATCCTTGATGAGTGATGTTTCCTGGACTAAGTATCTTTTTCTATTTGTCTATAAATGTGAAAGGGATAGGAGGAAGCTTACCAATTTGGTAAATATTGTTTCTTTTTTTACATAACTGGTATATTCTGGCGTTAGGTGTGGATAAAAGATTTTTGCTGTGAAATACTAATAATACTATTACTTGTGCTTTAGTTAACAGCAGTTCCACCCCAGAGACCCCCTGATGCTGTAATTTCTGATGTTACAACAGCTGATCAGGTAAAGCTTTGTTTTCTTTTGGTGTGGAAATCTTTGTTTTGTTTGGAGAAAGGAGTGCTAAATGATGTTAACTAATAGTTTAGGTTTTCTGATATACCTCAGGTGTTTATACTTGCTTATTTATGTGTATGTTTGTAGATATATGTGTGTGTATGTATTTGTAAAGCTAAAATTTCTTCTAGCTTATGTCAATGTACTGTGTAAAACACTCTTTTCTTAAGACTGATGAAATTTTATCATCGTTTATTACAAATTTTGTATAGAAGGAGGAGATGAATGTTTGTACTCTGTTGTACTTTTGAAAAGAAGGCTCAGGCTTCCTGAAATTTACACCACATGGTGCAAGCAAACACATTGTGACCAAAAAAAAAAGAATTGCTTGTGGCTCACAGTTTTGAAAAAGTCAAATTTGTGTAGTAGGAATAGTGAAGGGAAACCTGAAACACTGACAGACCCTGTCCCACTGGTTCACAGACACCTGCTTTCCCCTGGCAGAAACCTGTGCAAAGAAATATAGCCTCCTCTCAAGGTAAATCTGCAGGTGACAGACAACCAAGAAAGGAAAATCTGGAGCTACCAACATTAGGACACAGAGTGCTGTTCCCAAAATCAACTTAGTCATGACAGGTGGCTGTAGCTTTGGAAGATGGAATTAAAATGTTGAGCATTAGCTGAACTGTGCTAATTGCAATATCTGCTTAGCCTCTCTCTGATTATATATGGAATAATTAAGTCTTATCCAGCTGATTTTTATGCTTGAAGTCCAAGTTAGCCCTCCCCACATCAACTGGGAAAGAGTGCCAAGATCAGCATTTTTGTTCATGTCACTGATGTACTGGCTGCATCCTAAAATTCACAGCATTGGTCTAGGAGGTACAGGTGTCCTGTTCTTCTCAATAGGCTTCATTGAGAATTGGCAGGGTGAGCAAGGAGCAGGGAATGATGAGGGAGTACTTTCCTCCTGGCAGGTGGCTAAATGTGATGGAAGGTGCTTTCTAGCAGCTGACCCTTTGTTAGATGAGATACAGCATCCCTAAAGGTTCAGTATTTAGAATTATTTATTTTGAATGTTTGATTCTCCGCTGCATGATTATATTGGAATTGATTCCAGGCTCATCAGTTTTCACGTGGTATTTATGATTGCCTTTTTCATATGGTAGTTTTAGTTTCTGAGCCTTAAACCCATATGTCTAGAATTGTTATTGTGCACAAAATACTTGAAGTTCGTGAGATAAAAGATAGTAATAAAACACTATAACACAGAAGTTGGGAAATTTGCTATTGCAAAATTGATTCTTGGAAATAAAAGAAGTAGCAGGGAGCAGCTACTTCACTTGCTTTTTTTTAAGATCTACTCTGACAGGTGGTAATTCCCTATAAAGAGATTTATTCTCTAGTTAGAAGTTAGAGGAGCCACAGCCAGTGGACTTTGATAATCACAAGAAGGCTTCTGTACCAAATTATTCAGTAGCATTTATGTTTCAGTGATGATGACAGGATGGGTGTACAGGAGGGGGGAACATTTAGCACGTGGGAACTTTATGTACAGATGCAGACTTTCATGAGAAGGACAGCTTGAGAAAATATTTTACATTTACCAAGATTTTACATTTATGTGTCTGTGGTATGACACATAACTGCCCAAAATCTTCTTTAAAAAATAGAAGCTGGCACACAAACTGCTTGGGAATTTCTGAATGTCCTAGTGTTTAAATGAAAAGTGTGTTGGCAGAAATGACTGTTGCCATTCAACTACTGAATTGGTACAGAGTATAAAACAGTCTGGAAGAGTCAGTTTGCAGATGGCATATGATTTAACTTAAACTGTACTTATGTCCAGTGATAGTTGTGACACTAAATTTTTGTGTCACCATAATTACATGGCTAAGCTGGTCTTCATAATTAGCATTTTTCCCCTTTTCATATCATGATTGTATAGTAAACCATCTGATGAATAGACTTCCATGCATAATTTGGAAACATTTACACACCTGTCTGTTACTGAAGATGACAACTGTGGCTACCTTGAAAGTTTATTCAGTTCTAACTCTACTGCAGTGGGTTTTTTCGAAGAGGAAGAATGTTGCAGACCAGATAAAGCACTGGTTAGTGAGGAGGGCACTGGGAATGGAGGCCTAAATAACTGTTTCTGCCCATTGCTGTGTGTTCAGCAGAAGAGAGAGTACAGCCACCTACAGTTTCTTGACAAGTCTTTGTGCTATGTGACCGTTGGCAGAACAAAGTAATCCTTTTGGTTAGTGGTATCGATGACTAATAGCAAGAGGTATAATATATGTTTATCCCGCTCAGATCTGTACCCATTTCTGAGAAGTTCTTTAAATTCCAGCCAGTGGTTATGAATGAGTTGCAGTACCATGATGTAAGCTGCTTAAAGGTAAAAGTGGCTAAGAAAAATTTATAAGCATCTGATCTTCTAAAAGCCTTTAAAGCTTAAAATTGCATTTTGCTGAAGAAGGACATAAAATATTTCTTCTATTCATGATTTTTTTTGCAAAGAACTAGATGACAATTTTTGCATCTTGCCCTGTAGAGATGTGCATGTGTGGTGGTATTTTTCTAGCTTGTTCTCTCTCTAACCTGAACTTGACTTTAATAGACACACTGCCATAAGTCTTTTTAATTAAATAGACCGAGGGTGTTTGACTGTTAGCCATTAGCAAGGAATGGATCATTCAATTTCAACCCTATAGGGAATATTTAATGTAGTTACAGAGCTTTTGTCCTGACAGTTTTCAAACTGGGTGCTTAAATTAATCAATCAAACTGATTTTGCGGAATAGTTGCTAATGAAATGAAAACTAACAGGCAGGGAATGACCTGTATCTCTGGAGAATCTTGTCTGCATATAGTTTTCACTCCTTCCTAAATGTGTTGATTTCTTGGGAACTCGTTTTCTGATGACACACAAGGTAAGCTGCCGTGCTTATTTAAAGTGGCTAATACCTTAACTAATACAAGTCACTTTTGAGGAAGGAAATGAGTAAGGTGTCTTGAATTTGTTGTGAACTTTCCATGATTTGTTTGCTTGCTCATGGAAAAACTCAGTGTTCTGATATTCTACAAGTTTTCTTCAAAAAAACTGTTCTCTTCAAGTCTTCAAGTATCAGAAATAATACTCAGTTCTCTATCTTCAAGTATCAGAAATAATCCACAGTGTAGTGACAACAAATAAACCGTATAACAGTATTGCACAAGGTGAAATTTTTGACCATGTAATTTCAGTTTTAACGTTCTCTGTTTTCTTTCATCTTTTTCTGAAAGCTACCTGTTTTGTTTGTGATATGCCGAAACTAAAGCTGTAGTTTGTGGAGTTTGCAGGACTTCGAAGTTTTTTTTTAATATCAGCTCATCTCTAAGAGAACATCTAGTAATTTTACAAAATATTCGTCAGTAGAAAAATTCTCTTTGCTTGCAACAGTATCATGTATTTCTTAAAGCATTCTCCCTCTCTGAATTCTGACTCTGTGTGCTTGTTGCTTGTATCAGTAGGGAGAAATAGATATGACAAAAAATAAAAAGGAACATTTAACAAGTTTTGAAAAACATGATGTCTCAACCTGTAATGCTTTTGAACCAGCTGTGTATGTGCAACTGTGAACCCTTTAAGAGTCTGCAATGTGGCATCATGTGAGCTATCTACATGTAAATTTCTGGTACAGCGACTTTTCCATGCAGTTTGGAGATCTGAAACACATGGTGCTTCTGCTCTGAGGCTTCCAGGGTCAGGCAGTTTGGCCATTCTTGCTTTCAAGAATTTTTAAACTCTTCTTTAGAGCTGATGAAGCTGAGTCTAATACTGGTTGGTTAAAAGAGCTTATTTATATCCTGTCATTTTTAACTTGCTTTTATTTGGAAAACTATGATAGTGTTTTAAGTGTTAGAGATATCTAAAAAGATAAAAATTCCAAGTAAAGGTTGTGGGTTTTGTAGTCTTAGTCTGCTTTGTATGCAATGTTTTCAGTGATGCTGGCATGAATGGTGTGTTTTTTTCCCTCTTCATCAGGAACTCCTTCCACATGTGAGGAAAAGGCTGTAGACCTCAACTGAGACAGTGTAGGAAGTCAGTTTTCCTATGTTATTTATTGCAACAAGTTATATTCTGAGGAGTAATGAGAGGAAGATTATCTTATCGTTAGAGACTGGTTGGAACTGCAGTAGTTTGACAATGGATTTTCTGTACTTTGGTCTGTGGGCTGCTGTCACCCAGATATCCCAAAGCACTCAGGCATGGCTACTCCTTAATCAGTGACTGATTAAGGTAGGAGAGGATTAGACAATAGAGTTTGGAAGATGGAATTTGGGAGTAGAACTAGGTGGAGGATGTCTGAGCATCACAGGCTGAAATTGAAATCCACAGAGGCTGTGTTCAGAGCTTGTAAACTGTACATCAAAAATGTGAGGTGCTTTGAAAAGCTAGGCCTTCGAATTTTCTATTGTAGAGCTGGAATTTGTTTCTGCTGCTTGACAGTTACGACCTTTTCTCCTTGTAGTTTCTCATCTATAAAGCAAGAATGTTTATAAATGTTTGAGGCATTGTAATTGTACAGAAATGTTTAAAGAAGTGGCATTCAGCATGAGATTGTGATTTTTCTGGATATGATACAGTTAGCAGCATAAAAAGGAGACATATAAGAGACATACACTGTATAAGTGAATATGATTCTTTTACTCATTCAGATTTTGAGAGAGATTCAGTTAATCATACCTAGACTAATCTAAAAAAACTATGTAAAGCCTTCTGTTCCAGATATAAATCTAGCATTGATTGACAGGATATGAAGAAATTGCTGCTTTTTAGTGCTTTGGGGTTTTTTTCAAACATACAGTTTCTTTTTGTTTTCTCTGAAAAAGGAGAAAATAATTGGCCCCTATCCTGTTTGAAGTCGTGTTATCAGCATCCTGTGATTAAGACTGCAGGAGTCACCTTCCCTTCCTGAGTCATTCTCAGTCATTCTCAGTCCTGCAGTCCTGCTCGCACCGCAGCTACCTGAGTTTAGTTTTTTTACTGTGTCAAATTTAGTTAAAATTACAGTTCCTAATGTATGTGGAAGCAGTTGTGAAGACAATTATGCAGAAATCTAATTTGTGGTCAGAGAGTGGACTTTACAATAAAAACGGACTAGGAAGAATTTTTGGAATGAAAGAGGAGTGTGGGAAGCATTTAATGAATGCTTAATGAATTATTAAGCTAAAATCTACTGTGAAAGGTTTTCTGCCTGTTGCCAGTAGGTCCATTATTATGAGGCTTTACTTTATGCTTGCTGATGATGTGGTAAAAGCCTTCCAAGCCTCTGTGTAGTTCCAATGTGAATCCTTACCTCTGGAAAGCCGTCTTTTATTCTGCGGTCTTCATATGTGTTTTATTCCTAAGCATATGTAAATATTTGTGTTTTTAAACAATTTAGGGAATGATGAAGGAAGAAAGAGGAAGACCCAACAGATCAATAGCTGGCTCTCAGCCTGGTGTCAGTGGCGTAATTTTGGCTTGATTGATCATGGGTCAGTTTGCACAGCAGCAGGCCTGCTGTCAACAGATAGGGGACACCCCTCTCACAGGTGTAAAAGATCTTTGCACAGGATTTAGCAGGGTTCATTAAATGAGTTTTAAACTGGATTTGAAGCAGGGAAGGGATAAAACCAGGCTCACTAGAGACAAGCATGAGGGCGCATGACAGTATTTGAGGGAAGATGTCTCAGTGGACATGGAATCTGTGTGTCAGCAGAGACAGTGGAGTTATTCATGTACTAGAAAACATGGAAGCATGTGAGAGCATAGTGTAGGAATTATGTCTTCATACCCACAAAAGTGTGGTGGAATCAGTAGCCCAACTGAAGTGTGTCTACACCAATGGACACAGCATGGGCAACAAACAGGAGCAAATGGAAGCTGTTGTGCAACAGTAAAGGTATGACATAGTTCCCATCAAAATATGGTTGTAGAACAGGTTCTAATTTATACACTGTTCTGTAAAGAGTCTAGTACAGCATTGCTTAAAGGTGTGTAAATTTAAGTGTATTTCAGGCAATAGCACAAAAGAGCCTCCTGAGAGATTTGGTGATTTTTTTTTTTTTCAATTTTTAGCATAAATAATCTGCTTCATGATAGAGAAAATGATGTTATGCAGGTTCACAAATATGGACAGCCTGACAGAAGAAAATGTACTAAGCAAGAAAGGATGATAGAAACAAAACAAAGGGATGTGAAGTCTATGCTAAGATTTGATAACCTTTCTATCATTTGTTCAGAAGCTTGTGTGCAGAAATGGTACTTATTGTATAGTAAGTTTTTTTAATAATAATTACTTTGAAAGTTTGTTGTTAATGTCAAGTTTTATACAACCCCCAGTCCTTTGTGTTTATTCTTGTTGGGAAGATCAGAATATAATTGTTTAATCATGGCAATTTTGACAAATATTTGGGAGCTTGGATTAGGGTAGAATTTTGTGTTTAAGGTAATAAAAGGTACAAGTCTGGCAGTCAATTTGTTTCGACAAGTCGATATTACTTACCGACTTTGTTTCCTCCCCATGTCTATACATGTCTTAGTAAAGGCTGTGAAAATTGTTAATCCATTTGAAGTTCCCCAAAATGAAGACATGTAGTTTTTCTAATTGAGAGGCATTGTTAAGGGAAAGGCTTCTTGCGTATATGTCGTGCTACTGAAAAGTGACTAATGTTTCGTGAAGTCTGTGTTGGAATATGTAAGTTGATACTAAATTTGAAAAACATTTGATATGGACAAACAGAAAATGCATGAATAGTAAAGGGTGAGGAAGTTTTATGTACAGTGGATTACTTAAGTACTGTGCTAAATTTCAGTTCTTGAAACATCAACACTGCCATTGTAACTGGAAATTTTCACTGTTCTTAATGTGAATGAGAGCCCATTGACACATGCAGATGAGATTGTGTATGTTTTCTTTACAAGATAGCTTGACTGCTCTTTGTCTTAAATAATCTGTAAAAGCATACATATATATGTGTCCATGTCCATACATACAGGTATTCATATATACACACCTTTACTTTGTAAGGTAAGCTTTTGGTAGAGGTATTTTTCTGCCCAGTTAGAAGGGAAAATACATGGATAGTTGGCTTCCTTTTTCATCAGCTTTACCACTGACCTTTATTACAGTCTGCAGGAAGACTGAAAAATTGGCACTGACAGGCTTGATATCGCCTTTTCTTTTGTGATCTGTCAGAATTCCTAAATTGTTAGGAAATGAGACTTGACAGTTTGTGTTATTAACTGGAGAACTATTTAACCATATTATGACTGACTTCAGTCTAGTGCTTTACATCAATTGATTCTTGTAATCTTTCAAGGATGCGTCTTTGGTTGGTTGCTTGGGTTTTTGTTTTCATTTTTCCCCCTGTCCCCCAGAATGCTGTCATTTACGAAATATCCTTATTGGAGAAATATAGAAACTAGAGCCAACAAGGCATTAAAGCAGTTCTGTTTTCATGTTGACTGTAGTTTTTAAAATGAAGATTTACTAAAGATTGTGGTAAATACAATTTGTTGGCAGACCTAATTTGGCTGCACTGAATCTGAAAAAAACCTACTGTAACTGTTTTATTGAGTTCTGCCTGTGTTTTTTCCAGCTGTGACCAGTGTCACTGTTATTATTAAAAATACAAACAGACAAGTATCATTTGCCAGATTAATGCATCAGAATTTTAGTTAAATACATTGACCCATTTAATTCTCTGAACTCAGTTGTTTTCTAATTGCTACATTTCTTTTGTTAGCAAAGCCCAAGTACTTTTTACTACAGTAAATTTGAAAACAATTTGGTACAAGTATTGTCTCCCAAGTAGTGCTTATTATCACTCTAAATATATAGTTAGTTCTTATTACAGTTTTAGTAAGCAACAGCTGCATAGCTAGATTTGAGATTTGGGCTTAACACAGAAATTTGTCTTTTTTCTTATGATCCACAAATTGAATTTTCCAGTACTGCAACTAAATGTTATTTAGCTAGAATTAAAATTTATTGCAACAGCTCTTTTGTGAAAACAGCCTCCTGACAGCTTTTGTAAAAATTCAAATTAATTGAAGAATGACAGTAAGACCCTAGAATTTTAATTTAGATATGAAGTCCCTCAATTATTTAATAATTTAGTATCTAGCGACTTTTTTCTTGAGTAGCAATTTGCTGTTAGATTTCAGACTCTTTTGAAAGAAAACTTGAGTAATGAAGGGAGATAGCCTATTTCATAGAATTCTGTTGAAGAATTCTCTTTAGATTTTCAGATTTAAATTTACTTGTGTGAAAAGAAAGTACGGGTCTGTCTCTCAATAAAGTATCTTTCACGGTGTTATAACTTTTACATATTCAGGAAATTATTTGCCCTCTCTTTAGTCTTTTTCTAGATCCCGAACACAGACCCAGCTCTAATTCAGTCTTACACTAGTATAAAATTTCCAGTCTTCATTATTTTCCCAAGAAATTATACTATTAATTAGAAGATAATTGAAAAAAAAAAAGTTATAAATACACATTTTTGGCAAAGATAAAACTACAGTTATAAATTCCAGATCCACTGTTATCTTTTTTTTTTCTGAAAGGAAAAGTGTTTCAAAACCAGTAAATAAATATGTAAACAGCCACAGAGAGGTATTAGCTTACTGTTTGCCTTTCTAAGGTTTGCATGCTAATGCTATGGTGCAGTTTGTGATTTTCTACTTGCTGTTTTTAGTGTCTGGTTCCACCTCTCACAGAAAGCAGAGACAAGGTCTTTACATTCCATCTTAACTCAGGCTCTAAACACTTGCTGTATCAATGAAAATTGCTATGAGAAATAAGAGAGACATAGAGCTTAGATAGGTTAAAGCTGTAGATAGGTGGAGAAATTACCCAAATATTAACAAATTAAAAAAGAAAACTCATGCATTGTGGTTTAAAATGATACAAGAGTTCAGAACATTTCTAGTTTCACTGTCTGCTTCAGACTTGATAAAAGAACAGTGTTGGGCATATATTGGAAAATTCTTCCTTTTGGGAATCTTTTTTTTTCATCCTTCTCTTTGAGAAATCTGCTGTCTTCTTTCCTCCAAACAGAATTTAGTACAGTTTACCCTCATTCAAATAAATACATACCTTTTTTTTTTGTCCTAGTTCAAAATGCTGGGAAAAAATTTTTCCTGACAATTTGTTCTAAAGGCCAGTAATGTGCTTCACTAAAATACAATTTGTTTTCAGTTTAAAAGCTTTTTTTAAATTAAATCTGTGTCCAGTTTTTATATGTCATCATAATTAAGCTGCTAAATTCTTGGAATCTTCATTAATTAATGTAATGTACCGAATTTCACTGTATTTCTGGGAAATTTTTACTAGGGAGTACTCCACCGTCATTTAGTCACTGGATTTCACTGTAATCTGTTGACCAGAGAAAAAGGTTTTATTTCAGAAATATGCACTGGTTGGCTTTTGATATGTCTCATAATATGAACTGCTGGCTGCTCTGCATGTACAGCAAATACAAGATTTGATGGTCAAAATGCTAAAGCTATACAGGGAGAGAAACCTGAAGTACTGCAGCCATATTCTTCATAGTTTCTCAGAGTTATTCACAGTATATAAAACACACTAAATCTGTGTTTCTCTACTTTTTTAGTAACAAAAGAGAGTATTTAACATGAAGCAAAAGTCTTCTAGAAAGCTTGGAGTGTTACTTTGGGGTATTGTTTGTTTTTGCTACTGGAATCAGCTACCCATGAATCTGCTATGAGAGAAGTATCATAATTTAAAAGGAAAGAAAGGATATTTCTGATCCCCATAAGATGAATCTGTTGTTGGAAAAACATGATAGTGTGTTTGTATGTTATTAAAAAAATTCATATATGTACTTCTGTTTCACAGTGTGAATAAATTTGTCAAAGAAAGCAGTAATAATTAGTTTCATTTTACATGCCTTGTTGTGGAGTATATTATATAAGGACTAGTAAAATAGTTTGTGATATGTTTCTTAAGCTGTCATGAGTTTCTGGGTGTCTTCTGCTGTTCTTCAGATTCCTTCTCTGTTTCTGCAGGCTGCCTTGTATCGGCTGAGTGGGGATTGGAATCCTTTACATGTGGATCCAAGTTTTGCTGCTCTCGGAGGTGAGCTGATGGGGATACCATTGTGTTAATATTTGGATGAAGGATAATGTAAATGTATTTTTAATCTATTTTTCATTATGTACATTTTTCACAACCTGGAAAAGTAGTGCTTGTTTTATAGCTGTTCCTAGAGTCACCAATTAAATAACTTCAAAGTTCTACATGACACTTCAGTCTGAAGCATTGCTTCTTGTAGCTAGAAATGGGGAGTGGTGCTTGGATTTTACTTACAATGGAAACATATTTTCTAACTTATTTTCCTTAAGGTCTTGTTTGTTGCCACTGTCCTTGTTTTTACAATGTCTGTTTCATAAGTAGAAATAATTGACTATCAAAGTTTCCAAAGGAATCCCATAAATTCTCTAATATGTATTTCTTCCCATTTGAATAATTTTAAGATTATGTGGGTCTCAGTGGAACTTTTTCTTTTTCAGTGTAGCCTTCTCTTATCCCAGTAAATCCAGGAGGGCAGGAGAGAGGGAGCTTGTTAGCACTTCTTTCCTATAAGATTGCTTAACTACACCTCTTGCTAGTGCATTAGCTTGTTAATTTATATAATTCCACACAGCAAAGCATCAGATCAGAGACTTCATTAACTAATTCTTGAAGAGATGCAATTAATGAAAAGGGATGTTTTCTTGGAATCATGTAGTAAAGTTATTTTTTCAGGCCTTGTAAGTAATATAGTTTGATTACTCTGGGCAGGCAGCAATTCGATTTACGTAAGAAATTTTCCTGAATATGAGTGGTATCATCATAAACATTACATGAGACTACTAATCTATAATAATGAGTCTGCAGTTTCCTGATGAATTTCTTTTTGATATGCAAGTATCACTCTATGGTGTTCTTATCAAGATAAATAAAGCAGAGCTATGCTTCCTTGTTCAGATCACACTTAACATACATTCGCAAATTATCTTTCATAAATGCATACTAATTGGTTTGTTAACTCAGTTTTGTATAATTCTGTGTAAATTTGTGTTCATAAGTAATGATTGTCAAATACTAGAGTCTAAGAGGAGATTTCCCCGGTTTGTTAAAGCATTCTGTTTGCTTATGATGTTGATTTGTTAATGATGGTGATGGAGTTGAGAAATACGTGTTTATAATTGAAAACTCAGTGTTTGGAATAATAGTGATGATAATACATTAAATACCTTACAAAAGAAGAGAAGTAAAAATCCTCTGCCTGCTCAAACAAAGAGCACTGGCACACAGGGAAAATGAAATTAATACTGTAGATAAGATATCCTTTTGTCTCAACATAAAACTGCCACACCGGATTTTGGAACTATGAAAGTTCAAAATACCCTACCTATACTAAATGCAAGTACTGTCAAAGAAGAAATGACTGTAGGGATAGTCCACAATTTTTTTTTCTAGGTGTGCAAATGTTTTCTTTCCTTTACATCTATTCACACACCTTCTTGTCATGTAACAATCTCTCTTTTACTGGTTCTCACCAGTGCACATGGGAAGCAAGCATTCAGCATAATGCATTCAGGTCATTCCTGTATTATTGTTAAGACTTCCTCTGGGTAATAATTTCAGAAGACATAAACCACATGAAAACACCTGTTTGTATTCTTGGGCCTTTATTCCTGCATCTTGTGTTTCCAGATACTAGAAAGCAATATTTACTTTCATTTCGTTTCAGTCTAGATACAAAGTAATAGAATTTTGCTCATGGAATTTTTCTTTGACTATTAGTTTTATAAAAAAAACACTGGGAGAAATAGGATTGGGTATATTTGAGTTCTGAATAAAGTGGGTGGTTTCTGGTTTTTGCATAGTGAATTGAACTGAGTTTGTAAAGAGCTAGATGTCACGATAACATTCTGAATGAGAGGTACTGAAAACTGGTGATGTTACAATAGTGCAGTAATCTGACTGCATGGTAACTTTGTGCTTTCAGAACAGGGCCCATTGTATACAAAATGGAGTGCTATTAAAAGTGTACATACTTAAATATTTTGTGGGAAAGAAATGACAAAATGATCAGGCTGGAATACTTACAGTGAGAAAACAGACTCATATTCCTTTAAGCCTGTCATTCTGTCATGTCTTCTAACGTAATGTGACAAAATTTCTCTTTCTCACCCATAATTCTGCTAGCCTTGTCTTTCCTTTGGTGTCATAATTCCCATCTTTCCCAGCATTGAATCTTCCATGGCTTCAGCTTGCAACTAGTTACCACACAGCCACTTGCTCATTCCTTATCTCTCCCTTCCCTGTTTTTCCTTTCACTTCCCTTTCCTTTCCCACGCCCACTCCTGGTGGGGTGGAGAGTAGAGTTGCAGAGAAAAATAGGTAAAACTTGCGGGTTGATATAAGAACACTTTAATAACTGAAGCAAAGTAAAATATTATATTAATAATACTAATGCTGCTGCTGCTACTATTACAAATAATAATGAAAAGAACACAGAAGAAGTGAAGAGTAAAACAAGAGAAACAAGACCACAACACATTTGCTTATCATCTGCTGACTGATGCCCAACCCGTCCCCGAGCCCTGATCAGTAGCTCCTGCCCAGCTTCCCCCAGTTTATATCCTGAGCATGAGGTTCTGCCACCTCTTTGGTGGCAGATCATAGGTCACAGAAGAGTGTTTGGCATATGTTAGACATTATTTAGCAACAGCTGAAACATCAGTGTATTTTCAGCATTACTGTCACGCTAAATTCAGGGCACAGCACTGTAAAAGCTACTAGACAAGAAAATTCATTATAGCCCAGCCAAAGCTAGGATGGCATCCTTGTGCCTTTTTTATTTCTGTCTTGGTGGTAGTTTCTTTTCCTTTTCCTTTTCCTTTTCCTTTTCCTTTTCCTTTTCCTTTTCCTTTTCCTTTTCCTTTTCCTTTTCCTTTTCCTTTTCCTTTTCCTTTTCCTTTTCCTTTTCCTTTTCCTTTTCCTTTTCCTTTTCCTTTTCCTTTTCCTTTTCCTTTTCCTTTTCCTTTTCCTTTTCCTTTCCTTCCCTCCCAGAACTTCCCTTTCCTTCCCTTTCCCCCTCACTGGCTAGACTTTCTCCTGTCTCCTCTTTTTTTGTTTGTTTTGTTCTGCTTTTGGTTTTTCTTCCAGCTGTTGTCCCTTGAGAGAACATTTTGTGCTGTGTACATCCAATGAGAAGTTGTTAAGAGTTCAAGAAAAACAGACTCTGGCAGACAGCAGTAGCTATAAGTTCTGGGCAAAGCAGCAAGTTTCAGCGCCAAAGCTGGACAGCTCTGTCTGGATTCCATGGGCTGTTGCAAGTGTGATCAGTTACTGTTTACCTGCCTTGTCAGGTCAGAACAGCCTGTTAAAGGAATCAGAATATACAAGCATCTTTATAACTTAGCAGTTGCACTTTAGCAAATCTAAGGCCAGTTGTCAAAGGTTTATTTTGTCAGATTTTGACAGTAGTGGAAAAAGATGCAACACTAATATAAAGATTATCCTCTGCCAAGGTTGCGAATAAAGGTAAATTAGTCCTAAAGCAGGCATTGTATTAGAAGACTTTGGCCAACCATGAATAGGAATTCAAAACGGAAGTATCAAGTAATCTTAGTATTGCCACTTTTTAATGATTACAACACCTCTTACCCTTAATGTACATACTTACATTTAACTGCATGTCTGATGTGCCTATGCATGCATACTAAAACAGATAATCTCCTTATTTTTCCTTTTGTCACCTCTACAGACAGGGAATAATTCTACTTCTGGGTCTCATAGAGCACATGCAGTGCTAAGAGTGCAGCTTGTCATCAAACACTTTCCTTTGTCCAAAAGTAGAGGAAATAATAAATAGTAACAGATACTTTTTTGTTGAGATAAATTAGGTTAAAAAAAAAAAGATTAAGAACACTAATGGAGGAAAATATTATGAATACGGTATAGCAATTCATAGAAGCTGCGTTCAAGGTCCTAATGTAAAAAATGCTAAAATGTTACCTCTTTAATAGGATTTAAGAAGCCTATACTTCATGGACTATGCACCTTTGGGTTTGCTGCTAGGAACGTTTTGAAGCAGTTTGCAAATAATGATGTGAACAGATTCAAGGCAATCAAGGTCTGTGTGTTCATTCTTTGCAGTAAATTTTCTGGATTTTTCTATTTTAGTGCCAAAAGAAATCTTAAGTGTGGGAGGAGTCTTTCATGATGTGTTAATTGCCAGAATTGCTTTTACTTACAGCTGCATGCATTTTAATGCCTCTGTCTTCTATGTTTGTTTAAATATATAGGCTTTCTACATTGATAGTTGACTTAATTTTCCTCTTTTTTTCATTTCAGTAGAGCCAATGTGTTTAAGCTTTGCATTTATATTTTCGCAATATATTTTCGCAACCCCTCTTTTTTTTTCTTTTTTTGCTTTTAGGTTCGCTTTGCGAAGCCAGTCTATCCAGGGGAAACTTTACAAACAGAAATGTGGAAGGAAGGAGATAGAATCCATTTTCAGACCAAGGTCAGAGCAATCTCTTTACTGTGGGCTTCAGAGGAAGATGTGTTAGTTAAAAGAGTGGGGATATGAGGGGAGCAAGAAAGGATGACTCATTAAGCAGCACACCCTTGGTAAAGGGTGGTAAGGAAATGAAGTAAATATAATGAAATAGTCTTAGTTACTTTAAGGTGTCACTAGGATTCTAATAGAAGTACTGTTATAATCATAGGACTTAATACCCTCCTGTAAAAGGAGCACTCTTTTCATTGTTTTGTATTTTTTGTGTTTTTCCACTGGGGAAAATAAAAATAATAAAAAAAGCAGTCATCCTCAGGTCATCGTAGTGTGTAGTTGTTTTCTGTAGTTACTCATAACTGTGTATTCATCTTTTTTTTTTAGCATTTATTTAACATAATCAGCTCTTAACAGTTTGTGCATGTAAGTGTGCTGCAGATTTAGCTTAGATTGGGTTAAACTTAAGCTGCAGCTATACAGAGCAACTTCCTATAAATGGAAATTTCATAGCAGTTGAACATAGTAACTACAATAAAACAGTGTTTACATTTTTTGAGATCTGGGTTTGCTTTATTCTATGTTCTGCTAGTAGTGTTGTCTCCATGTCATAGGGTACTTGGTGGGAACTAAAGGTAAATGAAACTCCAGATAAAGGGCAAAAAGTAAAATTGAATGTCATCACTTATGTAGCATCATATGACATTTTCGCTTTCTTTGCCTATGATTTGATACTGGTATTTGTCAATATTTGCTTTGGCTTATGCAGTGAGAGTTACATTGCTTTGCTGGCCAAAGCTTTGCAGCCTCATCTTCATAAAAATGCAGCCAGCTCTTGATTAGTGAGTAGGGCAGCAGGTATAACTGCAGCTGCAAGGATGATTGGGCAGGCAAAATCAAAGAAGGAGAGTCATCATAGGAACAGAGGAATGCTGTATTCATACAGCTTTCTGGGATGTACGTCATGACTGAAGGAGGCAAATTTTATTTGCAGACCTGATGGGTGATAGCAGCTACAGAATTTCAGGATGGTGACAATGTAGAGACTACTTTGTACAAAATCTCAATTTGTAATTACTAGTAGCAAATGAGGTAGTTTGGTGCCTCAAGTGAGCTTTGAAAATTACTGTAGCTATACTTGAAAGGTTTGATCACTCAATCTAGAATTCATATATCTACTTTTGATGGTTTCCATGTACCATGTTAGTTAATAGAGTTCATAATATGCTTCCAAGCCCTTCCAAATTTGTATGCTGGGTGAGTTGTTCTGTTGTGTTTAAAGGCAAAATTTGTAATTATGCTTGGTTTAGTAATTGCTAATATGTAGAGTTTTGGTGAATTTTGCTAAGGATTTTTCTTCTACAACTTTGGAGTAACTGATTTTGGATAGAAATTACAAGGTTTAACAGGATTATAGTAAACCATCTTAAACAGTTATGAGGTGGAGTTATGAGGTGTGCAGAATTTTGTTTCTTACTGCATGTTGTATTTGTATGAAGTCTGGTTAAATCAAACTACAGATAGACTTAAAGTTTTGAGAGGGTGGTTTGAATCCATTTTCAGCATTGTCTGAAGTGCAGTGGCAGCCGGGGACAAGCTGTTAGGCATTATTTGAGTAACAGTTAATGTAGTCCAGTAAACTGGGTTGTGGTACTTGATGTTTCTCCAGTTTGGCTATTTTTCATACACTTCTCTATATGCATTATCGGACTTCTGTTAGCTGCCATAAGTCAGTAGGGTTTGTCACATCCCTCAAAGAGAAAATACCAAATTGAAACCTTGAAGTAGCTATTTAAAAAAATTTGAAGTAACTATTTCAAAAAATTAAACTGGGGGAAATTCAGGTATTTTCCATCTTTCTTTTTGTTTGCAATCCTTAAAAAGCTGTTTCTAGTGCAAGTTGAAGTATAAGGCATGTGGAGATAGTGAAATTGTCTAAATGGACTCTTGACAACTGAATATCTACCTCAAGGAAAAACATTTTAGAGCAATGTCTTTCTAAGAACTATTTATGAAGAAAGATAGACAATAACTTGTAACACTGGAGGTAAATAAGTTTCTTCAACTGTTTTGTGAGCAGAACACCAGCAATATATTTTGGTACAATTTGGAAAACATATTATAACAATTTGCCTCAAGACTACAGCACATTTATGAAGTGTTTTTTTCTTCACTCTGTAACTTTTATGTTATCTCATTACATGTCTGATTTTAAAATATCAGGAATACTCCTTAGATGCCCTTATTTTGTGACTTTCTGCAGATAAATCACCTCTTTAATGTATTTTTCCCCCACTACAGGTCAAGGAGACTGGAGAAGTTGCCATTGCAGGGGGCTATGTGGATATAGTACCAGCCTTGGAAAAGCCTTCTGCTCGAGAGCCTCTGAGGGTAGGTGGAAGCAATGGAAGTCTTAACTTGAAGAGAAGCATAGTTGGGCTTTATTTTGGTGAAAAACACAGGAAAAATACTTAGGTCCCTTACCAATCTTATTTGCAGTATTCAGAGGAGTTACGAGTTCAGGGATGTTAACATGTACGTTGTTTAGGCTACAGATGTTAATTGATCTGTTTGAGAGGCAGATTTCAGTTGTTTACACTGAATGCTGGTGTTTGATGTGCTTGATGCTAATGGATCTCTCAGGATAAACATTGTGCTGTATTGTTACAAAACAAGGAAGGGCATGTGCCATTGACTGCCACATTTTGAGCATTTGCATAGCTCAAAATATAAATTACTTAACATAATTTGGATGTGTAACTGTAGAACAATGCTTTTCATATTATTTTGTAGATGTTGAAGATCAAACTCCGTGTAGGATGTAAGTGTGTGACCTTTCTCAATTTTTCAGAGACACAGGGAGAGGGGCAAGAAGGCATTAGCATGAGTGAAAATGACATAATGTACTCACAGAAAAGAAGTGTCGTCATTGAATCATTTTGAAATAAGACTCTGAGAGCTGTTAGTACATGTGGTTAGGCCTGGCACACAACGTGCTCTTTATACTGTGTATACCTAAAAAAAATCCTCAGCATGCATGCATACCTTAAGCCTCTGGTACTGTACTTGCCACAAAACACAGAATTGTATATGCAATAATGAGGATGACCCTAATGTGGTCTAAAAGTGACTTAAGGCAATGCATGTTTGTTGTTTATTATTAAGGCAATGCCTTAGTAAACTGTTATTTTTCCCCATTGATTCCTGCATGCAAACTATGAAATTTTAATGCTTTGAAGTTTATGAAATGCTGAGATTGTGACATTCATATAAAGCTTTTAATCACAGAGTGAGGAATATTGGGTGATACTTGGGCTGCATCCAAAGCAGCATAGCCAGCAGGTCGAGGGATGGGATTCTGCCCCTCTGCTCTGGTGATACCCCACGTGGAACACTGAATCCAGCTCTGGGGACCCCAGCACAGGAAGGCCATTGACCAGTTGGAGTGAGTCCAGAGGAAGAACATCAAGAAAATGAGGGGATTTGAGCACTCCTCCCATGAGAAAAGGCTAAGAAAATTTGATTTGTTCAGCCTGGAAAAGAAACCCTCAGAGTGACCTAGTTGTGGCCTTTTATTACCCAAAGAGGAGGTTTTCACAAGAGTGTGTAGTGACAGGATAAGGGGGAATGGATTCAAACTAAAGAGGCTAGGTTTAGACTAGATCTTAAGAAGAAATTCTTTGTTGTGAGGTTGGTTAGGCACGGGAACAGGTTTCCTAGAGAAACCAGCAGGCTGTGGTTGCCTCATCCCTGGAAGTGTTGAAGGCCAGGCTGGATGGGGCTTGGAGCACCTTGGTCTAGTGAAAATTGTCCCTGCCCCCCAACAGGGGGTTAGAACTAGATTATCATTAGTATTCATTCCAATTCAGGCCATCCTATGATTCTATGTTTTATCCAGGAACCTGTTTCTTTTTGTTGCTTGTGTTTAATCTTCTAAGACATTCTAAATTGTTGAATGAAGTTCAAAGCTTAGAACTTTTTTTTAACTGCTCAGATTTTCTTTTTTTAAAAAACTTGGCAGAACAGGCGTTCTTCTTTAAGCTTACTCTGAGAAATTAGGGTGCTTTGGCAGAAATTTGCTGGCACGGTCAGACACCCACCAGGGGAAACCAGCCTGACTGTGTGAAGCTTGGCAAATTTAAAGACCATTGGGAACCCTTTAATATAATGGAAAATCTTAGGCTTAACCAAAGAGGTCACAAAATAGCAGCCTGAGGAGTCTTGTGTTCTGCTCTACAGGTAGGTACAGCAAACAACTAAAGCTCTGAGACTTTCTTTGCTCCAGTTCCAGTTAGACAAAAAATGTCAGTGAAGTAGCTTCCCTAAAGTGAAGCCTTTTATCCAGTAAAAATATTTGTTAAAAGAAAGACAGTGAAAGGCTTGCAAAATAATGTGCTTGGAAAAGTTGGAAATGTAAATGTAGCTGATCCCACTGTTAAATTTTTTCTGCACTGGAGTGCTGACTGTGTTCATAGTGCAGTATGTTTTTAACATTTTTCACGTCAAAGTAAAAACTTTTTTTTTTTGTTCTGAAAACTAACATAACATTCACTGTAGAAAAAGTGGCAGTGGTTATCATCCAAAGGAAAAAATGGGCAATTTAGAAGCTCTTAGGGCACTAATTAAAAAACGTTGTCTCAAATTGTGAGGATAAATGACAAAAACTGTAAAAACAAAATTTGAAAAAATTTTAAATGAAAATTTGAAATGAAGCATTTTTTGCTTGAATGTATTCTTTAGTGCTGAGGGTGGCTAGAGGTGATTATTTTGTGGTAGAAAAAAATCTCAGTTGGATTTAATAATTCTGATGTAGATAGTTGAAGCTTTGCATGCTGTAAAGTGACATGTTCAGTACCTTTTAACAAAGTTTCAATTTTAAATTCTTCATACTTTCTTTTTTTTAAAGGCTGGAGGGCTGCAGAGTAACCTTGTGTTTGAAGAAATTGGTCGGCGTGTAAAAGAGATGGGAAATGAATTGGTAAAGAAAGTAAATGCCATATTCCAGTGGGACATCACTAAAGATGGAAAAACAGCAGTGCAGTGGAGTAAGTTGTGGTGTTTATGTGATACCCCAATGCATTTTTGTTATGAAGTGGGATTAATTGTAATCATTCCAATTAAACTGATAGCTTGGAACTAACTGTAGGGTAATAGATGAATATGCAGTGGGACCTACAGGTCTGAATGCATTCTGGATGCACAAATGACAAGGAGGTCAGATAAACTTTGCAGGTACTACTCTTTCAAGGAACATTCTTCTGTAACTTGCCTATTAAGATGTAGACATAGGTGACATCATCCTTTAGAACTTCAGAGCATTTCTATTTACACTTTCCAGATTGGATTGCCACTGCACTTAGGAAAGCATGCTAAATTAGCCTAGTAGGAGTGTTACAGTAATTAGTCTGCTGGTGATGTACATGCTAACTGATCTAAAACAAATAAGTAATTATTTCTACTACATTGTTCTTGTCACTTCAGTGAAAAACGTAGCACAATTTGTTTCCATTTACACTTTCTGAGATCAAGGTTTAATGGAGGCTTAATCATGATTTCCCATCATTTAAGCATGGGAGTGATTGATGATGAGAAACTAAAGCCTGTAATAGCAGTGGCTCACACAGAAGTTTTTCCTGATTAAATGAATAATAGAATTATGTGAAGGGATCTGATGGGGGAAAGCTACTTCCTCAAAAAACTTTTCTTCTTAAGTTCTCTTTTGTTCTCTTTATAAAGATATGTATATTTGAAAACAACCCTAAATGTTCTATTATTAATTGGATAGATTTTTTTATCTTTGGAATTTCTTTTTTTTTTTTTTTTTTTTTTTTCTGGGTCAAGCCTGTTGCTTAGACTTCATTTTGTTTGATCTCAGTGGTTGGATGTAGTCAAAAGAGTTTTGGGGGTGATGCAGGTGAAGGGGCTGCTCTTTGACAGGCTGAGAGGGAAGACTCACAGTAGGTCAGATCAGGTCTACCACTATCTTCTGTTCTGTACACTGTGACTTATTTTAAACTATTGTTGAGCAATTTAGAAGCCTATCATTTTACTTAATCCTTTCCTAATGTTGACCAGTAGAGATTCTGAGTAGCAAGACTGCTGTTAAGTTTCAGGAAAAATATTATACAGAGATTGATCAGGATAGTTGTGTTCTACTTGCCTTGCTTTTTTAGCAGTTTTTGAGGGCTAAAGAGTGATTTCTGTTTGGATAGAAGTTAATAAATATGCATATACCTGTGGGGATTATGCAAGCTGATTGCCTGTACATCAAAATGAGACAAGGGAAATACTGAATAATCCAACTCAGATGTTCTTTCTTAAAATTCATTACTGCTCCTAATCATTTCTATTGTCTGCAGTTTTCCATTTTTGCATGAAGTAATTTAAATTACAGACATGGTTAGAACTTTGAGAGAAGGCATATGAAGTGTTACTTGTGTTCTTGCTTATGTTTTTAGGTGATAATTAGAAGTGTATTGGTTAAACTCCTGAATACTTGAAGTGTAAAGTTGTATTTGTTGAGAAACACTCTGTACTTCACATCAGTCACGTGTGTCGCTAAATTTGATACAAGTGATGATCATGTTTATAATGACAACTAGAAAACTTTTTCAGGTTGACTGATCATTTGCATTAACTTTGGAATTGCTTTATTGATCACCTAAGTTCAATATTATGTATGTCCAGAGAATAGAGGGACAAGTCAATGGAGGAGAAATCTGCTGAGGGGTGTTTCAAGATGTGAATAAAATTTCTCATGCAGTGAGAAGTTCTGAAACTGCAAATTGCTGAATGCAGAAAAAGCACACTTAGATATTTAGGCCTGAGCAGTGGCCTTACTTGCCTCATGAGATCACACTTTATCAGAGGGGAAAGAGGTGAATGTTTTTGCTATTGTATTCAGATCAAGAGAGTGCTCCTGCTTCGAATAAATCAATAGTCAGCCTTTTGTCCTCTCCTGCTTCTCCTACTGAAGCAGTAGGAAGAAGGTACTGCTTTCTTCCTGTTCATATGTCTCTAGCTAAAAGGGATTAAATAGACGTAGCTTTTGTTTGTCTTGTTCCCTCTGCTTCTGTTGCAGTGACAATTTTCTGTACTATTATATGCATTTGGAAAAAAACTTAAAGATCCCTGTGGGATGGAAGCTGGAGGAGCTAATCTAATATATTTAAACATTTCCCGTTGCTGACTGCTATTAAGAGCTGAAATGAAACTTTTCCAGAAGCTTGGAAAAGTTTCTGTCAAAATTTTTACAGTGTGGTCAGTTCCTTATGAAGTACTGTAGTCTCTGTGGTGTAGTAAATGTGTAAGGCTGAAGGTAAATATCTAGGTGACCCAGCAGCGTGTCTTTAGGAAATGTTGTTTGCTTTTCCTTTTGGGAGTATTGGTATGCAAGTACTTCCTTTGTATATCACTTTTTTTGAAAGAGCTTTGTGTCATCCTATTTCTGTATTTGTTTGTGTTTTTCTGAATATTTTTGTGTACCTTTAGATTTCAAGTACTTTTTGGATGAAGAAAACAGCAGTTGGTTATTACTAAAAAATAGTTAGACTGCTACAAATAATCTAAATATTAAAATTTAATATTGTCAATATGAAAATAGTTAAGAAAACTCACTGGCAGAATTTTAGGACTTATGACAACTGTAGTATCAACCTTCACTGTTTTTCCCTACATGGAAAAAGAGCCTACTATTGTTGATGTCGGTTTAACTCCAATGGCATATTTTTAGTGGCAAGCTATATATGTATCTGCATGATTAAATTTTTGTTTGGGGAATATTGGAAAACACTTCCCTGCCATTAAAAAGCATATATCCAAAAAACCATAAAGCAAAAGGCCTTCAGAGGCAAGAGTTTTATAAGCAGTTGCCAACTTAATTTTTTTTGCATGTTTGCATATGTTACATTGTTATTCAGTATTCAAGTGTCTTTTCTACCAGATGCTGGTATAATTCATTTTCCATGGTAAGTGCAGAAGAAGATGGAACTTTGTGAGTTTACATTCCAAGGAAGACAGCTTTCTTGAAGTTAGGATATTCTCAATAATCGAAAAGATTTCTGACTTTATGTGAATTTTACAAAATCTCTGTATGGTCATCAGCAAGACTTTTGTAATGCGGATGAGCAATGACAGTCAGTTTGGAATATATAACACTGACAATGCCATTTTCTCACTGGAATGCTGGAATTTTTTACTTTAAAAACTGATGATGACAGTACAATGTTACCTTTGCTATAGCTTGAGTTTATTTCTGTGTCACTATTTTGACTGGTTTTCAAAGATGATTCAGATTTTAATGTTACTTGACTCAATTAGTAGAATTGCACTTTTTACTGTACATTTACATTTGGCCTGGTGGTTATTAGTTGATCTTCTGTGTACAAAAATTTTAAATAATTTTTGTAAATGTTATGGTGCTAGATTAGATAAATTCTGAATTATCTTTCTCTTCTAAGTAAAATTGCCATTTTGGAGGGTCAATCCCATAATGTACGTAGCTACAAGAAAGCCAAAAGGAAAATATGACTTTAAAATCAATTCACAATTTGGTTCACATAGCTAAATATTGCATAGTATTTCAGTGTATGGTCAAAATTCTTGACAAGTTATCACTGAAACAACTTGTGTATGAGAAGGAATATTATTTTGGCTGAGTTTTTTGTTTTAAGCTGTAACTTGATGTTAATTGATTAACAATCTATCTTTTTTTAGGCCTCTCTTTGTAAGGGCCTCCTAGGCCTTTACAAACAGCATTTCTGCTTCTTTTGGGCTACCTGATAGGCCTCTTTCTCTTGTTTAATTGGATATAGTTGTTCTGTCTTGTTTTAATTTTTTGACTTGTCACTTTTACACAGCTTAGTGCTTTTGTGAAGAGTGCAGCAGTTGACAGTGCTGGCAACAGTCTGGGCCCTGCAGCCCATTGCTCCCTTACTCAATGGTTGTAGCTCCAGCATCTTCTGCTGGTGTCCTTCAGCCTCCTCAGATCTGGGAAGGGAGCAGATAAGAGAAGGCAGCCACCACAGCACGAGTGTCGTGCCCATTTCTGGGCCCTTCAGTCCAGGAAAGACTTTGAGGTGCTGCTGGAGTGTGTTCAGAGAGGGGCAGTGGAGCTGGGAAAGGGTCTGGAGCACAAGTTGTGTGAGGAGCAGCTGAGGGAGCTGGGGCTGTTTATCCTGGAGAAAAGGCAGCTCCATGGGGACCTTACAACTCTCTACAGCTGCCTGCAAAGAGGTTGTAGCCAAGTGTGGGTCAGTCTTTTCTCCCAGGGACCTCAATCATGGGATGCTGATGTTGGATATCAGGAAGAATCTATTCATGGAAAGAATGGGCTGTCCTGGGAGGTGCTGGGGTCACTGTCCCTGCGGTGTTCAAGAAATAACTGAGTGTGGCACTCAGTGCCATGGTCTAGTTGTCATGGTATTGATCAGTTAAAACTTGGACTTGGAGATCTTTTCCAACCTTAATGATTCTCTGATTCTGTGAAATTTGTTCTTGTGTATGCAATCAATCTTTCAAACTTTAGGGAAACAAAAAGGTATTTTATTTTACTATATTTATGTTTATTTCTAGTGTTCTAACTGCAACTGTGACATTTTGATCTCTACTTGCTGCAGTAAACCAGGATTTTTAGAAGTCAAGTGAAATTTGTGAATTGAATGTGGCTTTTGTTGGTACAGAGAGACATCTTTATGGAGACACTAGTATTATGACACTAGTCTGTTTAACCAGCAGTGGCCTTTCCTTCTCTGCAGTTCTCTGTGGATGCTGTGATGCCATGAAGAGGTGTAGAGCAATTGACTGTGCACTCAGAATGTGAAATTTTGGACAGCTCATCTGCTGTGTAAACAATGTTGAACTGTAATTCCTGACAACTGGCCTTAATTAGTGGTATTTCTGTATAAAAACAAGCTGTTCTAGTTCAAGAGGATGCTGAAAATCCTTTTAAAAGAGATGAAGCAAGTATCAATACCTCAGAGATAAGTGTAGTGGTACTGAAACTACTTTCACTTTTTAACAAAAACCTTAATTGATAACCCACCACAGCTTTTTCCAGTTTTCTTCACTACCTAAAGCATGCTTTGCTCTCTCCTGCATTATGTATTACTATACAACAATAGCCTTTTTCTGAGGCCTTAGGCCTTATCATTTTTTTTTTTTTATTTTGTTTTTAGAGTTAAGATTTCATTTCAATTTTGCTTTCCATAGAGAAAAGGTAATGCTGTTGAGATCTGTTGGCTGATAGTTAATGGCACTCCAGAACAGCACTTAGAAGAGTTTGCCCATCTGTTGCTTTTCTTCGTGTTTCTGAAGTTAGTGCTGAAGGCAGGAGATGTTTCTGTTCCTTTCCAGTTCTCAGAAGAATAAAACTTTGTTATGAGAACTGGGGAAAAATTGTTACATGTAGTTGATTGTGAACAGCTGATAAATTAAAGTGAAATTGCTCAATAATTTATGATGCAATATGACTTCAGGCAATGAAGAATACCTGTTTTTATTTGGTTAGCAGTTGAGTCTTGGAGTCTTGTATTGCCCTTATCCACTGTGAAGCAGAATAAAACACAAACCAAACTTTAAAAAGTCTGATTGGTAATATTTTTCTTCTAGAAAGGCTGAGGCACTCTTCAAAGTAAATTTTTTTTTTTTTTTTTTTTTTTTTTTTTTTTTTTTTTACTTTACCCCAAATATTAGGTTTTTAGGTTTTTGGCAACCTGCTATAAAATGTCAATATCTACTGTTTTATCTAGTGTTTTGACTCCTATGTATGTGAATTTTCTCCTATTTTTATTTTATCTCTGACAACATAATCTTTTTGATGATAATAATTAATAAATTTTAATTAATGTAATAAAACACCTATGTATCGAAGTAAAGGCAAAAATTTAAAAGAAGACTAGCATTTCATTCACTTGAACTTCTCGATTCTACTTTTCTGCCAGATGTGTAATAGAATGTATTCCGCAGGATAAACAAGAGGGCACTCTCTCTGGTCATTGGAAGGCTAGGATTTTTCTGATCTAATGTTTGGAACCTGTTCTGGAATTCAGCTTCTTTCTTTCATTGCTAGTTTATTTATCCCATGAGCTGGTGCTCTAGTTTAGTCTGAATTGTATTTTCAGTATTCTAGCCTAGGTGTAGGTCAGGAGGGAAGAAAGTGGTTTGTGTATGTTTCTAATCCTTCTGTTTGTTTTTTTGCCCTGCAAAAAAATTTAATGAACAAGTTTTTGTGGTAGTTTTTCATTCTTTATAAAGTGGGGAGTTACTTTCCTTCGCTAAATACTAATATCTGATATATTTTGGATCACTCTTTGTCCACAGTGGCACCTTTTTTTTTTTAACTATTTGTATTAGAGAGGTCAACTCATTTATGATAAAGCCTACGAAAAGGGATGGATCAAGTAACAATAATTCTGTTGCTAGTTCTCTGTGTTTTTATAGAAAAGACAGTTTTGTTGTCCAAGTGTTTTGCTTTTGTGGCTGCCTCATTTTTTTCTTGCTTATCAAAAATCTTAATGTTATTTTAAAAGAATCTAGAGGAAGTAGAAATAACCTTTTTGACATTTTTGGGAAAAGAATGTACCACTAGGTCAGTCCTTTTCTTTTTTCTTATTTTTTTTCCCCTTGTTTCTTTTTTTACTTGGAATTTCTATTAACTAGTAAGGATTACCTTGAGGTGATCAGATTGAGGTTGGTATCCAGCAAGATTGTGGAGCAGACCATCTTGATTGCAATCACTCAGGACATCTGGGAACCAAGGACCCAGGATCAAAGCCAGCACAGGTGTAGAAAAGGCAGGTCCTGGCTGACCAGTATGGTCTCCTTTTATGACCAGGTGACTCACCTCAGCAAAGCCTTTGGCACTGTGTCCCTCAGGATTCTCCTGGGAAGTGTGGCAGTCCACAGCTTGGACAGTCATAATCTTTGCTGGGTAAAAAACTGGATGGGTGTCTGGGCTGGGGAGTGGTGGAGCCAGTCACAAGTGGTGCTTCCCAGGGCTCAGTATTGGGGTCAGTCCTGTCTCATATCTTCAATATCATTGTTGTTGGTCTGGATGAGGGAATTGAGTGTCCCCTCAGCCCTTTCATAAATGACACCAGTTTGGGTGCAAGTGTTGATCTGCTGAAAGGGTGGAAAGCTCTGCAGAGGGATCTGGTCAGGTTGGATCAATGGGCCAAGGACCCATTGAGGTTCAGCAAGATCAAGTTCCAGGTCCTGCCATTGGTTCACAACAACCCCAGGCAGTGCCACAGGCTGGGCAGAGTGGCTGGAAAGCTGCAAGCTGCCCAGTGGAAAAGTATCGGAGGTTTTAGATGACAATTTGCTGAACATGGACCAGTGTATGCACAGGTAACCATGAGGGGCAGTGGCATCCTGGCCTGTATCAGCAACAGTGTGACCAGCAGGAACAGGCAGTGATTGTCCCCCTGTATGTGGCACTGGTGAGGTCACACCTCAAGTGCTGTGTCCAGTTCTGGGCCCCTCACAGGAAAGACTTTGAGGTGCTGAAGTGAGTCCAGAGAATGGCAGTGGAGCTGGGGCAGGGTCTGGAGCTCAGCTCCTGTGAGAAGCAGCTGAGGGAGCTGCTGTAGCTCAGCCTGGAGGAAAGGAGAATCAGGGAGACTCTGTACAACTGCCTGGATGGAGGCTGTAGCCAGGTGGGGGTTGGCTTCTCATGCTGCTTCTGGGACAGGACAACCAGTGACAGGAAAGAAGAAACATCTGCAGACGGCAGCATAGGAAGTTCATGCTGAACATCAGGAGAAATCTCTTCACAGACAGGATGGAGTCACCAATCCTGGAAGTGTTCATGAAACTGCTGTATGTCACATTTAGTGCTGGGGTCTAGTTGTTAAGGTAGTGGGTCTTTTCCAACCTTAATCATTCTGTGATTCTGTAAGCATGAAAGATTTACCTTGATTATGGGTGCCATGATTATGCAATGTTAAACGTGTGGTTGTGCTTTGAGAGCTTAGTGTTAGTTGTAGATATTGACAGTAAATGATGGTCTTGGGATTTCACTAGGAAATGGAGAAGGAGAACAAGGACTGTAATAATGTTAAGTAATATCTTAATGTACAACAATGTAAAAGCTGTTAGTTATGTACCATATTCAAAATAATACTTAAGGGTTGTGAGAACTTTTCTGAGCCATTACACCTATTCAATTGTTTTTGTCATCTCAACCTGACGCTGGTGAGACTGATGGATCAGTATTATCAATAAAGTACATCAAAATTTCTTTTCAGCCAGTACTTAGTGAAGAATGAGAAGTTGTGTCTTGGGAGACAGTATGTCAGGCTTCCAGTATCTGGCTCCCTTCTGGAGCAGTGTAGTAATGGTAGGGACAGGAAAAAAAAATTATTGCCAGCAGAATGAAATACAAAAAGGGATTCCTAAGGTCCAGAAGTAATTCAAAACAGTTGGCTAGGAACTGCAAGCATTCTAGACACCGTGTCTGTGTTTTGTGAATTAATCTGTAGTGCTTGCTGACCTCGCTGTTTGTCTCCAAGGGAACAGTTTGGCTGCACTAGTATGGTGCTTAACATTAGCAGCATTTGGGTAGAGGAGTACTTTAAAAGCACTGGTTAACTTAGTCTAAAAGCTGGTATCCACTCTCAGACTTTAGTTGGTGTGTTTGGCTTGCATTTCATGATTCAGTAGATTATTTTTTTGATTTTTGTTTTCCTAATAATAGTCTGTGCCTGCATAACCTACATGAGTAATGTTAAAGGTTCAGGTATGTTAGATCATATAGCAGCTGGTTTGGGCCACAAGGATGTTGTTACACAGCCCCTACCCACAAACACAAATGTACAGATAATTTCTGGTGCTCAGTAACCTTTTAAAATTTCTTCCCATATTGCTTAAAGTTAGTGATATGCATTAAATCTGTTCCAGGATTTATAATTTACCTTAAAATCAACTGGAAAATAATAATCCAGTATGTCACTTCTCACTGAGCAATGCTGTGTACTTAAGTCGCCTTCTAGTTCTGTTGTAACTGGATAAATATTGCTTGAAGCAGATTTCAGAAAATGAAAGACTTAAATATGCTAAAGCTACTCCCAGTCTCTATAGTTCCCCTTACCCTGTCAAAAAATTATTTGGAAAAAAGTGGCACATAAGATAGTTTATGCAGAAATAAAGCTCCCTTTTAAGGCAAGGGCCTTAAAATTTGTCCATGAAGAGCAACTAACTGTCATCCATGATTCTGTGATTAGAGGTGCCATGTTATTACAGGAATATCCACATGAATAATGTGTGGGATGGGGGCGTGATGGATCAAGAGGCAAAGGTGTCAAGGAGAGACAGGAATTTGCAAAATCTGAGAATGACTCAGCAGAGCACATCCTGTCAAAATACTCTTCTAAACATGACACAATACCTGATGGTGTTAGCTTTGTAGTAGATTATTTTGGCAGGTCATTTGGTGTGGGAAAAGAACACTCTGACGCTGCAGACACTTGGAGGAATTTTTGTCTTTCCAGGAGAGAAAGACAGATAATTGGCAAGGCTTTAAACACTCCTTGCATGAAGCAGAATAGGCTATATTGTGTTGCCTGGGGGACAGACCAGGGAAAATAGGCAGTGTGTTTGAACACCACTACATTTGCCTTGTCTGACTACAGGATGCTGGTTTTGAACTTTGGGGCTTTATTACTAACTTGAACATTTTTGCAGTAAGTGCACTAATTAATACCTTGTGCATCTTAGGTGTCATTCAAAAATAGATTTACCATCGCAGCAAGAATTTTGAAGTCCTTGCTGTAAAGACCCTTTCAGTGCAGGAATAATTTTTTATTTTCTTTCATTGATGAAGAAGAATTATACCTCATTTATTTTCTGAGTAGCTGATAGCTAATAATTTAGACTGGATGCTTTATAATAATAGGTAAGGAAAATACTGTTCTTAAGCCTGAAAGTTTTATCTTTATTTTGAAATTAAACTGTCTTTGCTCTTGCTTCTCAGCAATTGACTTAAAGAATGGCTCTGGAGCAGTGTATCAAGGACCTGCCAGAAATTCTGCTGACACTACCTTCACTCTCTCGGATGAGGATTTCATGGATGTGGTACAACAAAAGGTTAACCCCCAGAAGGTAAAGCCTGGGTGTCACAGACATACTCTCTTGTATGTAGACATATTATTTGCCTTACATCAAGCTGTGGTTCATGACTGTTTGCATTCTGAAATCCTAAACCCTGGGATGTTTTGACAGTGGAGACCAGAGTCAGATAAGGTATAAGCACATCAGTATCTTATACTGAATTATCCAGAAAGTGTGAGGGGGCATTTATGCCATCTTTATTATCTTAAGACAAAGATAACCACAAAGGGCTAAAGCAGGCCCTGATAACACCAAGGTTGTGGATTCAATACCTGTACGGGCTGTTCACTTCAGAGTTGGACTAGATTATCTTCTGGGTTCCTTCCAACTTAGAATATACTGTGGTTCTGTGACATAAAGCAAAGTTAGGAGTTTGTTTACTTCCTGGTACTTCACAGTATCCAAGTTTAGGTTTGTCAGTTTGATCATTCAGACTGTTTTGATTGTCATGTTGCAGGAAGTTGTTTGTTGCAGTGGTCTGATTTATTGCTAGTAGTGCAGCACAGAGAAATGTCAAGACAATGCATGCATTTAGATGGTCAAAATTTACCTCAATCAGGATATTTTTCAGGGAAATACAGATTTAAGGAAGGTCTGTAATCTGGGTCTGCACTTTTAGCTTCTTGGAGTAATCAACTGATTAAAATGACTAATTTTACTAATAAAAATGCCTTGTGTAAAAGTAAATTGAACTGTCACAAATTTAATATGTCAGCTTACAGATTAAAGCTTGAGCAAATGAAAACTTTAATTAAGCTCATCATGTATCAAACAGTTCCTTTTCTTTGATCTCAAGCAGAAGTTGTTGGAGACTTTGATTGTAAATTGGAGACTAATGATCATGGTGAATATTTTTTATAAGTCTTACATACCACATGAGTAAAATCCTTTGTGACCCTCTGTATACAGCAGGCATAAAGCATAAACAAACAAGATGTTGATGTGTAATCATCAGAATGCTAAAGAACAGTGATTGCAGTTCAGGAACATCATCTATGTTTAGGCATTAGTGTTTCCTTTGAGTTTCTGTGCAGTTTTCCATCTAAAGAAGCTCAAAGCATCTATTCAAATTCTTTTCTGCTGGCTCTCTCTATTCTTTATTTGAATGTATTTCAAGCTAATGGAACTATGCAAAAGAACATTTAAGGAACTTTCAAAGGGCTTTCAAACTCCAAAGCCATTGTGAAGCAAAACTAGTTTTTAAAAAATATGAACTAGATTGAAACAGGGTCTTTGAAGTAGGGAGAATAAAAATGTAATATATCAGCATTGAAGTGAAAATACTGATGGATTTATGACTTTGCAAATGCAACCAAATGTTGCTTATTTCCTGTTTGTTGTAATATGCTGTGTATAAAGCCACTGCATTTCTTTGGCATATGTGTGTAATACCTTGTGCAAGTATATGTTTGTATTCGGTAGGAATTTGAGTGTGTAGCTTACATTTTCATTAGTCTTTAATTTTCATTTTATAGCCTTTTCATTCCATTTTTTCATTTCTTATAATGAAATATGGATATTTGTAATGTGAGGGGATGATGCTGGGAGCTTTATTTTTTGTGCCCTGCTGAAGTTTTGCCATCAGATTCTGTGAAAGCATTTTTTCTTACAGTTGGAGAAATGCTCTGTGCTATATGTGGAAAGGGAACAGAGGCCACTGAAGGTGCTTTGTGTTTATTTTATTTAATTTTTTTCCCATGAGTGACAGTGTTGGCCTTGTCTGCACTATAGATAAAAAAATCTGGTTGTGGATGGCATTAGAATTGAACAGGTTTTTTAAATAACTGATAACCAGTTAAGCATTGTGCACTAAAGGCTTTCTCCTGAGTGCTAAACAACCATTCTTTGGTTTCTTATTTTATTCTAGTGACTCTTTGTTTGTTAGTAAACAGTTGAATACATGTTTTTCCCTTCTGTCCTTTTTAGGCATTCTTCGCTGGTAAACTAAAAGTGAAGGGGAACATCATGCTGAGCCAGAAACTGGAAATGATCCTGAAAGACTATGCCAAACTCTGAACTGCTTGATCATCTACCACGTCAGTGAAGAACTGTAGAAGATTGAAACTCAATTAGTTCAGAACCAATGATTTGCAGGCTAGTTAACACCAATGTACCGATTCATTATACTGCTAATACACAGGCTGATTTAATTGCTGTAGACAGAAGTTACAAAATGAAAATAACTGTTATTATTGTCCCTTTTTAGTTTCTCAGCAATGGTAGAGAATCATACTTTTCTGATTGTTCATCTTTACCTAAATGAAATGTATTTAGTTCTTACAAAGAAGCTTATATTTCTATGTTAATTCTGAAGAAAATTAAACCAATAGACTTCATTAATACCTCCTTTTATGCGTCTGTCAGTCTTCATTCATCTTGCCTTAGATAGACTTAGCTTCTGTGAGTCTATCTGGTTTATTATTTAAACGAATAGTCTTTGTCTCAAGCTCTCATGATTGTATCAAAATAACTGGAAGATGTAAGTAAATTCCATTTACTTACATCATGTCATTATTTGGGGTTTTTTTTCTGCAGAAAAAACCTCTTGGAACTTTGAACTCATATTGATTAACCATTTTCATATGTTACTCTTGTAAATCATAAAGTGGTTAAGATTTAGTGTCTAGAGGAAGCTTTTTCATGTGAGAGGCATTAGCACTGCACCAAAGTCCGTCACTAGACCCAAACTGTTCTTCATATAAATTCAGTCTCTTGAGGGCTGGCATCATGGCAAAAGGGAAAGATGGAAGTGAATTCCTCATTTTCAACCTATGGCCAGAACTGAGTTAGCATCTCTAGCCATATGTATTCCTAAACAATGTATGCTCTTAATCACTGATTGTCACATGAACACCTGGAAATTTGATTTCATCAAAGTGACCAACATTTTGCATGCTCAGTTATCTCTTTTTTCACCTTCAGATGTGTTCTGTTGTGTTACTTTTTAGAGATGGAAGAATTCAGACCATCTGAGGCTTTTCTTCTTGATCAGAGGATCTTTTACAAGATGCAATTTTTTATTCTTTGGGTTGTTTTTGTCCCAGAACTTCCATTCCCTGACTTTGTGAGCAGACTATAGCCATTAAAGAACCTTGTGGGGCTGCAGATGAGCTTGCCAGTTGGAGAATAAATTGTACATGTTCTAATACTAAGTCATATTCTCAATAAATTTATTTCTTCACAGCTGTGCTATCAGCCATGCTTTGGTTCGGGTGGAGAAACATGAAGTATGTCAACAAGTATCTAATGTAATTCACATCATGAATAGATGGGAAACAGAACAAATAAGAAGTTTGCCATCTTAAAGAGGCCATCAAGTAGAAATTATGGAAGAAATGTCCTTTTACCACTTACCATTTCCTTTTTTCATAGCAGTCGTTTTCATATATAATACAACATAATAATTGCCTGTACTGCCCAGCTTCTGTTTATCAAGCAGGTTTGTGTCAAATAGGTAAAGGGATCTTCTCTTAGTTTCTCTGAAGAAATTGTATGAGAAAGAGAGATTGATTTCAGCTTTGTAATTTTATGCATGAACTTGGTACACCAAAACCCCTGTTTTTTTACATACATATTTCCTGCCTATAAATCCATATATACTGCCATAAAACTATGTGTATTAAAGAAAAAGGAAGTGTGAGTGACCAACTGTGAGACTAGGAAAGCAATTACCAATACATCCATATAAGAATATGGTATTTGTTTTAAGTTACATTGTTTTATAATTTCTCAACAGGTGTGGTTGTTTTTTTCCCCTCAACCTCATAAAATGTCTGAAATCTGAAAGTACTGCTTCACAGTGAAGGAACAGAGTGTTAGCAAGCATTTTTTATTTCCTCTGTTTAAGTAGGAAGCAAAAATATTCAGATGGGGTAAATTAGTAATACTGAAATTCGTTGCAATTTAACAAGTTGGAGATTACTAAAGAACATAATTTTACTAAATGTCTTGGTATGTGTTGGTTGAGGATGAAAGATTTATAGCTACTCTTGTAATTTCTACCCTGCATAGTTTAAGCTGAACAGAAGATCTTTACTCTGGCTTCAGCTTTCTCCCGCACAGTGAACTGGTCATAGATGCTAACCTTGAGTGGAATGGAAAGTCCTGTTCTTCTTTTTGCATACCCAGGCTCCCTGAGCACACCTCTCAGTATTGTGATAGACTCTTTTTAGGAGTATAACTCAGGTGTTTAATTCTTTCATGTGTTATATGGCCTCAGTAGCTGTTATTGATTATTTTGGCATGTTGATTTTATTTCTAGTCCAAAATATTTAGCCTAAGAATGTTGCAGTTAGGTGATGCTAGTTAGTAACTTGACCTGCTTACTGCTGCAGGTAAGGTCAGTTTGCTGTGTTAAATATATACATGGTGTGGTTTGGAAGGTTTGGCTTTCATTTTCTTCCTAGTACTTGGAAACATTCTGTTTATGGTTACTGGCTTTTAGGAGTAGTATTCTCAAGAACAAGTAGTAAACTCAGTATTTTTATGAGAATCCAGGGACAGAAATGTTGGCCGTTTTGGAAGGTGGTTTTTTGAGCGTGGATGATTGACAGCTGTTTTCATCTAGAACAGTCTTCCTCATTCAGGGTATTGTGTATTCGAATCTCTCAATGTCTCTTTTGTCTGGAGTGGTTTTGGAGACCTTTCTTATCATGTCCCTGCAAAAATACCTCTGTAGCGGCAGGTCCTAAAGACATGCAACAGTGAAACACCCTTTTCTTTCAGGGTAGCTGCTTCTTTGAATATTCTTTGCCAGCAATGAGTGCCTTGGATTGCAAAGCCACACTTGTTTACCAAGTAGCTCAGATAACTCTTCAGTGAGACTGCAAAATTTATTGGAAAATAAGGAGGCTTTTGCAAGCATTTTAGCAGTAAGATTCTTAGTAGTGCATGTAATCTCTTTAATGTAGAGTAGAAGATTGTCTGTCCTGAATTGCCATATGTGCCTTACGGTGTTTGGATTAATAGTGTGAAAAAGGTGTTGCCTGGACATGAATGTAAAGTCTGGACTTCAGATTTCATGACGCTGACATAAGAATTCCGTTTCTCATCTTTCTCAAATAAGTGAGTAACTGCTACACATGGCATAGTATAATTTTATTTCTCTTCTCCCTTCTCCTTACACTCATTACAGTCTTCCTGCTGGCTTGCAATCCTCCAAAAAGTAAGTTGTGATTCCACTGACATATGTCCTCTTCAGTCATTTATGGTTTTTCTAATTAAAGGAGGGGAGCAGTAATAACGGATGGGGAAAGTTTATGCTTTCTAGTCAGTGGAATTGTTCTTAATTAGTTTGTTTCAAAGGAGTTCAATACACCTTCCAGCTACCATCAATAATTACAGTTAACAACTCTTTAAAAGTTGACAAGTGTGTTCATATTCAGAGAATATTAAAATGATAAAAGTGGGGAGGAGCAGAGGCGTGAGAGAGTGGTATACTTGAGCAACTGCAGGCAGAGGAACTTGGATGTTGTCTCCTCTTAGGCTTATTCCCACCCCCCATTAGAGGAGTTCACTCCTAATAGTTATTTGTATTCATTGGGTAGCATTCCCTGTAAAAGGTCCTTTATCAGTCAGGAGTTACTTTGTTAAATTAAAAAGCTTTATGAAACTGGAGGATTCAGTGATACAATAAATAAAATATTCTAAGGCGGATAAATGGGCATTTTAAAATAGTTCAGCAGAGTAGCATTCAGAAGGTGATGACTTTGTTTTCACATAGCACAGCCTCCTAGCATGAACAAAGGTCTTGCTTAAGCCAGGAGAAAAGGAAATATTAATATCTCCACATTCCTGCTATGGATTTTTTAATTCTACTTCAGTTGGTGCAGATATCTTCCTACTTGCATGAGAATGAGTTCTCCACAATTCATCTGCAGTAAGAAATTTTGTCCTTCGGGCTGTTGGCTGTTTCTTCAGCAGACTGACCTAGAAAGCACCAGACAGCAGCAGGTATGAAGTCGATTAGGAAAAATAAAGTAGGCTATAAATGTGGTTTCTTTTATATGACTTCCATACTACCCTCATGATACAATTCAAATGTTTCATCTGCCTAAAAATCAGTTCACTAAACTGGAATGACAGGATCTTAGATGAGTGGGCAGGCTGAGCTCTGAGAGGTGTATCTGTTGTGTCTCTCAGTAAATACTATCAAAGTTCCCATTGTCTGCTAACTAAAATCACTATTGAAAGGTCACTGTGTCTCAAAGATAGAATCAAGCAAGGTATAATAATATGCAAAATTGTCTGAATTATATGGTGTAATGGTGTGTGCATCTTTCTGAAATTAGAATACTAATTTCCTTATATTTCCCTATGCTACATTTGCCCTGATGATGTCAAGTGCCTTTTTTCTGCTGGAATCTAAAGTCACTTAAGCTGAAAGAACAGTTGAGAATATCCACATTTGAATAAATATATAATTTAGGTTAAGATTAAATGTTTCTTCTGAATTTCTAATTATAGAAGCATATAATCACATGCAGTCATAAAATAGTTTTTAAAAAATATCAGCAAGTTGGTGTACAGAATTTGTAATTTCTTTTTAACCAGTTCTTCCTCTTTCCCTTTTCCTGCCTGAGCTCTTCTTGCATTTTTGCCAGTTGTCTTGTGAAGGCATGTCAGAAGTATGAACATAGGTTAATGTGGCAGTCAGTAGTTCATGAAGACTTGGATTTGGAATGGGAAAGAAAACCCCATTGTGGTAACCTAGATTTCATCTGGATCTCACTCAATGTCATGACAAATGGAGCAGCCATAAAAGTCTTACAGTTATGATTCCAGTGTGAACTAAGGAAAAAAAGGGAATAAGTAGACGTAAGTTTGTGTTCCTATCTCAGTTTGTGTTTCCAACTGCAGCCCACACAAAAAGAGTATGTTACTATAAATGCTAAATAAACAATTGTAGTGAGTTGTTGAGGTTTCTTTGCATTCTCTAACCAACTAGTTTTGTGTTCCTGCACATTTACAAAGAAAAAGAAAGGAAATTCTCATCTCACACTGGAGTCGAAGAGCCTACAATCTGGTTAGTGTTTCCAAAATTATTAGGACAGCAAGTACACATAGAAAGTAGAAATTGAGTTGCTGTCTCTTTCAATCAATGTGCCTAGGTTAGATTTCAAAGCAGTACACAAGTATTTTTCCTCTTACGTTGCTCTTTGTGTGCTGTTCTTCACTCGTAGTCTCTCCATTGAGATGAAGACCATGAGGCTTGTGGAGCTGCCTGACCTTTCTGTTCCCAGCTCCTCAGCCTCTGCCTATCTTCTGCCCAAGCTGGTCTGTGCTCTGCACAGTTCAGCCTTCTGCTGCAAGAATCTCAGCCTGATTTTCATGAGCAGTGGGAAATGCAATGGATATCTGCTGTAACCTTATCTGAGCTCATAATAGCTCTGGTGCTGAGAGCCTTGTAATCCTGTTAGGAAATTATGATAAAAGGTAGCAGAGTTTCTGACTGAATGTAATAATACATGTGGGGTTTTTAGGTGTTTCTTTTTTCATGAAGACAAAATGAGTCCAACTGAGGACTGCATCAGGAAAAATACAACTTCTCTAGCTCAAAAGATACTTTAAATGAATTTCTGATTATTTTTTCAGTCTGTTTTTACATGTGTGACCAAGGACAACAAGCAAAACTGTAAATATAGAAAAGGAGGAAAAATGACTTGTCATGACCACTTGTCATTTTTCTTTTTCTGAATTAAAAAAGAAGGCTTTAAAATGTGGAGATATGTTCCCTGTGTGGTATGTGATGCACAACACTGATTCAGATGGCTTAAGTGAATGCCCAGAAATCATCTGTCTCTGAGGCTGCCAATGGTCAACACTGACTAAGGTCCAGTTTCACTTTACAAAATTCTTCTGATAACTGATCTTACTCATATCTGGAGGAAAATAAAACATTTGTGATCATTCAAAGTTAGTGTGAGATTTTGGGGTTTTTTTCTCTGTTTTCAAAAAAGATATGTGTATCTTCATGCCTTTTGCAACTTCGAGTGTGTTGATTAATTCCAGGCCACTTAATGAGCCTGCAATTTCAGTAGTTTTCATTGTCAGAATCTGAGGCCAGTGTTGTTTATTATCAAAATACCTTATTTTGTAAGGAGATAACAATTTACAGTCAGAATGACATGCTTTTATTTAATTTTCCAGTATTCCAAAAAGAGCTCCTGAAACCACTCATCAGAGGACAAGCGCTCAGTTAATCAAATCCCTGCTTGATGGTGTGAGATCATGTGAGGGCCTCTTGCTATTTCCTAGCAGGACTATGATTAGTGAAGGAATTTTCGTTTATTTATGGCAGTTTCTGTAACTGTAGTAGTCAGCCTTACTAAGACAGACTGAGAGTCTGCAGCACACAGGGAATCTTTCTAGTGAAGGTCTAGGAGACCAAAGGAAATTATTTTTCACAGTGGTTTAGACACCAGAGGCTGTAATGTATCTTCATAGCTCTTCATGTAACAGTTCTCCTATAACAGCTTTGGACTCACATGATTGTAATGCAATTTATGTGTGTTTCAGCTCTAAGCTCCAATAGTAAATGTATTGCTACACCCAGTTAGACAGTAATTTTTCTTAAGTGCCTTCTCAGAATTTCATAAGTCTGTCAGAAGCTTTCATGGTTTCTGAGATTTTGTAGCTAGTATAAAAATTGCATAGAACATTGGTTTTGAGGGCTGATAAAATACTATTTTAAGTAGATGAAAATGGAGACATTTAACCCATACCAAGCTAACAGTACTCCCACAGAGTTTACTCTTTCCCCCTCAGAAGAGACCAAAAATGAAAGCCACAGTGGGGTCCTGGGTTTAGAAACACTTCTAGGTGGTAGGTGCAAAGCCTGCTTTACATACAAATTTAGTCATCGTGAAGAGTTTGTCTCTAAACACCTTTTCTATGCTCTCCAAGAGGTTTAACATGTCTGTTTTATGGAGCACTCTGTCACTCTGTTGCTAAGTGATTGACAGAGGGAACCAAAAGGCATACTACATTATGTTATTTTCACTTATTTTTAAGTAATTCCTGAAAGAACCAGTCTGCACTTTGATGGTGTAGTCACTGACGTGATTGACTTAGAGTTGTTGTATGAAGGGCAACTAAAAGTAGACAACAAAATATTTTAAGTTCTATGACTTTACACAGGGCTGATAATGGACTGAAGAAAATTCTATCTTCAAACCACTTGTGGGATTCCTGGCCCCTTGGTTCTGTTACCAGAGAAGACCTTGGGCAGACAGTAGTTCTCACATTTTCTTCTAATACTTCTTTCCTGCAGTTTTAGCATTTAAGTGCATTTTAAGGGTTATTTTGGAGAAAGGCAAATGTTGTGTAAAGTAACTGAAGTCATCATGGCACCACAAACCACTTTCAGAATTATCAGTTCTAAACTTCTCAGGTGACAGTTCTGTAATTATCATTTAGTGAAATTCAGCTGTTAAAAAATGGGCATGGATGTTGTTAGTAATTAGTAAACTCAGTGCTGCATATAAGGCTTAGTTGCTCATCAAAAACACTGTATTATCACTCTTTAACTCCAAGCGGCAATGCACCTTTAAACACTCTACTTTTATGCCTTTTTTGGTGGTTGTGAAGGAATATGCAAATCTATAGAGTTTGAAATTCTGATTTGATTAACAGGCAATGCTATGTAGATTGGAATTAATTAATACATTAATTTTGTGTGTACCCTGCATGTACACACAAAGGAACTGCAATTCCTTCTTTGATGCTTGGAGTAGTATTAAAATGTGTATATATATAAAGTGTCCTGATAATCTCAGATGGCAGTCTTGAGGCTGCCAGTTAAAACCCATTCTGGTTCATCTGTTTGGCAATCTGGGAGCTCGTCTGGGCATTCAAGCCATGGGGAGGGAGCTGGAGAGAAGGAGAGTAGGCAAATGAAGCCAAAGTTTTAGTTATTTCAGGCACAGATCTATAGTCTGCATGAAATCAAGTATCTCTATGTGCTTCTCACAGGTTCATGAGGTATGGAAAGCATGAAGTACATTGCTTAAACTTTTGAGATCCATGTGGTAAAATCCACTATAAATGTACACACAGGTCTCTCATCTGAACACACATTTCAGTGCTGCCTTCTGTGTAACCACTTCTTAACAATTAAATGATGATGGAAAATGTATTTCTTGTCCAGAAATGGTGTTTGTGTCTTGTGCAATTGGAATATCAGTATTGCTTTCATGGTATTCTTTATGGCTAAAAGATGAAATAATGTTCTGATACAAACACAGTGACAGGCACAATGCTACCAGTTGTTACCCACCAAAAACCTGTGAGGGCAGTGTTCTGTTATCCAAAAACGTGTGAAAAGCCAGAAAATCTAGGTAACCTTGTCTAATTAGTGCAGCAAGTAGTTAAGCATAATAGGACTGGCCAGCAGAATAAATCATTAATATAGATGGAGTGTTTTAGCAATATTATTTAGCTACTGGGATAATTGAAGTTTTAAAGGGTTATCAAATCTTGTGTTTCTCTGTGTACTCTATTATAAGCATAATTGCTTTCATTGATTGCTAGTACTGTTACAAAGTAAGAGTGGAGGGATGCTAACCAATCATTCCACAGAGCCAGAAGAACCAGAAGAATCAGAGCCAGAAGGCTCTGATACGAAGATCCTTGGAAATTTTTGTTTAATTAAAAATCCAGCCAGACAGAAAGAACTCATGACCACTGCTATAGAATGCTGTTTACAGATTTGTAGGTGAACATTAATTCCATTCTGACAGTTTAGTCGGGTAGAAAGCTTTCCTTGGGGGGCTCAAAGCTTAATGCTCTCCTCGAGTAATGCTAAATTTACTTTTCATTCATACACAGTGAGATAAAAGTTTAAGACTAAAAAGGTGCAGGCGTATACCTCCTAACTTGAAGTAGTTATAGTATTATTCTTCTAGGTTGAAGCTACAACTGGTTAAAACTGTTATTTTATATCCTTAATTTTCTGATTATCTGGTTTCCAGAGATCTTTTAAAAAGGCATGATGTCTAGGGGCTTTTTTTAATTAGATCTTTTTAAAAAGCTCTTCCATGGAGATTCAGTTGTTGATTTGGTACTAATACTTTCCTTGGGCAGTGCTTGCCCTGTATTTATCTTCCTGCTGGTATTGTTGACATAGTCTTCATTTTCTCAACTTTTAAACTCATCAGAGTAAGGATTGGTATGTGGAATCTACCTGACTTGCTCATGCCATGTGACAGATCTATAGTGCATGTTCTTAAACTAAATTTCTGAAGTTCTGCTCTACTGTGCAAAGAACTAGGAGTTTGTTTTATCTTTCAATTTCCCATTTCCTCAGGAGAGCCATGGTCTAACGATGCTGAGACTAGAAGTGTGTAAGAATTCCAGTCTTTTTAAAACTAAAGGTAAGTAATAAGTTCTATGAAACTGGGTCTAGAACATCTGAAAGTATCAGGAATGCATGGACTGGAGTTTCTTTCTAATAATGCAAAAATAGGCTTTAGATCCAATGCTGTATTTTTTCATTTATTACTATGATGTTCTTTGTTGCATTAGTAATAATCTCTTGAATATTTAAAATATTTTCCCAATATGCTGACAGTGCCCTGCAAAAATGTCTCTTTAAAGTGATGCATAGATATCTGTCACAGAAGAACTAATTTAAAAAAGAATCTTCAGCAGCAGAAGGAGTGAAATCCAAGCGAAAGTTTATGAATCATTAATAACAAGAATGCATTAAATCTCCTGCAAGAGGTAGAATGAAAATTCCCCTGTTAGATATAAATGTAGTGTTTATTTAGCAAAGATGATACCTACATTGTTGGAAAGATTGATTTGTTAACAATTCACGAGTAATTTCAATGATAGATTGACATGAAAGAGTCTACATGTATTAGTCAGGAGGACTATTTTGCCTTGGTGCTGAAGTGCTGCAAGATTTCTTTCTGATGTAGATATAATTCTTGGATTCTCTGGTATCACAGATGCCATGTGTGGGTTGTAATAACAATTTTGGTGGTTTCTCACCGAAAAAGCTACTAATTATTATTTTCTTCAATTTTTCATTTGTTAAAATGGCTCTCTGAGATGTGCACTTTATGAAAATTTTCTGGCCTTTTAGGAAGTTCTTCTCTGTATCAGCATGAAATACAACCTGTCTCACTCTTCAGAGAACTTCAGAGAACAGTAGCAGTGCACTAAGACCATATGCATTCCCAAGAAGCTAATAAAACTCAGATAATCTGATCAAACTGGAGCTGGTACATTGCTGAGTTTAGAAAAAATACCTGTTAGATCTAGTTAAAGTCCCAGTAGCCACAACTTACATGCTTTGTAATCAGAGGGAAGATTTTCACAGATAAAATGTCTTTTACAAAGCCCATGGCATTTCTGACTTGTGTTCTTAAGCATGTGGTTTCTTCTGTTTAAGATTCAGCGCATGTATGAGGGAAATCTGCTGATGACCAGTCTCTAATTTTATTGCACTAAACTGACCACAGTAAAAGCTGCGATAGGGAATGAGTAATCTTGCTCTGAAAACAAACAAACATGCAAACTTGCGCTTTTTCAAATACCCTTTGTTAATAGCAGCAATCCTTTCTGCTGCAAAATTTTGAATGTCTTACCAAGCCCCTGCTGTATCAAATACCGCAGTGTCTAGATCTCCACAAGGGACTGGATTATGCCCCCTTTATTCCAAGGGTTGACACTGCAAACCATGTGGTCTGGGGCTTCACCTGTCCCAAGGAAACTATCCCAGTAAGTTCTGAAGGTGTTTTGCCAACATTTAACTCTGCCCTCTTGTAATGATCATTTTTCTGGTAACAGGGAAAAATTATGCACTTTTTTGTCCTCTTGAGATGTCTGCAGAGTAAAATCCAGGTTCGTAATTCTCAGACTTCTGAAGCTGAAAGTAATTTTTTGAATAATTGCTTTTCTCATTGATATATTTTTATAGAAGACTTCTTTCATCTTGATAAAAGTCAGAGATTAAGAAATACACTGACGACTTTGAAGTCATTGAAAGTATGTTGTTTCCAGAGAGACATATTGAGATAATATTTTGCTTTAAGAAGGATAGAAAAATCAAAAATTGGATTAAATTATGAAACCCTAAGAGCAAACTAGAAGAGGATATAACAATGTGAGCTGTTGTGAGATGGTGTTTAGTTGCTAGGTGCAGCCACATCATATTGGTGTTATCTGCACAGTGCTATTCTTCTAACATGAAAATTGTTAATATTCCTTGACTCCAGTAAAATCAATTTAATTGACTTATGTATTGAGCAAATGGAAACCATCAAGTTGACACTGTTATGTGGCTTTATGGTAGCAATATTTGTGCTATTATCATCCTCTGTTTTGCTATACTCACATTTCCTAAAGGCACTACTGTTCTTGTTGCTGTCCATATCAGAGGATAAAGAAACAGTTATATGTGCCATAACTTTGATTCAAAGAACATTACTTTTCTCTTAACTGTTAAATTACTTGGATCATCATTGCTTGAAAGAAAAGGTGCTTATCTGAAGGAGTAAGGAGCCGTGAAATTTATATGCTCTCTTACAATGCCTTTCTCCTTCATATTTGAAATAGTTCCATTAGGGAATTGTGTTTTTCATCTGAAGTATTATTCAGCCTGAACGCTGGCTGGTCAGGATGAACATTTTTGTACTGGACATGGTCAGATTTGTTCTGCTGTGTGTCACAGGCTGGGTGGTGTGATTAAATTATACCTGTCAGAGCTCTTAGCTGCAGAGGGAAAATCTTCTGCTTTTGGTTTTGGAGAATGTAAATGATTCATTGCTGTGAAAATCCAAGCAGCCATGAGAAGCCCTTGAAGTTTTTAGATGACAGGCATATTTTTATTGCAGTATTATGCATGCTTTTCTACTCTGTAATTTCAAACATTTTGTGTAATAGATTTTCAATATTCAATGCAGGATTTCTAACAAATCTTAGGCCATATAAAATAATGATATTTATTAATTAATCCTTTTCAAATACAGTGAGGTGTTTCCAATGTCTCTGCATTCATTTGGTGAAAAATCTGGAAACTATTAGAAATGTTTTTTAACATATTGGTCTGGATTATGAATCAATTTTTAGGGACTCTTTTTTAGCATTTATTAATCCTTTTGTATTTTTTAATAAGAAAAAAATCATAGAATAATTTAGGCTGAAGAACACTTCTCAGATCATCAAGTCCATCTGCACACCTAACACTGCACCACTAAAACATGCCTCTAAGTGACACACCAACATAAATTTTAAATACCTCCAGGGATGAGGACTCAGCCACCTCCCTGGGCAGTTTGTTCCAGAGCTTGACAACCATTTTGATGAAGAAATTTTCCATCCAGCCTAAACCTCCCCTAGTGCAACTTGAGGCCATTTCTTCTTGTATTGTCTGTCACAGACATCTTTTGTGGAAAATCCTTTCTTTAGGATTTTTCCCCTTTCAGAGAAGCTGTGGCCTCAGCAACAAATGTAAACACTGGTTATCTGCTGCTGTGGAATGCAACAGGTGCACCTGTGATTGGTCTCCTGTGGATGTTTGGATTTACTGACCGCTCATGGCAGAGTTGTTCTTGCTTTCTGCCTGGACACAGAACTTTGTTGTTGATTCTTTTCTATTCTTAGCTTAGCAAGTTTCTGAGAACTTTTCTCTCTATTCCTATTAGCATAGTAATAATGTAATATATATCATAAAATAATAAATTAAGCCTTCTGAACATGAAGTCAACATTCTCATCTATCTCTTCACTCCTGCAACCCTTGCAAGCCCTGTAACAATTGTCACTTTCTGCCTGGAAGAAGAACCTGATCCCTCCCCACCTCATTATAACCTCCCTTGAGATATTTGTATAGAGAATGTGGAGTGGTTTGTGCTCCAGACCCTTCCCCAGCTCCGTTGCCCTTCTCTGGACAGGTGCTCCATCACCTCGATGTTTTCCTTGTTGTGAGGCACCCGAGACTCAGCACAGGGCTCAGGGTGTGACCTCTCCAGTGCCAAGGGCAGGAGGACGGTCACTGCCATGGCCCTGCTTGTACTATTGTACAAGCTGGGATGCCATTGGCCTTCCTGACCACCTGTGCACATGCTAGCTGATGTCCTGGTGATTGTCAACTAAAACTTTCAGATTCTTTTCCACCGAGCAGTTTTCCAGCCACTCTTGCCCCAGCCTGTAGCCCCGAATGAGGTTGTCAAGTCCCAGTGAGACTCTGCATTTCAGCTTGAGTTCAATCTCATCCAGCTGGCTTCAGCTGATCAATCCAGCCTGCCCAGGTCCTTTTGCAGGGCTTTACTGCCTTCCAGCAGATCAACTAGTTATCATCTGTGACCTTGCTGAAGGTACACTCAATCTACATGTCCAGGTCATCAATAAAGATCATTAAAGAGATCTGGTCCCAACACCGAGCCCTGGGGAATGCCACTGGTGGCCATCTGCCACACCGGATGTAGTTCCATTTACCACTGCCCTCTGGGCCTGACCATCCAGCCAGTTTTTAACCCAGCAAAGCATACACCTGTCCACACCAAGGGAGGCCAGTTTCTCATGGAGAGTGCCTTGCAGAATGATGTAAAAGTCTTTACTAGGTCTAGGTATGCACATCCATCACCTTTTCCTCACCTACTAAGTGCATAGCCTTGTCATAAAAAGAGATCAGATTGGTCAATTTGCTAGAGAGGGGGAAACTGTGAAACTGAGGTTTGAGAATTTGTAGAAAATATCTATGAAATTGTAATGCTATTTGATACTCGGAGGAAACCTTAGTAAAAATGGTGTTAGCTGTGCCAGACTTCCTTATATCCCTTAATATCTTTTATTCAGAGCAGCCTTTTATTCTGCATTTCCATTTTTAGCTACTAGGCATGTGGGAAGACCATATTTCCGCTTCAGCTTTGCAGGCACTCCCGCAGCCTCAGAGCTGCTTGGCAGAGGGATGTCCAGGGACCTCAGAGTGGTGTGGGGGCTGCTGGGAGCAGAGCTCAGAGAGGGCTGTGCAGCCTGTGCTGACCCCTCTAGTGCTGCTGGCTCCTGCAGCAGCTCAGGCAAAGATGTCCTGGTGTGTTTTTGCCAGGCTGTGATCACTACACTGGCTCTGATGAAGGCTCACTCTGAAGACTGTGGAGACAAAGAGATTTACCTGCATTAGCTGAGTGGTTTGGGTCTGCTCTCCTGCTTGACTGCAGTGAAAAGTGCAGTTTAATCCATTCAGCTGTAATGCTTGTGAATCTGAGATATTAGCCATGTGTCTGTGAACAAGGCTTTCACCTGATGACTGGGCTAGGCTTGCTGCTTGCTGCTTGGAGGACAGAACAGTGAACAAGGCAACTGGCAGTTCATGTTTTGTTAAGAGGTCTGATAATGGGAAAAATCGATTTGTTTTCATTATGCTTTTTGTGTTATTTGTCATAACATGCTAAGTATTTAAGTTTGCTCTTAATGGTTTCCTTGATATTAGCCATTAAGGAGGAAGCCTTTGGTAGGATCATTCTATTGTGGAAAATTCCCTAGCTTCCTTCTGCTGACCTGATGAATGTAAAGGTCTCTTTTGGTCTCTGATCTTTAAACAATGTAGAGGGAGCTATTGCTTCTTTGGGAGCAGCAGGTGTGAAACATTCCAGCAACACTGCTCCTGAGGTAATTTGTATAAACCTTGAACAATGTCTAGAGTGGTTAACAATGACTCTGGGAGCTGGTATAATTATCAAAACGTTTGAGCTAAACCAAACAGATGTAATGACTAGATCAGCACTGGTCATGTTGTTTCATTGTTGTTTCATTCAAACATTGCTGTTTGAATATTGCTCAGGTTAATGCAGATTGGTGACAAAAATGTTGGCAATTTGTTTTCTCTAAATTAAAGATAGCACAGTGAGTTCAAAGTAATTCTAGGTCTGAGTGGCTTAATAATAACTTGAATGTACTAATGTTGGTTTTTTTGTAAACTTGGACAACATCTTTTGATTTAGAATTAATTAGAAATGTTTAATGCAGCACTAGCAACAGTACTATACAGCATATTTTTCAGTTTTTAATTGATATGAACTATTGGCACTACTGCACTTGCTCAGGTAGCCAGAGAGCAAATAGACAGTCCAAGCAGCCTCTAAATTTACGATCAAACTCCTGCCCTAAGGATAAACACTGCTCAAAACCACTGGCCCCTTCCATCCCAGAGAGGCAGAGCAGGGTGCTGGCGGCTGTGGTTGGTGACACACGTGCTCTCCTCAGGAGTGCCACCTCCTCTCCGCTTGCTTTTCCTGCGTCTCTTTGCTTCCCATGTCTGTGTGATCCCACCTCGCTGCTTTTGATTACTCCAGCTACACCTTGTGATTAAATACGAGGTGTGCTTACAGCATTTGCTCTTTTCCATGTGGATCCTATTTTGATCTCAGGCTTGTGATGCGGGGACACCTGAACTTCCATGGCTGCAGCAGCATCTCTGCATAGCCGGGGACTGTGTGATCGTGTGAAACCCAACGTAACCAAAAAGAGTGATATAATGGCATTCCCTGTTTCATGTTGGAATTTTTGATATGGTCATTTGCTTTCTCTTTCTGTCCTTAAAACTGGTTCTATCCAAAAATGGATCTTTTTTGTTTATTTGAGAGCAGGAGGTGTGGATACTTGAGGAGATAGACCTTTGCTTTTGAAGTTAAATTAACATAAGAATTATTTAGAATAACTCATGGAGTTTCAAGTCCTGTGAATTAGCTGCATTTATTTAGTAGTCCTGTGCAATAATTGATGAAAATTAAATGTAAATTAAATTAAATATAGCATGTAGCAGTTATGTCAGTGGTATATGTAGAACAATGTGAACAATTCCTGAGAAGAGAGAAGAGTTAAGTCATTTATCCCCTTTATTTACCTGACTTAAAATTAAATGAATGTATTGAGAGATTGTAATTTGACGTTTATCTCTGTCGTGCCTACCACAATGAGATCATGCTTTTTAACAGTGTAAGTTTTAAACAGCAGTTAAACACAGGCTCTTGACTATAAAGGGCCTGTAAAAGCATGTAGGTTGGCATTTTGCTGCTCTGTCCATCAGAAATACTTAAGAATTACCTCCACTGTGGTAATTGTTTATAAAGCAGAAGAACATGTTAAGCAGTTGAAGTTTGCAAAACACTTGAAAATGGAATTTGGAGTGATATAAACTAGTATTTAAATGTTGCTAGATAATGGGAATGGTTCAACAGCTTAAATGCTTGGGGGAAAAAAAAGAGCTTTAAATTTCTTAAAAATCCTTTTAATTTCTTAAGAATTTTCTTTTTATAATGGGATAGGTGGTTTTTCAAGTTGTAGTTTTCTCTGTATTTTTTAAATGAGTAGCACTCCAGGAGTCAAAGATTTGCAGATGATATGATAGATGATGCCTAGTGTCAGGAATCACGTCATTCCACCCTGAATGGACAGTTCTTTAATGAAAAGCTTAGCAAAGTGATTATATATCAAACAACATTTGTAGCAGGTGCATAAATCATAAAATACTGCTTTGATGTGAAAATGTTATTGGTAGGTTACTTTTAATATCAATGCATTGCCTGAAGGCCAATAGCAATGAGCACATTTGGGGAAGGTATTTTTTTCACGTCAGCATTGTTTATATTAACCACTTTATTACTATTCTTCATATATTCTGCTTTTCTCTCTTGCCTGAACCAGTTTTCCCTCCATTTTCTCTTATTTGCTCCAGTCTTGACAGGGCTCTGATGTTCTATGTATGCATTTGTTGAAATGTTAGAAGTTTATTTTTTCTAAACTGATCTCCAGTCCTGAGTGAATTAGCACTAATAATACTAACCTAAGTGGTACACTCTTGAGGTCCATTATCATATTTCAGATTTTTTTCCTTCTCCTGCAGGAAGCCTCTGCAAATATTTTGTTAGGTGTGCTTAAGAAAGATGAGGACACAGAATAATTGCTTCACTTTCAATTAAAATATTCTGTTCTCACTAGTATACCTCTGTCAGCAAAAAGTAGCAGACTGGAAAGTTTGCTTTCAGTATAGGTCCAGCTGCAGACTTATATACTCTTTTCAAGTTAAACTTTGGGTTAACATTGCAGAAGTGTAAGGATGGCTATATTATGCTGTTTCAGGGTTTCCCCCCCGCCTCCATGTTTTAGTTATTTCTGAGAGATTACATAAAAGGAGGTTTCTCTTATCTGCAGTAAAATGTAAGTGCAATCAATTCTGATTGAAAAGCCTTTTAAGTTGACTTTCCTCTGAATCCTGTAAGTCCAGTTCTCACAGCATAATGCTATTCTCCCTGCTGAACTGAAAAATATGCTGGCCTGTTACTGTGAATGTTATTTCTTTTGGAGAGAAGAGAGTAGTGAAAGGGCACAGATCATCTAGTCTTAAACCTTCTTGCAGAAGCAAGAGCTAAGTCCCTCTGGATTTCTTTTGGTGCTAGTGTAGGAGGGAGACTGCTAACCTGAGACACAGTCATTTAGAATGTGATTCACAGGCAAAGAGAGATTCAGCAGCTCTAGGAGGTGGAGGGGCAAACTTCTTGGGGGACACAGAGTAGTTTGAATGGGGCATGCAGCACAGGCAGTGCAAGGACACTGGTTCAAAAAGCAGTAGATGGGTCTCTGTTCTTTGGGTCATTTTCCACCATCCCGAGGAAGCCACTTTGTTTCTTAAAGGCAAAGAAAATTATTATTTTGATGAGTGAGATGGGATGCTAGAGACTGCTTGACGCTCTAGATGGCCTCAGAGAATCACTGACAGGTCACAACCACCCCATGATGAAGGTTAAGTGGCTGTGTGAGTACCCCTGTGTCCAGGTGTGGGCATCTGGATCTCATCTGAGTTACACTGTCCTCCAGTATATGCACACTGTGTGTTCTATTACACAAATAAATAATTCTGTCACCTTGAAAAAGTGGTGAGCTTGTTTCCTCTCCTTATTTATCTGTGCATGAGGAAAGTACAAAGCCAGAACACCCCAATTCCATCATTTTTTACAGCTTCTCAACATGTCTGAGTTACTAGTCACTGTTTTATCTCCCTTGCAGGTCTGTATACTGTATTCTGAACTTTCAGACTCACAGGCCTGTAATGTTTCTGTCCCTAACAGCGGCATGATTATTCTTATCCCATTTAGGTGAAACCGTGTTTACTTGGATACAAGCCAGGTGAGCTAATTGTCACCAGCTATCTCTGCAGTGCTGCCTGGAAAAAACTTTGAATTCTTCTGGCTTCCTTGGCTGTGGACAGCAATGGTAGTCAGAGGTCCTCAGGAACATTTGACATCCCTAATCCCTTAATTAATGATTTATTCTCCTCCTTATTCCATACTCGTTATTTTTCCTAGGCACTATTGTTTTCGTTTATGATTAATGTGAAGGCTGTAGTTTAGCTGAAAACAATTGTGAGAGAGGAAAGCATGACTTCAAAAACTGCTTGTGTTGCCAAGTGCAGTATTTAATTTGGCTTTGCTTCCTTACTAATTATCTCTTCAATGAGGGATCTCAGAAATTTTTGTCATGTTTCATTATTCCTTATTATCATAGTTTACAGCCTGAAGTAGGTGACAGGATGCTTGTCTTCTCTTTAGTAAATTTCATCTTTCTAAAAGGTGTTAAATTTGAGTTTTAAAAAATCAGTGTATTCTGACTTGAAGCTGTACTTATAATTGGTAATTTGGTAAAAACTATTAAGCTATCTAGCTGTTTACATGAAAACATGTCTGGTGAAAGGTGAACCAAATAATTTCAAACAGTACTTTAAACATTATACAAGTTTGAGGAAGCAGAGCTGAATAATCTTGTCTGTATCTACCCTCTCCCTCCACTGCAATCTTTGGAAATCTGCATTAGGACTACATTTTTTGTCTTCAGAAGACAGGATATAATACTAACAAAAAAAGAATGGCAATAGGAGCAACTCACTTCCTGGACTGAATGCTCTGTGTTCCATAAATGTCTGACTTTCCAGACGTCTGGCAGAACAGCCTGTGATGTCTTCCAGGTCAGTTAGTAGCAATTTCAATTGTCACTGCAAACTCATCCAGCATTTCAGACCCAAAATTGTTCTTCTTTAACCTGGTATCATGCAAGAGATCTTGTTCTGATGCAGGGAGGTAAATCCACTCACAGCAACTTAGTTCTCTACTTGAAAATACTAGCATATTTGTTTTTCTCACATTCCAAAGGGCAACACAGACCTATGTCTAATGTTGCACTCAACATCTGTTTTGAATATTTTTGGAGAGAGTTCTCTTTTCTTTTATGGTAGCTTGTAATGATTAGCATCTCACGCATGGCTGCCTTTATGCCAGTAAACTGAAGGATAATATGCCTATATAAGACTGTGTCAGCTGCTGCTAAAAGCTGCAGCTTGGGGTGTGAGGTGTTCTTCCAAAGCTGGTGTCTGACCTTGATCAGTTGTCACAGCTGAAGTGTTTAATCTCCCTGAGCCTCATGACCCCTCAGTCATGCAGCCTTAGGCAATGTTGTGTAGGGCTTAAAAAATTTTCTGTAATCCTCAAAATTTACTTTTTTTCCCTCCTTTCATTTAAAACAGTATTGATCAATGGCATTTATTTAAGAATAGGCTTTTCTAGATTCCTGAAAATATGCTGTAATCATTCCGGTTTCTAGTGCATTTAATAGTGACATGGGTCAGTAACAATAATACCTTTCTTGATGTGGCCATTTTTGCACTATAACCATCTCTGAAGCCTCTCAACAGTGAAAAGATATTTTTCATACTGCTCTGGATCCCATTTGTATTGATAGTAGAGGATAATACTTCTAGCAGAGACTCCAAATGTTTCATGGAAGTGCTAGGAAGTATCTTCTTTTTAAGGTGAAGAAACTGAATGAAAGAAGTTCAGCATGGAGACTGACCACAGGACACAAGTCTTGACATACCTATGTCACTTCCAGCCATTACTTCTAATGTCTTTTTTAGGGACCACCAGGGGAAGAAACATCTGTCCTGAATTTTCCTTTTTGCAATTTCGATGCACCCTTTAATTTCCCTACGACTGAAGAGTTTTTCAGTATTCCTCTGTAAGGAGACAATGGTTTTGCTAGTATTTGTTTGGTTAAATTTCTTTGCTGGGTAGTTTGAACTCATAGCAGCTGCTTGTGTTTACTGAAATTAGAACTGAGTATTTTTGACAGTTTTTCTTTCAATAGTCATGCAATTCCAACAATGTTGCTTTGGTCAGTAAAACCTCCAAACAATTCTTTAAAATAAGAAACATTTTTATCAGTGAAACATTTTAGTATTTTAATTTGAAAGTTTTTGTTTTGAAATTACTTTGAAAAGTTGTAGTGTACTCAGCTTATTTCATGTATCAAAAGAGAATTTTCAGTATAAAAAGTGCATTCGTTTCAAATGTCTTGTTACTACAAGATGCCTCTGTCCTTGTACTCCCTATAAATGATCATGCTATGCTGTGAAGTGACCCCTGAAAGAGAAGAAATCCAGTGGAACTTAAAAAGTATTGTAAACTAGAAACAATCTTCAAGTTTTAATTTTCTCTTGATCAGTTCAGAACTGTAAATTAGCAAGAGGTTTATGTATTCAGAGTGTTACTGCCTGAAGTTCTTATATAACTCTCTGGGAACATTAAATGTAATTTCTCCTTAGATTTAGAAGTCTGTAAATTAGTTTTATTTTAGTCTGCACTTTTACAATGGATATTTCTAGGTCTAGGCTGCAATGACAGTCTTTTGTTTGAATAAACTGAAATAAAGTAGTTAGAATAAGTAAACAGGAAGCAAGATTGAAGACATTAGAATCAAGGGAGTGTTTAAAAACTAGAAAAACCCAATGGAGAAAAAAGTGAAAAACTGGTGAATTGCATGATCAAGCTCTGAGGAGTAGTTTGTAGAAAAATTATGATTGCTTTAGTTATTTCATAACATGAAATCTATCCCCCTCCAATAGCAAAGTCTAGAAATTCATGGACACAGAATACATCTGTTTTCTATTTTCCCTTCCCTATCAGACCTGTTTCTTCATGACATGCTACTTCTCTGTCAGCTGTGACTGTAATAAGCACTCACTGTGGGACTGTGCTTGGAGAAATATAATTGGGAGAAAGGAGGTTGTTTGGGAACTCCCATTGTCCACACTTAGGGAAGCCAGCTTTGCATCCCTGCCTTTTTCCCACTGATGATTATTATGGTCCTGGACATTACAGATTTATAATTTAAAGACTTTAGTCTCATGCGGCTTCATTTTACAATACTGCATAACCATTTGTGGAGTTTAAGAGATGTTTGTATTGAAAACTCTGTTTAAATAGATTGAAAATATTTCCTAAGCTACATGAAATAGCTCTACAGCCACTGAAGAAAAATACAGCTGTGCCTGACTATCCTTTTTTGAATGCCAATGCTATTGGGAAAAAAAATCTGACCTTTCTACTGCCTGCCTCTGTCAGGAGAGCTGTCCAAAGCCACATGAAGGAAAAGTGACTTCCAGCTTTACCTCTGGCTTCATTCCAAGTCTTAGATGTGATAGCCAAGTACCAGGGTGAGAAATGCTTCTCAACATCTGCCCTTTAGACTGCTGTGCAAAATGGGAAAGATGCAGCTCTGAACTTAAATTCTACAACAATCAGGTTTCCTTTGCATAATGTGTGAGGCCTGAAATATGTTAAGTGTGTTCAAAAGTTCTCAGAATATGGCTTTTCCTCTCTATGCTAATCAGGCATTCAGAAAAAAGCCAACTCCTCAGAATTTGAGACTCACTACTGTTTAAAACCTCAGCAAATAACACGGTATGTGTATACTTTAAATGTCAGTGATATCTCTTCTGAGGAGATCGGGTTTTTGCAGGAGAGACTGAAGAATATCAATCAGCTGTAACCCAGTGGCCTGTAACTCATTGAGCTTAATAGCAGATGTGTGTACAGCTTTAAATCAATGGCCGAGATGACTGCTTTGGGAAAAAACACCTTGAATCACGCAAAGTATTTTAAGCATATAGGGCTTCCTGTTGCTTTGCCTTTTTTAATTTGGCTTCATTGACTTGTAAATGAAACTTGGTCTCTTTTCAGATATTTTTGTGGGGGCTGTTTATTGGTTCTTTGGGGGGCCTTAAAAATTTACTGCAATCACTTTCTTGTAAAGGATTGAAGTTTTCACCTTTTGTTCCCCTTCTCTATCTGTAATCTGTACCACAGTCTGGTTTACCTTTAAAAGCAGTATCCTTGACCAACCTGAGCAGCCTTTTATGCGTTGATTCTCTATCTCATCTTGTAGGTAGTGCTTCTGAATATTATCACTCATTTAAATATCTTCATCAAAGTTGAATTATTAGTTTTAGTGGCATTATAGTTATCACTCCCAGATGATATCCCCCTCAGCTAACAAGTCAGTAAAAAAATCTGTTTAAGCTGTGCTGCCCATGAAAATATTTTCTTCTAAAGCCCTTGCAGAGCTTTGACAATCATCCTTCCAAGAAAATGCAAGGGTCTAGGAGATGGTTTAAATTGAGCAGAAAAGTTCTGACCTACAGCTGCCTTTTTTTTTTTTTTTCTGTCAGGTTTCTCTTTTTAGCTCCTGAGACCAAGCAGAGTCTGATTTATTTTTTACGCTATCTTTCGTTATGGGAGAGTTGTTGTAAGTTAGATTTTTACTTAGCTGCTTGACCAACACCAGATTGTTGTAACAATTTTCTTGCACTCCCAACTTACTATGTGAATTTAAATGCATTTAAAAGCTTATAAAAGAAACTACTATTCTGTCAACTTTTCTTTAAGAATCAATGAAGACATTTGCTGGGCAGAGAAGACTTGTTCATACTTGGGCAGAACCTAAAGATGCATATGGTTAAATTGCCATTCTTTTCATAAGAGCTCCATGTGTTTTATCTGCTTCAGTGTTTTGGTCAATTTGCTGGTGCCAGATTCTGTTCAGGCAGAGCAGCAACAGGAGGTGCCAAGCAGCAGCTTTGCAGCCTCAAGAGTTTTGGTCATCCCTGCGCTTTCTCAGAGCAGCCTGAAACTGGCACATTTCCCCCTCATTTCAAGGTCTTTGCTCATTGCATATTGCTGGTCCAGAAACTCCCACCTCCACGTGCTTAGTCTAACTGCTCTTCTTTTCAGGGGGCAATAACCACAGAAGGGGAGAAAAAAATAAAGGAAAAGAAAACAAGTACCATATTCTACACTGGAATTTTAATAAACCTCTCTCTAGAGACAAATTCTTTGGAGTCTTTTATGCTTTAAAATGAGAAAGAACAGTAAACAAAATGGAGCATATTTAGGATATGAAAGTCTGTGTTGTTTGTCTGTAAGAAAACCAAACTGGAAGATGTATTTTGTCAAACCTGCATGTAACATCCTTGAGGAAAGGTTATATGAGAATGTCTTGAAATAAATAGCTGTTTTCTTAGCACATTATTCTACTTTTTGGGAGATCCTAAATGTTAGCATATTGAAAACTCAAAGCTACCTACACTGACACATGGTTAATTTTGTAAATCTACAGCCTCTAAGACCTTGGAAAATGTGATTATCCTGTCTGAACAATAGTAGACTAAAGTGATTTTGTGAACTTGAATTCAGTTTTTTTTGGAGAAAAGACCTTATGTCAAATGGCTGGTCAAGGAAATTCTGTTATGACCTATAACGCAGTTTTGTACTGACTTCAAACAGGTTCATCTTCCATCCACTTGATGATGTTGTGTTTACGTTACTTATGATATGTGGAGTTTTTTAAAGTTTTGTTAGGTACTTACAATGTTTTACCCTTCTGTTTGAGAAATAAAGGAGACTGAAATTCTGCAGTTTCTCATGAAGCATGCCTTACAGATTTATTATTTTTGGTGGAATTTAAAATTTTTCTTTGATTTACCAACTTTCATCTTCATCTTAAAGTATTGATAGCAGCTTGGATTGTAGTTATGGAGTGCTTATGGTGGGTGATTAAGTCCTCAGAATTTCTTTGTTTATGCAATCAGGTAGAGGACCTACACTCTTGACCCTCTTGACCTGGGAGCTGATATTCAGCTTTTACTAGCTGTGATTCTTATGTCCTGTTTGGATTTGCAACTGCCCAGCATGATTTCCCATTTTGTAAATATTTACTTCACTTTCATATTGCTCTAGTTTGGGTTATCACAAAATACAGACTGTAGGTGTGCTCTCTGTGGCAGCAGGAAAAATAATCTCTGATTTCATACAATCCAAGGTGAGGCATTCCTACAGGATGTTTTTTTTTCTGAGAGATAAGAAAGAGCTGCAATTCTTTTTTTTTTTTTAAATCTATTTAATTTCTGTTATTGTGTTTTGAAGCCTTCTAGTTTATAATTTGGATTTTTTTGGTGGTGTTATGTTAAGTGTTTTATAAAGGTCCGACTAACAGTGCGTTGAATACTCTGTGGTAGGTTGACCTTTCTGGCTGCCGATTCCCACCAAGACATTTTGCCACTACCCCCTCATCAAGAGCAAAGGGCAGAAAAATGTGACAAAAAGCTCATGGGCTGAGATAGGAGTAGGGAGGAGGGACACCGAGATCATTAGGGGGAAGGAGCACCACTCTTATGAGGAAAGGCTGAGAGAGTGTTTTTTAATTCAGTGAGGAAAAGAGAAAGCTTCAGAGTGACCCAGTAGTGGTGTTTTAGCACCTGAAAGGAGCCTACAAGACAGGAGTTACTTACATGGACATGAAGTGACAGCATGAGGGGGAATGGATTCAAACTAAAAGGGAGCACACTTAGATTGGTTCTTGGGAAGAAATTATTGACTCTGAGGTTGGTGACAAACTGTGACAGGTTTCCCAGAGAAGTTGTGTCTGCCCGATCCCTGGAAGTGTTGAAGGCCAGGCCGGATGGGCCCCGAGGAATCCGGTCTGTTGACAGATATTCCTGGGGGCTGGAACTAGATAATCCTTAGGGCCTCTTTCAAGCCAGCCCATTCTATGATTATATGAATTGTATGTGTGTTATTACAAGGTAAGATGTGTTTGTATTTGGAGAGAATTGGTTTAAAACAATCCTGTGTCAGACTTACAGATTTTCTCTTTTCCTCCTGATTAAATAATACCTAGGTTAGTGAATCTGCTGCTTTGACATTTCTCAGCTCCTTAGAATACAGTGTGCTCTCCGACTTGTAGGACTACAGCTGTATGTGGAACATTTGAGTCCCTACAATGAGAAACAAAGAAAGACAATGTCATAATTTTAAAGTTTTTCCTCCTCTCTCTTTGCTTCAGAGTTACTTGGCAGCTGATGTTTCTTAAGCCATTTTACTGTTGTTTATGCATTTTCAGTCACAGATGCTTTGAATTATCACTCTATCATTTTTACAGCCTTTCATTTTCCATGCTATTTTGTCTGAGTCCTGTGAAGAATGCTCAAACCACTACAATCAATTTATATCAAGGGCATAGAGCTGTAGTATTACAATAGGGCAAGCCATTAATGGGATACTATTTGCATTTGTTTAAAAGAGCAACTGTTCCTCTTAGCTCCCTCTTAGCAGTATATTGTGAATTCCTTTGATCATTTCCTGCTTTCATTCTTGAATCCATTTCCATTTCCTAAATATGGCTTTTACTATCAGCCCATTTTCCTACCATGCTTCTTTCAAGAAATATTTAGTGTGCAAATCAAAGTAGAATCTCATCTTTAGAGGTTGTGTTTTTCTCTCACCTTAGTTGGAACTTGTTTCTGGTAGACTTTAACTATTGCTTGATGTTTATTGTAAGATGTTTGTTATATGATGACATGGGAAAACATTAGAAATATGTGTTCTATACAAAGTCGTAATAAAACCTACATACAGTTCCAAGAAATGTTTGTGGTTTTCTTCTTAGTGGTGCTCCAACTTTGGCCTAGAAACCGCTGTAAATTAGAAAAGTAACAACATTGACTTATATTCTTGTAGAAGTGTTCTGAGTTTAGTTTAATAGCGCAAGCAGTTCCTGCCACTAATTTAGTTTGGGTCTGGCTGTATTACAGCGTGCCATAGTGTGCAAAACTTTGTCACCACCTTTTGGTGTGAGGGAGACACAGGCTGCTATTCCATGTTTATTCATGCCGTGTCTGTGCATTAGTAGACACCTGATTCCACTATTAGGATTATATCAGCCAAAAGCCCATGCCAGTGTTCCTGTAAGTTATGCAAAAATTCAAGTAACACCACGATGCTTGTGGGAGAACAGGCAACATGTGCTGGAAGAAAGCACTTGTCAAGCAATCGTTTTGTCAAAAAATCTTTCAAGATGTTCTGAACAAGTTTGGATAAACTGAGATCATACTGATTTAGTTCTTAATTTGGGTTGCTTAGGTCAGTGTCTTATTTTTTTTGTGCAATAGCAGCCTTGTTAAAACATGTGAACATGATTGCAAGGGATCAGCTGCTTTTAATCTTAGACATGGTCATAGCTTGCAGACAATCAAACTGACATTTCAATGACTATTTTTTTCATATAGTGAAGAACTGTTGGCTTAGGCCCCTTTGGGCTTTTTAGCAAGACTACCCAGCAGGTTTTATTAAAGGGGAAATACTGACCAGGAGGAGGCTATTTGTATCATATCACTGTCATTTTCTGCAAAAGTATATGCTGTTTTGTGGGAGAAAGATGGTTGGAAATCAGCAGCAGGGTGTAGGAGTTCCTAGTGAGGGAAAGATGCAGGCAAAAGGGAGAAAAAAGTAAAGGAGTCATTTTGGGGCTTACTGGAGTGATGACTGCATGTTGAAAAGGCAGGCTAACAAAAAAACCCCAAACTGTGTTGAGAAGTTGGAGGGGATTTGTGCAAGGAGTCTGGCAGAAGAGACTGGAAATAGACCACAAAGACCATGTGCCACAGGGTAAACTGGCTGCAGTTTATGGAGTTCAGACCAAGCTATGCAGCCTGGTAATGTCCAAGCTCTTTTCTCTGTAAAAAATGCTGGGCTCAGAAAGTCACAGTAAGGAAGGAGACACTACACAAAAATCTCTTCTGTCGAGGAGTACGATCTATTGGATTTTGCGGGAGTGAAAAAATGGAGGTCAGGTAGATGGATGCCTTTGCTTACTTGGCAGTAATTCTTTGTGTCATGACAGAATGCACTCCACAGAAATTTTGGAAATCTCTAGTCACAAAGTGCAATCCATTGATGTAATATTTTGTATTGCATCATGTCAATCTAAGGAAAACCCAATTTAAATATTGAATCACTGTAAACAGTTGAAAATTTGCAAATGTACCATTTGTAAAATGGTATGTCCAATTCCTAAAAGATTCTGTATCAAAGTTATTGTGTCATTACCTGTGATATCCAAAATGGATTTTTTTCCTTTTTTACTATGGGTTTCATTGCACTCTTTTCTGTAATGGGGTAATTTTGTACTTTGGATTTGTGAGAATGTGAATCTCACACCCTGTTATTTCTGGTTTGTTAGTTCTGGAAATCTCTTGCAGACTGGAGCTTTGCTCTCTGAAGAGATAGTCCTTTCTGAACTGGCACTTTATTCTGTATTCTTCACACCATTACTTCTGGTTTACGGACATCAGAGAGTTAGGAAAGTGCTTGTCAGATGCTGTTTTCTGTGACATGACCTTCACTTTGTTCCAGAGAGGGTCTTAAAGGTGATGAGGAGAGAAAACTTAAAAATCTTGCACACATAGCAGAGAAGATGTGATCAAATACTTTGGCTTAGAGGAATTGGTGATGTTCTCAGGTTTTAAAAGAAATCCCATTCATTTGAAAAAGAATAAATCTAGTTGAGAGCATCTAAACAAGTAGGAATCAAACATAAGAAAGCAGTTAATTAATAGCTCAGTTCTTCTCATGTCTCAAGTCAGCCAATATTCAGCACCAGAGCCCTTTCCTTGCTTTCCTCAGTTCCTGCATCTGTCTATGCTGACATGTCCTGTGCCTTGTTCTTTTCTCGTGTAGTTTCTCTACACACGCACAAATGTGAAAACTGAAACAAGTTAGTCCTCCTATTTTGGCATAGAACATCAGCCCATATAATTAAAATTCCTGAAGAACTTCCAGTGTGACTTCTGGTTTGTCTGATGGCTTTAATTTTTTGAGCCTCTCTAGTCAAAAAACATTTCACTGTTTCCTTGGGCTTGAGATGAATGGTGATTTGGTTAACCAGTTTCAGTCTGGTTTCTCTCAAGCCATAATTACATTACTATTTTCTATGCATTATAAAACTGAAGATTGAGAATTGAACTGTCAGTGCTGGTTACACAGGTATTGAGGAAAGAAATAAACAAGGAACTGTATGTGCAAGGGTTTTAAAAATGGAGAAGGAATTTGTAGGTAAAAGCACCTCTCTATTCCTTTAGGCTTTCCTGAGCCTCAGAGCAATAAATCAAAGAGGAAAAGTTATTTTGTTTAGCTGAAAAACTATAAAAACTTAGCTAATAATCCAGGAGTAAAATTTGATGGGGAAGAAGTTATACTCTGAATAACTAAGAATGAAATTTAAACTACAGAAAGAAGTTTAGCTCTCAGATGAGCTCAACTGTCATGTTCCTAGTAAAAATTTTCTGTTAAATTTCATGTGTGCACTTAAATTTTCAAGTGGTACATGATGGTTCTGCACAACTCACATTCTAATTATGCTATATAATTCTCTTACATATAATGTAGTAGGATTTATATCTCTTAAATCAGGTTACCTAATGACACCTAGTATTTTATGTATTTACTGAACAATCAAAGCGCAATCATAACAGTGTCTGCAGGAAATAATTTGTGCTTCCCCCTGGAGGAATTAATGTAAAGTGTCTTGCTTCTCTGTTCTTTTTCCCTGATAGAAGCTTATCTTAGTAATTAATTGTGTGCTGAAAATAATTCTGAAAAAAAGCTGGCTAACTGCAGGTTACTTTGCACTGCCCTTGGATAATGCACCAATTCTGTACTGCTGTGGTTAAGCAGGATTAACAGAGGCAGCACAGTAACCACAACATTTTATCCTTATTAGTACAAAAATACAACTGGGATACCCTTACAAACACTAATTCTGTGACTTTTTAAAGCCCAGGGGGCATGGCATGAAGAATATAGTGTCTTGCAGGGCTGTCATAATTTGTTGAAAATCTTGAAAGCAGGGTGAAATTTCATATTTTTTTCTGTTAGCAACATTTATTCTTTTACTCTAATGAGGATTCTATTAAGACAGCCACTTTACTGTCCTTTAAAACTGTAATGAAATTATTAAAAAAAAATCTAAAATGTCAGCCTGACTTTAATTTTCTTTATTGTCCAAGAACTTAAATTAGTCAACATAATGTGCTGCTTTAATCTGTTGCCTCCTTCTATTTTATATTTGCTTCAGTGCTCATTATTAACTGCAATAAAAAAATTAAAAACTTTTATTAATATTTTTTCTTATTGTTTCTTAGTAATGGAAATTCTAATTTTATGATGCAAACTACAGCTTTTCTGGTATATGCACAAAATTTGTGAAATAACCCTCAACATTCAAAAGCTTATATTTAAAAATGAAATTGTGAAGGCAGAATGATTAGTGGAGGAATGTCTTCTGCTCTTACATAGTTGTCACCATTAATGAGTGGATGGGCTCGAGAAGAAGGCTAGAAGTCCCTTCTAGCCTGCTGTGTCATGCTGGAGTGGGAGGCTGGCTGTCACTGGGAGTTTCTGGAGCCAGGAGCAGATTCATTCTCTCACACAGTGCTCTGAGGCCATGGTACTGCGCCCTGGAGAAAGTCTGAGCTTGTAAACACCATAAGGAAGAGGGGCTGAGAGCTCTTTCCTGGGAACAGCAGACTCAACGGTGGGGAAAGCTCTAACTACAAGAAGAAAAGACTGTTCAGGATTATGAAGATTGATAAAGAGAGTGATGAAAAGCATGGTAGTGCAGAGGGGCTGGTGCAGCTGGCAGGCTGTTATTGCCTGCCTTTCTGCCTATAGCCTCCTGAGCACTTGGGACAGGTAATAATCTTGCCTCAGCCCTAATCTGCAGAGCATGTAAAAGTCTGTCAGAATCTGGGTGAGGTGGAAGGCTCTGCTGGAGTGTGCTTGTGGCACTGCCCAGGGACCCCTCAATTAATGCAGGTGACTCATGGGACAGTTGTGCAGGGGTCTGGGCAGAAAATACTGAGCACTTTATTGATTCAGATGTTTGGCTGTGCTCAGGACCCGTTCTAGCTGTCACTGCATGGCCACATCCTGCTGTGCCGTGGAGCTCTCTCAGGTTTCAGCCTGGTTGGCCTCTGTCATGCGGCTTGCTGCTCTTGCTGTTTAGAATTCAAGCTCTGTAAATTGCTACAGCTGTCCACTCTCTCACAGGACTCTTCCAGGTTGCTTATTATTTACACATCTGCCACAGTTAGGCTGTGGGGTTTCTATGATAGGTAAGTGTTTTGACCTCCTTTTGTCTGGTAACCCCAAATGGCTGAACTGTTTCTGATCATGAGGACCGGGAAAAGCACTGCTTGTTACCTTACACCAAATAAGAAATTCATGGTGTCTTTTCTGAAAATGCTACATCATCTCCAGGCTTTGCATTGGGAGCCTGAACTCTGTCAGTGTGACTTTGTCAGGTGTCTGACATTTGCTGTAACTGTAAAAATCTGTCCAGATTTGTCTTTTTAAGTGCCACAAGTGGGAATTTCTAACAGAGAGAATTGATAACTGTGTTCACAGAAGGTTTTTCCTAGTTCTGAGTATTTTCCAGAAATTTAGTTTACTTTTATCAGTGACTGCATATGACTAGGATGATTTTCTTTGGAATGATACTTTGGAGTGAAGAGAGGTTGGCAATTTAACCATGACCCCTTTCCTGCTGTATAGAGTGGTATTATGTTCAGCATCCAGGGTCAAGGAGAGTAAAGGAAAGGGAATAAAATTTAGGAAAAGAATTAGAGAGGAGTTTAGGGCAAAAGAATTTAGTGAGATGTCAGCTGGAGGGGAAGGAGGAAAACTCTTGTTCTAAGTTAGGAGATACTTAGGGTAATTGGAAAGAAAACTGAGCTGGGTATGTTTGGGGAGAATGTCCACAACTTTGATAGGAAAAGAGGCTTGGATTGTTTTTCTGAATTCTGGGTTTTCAAATGAAGGGAAATCTAGCCCTTGTAAACTGCATCTCACCAGCAATGCAGAATTATCCTGGGCACCTGATGGCAAAACAGAGGATTAGATACTACTGCTTGTGGTCACTGTGTTTATGAAGGGGTCTGAGGCACACACCACTTGGACTTGCCTACTGGAAGCTGAGGCTGGTAAATCACCAAGTAGGCAGGACTCAGCAAGACACTAAAATATGTTTGATGCTAGAACTAGCTCTGTTTCCAGTTAGCTAATATGGACTGCCTTGAGCAGTGCTGTGTTGCATGGTCATGTATGTTTTGTTATACTCATGTCCAGTAGGCCTTTTTAAAAAAAGTACTCCACATCTTTGTTAACATGAAGCTTCACTGGAGTGCTCTCCTGAGTATGATTAACTCCTTGGCTTTGGGATGGACATAATGTCTTACACAAGTAAGATCAAATTTCTCCCTTGTAGCAGGTTTCTTTCACAGGAAAAGGGCCCGAGATGAGTTCTATCTATATTGATGGACATCTAAAGGTCTATGGGTTTGCTTAATACATCTGCAGGTGGGTATCAGATCCATTGATTTATCTGTGATTTACCTCCAAAATATGGGACTCAAGCATTCTGATATTTAGAACCTTTTTTGTCTAATCTCAGCAATCTGTATACAGGATTTGCTCCTCCTGAGTTTGGTAGTGAATTTATTACCATAAGCAAACCAAGGAGACTGACTTCAGCTATGCATTCAGAAATACTACACTGCTTATGTCACTTGATTGACTTTTGTCTTAAATTTGTAAAAGATATTTGCTCTGTTTGAAGCCTTGATTTTGAAGGAGAATCACATTATATGATAGATTCCATGACCTTTCCATGATATTAGGATAGATTCCATGTATTTTTGTATATTGGCATGTAAACTTTTTGAAATAAAAACCAGGAAGAACAAAATAACTTTGGAGTTATTTTTGCATGTTGATATTTTAAATTATTTACTTCAAATTATGGTTTTGCATAACAAGGAGTTTATGTTTGGTTTTTATTATTTTTTCTTAATTTTTAAAAAATATATTTATCAGCATTTTAAGCCTTTTAGTTGTTTTCTTTTTTTCCCTTGACACATAAAAAATATTTTGCTTCATGGCACGAGTCAGTAAACTTACAGGGTTAGAAAACTCTTCCCTGATAGAAAATTTATCACTTAACAGTTGAAACAGGGGAAATTAAAAAGCCAGTTACAATTGTTTTTCAGCAGATAGGATGGCTGGAGGAGAAGCAGGAAGCTTACAGGCTATACTCTGGGTACACAGGCAAAGCTGGCACCCAACACTGACTGAGAGGACATTCTGGACTCGTTTTTAGGAAGATATACAGGAGCTAGATATCTGCAGCTACTTCATTACCATATATTGCCCTTCAATCATTGGAAGGACTCAGCCATAGCTGGCTGCGTGTGCATGTGTTGTCCAGGGGCCAAGTTGAAGGAGAAAAAAAAGCTCTGAAAATTCTGATGTTAAAAGAGGTAGGAACAGCTCGAGAGCATTTGAAGTGGAGGACTTTGCTGACCTGAACATGGCTTTGCACAAGGCATTCTATGTCCCTGTGCCTTTTGAAGAAATTACTTGGCCCCAGGGGAGATGAAACCTTTTACCAAAATGAGGTTTTAAACCTGTGAAGGAATTTGTCAAAGCCAGCCTATCAATGCCCTAGTATTCCAGTCCTAATCTCTGCTTTTGAAAGGGTGCAGAAAACAGTAGACTTAGGCTCCCTGGTCACTGTCATGTCTTTCAATGAAAATTTTAGTGATGGTTTAAAAGGCTCTAGCTCATTTGCATTACAAAAAGCCTTGTAATCTTATTATGCTGATAGATACAGCTACTTGTGCTTAAAAGATATAATTAAGCAATTATATTATGTCAGAATTTCCTAGACTGAACAACCAATGTGCTGCACCATGCTAGCTCATATTTTTGATGCATTGAAGACCCTGGTCCAGTTAACGAGGCACTTGCTAGAAAAAAACCTTTTATTTAATGCATATGAATTTAAAAACAAGCCCAGAAAAACAAATAATTAACATCCATGCACTGACATTTAATTCAGTTCATGTCAACTCAGCTAAGAATTTAAAATGGATTTGTATGAATTTGAGGAATTAATATCTGTAGCCTGTTACTCAGATCTGAAATAATTCATCATTTTGTGAGCAAAGATCAAATATACAACCATCATGCAATTAAAAGTTTAGTTATTATGGCAAAGGTACTTACTGTGCTATACAATCTATATGTAATTGGATTTTTCTCTACTACTCCTAAGATGAGGATGTGATATATGTACTCTGGGATGTGGCCTAGAATTTCTCACCTGTGATTATACTGCATTTCTCCATTGAAATTGGATTTTTTTTTTTTCCTGGCAGAGAATGACTGGATTCAAGAAGGCAGCTTGAGTACCAACATTCTGGGCAGCTCAGATCGTCTTCATCATGTCTGAGAACATCAATAAATCTTCACTCTCTCCTGTACAGCCTGAGATAATAATTGGCAGCTCATTACCTTTTCTTCATATCAAGAGCTGAGTGAAATTTACCTTACGTACTGTATGAAAAGGATGGGTGGATGGCTTTTTCTGGACACCTTGTTGTGTCCTTGGACAAATGTTTAGTGTGCCCTTTTTTTTGCAAATTTTCCCTTGTAGCCATTAAAAAAAGAAACTGCTTCCCAAAGGGAAGTTTTACCTGAGATTTGGCGGTTTTGAGTTATAAATGCCAGTGAAATATGAGATATATAAGGAAACTGGACACTCACAATTGGAATACAGTATGTGAACCAGTCTAAACAATCTGTTAATCATATATAATATTTTTAAACTAAAATTTCTAACAATTGTCCACTGCCTTTCTTATGACATTATTGTTTCTTGCCCTGTGAAATTGCTTCCATATCCTCCACAAAAGTTTTTATGTTACACTGTCAAAGAATAATAAAGCTTGTAGCAGGCAATTTCATAAACACTTAGGTTTCAGGAAGATGAAGGTATGTCTAGCTATTTTCTTTCATTATGGGTCATTCTCAGCAACACTGAATATAAAATTTAAATAAATATTTTTTATATAATAAGATTAAAAAACCATACCAAAACTAATCTGTAAAAATAGTTTATTGCATGCCACTAGTATGATATTCAGAGTATCTACGTGTTTAGTAATAGAAATAAAAGATGTTACTGAATCATAATAGTTAAACCTGGAACTTTTGAGGCATCTTGCTCTAAATGAGTGATTTGGGAAAAGAGGCATAGTTTGAAAGAAATATAATTTCAAAAAGTTTACAATGTCTAAAAAATGAATGATGCATATACTTTGAATTTCTTTGGCAGAAATTATCTTTTTATGGGGTGATGATTTTTGCCTCTTCTTTAACCAGGCAAAGAATGTCACAGACTTCAGCATGGGTGCACCTAAGAAGGACAGGAGAAACTTGATTAAAGAAAATGTCCATCAGATCAGTCCTGATGGAGAACATGAGGAGTTAGTTTTTCAATGAAGTGTTGTGTCAGGGAAGGCTTAATTTGGATATTAGAACAAGGCTGTTCATCCAGGGGGTGTTTGGGCACTGGGACAGGCTCCCCAGGGCAGTGGGCACAGCCTCAGCCCCACAGAGCTCAAGGGGCATTGGGACAGTGCCCTCAGGCACATGGGGCTGTGCTGGGCCAGAACAGGGACCCAACCATCCCTGTGGGTCCTTTCCAAGCCAGGTTACTCTGTCATGATTCTGGGAAAACTGATCTTTTCCCTTAGTGGGGAAAGCAAAGAGGGTGGGAACAGAATTTTAAAAATGCTGGTGATATTGTTAGACGTAAATGAAAAGAATTGTATTGTATTCCCAGTTGCAGTTACTGGGAAGCAAAGCATTTCACTTTCATTTATGGCATTTCAACAAGTGAAGTGTATGTAAATCTCTGTGTGATTGCTTTTAGTATAATGGACTTTGTTTTCTTCCTTAGGACATGAAATTATCAAGCTATCCTGCCTTTTTGCTTAATACTGATTTGAATATGTGGACCACTGGACCATTTCCCCATGTGCTTAACATGCTCTTAAAATTTACTGAAAAAGCAAACTTGTTTGCTTTTTCATTTATCACTTTATGCTATCACTTTCCCCATTCTAATAATAGATTATATTTTGAAAACTTTTTATGTGGAAATAGGCAATTGAAACAGAAACAGATCTTGCACTCTAATTTTTCTTTATATATATATAGATATTAGAAGTTTCTACTATGAGCAATAAGCACATTTACTGAGGAAATCCTCCTCACTATAACTGTAATAAGGAAATGATGTACAGTGAGCAAGAGAGAAAATCCTGGCTGCGATCAGTGTCTCCAAGCCATATGGCAGGCTCTGGTCCCAATCCCTCGTGGATGCCCTCTTTGACTTTGCTGGGGCTGCAGGGTGATGCAGCCCACACTCTCTGCAGGTCATTCATTAGCTTAGTTTTGTGCCCTCAGCGCACCAGCCCTATCAGCCTTCATTCCCACTCTTGCTTTTGCATAAGAGGGATGAACTGCATAATTTTGTTGCTGTCCTGAAGGCAGCCTACATTAGCTTGCAGCTTGTGTGCTGTTAATGTTCTGAAGTAAATAAATTCTACACTGTTTTGTGGTTTGATAACACAAGGATGATTAAATTGAGAGAGAATTCACAGCTGAATTGTGTGAGTTAGTCAGTACTGAACAATAAATCTCTTTACAGCATGTTTTTCCTCTTCTTTCCCTTTTCTTTCAGTAGAAATTTAATTTGAAAACAGACAATTTGTTTTTTGCAAATTAAATACTGAGGAGTTAATAATTTTCTAAGTAATTTTCTTTTTGTGCACTCTTGCCTGACAATTCTGTAAGAGGCAGTTTCTTTTTTATTATTCCTAAATAACAAATAGGCCCAGAGAAAAAAAACAAACCCATTTTGTCCAGGTTAGAGGTATAAATCTAGGTTAACCTCTCATTGTAGCTCATTATTTTTATATTAGCATATGTCTCTTCACTTCTCTCTTTCTCCTGACTTCAGAGAAATTCATGTCAAGCTTTGATATCTTTCCTCTGTTTTTGTAATTTTGGGATGGTTCAGGCTAAGCTGAGAACATATTGCTGCTGATGGGGCAGGCAGGCATTAGACATTTACCTCTGACACCTTTCCTTAATTTCAAACAGCCTTTGGAAAAGCTCCCCTGATTAGCTGCCACTCTGAGAAACACACTTAAATCTCTTCATCAGCCTGAAGATTACTCCTTGGTAACCTTTCCTTGTCTTTAGCAAGCGGGCTGGTTTGTCTGCTGGGACTTGTTTAAAGCACTCACGTGCACTTCCTCCAATTTCCCTTGCCAGGCAGCTTCAGCAGCTCTCCCCTGTGTAGACTTGACTGCAGCTAGACACATCTTTGTTGCTGTTAAAGTAGAAAATTGCTTTATCCTGGAAAACACTCAGGCACACTTTTGCCGGCACAGGATCAAAGTGGAAGGATGCTGTCACCTGATGATTCATAAAATCCAGCTGGCTCAGCTGTGCTCATAAAGAAGCACAAAAGCATAAAAGAAGCTCATGTTATCCCAGGTGATATCCCTGAGACAGGCAGAGAACAAAATGATTTTAGACCCCTACTGTTTCTGCAGGCACAACAAATACCATATTCTGGCTTTGTAACATCTATGTTGCCTTGATTGCTGTGTCACGCAGAAATCCCCAAATTCTTCACATATAGGAAAATGCATCAACATACAGATACTTATTTGCTTGCTCAGGTTTCTGAAAATACTTAATAATGTGGCGTCTATAAGTAGATGTATTTTAAGCTTTCACTTGTTTACCTAGCCATGCCTTCAGTGAAATTACGTCTGGAGAAACTTCTTTATTCCAGAAACTATTAATTTCATCCTGGGTAGTGTTGGAATATTCTTATTTTAAAAGAAGGCTGAGGAGATTGGTTTCCTTGAAGCATAATATAATGTTAATTTTTCATTTAAACCTTCATCAATCAGGATATTTGTTTATTTGTTGGTTGGTTTGTTTATCAAATTTCTTCTTTAGTTAGAAAATTTTGGTTTTGTTAGGAAATATAGAAATGGATATTTGAAAAATTCCTATCTAATTTACAAAGTAAAAATAACGACAATTTGCAAGCCATGTAACCAAAAAATGTATATATAATTACTTGTTTTAAATGCTGACAGGGTTATATCTCATTAGTATGGAATCTTGTGGAATTAATTTAGGTTATAAATCAAGTTAAGTTTTGCTCTCTCAATCATGATTTTGAACTGAGCTTAAAACTGACTGACTAACCACTACATGCTGACATGCTGGCTAAAATCCTGTCTCGTTTTTTGGAGCAGAAAGGTTAAGAGGACACATGAAGCAGAGGCAAATGGTGTTCTCTTACTACTCCTTGGAGAGCTCTCCCTACTAAACATCTCCCACATCTACTGTGTAATGAAATATCTGCTAATGTCCCTATAGCCTCTGTGGCATTTAGCACTCTTCATTTTATGTTATCTGGTTTTGAAACCTTATGAAGTGTAATGTTCTGTAACCTTTCAAAAACATTCATAGGTGTGATGTCAATGTTTCCCAAGTACTCTGCTATCATTATTGTAAGCCTGACTTTTATTTAGAAAAGCCCAGGCTTGCAATTCACTGCCTTGCAGGAAAAAAAAGGGAGGGGGAAAGTAATATTTTGCATCTTAACACATTCTCTATTTTCTCATTAAAGTTCCATTCATCTCTGAAAAGTGAAGTGAACTTTTTAATATACATTTATTTTAAATTATTCGATGCATCCCAAACCTTTGCTGATATTTAGCTTCATGTTTTAACTTGTACTGGCTTTTTTTTTTTCCCCATTGGCCATTGTAGTTGCCAATTATTACAAAAAAATCCCTTCTGCTCTTGATTTTTTACTTAATCCAAATTTAAGGTAATCTATATTATTAACAAATAGCCTTCTAGTAGAAAACTGTGATGTACCACAATTTATATGTTGGCAACTTGCCCATAATGAAAAACTATTAAAAAGTTTTTTGCTATTCCTTTGTTGTAACATTATTTTCATGGGTAGATGTTTTTATTCTAGAGTGCTTTATTTTTGTTTGTTTGGTTTTTGTTTTGTTTTGTTTTTTATTTGTCCACTTACCCATTTGGAGAATTAAAGAAAACATTTTTTTCTTTACTTTTTCTGTCTTTTACTTGTTACTTGTTACTCTCTATGGCAGGTTTTGATGAAATCTCCTTACAGACTGAATGCTGACGGCAGCTCAGGAACAGTCACGGCTGTGCCATCTCCTCCCCTCTGCCATTTGGGAAAACTGAAGTTGTTGAGAAGCAGCAGTAACGTGGTATGCCTAAACAGGAAAGAAATTGCTCTTTCAATGAAAATGTGAGTTTTTGTCTATTGTGTGAGCACTCAGAATCTGCACACAGAGTTTGTGGGGGTAAAGAGCCCTGTTAGTCTTAAGGATGACTATTTGATGTTGGTGGTATGAAATCATGGATGTGCTGTAACTCCATCTACATTCAGAGCATGGTTACATCCTCCTTGGGAAAAAAGTATGGACAGCAGCTGCTGATGTGTAAAAAGCTTCTAGTAACAACCATTGTGTGCTCATAAACTGATTCTTTTAAATAAAAATCATGGCTAAAATCCTATAGATTAATTACCAAATTTTTGATACAGAAAAAATGTTTAGTGAAGGCAGTTTCTTTTTACCACTAAATGTTACCTTCTTTTAGTATGATAAAATACCTTTTTTATTTCAGTTTTCTTCTTTATTCTCTAGCTTTCTGATTTATTTTTTCCCTGCTTTAACATTTAATCTTCTTGCTCCTTTTTTTTTCTCACAGGAAGGATGGTGAGTTTTACCCAGATGCACTGAGGAATATTCAGTAGAAATGCCTGATTTTATTTCATTGATGGTACATAAATATATATGGGGGTATGTTGATGGACTGTGTTTTAAAAGGTTGATAGCCTTACAAAGCAATACAGAGATGGGCTTTTTTTGTTATCATAAGCATCACTGAATTCCAGTGTGATGCTCAAATCTGATAAACATATGAAAGGCAAATATGTTTCAGTTTTGTATGTAACGAAACAAAAAAGGAAAACCAAAGTCTGTATGGATGAATCCTAAATTTACAGGGTCAGTAAAATTTATTCTGCTGGAAAACACTTTTTAGTTTTTCCTCCCCTGCAGGTTAAAAAAATAAGCTTACTGACATCAGTGGCTTAACTTCACTGTTTTGAGATCAACTGTTTAAGGGAAGCAGAATATTTACTTGAGAGAGTGCCAGATTCCTCTGACAATTGACTTAAATTTTCATAATCTATGTTTAAATTAAAACATGATGGATTTAATCCATAGCCTTTTGCACACAACAGTGTATTTGTTATTTAATTTATGATGGTTATTGAAATACAGAAGTTAATGAACAAAGTTGCCATCGTTGAAAATGGGAAGATGCAGCAGAATAGAGGAAATGTTTATTTTTTTTTGGTTGGCTTTGCCTTTTTATTTTTTAGTTTGTTGAAATTAAGGGCTATTGCAAGGAGAAAGTCTGAAATGTCTGAATAAACACCAGATTAACATTTAAACAATGTTTTGCCAGTCATCTCTGTTAGTAGCAGAGCTTACTTCAATTATTTTAAAATTTGACAGGAATTCTAAGAGGTGGTAAAATAGGCATATAAACATAGGCACATTTCTGGAAGAATTGATTAGGATAAATTCAGAAATATTATAATTATTTGCTTTTGCTATTTGGATGAATTTAATACCAAGTATGAAGCTCCATCTCCTGTTCCTTTCACCAGAACCTTTAAGAACAGGGCTGTGCATTAAAAATCCTGGTTTCTTGCTAGGATTTTAATATCAAAATTTAGCTGCAATAGAAGTCCATCCTTTGCTGCATAAGCAAAAAGTCTTTAAAGCTTCTGGCAAAAAACCCCTTCAGGCACTGCAGGAAATGAGTTCAAATGGGTTGCCTATTTTCTTTCATCTGCTGAAAATAAGATGCAACATCAATTGTTTTGGTTGTCTTCACAGTTAAAGAAAAATGTTTAGTTTGTAATAAAATTTCTTTTCTTAGATAAAGACCATGACAGCAGCATTCTAATGGATTATAAGCATTGCATTATGAATATTTGAGCTTTATGTTGTCTTTGACATTAAACACATAAGAGGTTTATTTTAGTTTGGAGGCAGATATGTGTACATGCATGTCCTTTGTCTCTAGGTACACATAGTATTGACAAAAGTGGGTCTCCGAAAAAGATAGAGTTATGGAAGTCGTTTTCCTTGAAACTGCAAGAAGAATTTATCAGATCATATGGCCTAACAGTATTTATTTAGGAAGTATAAGAATTGCTATTTTAGAACAGTGAAAATATCTTCGAAATATATAATTACATTAGGGAAACTGCATTGGCATGGCATTTCTCCATTGATTTTTTGCTTGGTCAGTTTGCAGAGGAAGAAAGTCTGTTTTTGCTTCTACAGCCCTTCTACTAGATTTTGCTGAGTCTCTAACCCATTGTCATCTGAATTAAGTACTGTTTTTCTTTCCTAAATTCTGCTTTTCTATGTATCATTTAAGGGAACTTATGTGTTCAGGGAATTAATCTGTGAATATTTAAAATTCTGTTGATCCTTGTGGGTTTTTTAAAAATTAAATACTGTGAAAATCACAGAAGTTTAAAGAAAATGCATTCATCTGTTTTGTAGGATAGTTAAACTTGAGAAATTATTGAGAATTTTGAAATTATTTCCTTCTCCTTTGTATGACAACCATGAAGGGTCTCCATCAGCAAGTCAGATAGTTGTACTTGTAACAGCTATAGCCTTTTTTACATCTTCAAATTCTCAATTGATTCCCCACCCCAGTACTTACAAAAGAAGAAAAAGCTACTGGTAGCGTTATATGAAAACAGATAAGTTCCTTCTCTGTCTGTAATTAGTGGAATATAATAATGAACTTTTCACATCTCATGCAGTAAATTATTTTTGTTTGTTTTCTACACCCAGAATACCTCCTTTGGGCTCAAGTCTTTCTTGGTTTTCCTGTTTGCAAACAAGAATCTTAGTCTCTCTTGAATCACAGAGTCACAGAATGGGTAAGGATGGGAGGGACTTCAATGGATCATCTGGTTTGAGCTGGCAAATTTGGCAGCCTGGTTGTTGACAGATTGCATAGAGGGCTGCACTTCCAATTCCAGTTGCAGCACCTGTTATTGATTTATTGGTGGCCATTTTCCTGATACAGTCTCATTCCTTCAGCATAGCTGACTTTTTCTAGTTTTACTGCTTGTTCCTTTATGTATTAGTCCTTTTCTAGAAGGCAGTTTTTCATTTTTCACTGTTGCATTTTCCATAATGGGAACTTGCTGTGGAGAAACAGAATTTTATTTTATGGCCTACCTGGAAGATTTCCATGCTAAGAAAACCTCTCTTAGTGCACTCATTTAAATGAGGAGCCACAAATGAGAGGCATAGACGAAAAAGAATTATCAAAAGCCAGGTTTTGCTTTGGGTTCACATGTAAAAGCCCCAGACTATTCCTGAGTCCTGTATGCACTGCCTTTGAGTTTGCAAACATACCCCTGAAGTTCAGTGCCCTTCATGGCTGACTTTCACTAGAAACCCTTTTAAGTTCTGTTTCTGTGCTTAGCATGTGCCACTACTGTGAAAAGAGATTATAAGACAGAGACTTTTTTATTCAACAGCTGTGCCCTTTTTTGTATTCAGTGACATATGTGCTGACTTCAGTTATAGAAGTAAGATATGCTGCATTTACTCTACCTAACAAGGCAGAGTGAGCACAGCTGGGAGAAAGCTAAGTTTGATTATAACCCATTTGCACTTCACCAATAATTTAGTCCTGTTTGTCAGTTTCTATCTGCCTGGAAACTGGATGGATTATGAGACATCATAGATAGGAACCATATGTATCACTTGAAAAGGTAAGAGTGTGCTAAAAACAAAGCAGCAGCTGACATTGGCTATTCTAAACTGCAAAACCAAGAAAACAGTCTGGAAATTCAACAACTTGTCCAAGAGGTTAGAAAAAAATCGTTATCTGTTGGATGTCCCAGGTTAAATGAACAACATCTATTGGATGCCTTTAAATAGTGGTGTCCTGAACACTCTTACACTTTTATGGTAAAAAAAAAATGACCAGTTTTTTATTCAGAACAGTGCATACCTCTGAGAACCTCTCCTAGTACATGCAGTTTTCCTTCTCTCCACCAGGTTGAGCTCTCTGAATGACCTCTCTTCTGAGACTCTGGACACTTGCTATGGGTGCTCGTCTGACTCCAAACTCCGCGACTCAGATCACCTTGAAGTGAGGTGATTTTATTTATTTGTCCTCCTCCGGGTCCACTTCTGGAGTTAGTTTGATTTGTCCTTCCCTTTGAGATGCTTTGGACCCATCTGGATTCTATTTACTGTGTCTGGTACCATATACATACATAAGAGTATTATGAGCATATCTGCTCTCACACTATTGATAATTTTTTTTTTAGCAGTGGTAATTTTGTAGTAGTCTGTACTGTTATAGGTGTGCTGGTTGATGCTATTATTAAGTGCTGCTGTTATTTATTGTTGCTGTTCTATTGACTACATGTAATAATTTATAATAACTTGGGAGAGAGAGATGTGTACATATATATGTGTATATATGTATATATATTCACTTTATTAATCATAGGTATACTGATTAATGGCGATTTCCTTAGTATTTATGGTAATTTCTAAGAAAGGAGAGAAACATAGGAGCTAAAGCCTAGGTGTTCTATAGCCCTGAGGACCCTGGTCATGATCACTGCCATACTGGAGAGGAGTGACCCATTAGGTTGTGAGAGCAGGCAGCCTCTTCATGTAGGACAGTGGTGCCCATGCTAGGAAAGACTCAGTTTATCAGCTTGATTTAACACAGCTATTAGCAAATTAAAATATCTATTCACTTGTGATATCACTTATCCATTGATTTCGTATTTAATACCTGGCTCCCAACTTTTCTGTACCAAGCATTAGGTTTGTCTTTCTCTAAAAGATCAAGATTCTATAGACAATATAAATTTATAAACTTGTACTGCTCAGTGCATATATACTATTTAGCTAATTCACATTTATGAAAAATGCTCACAGCAAATTTTCCATTTATTAAAAACCATTATGCAATTTCTTCTCTAATCTCAAATATCATCTGAATTTAAAAATAATCTACAGATAGTAAAATAAATTGGGTGAAGTTTAGGAAAATAGGCTGTTTGGCCACTAGTATATGAAATCAAAGATAAGCATTTGGAAGAAAACTCTGGGGCTTTTAAACCTGGCATTTATTGGAAGGGATAGAGAATCCATCCAATACAAAATATAAGGAGGTTTTGCGTACACTGTACACGATTCTCCATGCTGTTGTCAGAAATATTATCCACCACATCTCTGGGAAAGATGCATCTCAGATTCATTTAGCACTCCTCTGTGGCTAATCAGCTTATGCAATGAAAGGCATCTATTCCAGTTCTGGCCTACATAGTCAATATTTCTGCATGTGAAGTTGATAATGCATGAAGACTTTTTTGTCATTTATTATCTCTTGAAAAGTGATGTTTCAGAGTAGCTGGAATGTTGTGGGAATTCAGGAAAATTTCCTGGGTAATTAGAATGCAAAAATATGGCCAGATATATTGCACTATTAAGATAAGTTGAAGGAATTTAAAAAATATTTTAGGAGACATGGAATAAAATTCATTGCCTGCTTCTGGGGAAAGATTTATGATGGTATATCCACAGTAGGCTTAAGACTCTCATAATTTCTAACTGATTCAGCACCTAAAAATGTTGCTAACACATTTGTAGATCTTCTTCATAAGGCCTTACTCTCACCCTCTCAGAGCCCTACAGTCAGAAGCTGAACTTTGGGGCAAAATCAGTCACAATTACATCCTGTAGAGTTCAATGTCTGTCTTCCTTTGAAGATTCTACGTCTCTTGTCTCTCACTGGATCTCAACACCCTGAGTTGGTGATGAAACATTTTTATATCCAAATGGATGTCTAAATATTGCTCTGAAAATGTTGATCTACAAAGCAATTGCTTGTAACAGGCTGACATGTGGTACAGATTAACAAAACGTGGTAGAGTACAATTTTTGCATGCAGGCTAAAGCACTGACAGGAAGGCCAACAGAAAATAGGAGGCTGAGGTTCTCTGTGCAAGAGACATAATAAAAGAGACAAGGATCTTGAAGGCACAACTTAGTGGTCATCTGAAATAGTTTTGCTCTGTGAAATTATGGTTTAGTCAAATAGACCTAAGATATGGTGGAGCAAAAGATATAGTGAAATAACTATGGAAAAGTTCTGTAAGATTTCTAAATGTCTAAATGTAAACCTCCATTATACGCAGGCAGTTTATACGACATAAAGACAGAATAAACAGCTGTAAAGTTTTCTTAATATTTTCATGCATCTTTGGATGAACACTGTCATAATTTTAAACTTTTTATATGCCTTTCTGTCATGTATTTGTAAATTATTGACACTCATGAAATCAGAGCACCTCTTGCATCCAATTGCTAATGTAGATTTAAGCTTTCAGGGTAACTGGTGCAAATAAAATGTTGCTCATGGTCTAAAGATATTTCATCATCAGTAATCAAAAACCTCAATATTATGTATTTTTTCAGCACTTGTGTCAAAGGCAATGCAGAGCAATTTACTCCAAGATTTATAGCCTGTGAAATAAAACATTTGTAAATTACTGGTATGCAGTTGCTCATGTTTTGGAAAAGGAGAATTTAATTCTACAAAATCATTTTAACTTTCTATTGCATTTCTTGTAATGACCTCTAAAGGCCAGATATTGATGAACTGTGTTAATGTAATAATTCTTTTTCTTTCTTGGCATGTTTCATGTTTTTTTGGGACCATTTGATTTTCTCTGAGAGGATGAAATGTGCTATGAATATATTTAGTTTATTTCCTCTTTAACATTTCACCCACTAGCTCACATTTATGACTGTTTCTTACAGTACATAGCAGCAAAAGATGACTTTCAAGTGTGAAATTTTTTTCATGAAACATTTATAAAACTTTAGGGCACCATAGCAGAGATATTAAAGTGATAAGAAAAAAAAATATTTTGCTAATTTCACATCAATGTTGATCATATTTGCTAGCTTGGCCAGCTTTCTTCATGGAGATATTATGGACAATAAACATAAATTCAGAAGGACAAAAAAAGTTGTTATAACTGGAAATGCATTTAAAAACTAGCTGGCTGCTATAGAACTTTAAAACCTGATAACTTGATGTGTCTGACCTAGTAAGAGAGAAAGGAGGAAGTGCTTATTCAGACTGTTTAAGACTTCCTTTTCTCATTTACTCAAATTAAAAATTTAAGCAGTTGATTTAAAAAAGTTTTACCCCATTTACAATTAAAATGGGGGAAAAATCTGTTCAAATGAAACAGAAAAATGAAGTTGTAAAGGCTAATATATTTCAGAAAATTATGCAAAAGAGTAGGTAGTAACTAAATGATACAGATTACACATATAAATATGTGTATCTATCTCTGTATTCTATCTACATGAAAAAGATAATTCTAGTACTTTCAAAATGAAAAGTCTCTGGCTGGGATTTTTTGTGGATACTTTTTACCACCTAGTCCTTTCTTTAGATTTGAGTTTTAGATTTGAGATTTCTTTTACAACCTAAAATAGAATATCATTTATCTTGGTAAGAACATATGTATTTTGACATTTTTTCTGCTGAAAAACCAGCAGAAACATTCAAAACAAAGGAAAAAACCAGGGTACAGAGTGGTCTTTCATTGGTTCAGATTGTGAAAGTATGTGATGCAAACTTAAAGAGTTGGAGAAGAGGAAGAACTTTGTAATTTAAGGGAGAGGAAAGATGTCTGAATCAGAATTTGGAAAGGCATTTCTTGTTTTGCGTGAGACTGATGTGTTTGTGCAACAACCTATATAATTTAAGAAAGAAAACAACCAACATGTGCAAGATGTATATTTTGGAGATCAGGGTTTTAAAAGTAAATAATCTCATTTTTGATGTATTGGCCAAAATTGCTTAGATTTACTTTTCAACTCTAGGATCGATCAGCTCTGTGGATTTAGTTGTTTTGTGGGCAGCTGATTTGGTGGGCTAGCTGAGCAAAGCTTTGTTTGAAAAAACAGACGAAACAGCATGAAAATGGGCTCATGAAAATATCAGCTGGAATATCAGAACCCAGTTTGGGGCTTCAGAGTAGGCATCTGCTTAATATATCCTTGTAATGACTTGTTATTGGAGAGGAGAAGAATAGCTTCCTTCCTTCACAAAAAAAAATGTTGACCAAATGTTCTGGGCCACAAGGGTCTAGTGTGGCCCCAGTTCTACAAGAGCAAAACAATCAATTTTATATTTTGAAGGCAACTGGGGCTTGCTATAGGCAAGATATATGTATCAAGATAGTCTCTGTGTCCATGCTAAACAAAAGATTGGAACAGCAAATATGGAGAATGTAGAAAAGAGGTTGTCATGTAGGATTAGGTTGATAGAGATCAGGTTTTTTGATAAATGTAAACACTGTAAGAATGAAGTTTGTTCTAAAGATAGGCATGTTACTATGGTGACTACTGCATGATTCAGAATTTTAGATGTCCTCTTTCTTGAATAATCCCTGCAGTGAGTAAGCAGGAAGTGTGTCTTTGCCATCATTTCCAAAACCAGTCCCTGTAAGACATGAAATTTGTATACTAGTTGAGGTTAAGGAACTTCCTGATGACAAATAGGTAATTTAAAAATAATTATTTTGCATTGATTTGTATTTTTGATTATTTAATTTGTTAGTTTTGTGGAATTTAAAATATGATACTTTTTTTCTTGATGAATAATTCTACCATTCCGCTACCCGGACATCTTTTAAGCCATAAATTGCTGTGTCTGGTGCTGCTAGGATTTGTTAAATAATTTAATAGACTAGGAAAATGTGCTTCAGGAAAAGGGGAAACCATCTTCATATGTGTATTCAAATGCCCATATATAGTAAGTCTTATCAGTAATTAAAATATAGTATTTTAATATTTTTAAAGAAACTGGTGGGAAACTGTGTTTTAACCTTTTTTTTAGTGGTACTTATTTTTAATTTTCTTACAATAATGTTATCTCTGTGTGTAGAATTTTGATAAGCTGACGCTGAGATTAATACTTATTTATGAGACAGTAGTTATTTCATTTACAACAGGTAATACACTGCACTGCAATCTTAGGAAGTTGAATGTGGCCTGTTGTTTTGTGCCAAAGCCTTCTTAATACTGTGATAATGCAGTAAATTTGCCTTCAGCTTTGAGCTGTATAGGATAAGAAATTATTAGAATAATCCAGTGGGTAGTCCAGGGTATAAAAATATCCCAGAATATGTGGCAGCAGTTGATAATATTCTGTACATTTTTCTACTTTAAAACACACAGAATCTTTGAGGTGAGGAGGCTCACAACTATCTGTGTTTCCCTGAGGAGATAGTGTGTGGAAAAACATGTAATAGTAGTTATCATCCAAAGTTCTATACTGAGTCATGGAAATACCATGATTATCCTGAGGACTGAAGACATCATGATAAAGACCAGTACTGGACTGTAGTAACCTTTACGTAACAACAATCCAGCTCCTCCAAACGCAACTGAGAAGCTTGTCACACTCTCAAATTTTTGTTGCATTTAAAAGCATTAAACTTGTTTCAAAATATTGATTGCCAACTTCAGTCCACTAAATGGGCCTGCAGTAATTTGTTCTCTGTTTCCTGAGGCCTAGTCTGCCTACATTAGAGCAGACATTAATACGTCAATGAGATATTAGTATGATGCATCAGATACTGGTTAGTTGTCTATTTAGCAATCTAAACTGATAAAAATGAGTACTAGTATGATGAAATGGCCCCACAGCAAGCCCACCACAGGGCCCAGCTGAGCCCATCAGCCAAATGTGTGGTGCCTCTGTGAAAATACAGTTCAAAAATGGTGATTAGGACCAAGAGATGGGAAGAGCAAGACCAGAGAGTGTGTCCGTGGTTGAGCCTGCAGGCATACATGAAGGGGACGCAGCCTCTGGAGGTCTCATGTTGGAGCAGAGGAAAGAAGCACAAAAGGAGCAGCAGGAAAGAGCGAGCAGCAAGTGGTGGGGAGAACTGGCTGTGCCCTGAGCCCAACCTGCAGCACTGCCTGCTGCCTCACCAGACTGAGCATAACCTGCAGGGATAATGGGAGATGTGGAGACTGGGAATGGAGGAGGAAAGTGTCTGGAGTGAAGCCTAGACGGGAATGGAGGAGGAAAGACATCTTCTTGAGGCATTTAATTGTTTCTTTTTTTGTTTCACAATCCACAGTCAGTAATTAATGTTTTATACTAAGTTAAATTCCCAGTGCTGTGTCTGTTTACCTGTGATGGTAAGACCCATGAGAATTTTTGCTCTTGTTATTCCTATTTTTGTCCTTTCCTGCTTGTGGGGAGTGAGTAAGAGGCTGCGTAGGCAATGTGGGTGCGGGACTGCTAGCTGGGAGCAACCTAGCACAATGTGAATTCAGTTGGTACTGAATTTGCAGCCTTTCTTTTTTTTCCTTTTTTCATACATTGGTAGTGGCTGAGTTTTTATGCAGATGAAAAATTAAATTGTTCAAGAGAAATTATGAAAAAAAAACATAGAGAAAAGACAATGAAATATTGAGAAATGCTAGGATACTGTGCGAGAATAAATTTTCCAGGTAGTTTGCAAGATCAGTACTCTGTGTTATGCTGATTTATAAAGGGAGAATCCCCTTATGCTTGTTGATCAGTTTTTGAGAGCTATAAAAGACATTGTTGTATGAGAATTGGGACAGGTAGTCCAGAAAGTTCAAAGGACTGGAGTCTGGGAGAAATAAGCTTGTGTTGTTCTAGTAACTTTCTTAATCCATCCTCTTTTTAAAAGTGGCTAGGTGGGTCTTTGCTCCAGTTCAGTTACTTCAATTTTCTCCTATTGTCCAAGAAAACAGTGGAGGTAATTTTTCTTAACATGGGGCTAATCTTTACAGTAGCAGTACTATATAAGGAAAATAACCAGAATGTGGTAGGTCACACAGAGCCAAAGATGGAAGGTATAAAGGCCCAGGCAGATGTCTTTCCACACCATTTTCTAATGTAATGTTTTTCTAGAGATTTATTTTCTCTGTTCCAATGAAAGTTAGCCTGGGCACTAGAAAAATAATGTGCAGTGGTGTTCTGTTTTTCACAGCCACTCTCAAGGTGAAGGAGGCTATTTACCTCTCTGGACTGCACTATTGGCAGCCTAGAAATGTCTGGGCTGCCAATCTGTGTTCAGGAAGATTCTGGAGTTGCTGAGCCAACCGTTGTCAGTGTTATGGGAGAAAGGGGCTGAGACTTGACAGAACATGTGGATCTCTTTCCCGTCTCCCTCCCCCAGCCAATGACAATGAAACAGATCTAAATTGCAGTGGAGGGTGGGGTAGGGAGATGTTCTTGGAGCCACCATGGGCTCCTTTGGGTACCAAAAGGTCATCAAGAATACATACTGAGATATGAATTGCACGGCATTTGCTTTTGAGTGACAACCACAAAACTACACCTTCCTACACATTGTAGTTCCTGTGTAAGTATCCCAGTGAAATGGATACTTAAATTCATAGGCCACAATGAAAATTAAAATATGGTTCAGTTTCCATTAAACACGTAGAAAAAGTTCATTTTTTAATTTTATCCAAATGTCATGATTCAGAAGAAGGCACTCTCTATTTTAAAATCTTACTGTCTTAAACATCCTTCTCTATGGTTAAGACATAGAGAAGGATATTTATATAAATATTCCAATATTATGTGGAATATTGATTCCACATAAATAATGGTATCAATGTAGTGTGATTAAAAAAGATTTTATTAACTTCAAGTAAGTGCCAGGTTTTATTTTATTCTTAGATGTTCTGTTTATGATTCACAGTAGAGAAAACCTCTTCTAACCATGAGTATGCATTCTACTATTTGAGAATTAAAAGAAGTTGATGAAGTTTTGCTTAATTTGCTAGGCAAGTAAAACTTCTAAAAGTTTATTGCACATGACATTGTCTTCAGCATCATGTTAGTTCCCAAATGCATTGTGGTTTTCTGCATGGGGAAGTAGATTTGGTGCAAAGCACAATACATTTTTTGGTGTGCTCTCAGGAATGTCACATGATGCAAATAAGACTAGTAGATACTTGAGTCATCCCTAGCTGACTGCCTTGTCAACACGTTTTGCTGAACCTGACTTATTTACTTGTTTTGAGAAGTTATATTAATTTCTTGAAATAGATGTTGGAAACATAGAATCATCAAACGATTTGGGTTGGAAGAGACCTTAAAGATCATCTAGTTCCAAATCTCCTGCGAAGGGACACCTCCCACTAGACCAGGTTGCTCAGCCTGTCTTTGAACACTTCCAGCATCGGAATGTTTACTGCTTTAATATTTTCTAAATTGTATGAAAAATTAACAGAATGATGATTTCTATCTGCACCCATTGGTCTTAATGCATCAGATGTGAAATTAGAATGCTCTCTAGGACATTGTGAATTCTGCCTGCTGTTGTAGCTGTCATAGAAGAAACACTTTCTGTTACTATGTGAATTTTTGGCTCACCAATACAGAGACATTAAGGAAAGGAACTCTGCAGAGAGCCCTAGAACTTGCCAACCCACCAAAATCCTGGCAGAAACTATTTTTTTTTTATTGTTGTATTGTAGCAAAGCTGCATCAGAGCCAAGTTACACATATGGAGAAATATGCCAGCTAAACATTTTATCAATTACATCAATGTACTTGTGTCAAGAAAATTGATTTCTCTGTAGTACAGACATGAGACAGAGAAAGAAAACTTTTATTTTTTGTTTATGTAACATTGTTTTCATTTAGCATGGTCCAGATGTTCATGCATTTTAAAGGCGACTTTTACACTCATTTGGACTTCTTATTAGAAAACACCAGTGGATTATGTTCCAGAAACTCTTTTCTCCTTTTTCAAATTGACATTGGATTAACTGGCTTTGCTCATGATATTGCAAGCTGAAAGACTTCTTTGTTAATAAGTATTGAGTTTAATATTATAAATTCTACTATTAGGCACATGCAGAGTTCACCTTGCATAATGCTTTTATTGACTTGTAATGAAAGCTGTTTTCATATTTTTAAAGGATAAAGGTTATGGGTCTCATTCTTCTGTGGTTGTCAAGAGTTTATCTCTTGGACTAAAGTCTTTAGATTTTGAACTGAAATGAATGATGAATCTGGATGGTCCTCATTATCGTTTCAATCAAAATCTCCATGTTTTTAGGGAATAATTTCTCTGCTGACTAGGTTTTCATCAGAGACCTTTCACCAGAGCAGCAGAGTGCAAAATTAACCAAATTCTTTGTCTATTCATGCATTAGTTTAGTTTTAGATTTTTACCTCCCAATCATAATTTTTCAGATGTGTATTATTGCAGCATATTCTCATTTCAAGGTAGGCACACTCTTTAAAACACTGGTTTTCTGTCTATGTAAATTTCACTATCATAGGTGGGTGAGGTTTTTTTGTTTGTTTCTTTGTGACTTTTTGGGGGTTTTTTTGTTGTTTTGATTTTGTTTGTTGTTGTTGTTGTGGGGTTTTTTTGATGATTTTTTTTTTTTGAGAGAGAAGGAACTAATACTTTCTCTGTATTTGCAGAAGAGAAAACAGGTAAAAATGAGATATAATTCAGTAAATGCCTTTCTAAATTCTTTGAGGAAGACAAATAACAGGACAAAATTTTTGCCATTTTTGATGGGGTGGTCAGAGAGAATTTTCAAGGTAGGAAAATGGGAATCAACTCTTGACATATTCAACCCAAGTGTTGAAATATTCAAATCAAGGTCAAAGCCTTTGCTGAACTTACTGTGGCATTCTTAACCCAGAGAAGAGTCACACAAGACATTTGTATAATTGGCAGTCGGATTAGTCTTCAAATTTCCCATCTTTTTTGTAGATTATGAGGAAATAAAGTATTCAATGTGGTCTTTCAAGCTTTATTTAAGCACATTTATGTTTATTGAGAACTAGATTCACATCTAAACTAAGCAGCCAGCAGCTCTTGGTGTTCTTTATTAGCACACCTTTATGGCAGTATTATGCAGTTTGATATGGAAGATAATGGTATCGAGGTACTAGAATGTTTCTTTTGTTGAGGTGTCACACAGTAATTTTTCATATACAATGACTCTGAAGTCAGACAGTTCTTTTGTTATGAATTTCATGCCAGTTATGCAGTAAAACTGTGTTTTAATTGACAGCTTGAGTGGAATGAAATGTAGAGATGTTCTCTTATGAGATGATTGCCTTGAATTTTGTTATGTCACTAGAAGTCTCCAGTGAAATGTCAGCTTTTTCACCTGGAACTTTGCTGATCTACGCAAAGCTGCACTAATTACTCTGGCAGTATGAAAGATGCAAATGCAAAGCTACAAGTTCCCTTACCAGATTTCTTTTGGAATGTAAAATATTAGCAACCTCTGATAACTTTGTGATAAGAAAGAATTTATAGCCATATATTGCACTAGAAAATGCCCATGTTGGGAAAAAAACATGAATTTTCTCTTAAAATCAGGTGTCAGTTGTGCATGTATTGTGTATGTATTCATTTATTCAGGGAGACACAAAAAAATGTGACCTCTGTATGCAAATAATTCTAGATACCAAATATAATCATTATTATTCTTTGTTTTTAAGTAATGCTTTATCAGTTGGTGTCTCAGCTTGATGGTTTTGGATATATGCTAATTCAGAAATTGTGCTTGCCTCTAATGACCTGCAAGGATAGATACTGCTCCTCTATGAAGTTGATAGCTGGTCAGATTTTGTATTTTGGTGATGAAGAAATACTTCTTTTTAAATTAAATTTTTTAAAGCAATAGCATTAAAAATGAGCTGGAAAGTATTCTCTGCCCCAAGGTTGAAAAGACACAACCAATTACTGATTTTAGCCAAGGTGATAAACTGTTTACCTCGTAAGGGTAATGTATGTAATGAGATACATATTCTTGTCACTTTGCATTATTTAAAGCTATTCTGATCAAATCTCTGATGTTGCATTATTTATGGTTTTATCTTTCCTGGAAAATTAATAAACCTAGATCTGGTATTGCATTCAGTAGAACTATGCACTTGTGCACATGCAACCTTTGAATTTTAGACAGAAGCAAGATTACTTTGAGAAAATGTAAGATTACTTTTAGAAAAGTCTGTCTTTGCAGACTTTAGTAGCTGAAAAAGGTGAAATCATTGCTATAATAGAGAATAGAAGGTAAGTTTTTCTCTACATGCTGGGTGTGTCCCGAGAATCAAGAAGAACAAGTAGAGCATTGCTGGTACAACTAGAGCAAATCTGGTACGCTGAAGTCTGGCATCTCAAACAAATAAATGGAATAAATTATTGGTATATCTGTACTAGCACCAGAACTTTATTGTTTAAAAATTTAAAGAGTAGGGAAATCAACACAATCTTCTCTACCGTTGGAATTCATAAGGTCCTGTTTAGAGGGAGATAAAGCATAACTACTGATAACCAGATTTTGTCACAAGATATATGGCAAAGATTAGTGATTCTTCACCTTAGGAACATGAAAATCTTTTTTAAACTTTACATTTTCTGCTCAGTGGTATCAAGACACTGGACTGCACCCTATATAGATAATACAGTATATACAGTATATGTGCCAGGCCTGGTTATAAGTTTCACAAGAGGGCTGAGACAGTTAATTGTGGATGCAGAGGAGTTTCACCAGTTCAAATTAATTTCATTTCTGCCCATTCCGTGCATCTTTGGGAAAATGTACATGGGTGTCAACATTATTGCTGTGGATGCAAAGTGGCAGATTGCCCCAATATTCTCAGAATTATTATTAGTCACTTTTTCTGACCCATCTACTAATTTAACACTGAATTAAAAGAAGAATGAATGAACGAGACTGCAAAGTGCCATAAAAACCTGCATTTAGAAACCTCCATTGTCAAGCAGTAACAGAGAGGCTGGACCATTAAAATCTCTCCTTGGGTTAACTCTTTTTGGCCTTGTCTAAAGCTTGGAATTTCAATTTCAGTGACGCAATTTTTGCACAATTTCTTTCCTCTTCAGCTGGTGTCCCTGTGTAAAATTTTCCAAATCAGATTAGCAGAGTGCATGTATTATTTCCTTCTTGGTTTTAGCTGATTTCTTCTTGAATTTCATTTACTCATTGTAAAATGAACACCTTCCCAATTCATTCTTGGCAGTTGAACCTGAGCCACTAACATAACTCAGAGCAATTTCTTCATTCTAGAGCGTTCAGAGATTTACTGTTCTGTTTTGGTCTGGTCATGCATGAAGGATCAGGTCTGCACTGGGAAAGGAGTCAGCTGCAAAGCTGACAAAGTGAGAAAAAGGGAGATATTTCATCAAAGCTAATTCTTCAGTCCTTAAATTAAGGCAAGAGTCTAAACTGATATTCATAATGCTTCTGTTGGCTAGGACTCCCACAAATATTGTTTGCTTCTTCCCAAATTTAGAAGCTCTGGGATAAGACAAGGCAATCTTCAAATTTATGTATTAGATCAAGGGTGTCATATTAATTATGCATAATAATAGGGTAATATCAGCAGACCCTGAAAAATCAGAGTTAGATGGCAAGAATTAAAATAGATCACCGACTCTTGTACGCAGCTTTCCTACATAAAACAGGATACACTTTTCGAATTTGGATACAGACTCAAAGAATCAGATGTCAATAGTGAAGTCACTCTAGTCAAGTGTCCATCATCTTCTCCTTGGTATTTTTTGCTGCCTGGTGTGGTGTAATTATTAGTAAAATGTCATAATCTCTGCCTGCTGCCAGTGCTGTCTCTTTTATATGCCTATCAACAAATTGATGATGCATTTCTGGTGTTCATTAGCCATTATAAAATCTTAGTAGCTACATCACACTAAAAAAAATCTGTTTAATTCTTCAGATTGACATATTTAAGTATGCTGTACTTCAGAAGTTGCCACAACCCCCGCTAGATTCCCCAGAAATGCCTTCTTTTTAACTGTCATATTTGTGAGCAGTCTTGTAGTCAGGTTGAGTGTAGGAATAGTTTACCCTTATCCATCATACACATCTACATGTGATGCCAAGTGCAGTGACCAATCTGGCAGGATTACACTGGTAGACTGTGCGTGTGGGCAGGAGCGACTGGGAGCTCAGTGAGGAGGGGCTGATGTGGTGCCAAATGTGTGCCCGAGCAGCTCTGCGCTGTGCAGCGTTGGTGGCTCAGGTTGCTGACAGCACACGCTGTTTTTATCTTGGTGAGCTGGTGCTTCACACTTCCAGCTCCTCTTTGGCAGAGCAGCGTGGTCCTGTGCACGGTGACCGTGCTGCCCCTGAGGAGCCCTGGCTGGCTGCAGAGTCCTGCTGCACTCGCTGCACATGTAACTGCAGCAGCCATGCCTTCAGCTGATTCATGTTTGAGTCATTCCCCTTACACTAATACAATTTCGAGCCCTGGCCTGCAGATATTTAGTATGTATTTCACAATGCTTTTTAATATTTACTGGGGTTTTTTCCATTAGTGTATTATATTTGGCGATTCTCTTGCTTTAGGCATCTAACAACAACATCATGTGCTAAATGATCAGTAGCTGCTGTCAGTCAGCTGTCAGCACTGTGCTTCCAATTTTAACAACTATGCTTATTAGGTTACTGGTGCTAGAATGTGATGTAGCACTGCACAATTTTGGAGGGTGTTTTTTGCCTTTATACACAATATTATCTGCAAATACTTTAAGTTCTTACTTGGAAAATGCTCAGCTGTGGATGATGCGATGATTTGAAAGCTCAGATCCCAAAGAATTGTAATTCTGCATTAATACCTGCAATTAAATCTGACAAGTCCAAGCTACCGCAAATGCCACTAGGTATCTTGGACAAAGTAGACCTGGAAAATCTTAGTCAGTGTTTTATGTATTTAAAAAGAAAGACAAAGCAGATTGTGAAGCAATTTTTTCATTGTTTTCTTGTTCCCAAAGTCAAGAACAACTGGCTACAAATCCCAGACCTGGATGGAATTCTGATCTCAGTGAATTTGTTCTGGGTGAAGTCCTGGGCACAGTGCTCACATGATTTTAGTTCTGATGTTTATTATAATTTGTACCTGATAGCAGCATCACAAGTGAGAGATATAACCCCATTTCAACCAATTTTAAAATGTAAGGAAGTTGCACATCTGACAATCACAAACAGTACAACCATATGAATTTACTTGCACAATACAATGCAAGTATAGAGACCATTGAAATGTTTTCTATGTTGTTGTAGGAGACACTGCTATGCGATAAAAATAATTATTTAATGTAAATACGTGGAAAGATGAAACTACTGTTTTATCTTCACATTTCATCTTATCATTACTTTCTGAGAGTTTATGCCATCTCTCTGACAATTCAACTTATGCTGATAATAAAGATGAAATTATCACCTGTGTAACTGTGCCTTCCTAGGAAAAATCCAGTTTTAAAAACCAATAATTATTCAGAAGTAAACCAATTTTTAGCTGCTTGGGAAAAGTTGGTAGCTAAGTAGCAAACAGTCCATAGTTTCAAAGCATACAAACACAAAAAATTGAAATTAAAATTCTCAATTCTTCTATGACTAATTATGTCACATAGCCACTATTAACTCATATCACAAAAGAAGAGTATTGCAGTTATTCTGTAGAATAATTTAGAACATCAACACATAATTTAATGGATCTTTTTAATATTAAAGAATAATTGTATAATATTTGCTAAGTAGAAAACTAGGTGATTAGGAGGTTGATAATTATTTCTCTGTGTGTGGCTTTCTGATCTCAATTACTTTCGGTCATATAAATATGATATTTGTAGTGTTTGTGTTTATTTTTTTTTTGTCATACACTATCACTACAGATCTCCCCACGAATTAATTTTGTAAAATATACCCTAATAGTTTTCTGTATTTAAATTTAGAATTTAGTGGCCCAGATTGGTAATTATCTCTTATTTGGAGATCAGATGTCAAAAAATCAGAAATAGCAGCAAGTGCTGTTTCAAGCTAGGTTTTTCTGCACAAATTTCTCCACTGTTTTACTAAAGTGAGGTATGCTTTTATATATTTCATATTTGAGATTCATTTAATAATCTGGAGAATTCTGAGACACTGTGAATGTAATAAGGGAATCATGAGGAACATGGTGTCAATTCAGCTATTAATTTTATTTCATTGAACTCAAGTTGAAGTGGGCAGCTGCAAATGAAATAATTTCTGAGTTCTGGATTCAGAAAGGTTCCTTAGAGTCCTTTTTTTGTGTGAGCTGAAATTCCAGAGGGTTCTGGTTTTAATGATTGTGCTTGATTTTTCTTCTCTGCCTCATTTCCATGGAAAACCACCTCTAGATGCGTGTGACCAGATTTAAAAATGTATTGTGACAACAGAATAGTTAAGCTATCAATCTTCCTATATTTATGAAGGTTTGCAATGCAACTTCTCCAGTAAAAAGGTTCATTGCTTAGTCCCAGCGTTTAAAAATCAGTCCAGTGTTTTTGTGTGCTAAAAGGTTTCCTCACATCACCAGCTGGCACAGACTAATGCCATCACCATACCTTTGCAACCCATGCCCTATAATCAACTATGACCAATGTAGAAGAGAAGACAGAGAAGTGAGGGACAGAGACAGGCTCAAAAGGGATGTAGAGCTTTATACACATATGCAAAGCAAGTGTTCTCCTTGTGCACCTAAGGCTTCTATGTTAGCTCTCCCAGATTATAAAATTTATTGTAGTGACCTCAAGATGTGTAGGAGAAAAAAATCCTTGATAACTGAAAAGAACAGTTTGTGCTATAAATAAAACTTAAAGAGCATGTGAAAATACATGTTTAACAATGTGTGAAAATACATGTTTAACAATGTGGTGACAGTACCTCAAGACTCTATATTTGTGATAACATAAAATTGTATCTGTGTTCTTTTAGTTTTATGGTATTTGAAACAAGAACTGTCTGCAGTAAATCACCTGCTACCATGTGGTATTTGTAAATAATAGCAAGGTCTTTTTATTTAAGATAAAATAAAACAGTTTTTTACAGCAGCTGCTGGAGCTTTGTCAATGCATGTGCTGGTTGGGATGCTCTGAGCAGGGTTTAGTTACCAAGTTCAATGGCACTGCTATTGTACTCCCCTAAGTTCCATCTCCTTCTCCCTTGTGTTTCACTATCTTCTGCTAGTGCTTGCTCTCTCTGGTAACAGCTATAGACTTAAAACCATATAAGGATTAGAAGTAGAAATTTTCAAAATTAATTTAACTCAGCAAAACTCAAAAATCCTACTATGACTTCATCCATAAGTTTCTGCATCTAAATTCTTTTTAGACCTTCCCAGAAATGTAGATTTAGCAGCCAAAATTGGTAAACTTTTAGTGGTGAACTGAAAATATTATTTGGCATTTCAGTGTACATGGTGGCTTCCTTCCAAAGCTTTTAAATACTTCCTGGGTCTTGAATCTCAGTTGCATTTTCTGCCCTTCTTTTTGCACCTTCTCATGACAGGGAAAAAGTATGGTGTTCAACTAAAACATACACACTTAGTTTGTCTTGCAATGACTCTGAATTTTGAAACACCTGGAAATACTAAGATGAGCATGCTGAATTTTCATGGAGTTTACTAATATGTTTGACAATGTAGTCTTGGTTTATTACATCTATCAGTTTTCTCTTCCCATGAGGGTTTTCACATTGCAAAGTAATACCAGTAAGAAATTATCCAAAGTAACACGGATTACCAAATTTTTTGATTCTATGAATGGCTTTGCTTTCCACATTGAATTTAGTGAATGTAAAACTAATGATACTGAGTGAAAATAATGAGATGATAATTATCATTTGATGCTTTCTGTGCAGCTAAACCCTACCTATCTTTTGTGTTAAAACATACTGTAATGCGGTAAGTTCAAAATACTACTGGGAAAAGATGAATATGTGAAAAATGTGTGGATCGTATTAGTAGAGTTTTTAAGGTTTAGTGGAATCTTTGTAACATAAAAAATTTCTATTTGGTCTACTCAGCCTCCTCTATGAATTATATATTCTTACCGCTACTGTTTGGGAGTAGTTTTAACAGTCATGACATAGATTTGGAGTAATATTTGTATTTCTTAATGAGAGACTTTAAAAGCCTCATTAGATGCAAATTGGAGTGTATTTTTTATTTAGGAATAAAAGGAAGTATATAATTTCAGCTTCAAGGTGTACTATTGGCCAGTTATCTACTCTGTTGCAGGATTGTGACCAGGAGCAATCTTGAGGTAGAAGGGCCTGAGGCTGTTCATTGACTGCCTCCAGAGTTTTTTTCTCATCTGCTTTGTTACAGGTGTTCTCAAAACATTCATGTCTATTTAAAAAATACTAAATCAAAATTTTCAGTGTTATTAGCAACAGAAGGCCACAGTTTCACTGTGACATCTATGAATTGTCGTGACCACATCTTATCAGAATTAACATGCTTTTTTGTTTTTTTCAGTTTCAGACTTAACTATGGGAATTTTCAAAAAAAAAGTAATGCTCCCAAACCTGTGGTCTTGATTGTTGTACTCTGAATAGAAACATAAAAACAAACTTAATAAAAAATATGGACAAAAAGGCCGAAACTGCAAAACTATGAAGAGGTGTTGCTTTTGAAATTATTGCATTTAAGATGCTTACAGAAGATGTTGGAGAACTAGATCAAATTTCCTCCTCAGACTGGCGTCGGTTCTACTCTTTTAGCTCTTAGGATAGGTTTAACTGGCATTGGGAAGAAATAATGAATTCCATTGTTGAAGCAGTTCCTTTTTTTTAAAATAAAAATTAGTATATTGAAATAGTAGCTGACTTTTACAGTTAGAGTTGGAGAATAATAAAAATGTTGATTAGGGTGCTTACCTTATATTTGAATTTCAATGCCTATTTTACCAACACAAAATGGAGCAATTTCTACGGGAATATTGTGGGCCCCCATTTGAAGCAGTATAATCTTGTTGCCCTGGGAGACATATTGTCTAAAAGTACTGGTTTATCTACAATATAAAAAATAACATATCCTCCCTACTCAATCTCCAGAATCTTAGGTATTGGGAATGCATTCCATAATAAAATGGATTTTAATGTAGAAAAAGAATTTTAGATTGTGAACACTGGAAGCTGAGGTCAAACATGCACGGTCAAGGATGTTTGGGATAAAAAATACTCAATGCTGGTAGTATAAAATATGTTTATTGAGAACTTACATTACTTCATCTGCTAACACTGAACGTTGATAGTCTCTGGAAAGTATCTGAAAAATCTATTTATTTAACCTGTTTGAGCTTCACACTAGAACTTGTATTTATTAGTCATTCAGTAGTTTAAATCTTTCTGAATCAGAGAAAGCCTTCTCTTATTTCTGCAGGTATCATTTGATGCTGGGAATTGATTTCAGTTTACAGGTTGTTCTGTCAGATATGTGCAAGGTAATTGAATTGGTGAAAACAAGCAAACAAGCAAGCATGTAGAATGCAGATAGTTACAGAACTGTAGTAACAAATGTCCTATTGTCTTTATTTATTTACTTTGAATCATTCCAAGACTTTTTATTCCGTTCTCCTTCAATAAAATACTGATTTCTTGTTATGTAACTTTTTGCATTATATTTTATAAGTACTGTGATATTATATTTATTATATTGCTTTATTGTTGATGTTAATCAGACTATTATTCTTCTAACTGTAAAAGCTTAGAATTATGTTTTTCATTACATGACTGATAATCTAACACTCAGTGAAGCCTGAATAGCATCTGTCAAACTATTTAATTTTTTTTGACATACACTATCAATGCAAACAAACATGGTTTTAATTTCATTATTCATCAACAAAGACAATCTGACAATATCTAAAGCATTAATTGCTTGGATTAAAACATTCTGGCACATGTTGTGTTTTAATATTAACAAGAGTTTTATTTTAAAACTGCCTTCCCCCGCTGAGGTTGCGCTTTATGAAGGATTTCCCTGACATTTGGTTGAGTCACCCTAACATGGCCTCACTGCCTGTCTGTGTGCTGAACGCTCCTCACAAAAAGCATGAGATCAAGCCTTTTTCTGGGAAGGAGAGGTGTTTGATCAAAGGATATGACTTGTAAATGCAAATGTGTCTCTCCTGTGCTGCCGAGGGAGCAGAGGGGAGACCCCTGGGTGGGAAGACTCATCACATGGGGCAGCAGCTCCAACATGAGCCCCTTGCCTGGTGTGTGTGTGCACATTCATACAGGACACTGCTCCCCTCTCTTCCCTGGAGTCAACAACATGGATTCAGAAGGTAAGGATGACACAAAATAATGGGGTAGGTAAAGGTGCCAGGATTTTGGTAAGAACATATTTTTGAGGCATTTCACCTGTGCCATTTCTGAAAAATCCTGAGTTGTTTAATAAGCAGTGCAGTGCCTCTGTGATTCTGATATCAGATGATCCCACAGGCCCATAGTTTATTTTTATAATGTTTTCCCTTCACATGTTGTTTTCTGTTTCTCATTCTTGTGTTATCTTCCGTACTGAGCAAATACTATCACTGAGTGTACGACTCCATAACAATGCCTCTTTGCTTTCTTTTTGCGATTAAAACTTCTCATTCACAGCATATATTTTGCAAGCAGTAATGACTGAAAAATTACATGGTATTTTTATGCATTTATTCAGAATAATTTTATCTGAGTTGTAGTAGTAATTATTATCTCCTACTTACACACATAGCTTACTTTAATGCTCACTTTATTGTTCTGTAATTTATACTTCTGTGCGTCTAGTTTAGAACATTCATTCATTACATGAGTTATTATGGTCTCTGAAGTTGGGCTGGCAATGTAATATAGCTGTTGCAATTATTCTCTGTTTTACCTGGAAACAACAGTGTCTCCAAATGTAGGGCAGAATGCTGACTTTTGTCACAAAGGTATTACCACTGGGGCAAGAAAGGGTATATACAGATGCATGAGGAATTCACAGAATCGATGAACTGCTTTGTTGTCAAGTGCTTTCTGTGCCTGACATTTTCTTAGGTTTAGTAGGCATAATGATAAAGAAGTTGGAAGAGAAGCTAAGTTTTCAGACTGTTGCTGTAGCTCTTATCAAGCAGAGGAGTCAGTTGCTGTTAGTTCATTAGCTTAGGCAGATTGATGGAAACCATTACAGACCACCAGAGTAAGACACCAAACAGGGACAAACGAGGACTCCTAGATATTTTAAATCATTTTTCCTTCATATTCTTCCTAATTTTTCACTTAATCAACTGCACCTTAAAAAGAAGGTAGGGATAGCCAGGATTTTGAAATGGGCTCACTAAATTATAAAAGATAAGATAAAAAAGTAATAAACTGCCATATGATGAATGAGAAAAGACCCATCAGAAAAAAAAATATAAGCAAACACTTTTTTTTCTTTCAAAGGTAGTTGTAGATTTGTCTGGATTACGAAGTCTGGTATTTCACTTCTAACAGTTAGCAAGTGGATATTTTCGCATTCCTTACATTAAACATTCCTGTTTTGCAGCTGGATGCAGTGCTCTGCAGAGTGACAATTTTTGATTTAACTTTTTGGCAGAAATTCTGATTATAAGAAAGAGTGTATGGTGGGATAGTAACTCTTTTTTTGTTAAAAGTGTCAATGCCTTCCCAAAGGGACTACTTTTTGGATGTGATATACAGCAATAGTAACAGGTAATTGTAGATTTAATAGAGAAAAAATAATTTCAATTGCATTGGCAAGCTTAGTCTAGCTAGGCAGAGAGCTCTAAGGAAGCTGCATCTGCCTTGCTTTATAGCTGTTCTGTCAATTTTGGTGTGATATATTCTGTCATTTTTATACAGATGCAACCTCTAGTCTTTAATAGACTAAATTATTTATGTTTTGGCAGGATTATGAAAGACTCTGTCATTTTACATTAGCAGAAATATGAAAGACTTGCAAACTAAATCTTCATGCCCAGCCAACTCCCAAACACAAAAATAAGATAGATGTTAATTTTCTCTAATGCCACTAGCTAGACTGTATTTATTAATGTTCTAAAATTTATATTCTTTCAGACTAAAATTATGTAAGAATGAAATTGAGCAGATTAATTGTCATGAAAGAGTTTTCAGCCTACAAATATAATAAATAATACTAGAGAACCTTTAACATCTTCAACATCTTTAACATCTTCAAGGAAAGGGTAAGGGAGTTTGCTATTAAAGGGCTGTTCTGTGCTTAAATTGTATGTAACCTAGTTTGAGGTGATATTCCTTCCTTTACATGTCAGAAATATACAACTTAGGAGATGCCAAAGAATCAAAGCTCATATTTTTGTTTGTTTTTATTCAGATTGCTTTCATGGAATCACCTGGAACTAATGCCTAGTCTTTAATTTGTAAAGCTGTAAACATGAGGGAATGAAACCCTCCAGCCCCTTTGGCCATTTGCCAGGGAAAAAGTCAAAGAGTGAAGCCAGCAAGACTCTTACATCTTGTCCCATCTTGCAGAGGGAAGAAAGCATCAAGGGAGAAGAAACTAGGAGGAACAAAAAGATTTCTTTTCAGGTGTCTGTAAACAAATAGGAAGGGGAGAGGCCGAAACTCCAGAAGCTGATCAAGCAAGACATTATGGCTATCAAAACAGGAGAGGGCGAGAAGCAAAGAAAGGAAGAAAGTAGAGAAAAAGTTGAGAAATGGAGAAGGTCAAAAGAAACAGCACAAACAGCAAACATCTACAAATATTCTGGGCAACAGTGGAAAACTGTTATGTAAGATTGTGATGTATTTGCCTTAATAATGGGGTTGGATTTGATAAGTTCAGACAGCATGACCAGTTTTGTGCTCTCAGGGTGTTCAGCAAAAAAGGCAAAAGTTTTCAGTGAATGTATCTTTTTAAAGACGTTAGAAAAAGAATGTGTCAGTGATATATATCTAGCCTTCTAGTAAGCTGTAAGTCACTGCTAGTAACCTAAAAGTCTTTGAACAGTGTGTACTTTGAATCTACATCAAACAAATTTTTATTTCACCGAGACTAATTTGCAAGATATTCCAAAAAAGCTACCTGGCCCATTTTCAGTGAATTTTGAAATAGCTGGAACATGTATCTTTCTAGAACAAGCCTTAATAGGAAAAAGGCAAGGAGGATTATGCAGGTGAAAATAGACTACTTCATATATTATTCCTGTACATAGTCACCAAAGCATAAAGGAATTCCATCTAGAGATAAATTTGAAGAATTTACATGTCTTTAATATAAATAAATAAAACTTATGGGTAACTGCTCTTCAGAAACACATCAATAGCAGTGTGGCCACCAGGTCAAAGGAGGTGACTCTCCTTCTCCACTTTGCTCTGGTGAGACCCCACTGCAGGGCTGTGTCCAGTTCTGGTGTCCCCAACACAAGGAAGACATGGAACGGTAGGAGCAAGTCCAGAGCAGGAACATGAAGTCAATAAACAGACTGGAGCACATCCCCTACAAGGCCAGGCTGACACAGCTGGGGATGTCCAGCCTGGAGAAGGGAAGGTTGTGTGGAGACCTCATGGCAGCCTTGCAGGATCTGAAGGGGCCTGCAGGGAAGCTGGAGAGGGACCCTTCATCAGGAACTGTAATGGGTACAAACTGAAAGGGGGGAAATTTAGATTAGATATTGGGAAGCAATTCTGTACTGTGAGGGTTGTGAGCCACTGGAACGAGCTGCCCAGAGAAGCTGTGGATGCCCCATCACTGTCAGTGTTCAAGGCCAGGCTGGATAAGGCCTTGAACAACCTGGCCTGGTGGGAGACATTCCTGCTTATGGCAGTAGGGGCTGGCACTAGATAGTCTGTACTGCCCCTTCCAACCCTTACCATTCTGTAATCCTGTGGTCTCTGAATTTTCTCTGCGTGGGTATGACACATTTAGTCTTTCCCTCAAAAACATGGGCAAGGACAGTAGTGTTGCCCTCTGTCTCCAAAGCAGAGGGACGTAGCTGGAGAAATGAACACCGTGCCCATGCAGTGCCTGGCCTGAGCCTGGTGAATGTTGATGCCACATGGTTTTACCAGCTCCTGGGGGATGTGGGAAATACAAGGCATGTACCACGCTGCCAGACTGGTTCTGGGGCAGAGTGGTGATGGCAAAACACTTATACAGGTGCATATTTACAGACATGCAGCGCCTTAGATGCTAATAAATGCAGCAACTTATTTTGCAACATGAGTTAGTTAATCAAAATAACACAGCTAAACGAGAAATTACATTCTTGTTTAGTACTCATTGAATACCCTGGGCTTTTACATTGAGAAATTTGGCTTCATGAGGTTGATGAAGTTGAATTTCTACCTTATCTGCAAAACATAACAAAACATTTACAGAGTTATCTATCAAAGATATAAATATAACTTTACTGGAATTTGTGGTTTGTTTACTGCTCCCTTTTTTATAAAAACCCCCAAACTTGAGGCAGTGAGCCTCACAGTATGTAGTTTCCTTTGTTATTTTATTTATATCTTGTTAATTAATTCCCCAAATCATTTCAGATTGCTGTATGACTAAATAAATAGAAATACCATTTGAGGGAAAAAGTAACCTTTGAAGAGAAAATGTGCTAAGAGAGACAGGTAGATAACAGCGAAAAGTTTAGCCTGTCAAATGCACACATCTGAAAGGTGACAGAGATCTTCCACGGCTCCTTAATGGAGGGGAAGGAGTCCTGTGGCCATGGAGTCCCTGAGACAGCCTCAAAGTGTTCCAGGGTGAAAATCTGGTATTTTGTGGGCAGAAGATGCAGACTCTGTGGGAGAGCTGTGGGAAGGCCAGGGTGCAGAGCAGCCTGGGCCGCAGGGCCTGCAGGGACGCTGGGGCGGCCCTGGGGAGGGCGAACAGTGACAGGGCCGCGGCCTGGCACAGCGCTGCTCCCGGGCATTTCTCCTGGCTTTGGGAATATTGCTTTGACAGTTGCCTGACATGGAGAAAACTTGAAGAGATGTGCCAAATCTCCACTTACATCCAGACGAACGACCTAAGGGAAGGAGAGGGTGGTTTCCTTTGTCTTTCTGTCCCCGCATGAATCAATGCTTTTATTAATCCTCAGATCCTGGGCTTTTCATAGAAGAGGTGTCCTTCACAGTATATTGAGAACTTAAAATCAGGTGTTTTATCTCTATAGCTGTGTTAGCAAGAAAGTCTAGTCTAAACAAGTGACTAAATAGAAGACCTTAACATATTAAAGTATTATATTGCAGTCCCACTTTAGAAACTTCAGCCTGATCCCTTTTGCAGTGCTTTGAAGTGTGTGTTGAAGTTTGAGTTCTATTAATTGACTCCTCTTGATGTTTCATATAGCTGCTTTTTTCCTTACCTGTCCTTACCATTAGCAGAAGAAAATATTTTTAGAAAGAGAGATGTAGAAACCAAATTTTAATTAGTTTGCACAATAATAAGAAAGAAGCAGAAGTGACCTTGTAATTTTGCAGACCCTAATCTGCAAAAAATCAAATAAAACTAGAAACAAATTTTAATTTATAGCTTTGCATTGGTTTTTATATTTTGTCCATTTAATTTTTTAAAAATTATTATTCCCATAAATTTGAAATATTCTTATTGGAAACTGGATTACAAGGAATTTATCAATACTTTCCTGTACATTTGCATATGTATTCCAATTATTAAATTTAACAAAAAGTTGTTAGGGCAGGAACAAAGAGTTATGGAAATATACCAACATACCACATGTGCATATTAGCAGAAAATACCAAAATCCCAGAATTCTCAGCAATTATTTTGTGAAAATAGACAGGCATCTAAGACATTGACCAGCAGTTCCAAGAAGCACAGGAACTGCTGATGGGTGAAGTATTCTCTCCAGCTTTTTAGTGTAAGGATCACAGTGGTGCAAAGCAGCTTGTACAGGGCTGCTGACAAGGGAGCCATCTCCAGGCAGGAAAGACATATCCTGTGGGTAAAAATATGCCACCCATTTCGGCTATCTGCTGTGTGATTTCCACTACAGCAGAAAAATTAAGGTAATTTTTTTTACAACAAAATTTGCAACTCAAACTGGCCTTTAGTGAGCTTTAACCTGACTTTGAATGGATTGTGCTGAGTAGGTGTTTACACACATATGTGACATTGCATGACTGCAGCAGCAGGAAATGAAGCTGGGCCTCTGCAGGGACTCCAAATGACATCAGAACTGCCTTCTGCACAGAGGCATAGACCTCACAACTGCCAGTCTCCACAGCAGTAAAGATTATGGAGCTCCACAAAAACTTGCTCCAAATGCTTCTTTAGGCAATCCCTGGGTCTTACCAAACTTCATGTCAGGAGCAACCCAGATGATTGGAGTACGGAGCACAGTGCTGTTTTCCAACTCAGCACCACAGACACCAAATAACCTGAAAGTCACTCAAGACTTCAGAGCAAGAGCACAGACCTTGATGGAAAGCTGGCCATTTATATAGTCAATTTTTTATTTATACTAAAGTTCTCACATGTTAACTTCTGCTTCTTTTTTGAAGACTGGTAAACAAGACTGTTTACCAGTCTTGTTTACCAGTCTTCAAAACAAACAATTTTTTTTCTGCAGGACCTGTGTGTAATGTGGACCTGTAATTTTTTCTAAGCTGCAAGAATCTTCAAAGAAGAATCACAGTTCAACAACAAATTATCTTTTCCGCAATATTTTCCCAATCCCAGCCAATTAATAAATAATTCAGCACAAGAATATCGACACAAAGCGCAGATAGCAGCAGAGTACATCTCTGAAGAGATTAAAAAACCCATATTTCTCTGAAAGTATAATTAAAATCTTAAATTTTTACAATTATGTGTATGATATGTACCCTAATAGGTTAGGAAAGCCAATTAATATTTGAATTTTTACTTGATACTCCTTCATACTTTATCAATATTACTTTGTTACAATGACTGAGCCCCAAACAGCTTCTATGTAAATTTTACGTGGAAGGATATGAGTGACAAGTATTTTATTTACCTAGGCTTTTCTAATGGTTTATGTCCTTCAGTGTAACTTTGTACTCCTATCTCACCATCAGGAAAACTCTTCTGACATTGCTTTTTGTATTGACTTTATGTCTCTGTTCTTTAACTCCCTATACCACTTGCATGTATTTTTTCAGATTCCTGTAGTCTCTGGTATCCTCTTTTTCTCTGAGCTTACCACCCATGTATGACTGTATGAGGTCTTATGACTGTAATTCAACAGATATCAGCATGTTATTGACATAGTTCCTATAACAGTGTGTATCTAAGTCTATACCTTCCTTCTCCTATATTATCATCTCTATCTTGATAGCAGAAATAAAGACAGTGGGGGCAAATGAGAACTCATTTGTATTCGTTCCTGAAAATTAACCTTGTTGTTATTTTCAAATCAGTTGTTACTTTCTTATACAGTATCTGTCACTTTCCAGTACAAATTTGTTTCCTTACCATTGTCATTTTGTTTGGAGGAAATTCTTTTTCTTTTTCCTCAATTTTACTGTGCACTCTGTTAAAACCAGGTAGGTATGGTAATGGCTTTGGACCAGCATCAAAACAACTCCATGTAACATCATTTCCCATTCTGTTCCCAGTGGTTTCCTATTCTCTCTGAGATAACTTAGTTATTTTATGACAACATCTTTACACAAACACTCCTAGAAAATGCGTATTATGTTCCTGCTCTATGAGAAATACACCTTTGTTTACAAAACTTCCATTGTATTGCCCATTTAATTACTATTCCATATTACAGCCTTGATGAGTGATTTTTGCAGTCTGGAAAGAGACATGCTTAGTAATTACTTCAGTAGGAATGGAAAAGTTATGATAGCCAGGGTGAAATAAAATACACCAAAACCAATTTTGACTCTATCAAAATGTTCCATATCTTTGAGGTTAAATATTTACCTCTGATAAGGCCATCAGTATTGTGCTCTGATATAATTTTATTTTGAATTGAGTATGCTGTATTGAAAGATAAATATTCCAATGATTATTCATTGCATTTTGGGATGAATCCTATGCTTTCCTGCAAAATGCTTAAACTCTGTAGAAGCAGCATTCTCTGACAGAAAACCATCCCATGGGGGAATTTCTAAAGAGCTCAGCCCATTACCAAATATTGAGCTGCAGTAATTAATTTCCTTGTCTTTCCCCTAATTTGGCTTTTAAATGTAGGACTTCAAGGCTAATGCAACCACCAACTTCTTGGTGGTTCCAGTGAATGCAGCTGTTGCTGGTTTGGATAGCTGTGGAGGTGACTACTGGCTGAATGATGATCTTCTGTATGAGCTGGTAAAATATGCTTATCATTTCACCACTACCTTGATGCCTTAATTAGAACATGTTTATATTTATGTGTATGCTCAGTAGAGTTATCAAATTACAGACTGTAGCAATGCACTGGTTTTAATCTTCGCAGACTGCTTTATTATTATTTGTTTTTATTTGCATCTGCTCACATATTTCATTTTCTGAGAAGCTTTTTGCCCTAAGCTACTTAAAGAAAATGCTAATTTGCTGTGGCCTTAATCCTGCTTTTGATTAAACCTCATTTAAACAGCTTTATTTATACTGCTCTGTTGCATATTGCTTTCTATTTTTTGTGGAGTTTTGTCATAATCTTTCATATTTCCTCACTATAAAGGTTTGTGATTATAAGACTAATTTTTACATTTGCCTCTTTTTGAAGGACTCTGAATGCCTTTTAGTTGTTTTGTTTGGGATCAGACTTTTCTCAGAGAGGAAATTAATAGTAATTTCTGGACTGAATTCTGTTGTTATTTATTGATTGTGTATTTCACCATCTTAACAGTCATTTTTTGGTGACCAATGGCATTGACCAAAGCTCTGTCTCAAACCATTGTTTAAGTAGCACTCATTAACTGTATTTGATAGTGTTCGCTTTTTACTTCGCCATTTTTTCCTTTCTTGCTTATTTCTGTTTCAAATAAATCTATTAGGAAGGACCAGGGTGGCCTGGGGAACTGGACAAGCAATGTGCCAAATCTGGCAGTCAGGCTGACTGTGCCATACCTAGCCTGAGGAAGATAGATGTGGCAGCCAGAAAGCTGGGAAATAGCAGGAAATAAAGCAAAATGCTGCAGGCTGATTGTGGAGGTTGTGGATCACAAAGGAGGTTTTATTAGAGGAGGAAACATTAGAAGAAAGTGTGATGTATGGAGAGAACTCTGTAATCGAGCACTGGACATTATGTCATCTGTAGAGGAAAAGTAGAATAGGCTTGAAATTGGACTGGCTAATGATAAATCTGTTGTGAGGATCCCAAGAAGGGAAGGGTAGAATGCAGAGCTGCTAAGCCAGTAAGGCAGAGACACACAGAGAAGAGGACAGTAGAAAGCTTTGTACTGGCTGTTGTACTAAAGGAGTTTTTTATGCAAATGTTGGGATGAGAACTCAATGAAATGGGTATTCTTATTATATATGATGAATACAGAGAAAGACAAGAATACTCTAGAATTTGTCATGCTAGTGCCCTAAGGATTTTTTCTGTTTTTGATTAAAGATAATTTCTCCATTAAAATATAGTTTCATTTAATCTACAGCATTGGCTCATCTAGCAATGGATTTAAGGGGCTGTTATGGCCCCCCACCCCCCGAAGGAAAGGGTGGCTCGAGTTCTTTTTAAAAGGTCCCCAGGGGCAGATTAAAGTGAAACCACACTGAACAGCTAATTTTTATACATATTTATATGTACACATATATACATACACACACACACACACACACACACACACACACACACACACATCTATATGTAGGGTTTACTTTACAACAATTTGGCTGCAATGGATAGGAAGTATGTTGCCATTTTGGTTATTATAATCTATAGTAATATAGAAATATAAAAATATAAAAATTTAGATGCTTTCATTATTACCTCTAGAAATGCAGCAATATCAAAGTATATTGATGTCACTTAAGAAAATACATAAGGAAAAGAAAAGAAGAAAGAGAAAGAAAGGATAAAAGTAGATAGAGAAGAAAGATATCACCCATAGATCTAGTAAGGAACCTTGGTTGTTATAATTTCAGTCTTCATTGGTGGAACTGATGTTTTCTGTCTGGATCTGCCAGAAATGAAGGAAGCTACCAAAACATAGATTTCAATGGGTTAATATATTGTTAGGTGGGGACATCCTGGTTCTTCCCCTGGGCAGGAGGGGAGTTTTACACTGAGGATCATGTGCAGTCCGGTGGAAGGTCCCAGAAGTGAGTCTGGGGGTGCATGGGGGGGGCCTTAAAAGACACGGCAGCTGTCTCTCACCTCAAGTGAGGTTGAGCTAGTTATGCCCCATCAGAAGGGATGAAAACCCTCAGGCTAATGTTCAATTTTCCTGATAACCTTCTCCAGTGGGGAGGAGGATTTTTCACCTGAGAAGATTGTTTAAGGGAAGACACTTCCGTGAGAAAAAGCACTATCTCACCTTCACAGGGTCTGCATCTTACTAACCTTCTCCCTTACCTGGCTCAAACCCAGCTTGCAGCCCCCGGTGGTGGGTGCTCACCTTCTCTGCAGGTGGGCAGTTACTTTGCATACCTGGTCTCAGAAGAGCACCCACCGCTTTTGCAAATGGTCAGTTGTGAGTATTTAAATATTAACATTTCAGTCTCCAACAGGGGGCAATGGAAATTTGTAGGGCAAAATCTCGCCTTTTCTAGAGAACCAAAAAATTTAAAATAGAGACTTCTTACATTAGGATTTTTTCTTGTGTTTTCAAATCAAAATATGTTTCTAAAAAGCCACTTACAGATCCTGATGTGCTGGATTTTGTGAATGTTTGCTGTTCTCCTACTAAAGACTGCACAGAGAGAAAGAGGCAATGTTCCATAGCCACAATCTTGCCAGAAGCCCTCCAAATGCTGAAGGAATTACAGGTAGTCAGGAACTCTGGGGAAAGGGCAGTTCTCTGCCTTAATATTTGAATGCCACACTGAAAGCAAGTCCTGGTACTGGAAATGCAGAATGGATGGTTCTTGCAAGTAGGAGTAAGTGGTAGTTTAATGTATGGATCTGTATCACCATGGGAATCTGAGATTCCAATCAGCTGTTAACTGCAACTCAGATTCTGTGGAACAATATATCACACTGTGTAATATTACCATAAAAATATACTAGGTATATATATAATATTATTGTGTAATCAAGTAATCTTGATTACTTGCTGTAATCAAGAAGTATTTTGTAATAGACATTTTTGAAAAACATAGTGATTTCTAACATAATATTTAATGCTATCTGATCTTTGAATTGTTTTCTGCTGTAATTGAAGGTAGAACAGGTACCAGGTTAAGCAAATATAAATACTATCCATTAAAATCTGAGCTCAAACTAGAACTTATTCTAACAACAGACTAGAATTTAGTTCCATGCATGTCATGTTTGAGTACTATCTGTGCAGATCCTGTTCTCTTCATTTAGTTGCCATCTATGGTCATAAGCACTATTTTAGAGTGCTTATTGTTTTCACAACTACTTGAGTTTAACAACAGAAGTAGCAAAATAGGAACGCAGTTTATTTCATTTGAGAGTCTGGATACGTTCATTTACATGTGACATTTTTGTTACACTAAAAATACATTTTGCAAATTCCTTTTGTATAAATAATATTATTATGATTTAAGACCCTTCTTTTGGGCTTTTGCATGCTGCAAAATTCATGATAAAAAGAAAGCAATAAGTATTCAAAGTCTAAAATTGAAAAATCATGCAGATAAAGAACATTCATGTTACTGGTGTTAAGTGCATATTCTGACTAATCTGTCATATAAGTGGATATAAGTGGATAACATCCACTCAGCTTGCACCAAACCTGGTACAGAGGTGATCTGTTTCTTAGTCTTCTAGTATCCTAAAAATAGCTGCCCATTAGGTGCTCCAACATGATGAGAAGAAGTTGATGTCAAAGAGAGACCTGGCAGTGCAATGCACACAGCCTATTAGCTTACTTTTTGCTCAATTTTTATTATATAGACATGTGAGAGTTGAGAACCATTGTTGAATGAAGAATTTCAGTCTGAGGTATTGATATTCCACAGAAATCTTTCCAGAAGACTTTTCATCATTTAGTTCATGACAAACTGCCAGTATTCAGTGGTTGCTGACGGATGCCAAATGTGTTGTTATGGAAAAATGTGTTGGTATGTTGTTATCAAGGTCACACATTGTATGTGTACACATATTAACAAAGCCATGGCTTGCTTCAGCTGGATCTTGGATAGACAGGTTTGAAAGAAACAAACTCAGAAGTTGTGGTAGCTCAGCAGGTTCCCTCTCTCAACCTTGGCTTGAAAGACATAAGTCTATTAGTAGGCAAGAAAATTAAAAGCTTTTTGTACTTTTTATAAGAAGACAGAAATTCTAGTAGTCTTGTTTCAACACTATTTGTGAGCACTAAAATTCCTGTAAACTCAGAGAAGTAAAATCATGCAGTTTTATGTACAGTATTTTCAGTATTATGTCACACTACTGCAACAGTGTGCACAAAACCACCTTTTATTTGCCTGCAGAGCTTATTAACATTAGTGGAGCTCACAAATGTAGACATGAATGACTACACCAGTCAAATGAATCCAATCAGTGTTTGCAAACTGATACCTCACAATTTAGATTTAACTAGGCAGTGGAAAAATGGTTAAAGTAGGATTAAAGTTGGCCGTGATTATTTTAAGTCCTGCCGTTGGAGTTCATTGCTTCAGCTCACAGTACTTTAAGCCGTGTGTTGAGATTCATCTACCCAGAACTGGTACATGCAGAGAGCAGTAAACATATTTTAGTCAGCCAGAATGGAGGTTAAGGTCTAGTTGGAAAGGTCTAGATCTGCTTGAACAATTGTTTCCTTACAGGCACTTGAAATATTGGGAAACAAAAACATGTTACTTTGAACTATGTCCTTATGGGAACAAAAGGTTGGAACACAGAGGGATTTATGAGTAGCAGTAGCAGCCTGTCAATACCTAATCTGAGGTACATTTCCAGGTAGTAAAACTCACAGACTGAATGTTTTTCTGCTGGAACTAAACATTAAAATCCATTTATTTGAATGGAAAATAAATTGTGTTTCCTTTTTGGAGGATATTCAGTTTTCCTTAGTGGTGCACTTGGGAGACCTCAGTGCATGAACCAAACACTCAGCTACAGGTGTCATGTGGTGGATCATGTCCCTGTCAGTATTAGGATGTATTTATGCAGCCCAGTGGAAGGTGGCAGACAAACCTCTCACATAAACCCTCTTTCAAAGTGGTTGAAACTTTTGCTTGGAATATATGAAACAATATTAAACTAGTCAGGGACATCTATGTCAGCTTGATAAGCAGGCTTACACAGTGGAAAAGAAAGATTTTCAGCTCCATCATTTTATCCAGCTGCAGAAGTGAAATTTTCATTTGTGATCTAGGTACCATGAGTTCAAAGCACATGCCTGAAAACACTTCTCAGATAGGATGAGGCTGTATTATGTTGAAATAAAATAAATTACAATTGTAATAATTTGAAGTGTTAGGATAGATAGCATATTAAAATTGGGCTATTTTTCATCTCTTGATTGAAATTAAAAATAAATATTATTTTAAATCCAGTACATTCTTGGTATGTGAGAAAAATTGAGTATGCTTGAAATACTCATTTCTATTTGTGACATTTTCTGTGTGACATTTTCTATTCAGCTTCCACTTATTTTCTGTACGTAAATGTTTGATTTTTATTTTTCGCTGTTTTTGCTTTAGTCATTTTTTTAAATTTCATTTTTTTGACCAGTTAAACAAATTCTCTTGTGGAGAATTTTTTGTTCAATTTGATTTTCCTATCTCCTGTATGGTCCTAGAAGTATCCAAAAAATGAGAGATATTGGGAAGACTTTTACCTCTGAGTTCCAGTTTCTTCTCTTCATTCAGACATTAAAAGAAAATCATTGTAGAGACCCAGGTTTTCCTTCCAGAAGCATGATAATATAAATTGAAGAATGGCAGTGAATCATTATACTGTGCTTGGTGACATCACATAACACATCAAAGTGGGATATACTCATAACTCTTGCTCTATTTTAAAATTGGAAATTAAGATAAAATATGGAGGCAGGAAAACACAGGAGTATAATCAGGAATGTTATAACATTTAATGAGAACTAACCAACCTCTGCTTTTTAAAATTATTATTATTATTAGCAGAAGTTTGACAGAGGAAGCAATTCGAGATACTTTTCAAATTTAGCTTATGATTCCTGTGTGAGCGTAGCATAACGAGCCCTGTCAGCATAGTCACACTTCTCACTTGTGTTCTATTTATTTTTTTAAAAGTATTATCATGGTTGCAAGGGCTGGTGTTTCACACTCCACAGATTGAGAATGGCATAGAACACTAACGCATTACTTGGATGACCCACATTCAGTTTGCAGCCCAAAAGTGGCCACTGGCAAATGGCTTACTGTCTCTCTTTCATTTGCAAATTTGTAATAGGAGAGAATAGCACTCCACAACCACAGCCCACTTAGGAAAGAAGTCAGGTTTGTTAAAGCATTATGCTAGGTAAGGTTTCTATAAAAAAATTTATACAAGAAGACACATGCATGTATCCTCTTAATCTGTAAATACATGTGCTTTTAATTTATTCAGGAGAAAATATTTGTTTTCTTTTCAGCAGAACTCCAATTAGAAATATGATTATTGTTACAGGACTATTTTCAAATAGCTGCTGTTGAATCAGTGCCCAAGGAAACTTAATTTTCAAGATTTTTTCTTCCTATTTATGACAGAAAAAACAGTATGCAACTCAATAGCTGAGTTACTATTTTGGAATGTGAGCATTAGCAATCTTGAACTGATTGTATTTTATTTGGTATTTTAAGTATTGCAGTATTATAAAATATTAAATTGTACACTGACAAAAACAATGCATTTTCTGACATATGTAATCCTTAGCTTTGAGTAAGGTACTGTCTTGCTTTTCTGTCCAGGTACACTTTAAAGTCCACACAACAACAGTCAACAACATGTATCTGCAGGGTGCATGCAACAAGTATTTTGCTTCAGATGTACCTGCAATTTTCTGCATACTCTACCAATTTTTATATTTTATATTTGCAAGTTTTATGTTGTGTAAATTCATTGTGTCCTTCAGTTGAAAGAATGAGGCTGAAAACATAGGTGAAATACCATGCATTTAAGACAAATATTTCAGAAAGTGAAATGTATCATTTCTAGTGTGTACCACATCTAATGTAACAAAGATAGATACTGAATATTTTTATCTAAAAACATTTAAATAAAGTCTTACTCAATTGCACTTTCTTAATTCAGATATCTAACAATTTGTTTAAAAAAAGTCAATAGCCTCTCTTTACATTTCTGAAAAGATTAAAAACAAGAAACTATGTCTAAAGGTTATTATACGTCACCATAATCAGTAAATTCTTACCAAACATTTGTTAATGTTGCTTGAAGCTTTATTATAATGAAAAAACCTAAGACTCGCTCCTCACAGATGATACGGGTAAGATACATTGTTGCTCTCTGTCTTACATTATTTCTTCCAGAAAATTAAGCAATTTTCAGTAGTTTTCCCAGTCTCAACAGTAATGAGTGAGAATAGAGGCAGGATCTCACTGGTGCTGTGCTCACTGATGGAGAAAGAAGGTTCATTAGGGATCCAGTTATGGCAAATTTAGGAGGCACTTAGA